>NW_027464588.1:14115000-14800000 GCF_043290135.1 Rhipicephalus microplus
GCTCGTTTTTCCTTAAAAAATTGAAAAGAAAACACCCGGTGCCTTTTCAAACTTCTGATGTTGTGAGCTTAGGCCGGAATAATGCCCTGGATGACCCTCTTTTTCACAAGTTTATTCTCTCCTAACTACTTTTTGTCTTGCCCGAATATCAACATTGCTGGCTTCAGAGTGTCCGGAATGTCGGAATCGTTTGGTGTGTAGCGACACCACGGACCCGAGCTAACGGGGGAGTTTTGACCCCCTCCCACGCCTAGCCGTGCGTGGCTTTGCCGTGTCCGGGAAAAGGGGATCCTGGGGGTTGAGCCAATGCTGGGTGATTGGACGTTTAAGGCCCCCCGGCAGAGGCAACACACCCCTTTGGCCCCGGCTTCACGTAGACGGCACCCCTGGGCTGACCCACCCAGGGGAAATCGGCAGTCGCCTTTTCCTATCTCTCTCTTCCTACATCTTAGTCTTTTCTCATCTTCAAATCGGTCCTGTCTTCTTCTCTCTTCCATTTACTTCCGATTTTTCCTGGCGGCAAGGGTTAACCTTGTGTAATTACTCAACCTTGAGTAGTTATATTTGGTTATAGTGGCAATGTACGGCTGGCGTCTGCAGCCTTATGCCATTAAGTGCTTCAGCGTCCCCTGGTTAGACTCCATGGTGGGTGGTCGCCATTGCTGCCGAAAAAAAACTACACTACTATGAGAACACCTGCATTTCCCCATCTCCCAGATCGTCTTCCGCTTAAGAGGGGACGCACCGATGAAATATTAATTTTCAACCAGCCCAGACAATGCTTTCCGAAATTCCATGTAGTGCACAGCGAAAAGCCAACAAAACAAGCCAGAGCCATATCTCCATTTCTCGTTGCTAAATCTCTGACTGAGCTCTTTGGCCCAGGATACAAGGTTACAAAGATGGCTAGCGGAGACCTTCTCCTTGAGCTGCCAGAAAAACACCACTATGAAAAACTTGGCAGTCTCAAAGCATTTGGTAATATCCCAGTATCTGTTTCACCTCATAGATCAATGAACACCTCACGCGGAGTTGTTTCAGAAGCAGACCTTCTTGAAATGTCTGAACAGGAACTGCTTGAAGGGTGGAAAGAGCAAAATGTCACGGATGTGAAACGAATCGTCATCAGACGCGACATCAAAGAAATACCTACCAAACATATAATACTCACTTTTGCATCTAGCACACTGCCTTCATCTATGGACACAGGCTACATCAAACTCTCTGTCCGTCCCTACATTCCCAATTCAAGACGGTGTTATAAATGTCGACGATATGGTCATGGCTCACAGAACTGCCGGGATCAGGAAACTTGTGCAAGATGTGGTAGCCACGGTCACCCATCTGATAACTGTGTTACTACGCCTCACTGCGTGAATTGTGACGGGGAACACGCCGCGTATTCGCGTTCGTGTCCTAACTGGAAGAAAGAAAAAGAAATAATCACTCTTAAAGTCAAAGAAAACATCACATTCAAAGAAGCAAGACGAAGAGTGTCGCCATTTTACGGCGCAACATAAGCTGATGCGGCGCGTCAGGGGGCAAAGCCGCACCAGCCCTCGCAACCCCTTCGGCCCGCGCAGAGTGAGCCGTCGGCTGTGGCACCTGCCCCCAAGGCGGCTGTAGCCCAGGCTACACCGCCTACTCCCAAACGGAGACCGGAGACTCCAGAGCCTTCGGGTCTCAAGGCCTCCCCTCAACAGGCGAGGCCCAAAATCGGAACTAACAGCCCGCACGTGCCGGCATCCAGTGCCTCCGAAGAGGCAATGGATACGTCGGCACCCTTGGTGCCGAAGGAGCGGCGTGGCTCCTTGGAGCGCGCCAAGAAAACAAAAAAAGCAAATAACAGGGCCTGGTGACGGCCCTGTTAAGTGAACTCAAACTCCCCGTCTAAACAGCCACTCGCTTTTCGTACACACAGCACTATTTTACATTCACCATGAACACTCAAATTATACAAAGGAACGTCAGGGGCCTTCTCAGAAACCTTGACGACATCCAAGAACTCCTACACGAACACTCACCAAAAGTGCTGTGTGTACAAGAAACACACCTTAATTCAAAACACACAAATTTTCTTCGCAAAAACGTTATTTTTCGAAAGGACCGTGATGATGCCATGACATCATCCGGAGGTGTTGCCATCATAGTGAATCAAGGAATTGCATGCACACACTTACAACTCCAAACATCCCTTGAGGCAGTGGCTGTTTGAGCGGTTCTTTTTGATAAACTGATCAAAATCTGCACGATTTCCATTCCTCCTAGTTATCAGCTGCAAAAACGTGATTTACACTCTTTAATTGATGAACTTCCGGAACCTTATGTTCTCCTTGGAGACTTTAATGCGCATAGCAGGCTATGAGGTGACTCTCCGTATGACGCGCGAGGTCGACTGATCGAACAGTTCCTTCTCTCGTCGAGCGCATGTCTCCTAAACCGAAAAGAACCAACCTATTATAATCTCGCCAATAACACCTACTCCTCCATAGACCTAAGCATAGTATCTCCATCCCTTGTGTCTATACTCCAGTGGAAAGTCGTCAGTAATCTGTACGGAAGTGACCACTTCCCTGTAGTTTTGAGCACAAATACAGTAACTGAGTGTCCACCACGTGTTCCCTAATGGCTCATAAACAGAGCCGACTGGGAACAGTTTTATACCATCGCTCGTCTAGGTTGGAATGACATATGTACTTTGAACATTAATGTTGCTGTCAACTTCTTCACAGCGTTTTTGATTGATGCTGCAACAAAATGCATCCCACAAACAAATGGACACCCTGGAAAACGGCGTGTGCCATGGTGGAATTCTGAATGCCGAAACGCGCGCAAACAGCAAAACAGAGCATGGAGGTTGCTTCGGAACTCACCGACAGCCGAAAATTTTGACACCTTCAAGAAAATAAAGTCTCAAGCTAGGAGAAAGCGTCGGCAGGCCAGAATAGAAAGCTGGCAGAAGTTTTTGTCAGGGATCAATTCATACACACAAGAGGCCAAAGTCTGCAACATGGTCGGTAGGATAGCAGGGAAACAAGTACACACACTTCCACTCGTAAACACTCAAGGTGATACCTTGGAAGATCAGGCAAACTTCCTCGGGGCACATTTTGAACGGGTATCCAGCTCGTCCCACTATACTGACACTTTCGAAAAATACAGAACAAGAATAGAAAAGCAGACACTCGAACACAAACCCACTAGATACGAGGCATATAACCATGCTTTCAGTCAAGTGGAGCTCCGAACATCCCTAACCTCCTGCAGTACTTCTGCCCCAGGCTCTGACCGTGTGGTGTATGAAATGTTAAAAAACCTACCAGCCGAAACAAGACAAACCCTACTTTGTTTGTACAATGCTATCTAGTTTTCTGGCACTATCCCAACCTCCTGGAAATAGGCTATTATTATTCCCATTTTGAAAGAGGGCAAGGACCCTTCTTTAGCTTCAAGTTATAGGTCTATTGCACTTACAAGCTGCTTGTGCAAAGTATTCGAAAAAATGATAAACTGCCGACTTATACATATCCTTGAAACAAACAATTTGCTCGACCCATTTCAGTGCGGGTTTCGAGAAAGTAGATCCACCACAGACCACCTTGTTCGTATCGAGGCACAGATCAGAGACGCCTTCGTCCATAGGCAATAATTTCTGTCTGTGTTCTTCGATATCGAAAAGGCGTATGATACAACATGGCGGTTCGGAATTCTAAGAGACCTGTCCCACCTTGGTGTGCGCGGAAGAATGTTTCATATAATCGACAGTTACCTGTCAAACCGGAAATTCCGTGTCCATCTGGGCAGTGTGCTCTCCCAAACATTTGTCTAGGAAACAGGCGTGCCACAAGGTGGCGTGCTTAGTTGCACACTTTTTATTATCAAAATGAATTCTTTGCACTTGTCCATTCCCCGCAATATGTTCTATTGTACATATGTCGACGACGTTCAGCTTGGCTTCAAGTCATGCAACTTGGCCTTGTGTGAGCGGTAGGTTCAGCTGGGTTTAAATAAGGTCTCCAAATGGGCAGATGAAAACGGATTTTGACTTAACGCATAAAAAGCACGTGTGTTTTGTTCTCTCGAAAGAGAGGCATGCACTCGGAACCTGACATTTGACTGAACGCGCAACGTCTGTCCGTCAAAGCCGAGCATAAATTCTTAGGCTTAATCTTGGACAACAAGTTGACCTTCGTACCGTACATCAAGTATTTAAAAACAAAATGTTTAAAAGCCATAGATTTTATAAAAGTGTTGTCACGTACTACGTGGGGTAGTGATAGGCAATGCCTCATGAACCTCTATAGAAGCCTCATTCGCACCCGCTTAGATTATGGGGCCGTTGTCTATCAGTCTGCTACTCAAAGTGCCTTGAAGATGCTGGACCCCGTGCACCATTTGGGCATCCGCCTTTCTACGGGTGCTTTTCGCACCAGCCCCGTAGAAAGCCTTTATGTTGAGTCAAATGAGTGGTCGCTTCATCTGCAGAGAACTTACATGTCCTTTGTTTATTTCCTTAAGGTGAAAGCAGACAAGGAGCACCCCTCATACTCTACAATTAATAATTTGTCGAGCTCAATTTTGTTTCAAAACAGGCCTCCGATGAGGCAGCCCTTCTCAGTTCGCCTGAAGTGTCTAGCTGAAGAAACTGCAGTGTCACTTGAACACAGTTTAATGGCTCCTGTAGTATACCCGCCACCGTGGCAGTGGCAGACTATAGACTGCGATGTGTCTTTCCTAGAAGTTACAAAACATGCACCAATTGCCCATATCCGAACATACTTTTTGGAACTTCAACACAAATACACACGTCCTGAGTTTTTCACAGATGCCTCCAAGACTAACTCCTCTGTGTCCTACGCTGCTCTCGGCCCATCCTTTTCGGATGCTGGCCCTCTACATCCATGCACAAGTATCTTCACAGCGGAAGCTTACGCGATACTTGTGGCAGCTAAACACATCAAACAATTACAAATACAAAAAGCAGTAATTTATACAGACTCCCTCAGTGTGGTAACGGCTCTGCACAGTCTTAAAAAACAAAAAAACCCGGTCCTTGTCTCACTTTACTCCATTTTGTGCACACTCTACACACTAAAACAACATGTTGTAGTGTGCTGGGTGCCAGGGCACCGTGAGATCCAAGGCAACGTGAGGGCGGATCAGCTCGCTGCATCCGTCCACAAAAGCACTGCCCCTACAACCATATCAATCCCGGCCCTCGATCTTAAGCCGTCTCTCAAACGAAACCTCAGGGACTACTGGCAGACCAAGTGGGATACACAAACACAAAACAAACTACACGTTATTAAGCCACACCTTGGTCATTGACTGCCCGTATCGAAATCGCGTCATACAGAGGTAACACTAACGAGACTCAGGATAGGACACACAAACACGACACGCACATATCTGTTGTCTGGTGGCGATCCACCATTATGTGACAGATGTGGTGAATCTTTAAACGTCCTTCACATGTTAATTCCGTGTAAACACTTAGAAACTGTAAGAAAACAACATTTTCCATTACTCTACCAACGACATATACCTTTACACCCTGCGATGTTTGTCGGTAGGGAACCGCTTTTTAGTCATAAATCATTGTTAGCGTTTTTAAGAGAAATTCATAGCTTTTATGTCATATACCCGGGCATACCGTAGCATGACCTCTCCAGAGAGGTTTTTGCTGCGGTGGCTACACAAGAAAGCACATGCCTCATGGCCCTTGGACGCAAGGGTATGAATGAGTGAGGCACTTGTGCTAATGCCATACATATCCACCATCGTCTTTTATTAGCACCAACTTTTGTCATCTATTCACACCACACACACCTTTCACGGCATGGTCATGATTTTATTACTTGTATGTTTTTACCCGCCTTACTGCGAGGAATTTTATGGCCCTTATACAGCCGATTATCACAATCATTGTACATATTTTTAGTAAGATGAACTGGCGCTCTTTGGCCGTGAAATGGCCCTTGCGCCATAAAACATTGAACATCATCATCAATGTCGGAATTTCGTTTCGCACTCCTACTTTGACGTTTGCTGGCAAAGCAGGTGCGCGCAACTCAGTTGACAATTGAGCCGCAGAGATTTCTAAACAGTCAACGTTGCTCGGTATCAAACTGTACTTGAAATAAACACTGCGGGTAAATAGCGCTCATAATGATTGATATGTGGTGTTTAACGTCCCAAGACCACAATACCAATATCGGAAACGCCGTAGCGGAGGGCTCCAAAAATTTCGACCACCTTAGGTTTTTTAACGTGCACCAAATGTGGAAATAGCGCTCATGAAGCCGCCGATTTTGAAAATAAACACTTATAGCCATGTATAGGCATTTTCACGCAAACGCCAAAAATATGGAGGATATGAGCATTTGAATATATTTTGAAAGTCTTGTCAATCTCTTGTATCCAAAAAACACAAGCATATAAAAAAACCATGTATCATAAACGTCCTGTATCCGAAGCCTGTGCAGCTTGTCAACTCTAGGGAATGTGTAAGTGGTGCGTTACGAGTGGAATTTATTATTGACAGTTGTCTTTGGAGTAGCCACTCGGCATTTTTTTCCCGCCGCAATGATCGCTTCACAGTAACGGGCTGGTTGCGGGAAAGCGCGTGTAGTATTACAAGATAAGTTTAACCTTCATTCGTTACGTGCGTACTAGAAGCGAGTAGTGATGCCAGCAATGAATAGAAACGCATGCGGCCCCCGCAACTACCGCGACCGCGAGCGAAAGGTCTTAAAGCGTATTACAAGGGCTACCGCGGTGGAGGGACACCCGAAAATTGGAGAAAAAAAAAGACGTTTTTCGTTCTTTTTTTCTACTATTTTTCGGATTTGTCATTTTTGTAGCTTAACTTTTCTTCTTTTTCAACAAGACACCCCCCCCCCCCTATGAATTAATCTCACCTGGTCTCTTTAATTGGCCATATACGCAAGTGTAATATAAACGAATTTTCATCACTTACTACTGCATTCACGTGACACTATGACACGATAAGAACGCAATACTTCGTAAAAATGCTTGGGCGTCGCCGCTCACCTTAAAGGTGTCATAAAAAGCAATTTTTGAATGATAATCTGCCTAATCTGCCTACTATATGTTAGGATGAGTGGTATCCGGCATGAATGGCCCCGGTAATTTTTGCCTTTGCAGTTGCTTTGTCAATGAATTTATTGCGTCCTGTTTGTTAAACTGTTTTATTACGCATCCTGTAGAACGTATTGTTAACAGTTGTCTTTCGTTTGTATATACTTGTAATGAGAATAAATGCGTGTTCAGTTTCTCGGTGTACAGTCGTCAGCACCTTTAACACGAACGCTCCACCGCGTGTCTTGCAGCAGTTTGATTGACGCTGACACCACGTACGATAGGGTTCTGTTGCCAAGATGCTAACCATACATGCCGACATACTATCCAAGCCTACCGAGGTATTATGTCGGCAAAAGCGCCCAACACTTCGCGGCTGGCATCAATCAAACTATAGTTGTGGCCACGCATCGCAGTGTTTGTATTAAGCTTGCTGACGACTGTACATGCCACGAAAGGCAAAGCCGAGGCCTTCTGTATACATAGCTTCAGAAATCGCGGAGATAGCTGGTTAGAAAAACCCGATTGTGGTCGCAATAACTTTGTTATTTACCTGTATGACGTTCATGTTCGTATTTATATAGTTAGAGTCGAAATTTAGAGCCTTCAAAGTTCTTTGTGCGAAATGCTGGGCGGTGGCGACAACTTCAAATTATCCGTGGTAGCGGCATGTGCGATATTTATCGCGCGCGTCACCTGTCTGTTGTTGCACGGTGCGCACCACGGTCAGAGCCTCTATAAAGCTTCATCAGTTACCACGCTTCTCCGTTAGGGCTACTGAAAGCAATAACTGGAGACCTACGTTATCACACTTTCTCAAGCGACCGACTGTGGAGAACGCGAGTAATTTGCTTACTTAACACATTTGCAATGACCCGTGTCGAACGCTCCCGCAGTTCTGCTTCGCGAAAGCTGCCGGAATCCGTAAAACTCAAGTCCTTTAAGTCCTTGATGGTTCACATCGCAACAGTAGCGCTGACAAGGTTATTTTTCAGTAGACCTTGGGGCTGTTGCATCTGCTCTCTTTTTCGCCGTCATTCTGGCGAGTGAACCAGCAAGCACTTCATGGCGGTTTGGTGACGCGTCTGACTAGCGGAGAATGTTCAGTGCGCAAATACACAAAATATTTAGCTTATTGATGTTTCGTACGCTGCAGTTGCCCCTGGTTGCGCAGGAGACTGTGCAAGAGAGTCAGGTTTTGCACTACTCAAAACTGTGTCGATAGGTGACGCTGCGTGTCCGCAGAACTCCAGAGTCTGACGCCTATCTGTATTGCTTCGCGCCACGGAGAGATTTTGCGATATCTTCAGTGTTATGTTCCGTGTAACCTGCATGAACGGAAGGTTGTCTATAGCCGGCAATAAGAATTCTTTTCCTTTCCAGAGTCACTATCCGAAATGGCGCAGGTGTTCGAAGGTACGTTGTTTGTCACCCTAGTCGCTGCCAATCTCGCACTCGGGCTGTACTTCTCCCTGCGGAGTGCTTCTTCTCGACGTGTGGATGCCAGTGCAAGAAAGATGGAGGTGTTTCTCGGAAGCCGGGCACTGCGGTATTTGCCACTCGCCGCTTCATCCGTTGCCTCTCTCTTCTCATCGACGGGACTGATTGGCTTTCCGGCCCACTTCTACGCTTACGGATGGCACGTTTCGTGGCTCAGCCTGACGCCCCTGCTGCTATTTCCACTAGCGACGCATCTTTTTGTGCCTCTTCTCTACAAGCTCGGGGTGACGTCTATATTTGAGGTGAGTTACCTGAGCCTCAAACATAATTGTACTGCCTTGTGCAGCAAAGCAAAGGGGCTGTGCAAATAGGTAGGTAAACACCTTTATTGGAAGCAATAAAACAGGTACTCACCTCGTCCGAAAAGAGCAAACATATATTGGCGTTTCGAGACTGCTATGGGTCCCTTGTTTCAAATAAAGAGCATTAAAGAGAGCGTGACTATTTGTTGGATGGTAACGCAGAGTGTGCATGCATATCTCGGCAGATGACCCCGCTTAGGGTTAATAGTGTTTGTAGTCGTTTCAGTGTGCAGTGCTTCTAAAAATAGTCATGTCCATAGGCTCTTTTCTGGCGCGATTTTGTTCGCGGAATACCAGTTGATGATGTGGTTACTGTTTAAATCATTTCCGCCAAGACCTTGAAGCTTGCATTGCTTTTCTAGACATTGTTTTGGTGCTTCTGGAATCTTGTTTTAATGTTTCCAGTTTCACCTATACTATGATGCGTCACAATCTTTCCATAGTATTTTGTAGATTAGGCTTGGAATTCTTTAGCTTTACGCATGGCCTTACCTTCGTTAGAGTCATTGCTTTAGCTTGTTGGCTGGTACATGTGCTATCTTAAGCCCGTAGGTGCGAAGCACTCTTACGAGTGCTTCACTGACGCCTTATGCGTAAGGAACAGCACCAGGTTTTGGTATGGCGAGTTTACGTACCTCTACAGGGTAAAGAACTGAAGAACGCAAGTGCTGAGTCCTCTGGAGAAGCGAAGGGTAGCTGTTGCTGCACAGGTCCGTCTTTACCACAGCTAGCTCTTGTCTGTGCAGACAAGATACAGAACAAATGTGCATTGCGCCTATGAAGAGATCAGCAGCAACGGAGCATTTTCGTCCTATAAGATGCGCAGAGTCAAACCTCGGGTGAAACCACTTTGTATCGGAAGCCGATCCGTCGGGGTCGGCTTCCTTACACTCTTATAAGAAAGTCGTTTTTTAAGACTGACCGTCTTACAAGAACGTCGAGGAAGGTAATCAATCTATTACTTTTTTGTTCCAGGGTGAACTGCATGCTTATAACTAGAGTTCAAATGCAAAAAAAGTGACGTCTTGGCAACGGATCAAACAAAAACAGTCATCAACACACCTGGCAACTAATTTTAGAGTGACCTTGTACGAGCTAAGTGCAAAATGTTCAATTGCTTCGAAGGCGATGTTCGCACAGACTATAGTACGGAAACAGATGTCCCCCTTGCTGTGCCGAGGTGGTGCTTGTAAAATTTTCCATTGAAAATAACATACGGGTTTTCCGTGCAGAATTCCAGCATGCCGGCATAAGTCCTGCGTCTCAAAGGGTGGACATTAAGGCAGTCATAAATCATTCTCAAGTATTTTCTGCACTACCAGATTGCATAATCGATAGGTATGCACGTGAGCATTGTTCCACCGCGGTGGTCTAGTGGAAGGTACTCGGCTGCTGACCGCAGGTCGCGGGATCGAATCCCGGCTGCGGCGGCTGCGTTTTTGATGGAGGCGGATATGTTGTAGGCCAGTGTGCTCAGATTTGGGCGCAGGTTGAAGAACCCCAGGTGGTCGAAATTTCCGGAGCCCTCCACTATGGTGTCTCTCATAATCATATATGGTTTTGGGACGTTAAACCACACATATCAATCAATGGCACGTGAGCATCGACCTAATGTCAAATAGACACTTTTACTGATTCATAAATGATTATGCGAAGGGAGAGGGTAGACGCAAGATGACGACGGGCTGTCGGGATGCTTTAGATGACCGGACACTTCTGTACTTCGACAACCGCTCAGGCTCAACTTACAGTCGTGAGTTGTGCCGGGTATTTTTGGCCGTTAATGGCGGCCTATGTAAAAGTGTCCATGCATTTTGTGTTCCTGTGTCTGAGGCCTACAACCTAGTCGAGCTTCTTGCAACACTTAGTCAAGATGCTCTTAAGAGCTGTGTATAAATGACCAACTAGATGTGTGTTACCATGGGCCTTGAAGCACTGTTCCTTCAAGTAATCTATGAAGAAGTTTCTTTTATGTTTATTGAGTTAACAGTAAAGTATTGGAATTCTTTTTATTTTAACCGGTGTTTTTCTATGCGACAGATATCTGGAGTAGCGTTATCGAATCGAAGTGCGTCCCTCGAAGGGGCGCCGGTCACATTAGCATTTTGTGCGCTCTTTTCCAATGATTCATTCCCTTTGAATCCTAGGCTGTCAGCCGCGTGGAATATGACAATCAGTTTTTTTTTCAAGATCGCATGTCATTCCATATTGTTACATATATTTTGGCTGGATGTGAATGCATGGCCATCGTTGCTGCTTGTCGGACGTGATGTGTTGCATGCTATGAAGGTTGATGAAAGTGAAATTCTTAACACGAAGGAAGGATAAAGCTAGAATGAGAAATAGTGCAATCTGATAAGGACAAAAAAGTAAAAAGAGTAGTACGTTAGACGCGCAGCTTTCCTTGTCCCCATTTTCCCAATTGCGAAAGAGATCCTGGAAGTGATTTAATGCATGAGAGCAGTGACATCTCTCAGTGACACGTTTTATGCCCAATTTAAAAGCTTGTCACTGAAATCGCATTGTGGTGAAGAATAAGGACAGCTAAGTAGGTACTGTTGCTTGTCGACTTCTCAGAACATCCGTCTGTCGGTGGCTAGCAAAGCGGGTGTTTGCCAATGTGTCACGTAAGCTCATGGAACTTAAAAGTGATCAGAGAGCTGCTCGCTCCACGCTATCCTGTGATTGGCTGTGCCAGTGATCTATTTGAAAGTCGGAAATTTCTTGAACTTCAGAGAGGAGCGTTATGGTTTCTAACAATACTCTGTGTAAGGTAGTTTCAACATAGTTTTTAGGATGAACGTAGTGAGTGTTTCGTTTCTTTGTGAGTTATTGAATTTTTTTAAGTGTATGAAGTTACGCTTGGGATATAGAGAATGATAATGATAATAATTGTTGGGGCCTAACGTCCCAAAACCACCTTATGATCATGAAAGACGCCATAGTAGAGAGCTCTGGAAATTTCGACCACACGGGGTTCTTAAAGTGCACCTAAATCTGAGCACGTGACGTTACCGCATTTTCGCCTCCAACGAAAATGCAAGCCGTTGCAGCCGGGATTCTATCCTGCGACCTGCGCGTCAGCAGCCGAGTGCCTTATAGCCACTAGACCACCGAGGCTGGGCTGGGATAGATAAGACTAAAGGCAGCAATGTCTCACGGGCTTCACAACTGTCAAAACTGCGTCGAGCTTGAGATTTAAAGGAAGAAAAATTGATGTGCGTATTGTTTGTATTAGGCATCATTATAAACTTGCGATACAACTTTTTGCATTGCAGTACTTGCGCCTCCGTTTCAACGCCAGCATATCTCTGACAGCATGTGTCATCTACATTATTCTCATGGTAAGCCTGACATTTAAAAAATATTGATTTTATAACAGACACCAGCAAGAAGCAACACTATTGATTCTTCTGAAAACCACTTTCAAATAAGCATTTTTTTCTGACTGATCAGTGCGGCGAGTTAGGCGGGTAAGTAGAGATGCATAATTTCAAATTCTTGGCGCGAAAAATACGGAGACAAAAGATAGAGACGTAGGCAACATAAGCGCTTATATTGTCTACGTCTTTTCTTTTTGTAATCGTATTTTTTGCGCTAAGAATTTTGAGTTATGTGACTTTCTTTTGATTTTTTGAATAAACAAAAAATGGCTGATTTCTGCGTCATAAGATTTAGAATAACACGAAAGTAAAATCGTGTCTTCACTGAGATAGTCGAGTGTTTATCCTTCATAGAATACAGCTCTTCCTGTCAATATCTAGTGATGCTAGGCAGCTGGATCACTGTTTTACGTGGATGCATCCGCGTGGACGACATTGCCATCTGCATGGATGTGACGATGTCCGTACATCGCCATCCCGCAACGATAACGTAATAACCGTTGTGGATGCTGAAGTGCGGAACATATATCTGAACACAGCCTGTCAAGAGCCCCGTGCAAAGATGACATTAACAAACAGACACAAAAGTCTCTGTTTTGCTGCAAGGGCAAAAAATAAATGCAATAGCAACCAATGGAACTATTACGCGAAGAACTGCAAACAGCTCGAAACTTGCAGCATCCTCCTCGAGCACAAAGAGCGCACGAAAAGAGCACACACAGAACGAGCCCGAAATAACAACTCTTTAAGGTCGACACTCGAAGAGAAATGCTAACAAACGAAGAAAGTCACACGTTACGTATAGAGTCGGCAGCCGCACCGATCACAATGAATAGCGATAAACCGGTCGGTTTTGTTCCAGACACTCTTGGCGTGCTCGCACAGACGTTCATTGGGACACCTTCTTGCTGTGGACCTGATGTAAGAGGTTCCACACGACAAACGTATCAACGAAGCGAAGAAGAGCGCGTAACACAGGACAGTGACAAAGACGGACGAAGCGCTGAGGTATTCTGTAGACGACCCCACACACACATTCTATAAACTGATCACGATGCCTCACCTGGCATCCAACTTCGCTTCTCGGGACAGGCATGCTCCTCTGTTAGCGCTCGTCCTTCTCCCGTGTGTCTCTTGCGTTATTTAGTGCATTATACCGTATTATATGATGGAGCACCGATAAGCCCGACCCGCCAACTTTTAAGTTGCACCATAGAACGTGGGGAACGTCCCCAAAGACACTGTTCCAGACGCTCGGCTCACTGTCTGGTGCAGCTTAATGAACAAAGCAGCGCAGTGTTGACCACCCTTCCTAAGAAGCTCTGACTGCGAATAACTCTTCCTGGCCATCAGTCAGTCGGGCGTGTCCAAAGAGGTTTTCACGAAGAGAACTGCCGGGCCTGAAGAATTCGCAGTACGACTGTCGTGTTGCGCATGCTTCTAAACATCTATAGGAGCGTGGCAGAGCCCGAACAAATCAGGGTACATTAGCGGAAACCATTCTACGCGTCCAAGCGGCGCCAGGACATGAAGGCCGATCGCAACAAAGACTGCATGCTGTTGTGACAGAACAACACTCGACACAACCTTGCTTCGCCCGATGGAATTCTAAACGTTGGTGCTGAATCACCTCACCGTCCAGGACAGCCGCATGTACGCCTAGCGCCTTTCGCTCCTCGGGTGCTATAGACGATTTTGCTCCGGCAGGTTCAGGAAAGGCGCGAGGCTTTACGAAAGGGGACTTGTGCACGGAGTTTGCCACAAACGAGAGCTTAACAAAACGCGCGTCCGCGATTTCAAATGACAGCACAAAAACCAGGCGCCGACTAGCCGACAGTTCGCGCACAACAGAGAGCGCTTTAAAAAAGAATAAACAGAACAACACAAGTATCAAAAGGCGCCAAAAGTACCCTTTCCGCAGAACACGCTGCCGAGCCAACACCGCGCAAGTTCGGGAGAACTCGAGAAATCGAAGGGGCACCGTCTGATTCCACAGACGATTCTGTGAGAAGAATGCAGCCCTTTCCCTACAGCTTTTGCTGTGCTACGCAAACACAAATCTTGCAGAAGTTTCCCTGGCTTCCTGGCCCGGGCCCAAGCACGCAGCGACGGAGACATGGAGGCGTCAGTTAGGGACGTCTGTTGCTGAGGAGATTACGCGGTTCGGTCGACCATAGAAGACGTCTTTGATGATGTAGTGTGATCAGGTGGACTGTTGAAAAATATGAATAGATTACTCAGTGGGAGCAATCATAAGTATTCAAGAGGGTCACCTGGGAGACATGTGATCAGCTGCTACTGCGAAAGGAGTGAAATGCTCAAACACAAAATGCATGAAGTTTTTCACAAGAAAATTCGGAGCAGCCGCCGAAATGCTGGAGCGAGCGCTCGGGTTGCACCAAGCGAACTGCCACTGGAACACGTGAATTTGGTATTTTTAGGGGCGAAGCTCCTGATAGAGACACCTGTTCGTCCCTCGTAGCCGTTGTAGTAGTGTGTAACAAGTATAACATTTTGACCCCGGAGGTGGTGTCGGTGAGAGATTTCTTCTGTGCGTTGTTGAGCAATAAAAGATAGTGCTCAATGTATATGCCAATGGCTGCTAAAGGGAAATCGCTGCTAAGACAGGAGAATTCGGCTGTTAGTTAACGCGCACGCTGCGAATTTTTATTGTTCAACTACGCACAGAAGGCAAGAAAGGGTTGCTACGTTATGCTCGCTGGGTGTAACCTCCTAGGTTTAGCGAGCGCTGGGCCGCAGTGCCATGAATACAGTGAACTAGTATATACTATGAACTCGAGGTTGTTAAAGGTGGGAAGTAGACACGAATCGCAAGTTGTAAGAAAGTGTGCGTGTGACTCCTCTCGTTCAGTCCTTGGAATGTCCGCTTTTTGGCGGTGTTTCTATATGAGGAATATAAGATGAAAAGATGCGAGATGGTTGTACTTGGAGTGTTGAATAGGTGGACAAACGGACACACAGACAGATGCATGGGCGGACGCACGGATGGCTGCACGGACGGATGGATGCATGGACGAAAGCAGGGACGGACGCACAGATGAACGTGCGGACGCATGAACAGACGCACGCACGGATGGGCGGATGGACGCACGGGTGGCCACACAGACGCACGCATGCATGGACGAAAGCAAGAACGAATGGACGGACGGATGCTTCGCCCCACTATCCATCATTTACTCCGTGGATATGCTGCCAAATATTTATTGGATGCACGCTATTAATAGAAGAAGTATTTGTAGTCACAAGCTGCGAGTATTGTGCCCTAGTGAAGTGAATATAATTTTTCACAACTAATTTTGAAACATGTCGACTATAGCAGACGCCATGCAAAGTGGGAACGCAGCTTTGATGCCTCCAATACGCATGGGAATACTGGTAACTAAAGTGAACCCAGAGGGTTTTTATTCGCTGCACTTCAATGGGCCTCGGTCTCACGCTTTCTACTGCAGTCTTGTTTCAGCAGTTAGGCACTTACTTTGGTGGGTTATTCAAGTTCTTCAGTTTTTTCTAACACAGAATAAATCGGGATTTGTTGTGTTTTATTGAGTGAGTGCTAAAACAAGCTCTTGTTGTCATGATCTGTAAATATTGCAGCTTAGCGAAGCCAAAGTAAATCTTCAATATCGTTTAGCCCCCCAGCACCCCTCCCCCCCCAACCACTCTAGCCCCTCTCTACTCAACAAACAATGTTGTTGTTACTCGCGAGGTGGTAAAGCTAATTTTTTGTGTTCATTTTTACGAGCAAGACTGCTCGGCGGCTGAAAAAAAAATTTCTGCATCTTTCACTACTTTAGGGTATTGTGCATGTTGTCCACTGCAGTGAACATTCTGTATCCTATGAAATAAAGGTTTGACTTCAACAAATAATTTTTCCCTGCTTTTTCTGAATTTTAATAACAGGAAACCGAAAGTATAGGTGCTATTTAGATGCGTAAGTTTTGGTCACGCAACGAAAGGTTAAGATAGCACATGCTCAATAGCCCTTGCGAAAATAACGCAAATTCATATTTAGTTGTATAGACTTCCAGTGATCTTTGCTATTATTTGGACTCTTGACTTGCACCAGCGTGTGACTATGCCGGCATCTTTCAAGAGAAAGGTTGCGTGAACGTTGCCCTTTCTTTGGCCGTAACGTATCTAGAAGGAGCGGAAGTGCTATGTGAGCACTTGCAAAAGCGCCCCAAGGTCAAAGTTGGCAGAGTTCGCCATTCCAGGACCAACTTTGAATGCTCCAGCTACCAGGGAGCTACCGAGAGACGGGGCAGGATCCCGTGTTTTATTATGCAGCATATTCAACAAAGTCTCCTC
The DNA here is from genome assembly GCF_043290135.1 of Rhipicephalus microplus. Classification (NCBI taxonomy): domain Eukaryota; kingdom Metazoa; phylum Arthropoda; class Arachnida; order Ixodida; family Ixodidae; genus Rhipicephalus; species Rhipicephalus microplus. The sequence continues at coordinate 14,131,616 of NW_027464588.1, forward strand.
ACTAATTCCTGCACATCTTTCTGTGTAATCACATGATTGTATTGGTATTTAATATCCTAGGTACTAAAAATAAAAATAATATGAGCATGCTGCAATCACGCATGAGCCCTCACTGGCGTGGAGACTCAAGTGCGGGCTACTTAACAACGCTAGTCTTTACTGTTAGAGTCCCCGTACTACACTTGGCTATATTCCAGTCTGAATGAAAGTCAATATTTCAACACGGCGTAACCCGTACTCACAGGCGCATTCCTCAACTAATCTGATGAGCAGACAGTGCTTAAACTGGTTAGTAATGTTCCGCGCGCGAGCGAGCAATTGAGTTGATACGATTGAAGCATTGTTGAAATTGCTGATCATTTCAAAGGTTTCCTTGTGAAACGCCAGCGTGCTGTTATGGGGGATATTGTATAAAATGTCACGCAGGGTCACAGAGTCGCCATTCGGCGGCGCAATAGTGGAGATAAATGCCAAATGAATTGTATGTACTGGCTGATAAAATTATCGTTGAAAGAACAACGTTTTCTTCTTCACGTCTAAAGATTACCGAGAAATGTTTTGCAATTTTGTACTGCGTCTTTGTCGTATGATGCAAGATTTGGCGGAACAATGAAATTACCTTTAAACTTCTAAACCTCTAAAGAATCACCTCTAAACGCATATTTTTGTGGTATAGAGCAAACTACTTTTTTCAGCACAACTGAAACTACAGATATAAGACCACTCGCTCGGCGTCTTTTAAGCACACGAAAACCTTTTGTATGCAAACTAGAGTGCACAAGAACACTGTTCTAGTAGACTCCAACAAGGCTGCTCAAAAAGATCCTGCTGGGAAAAAGGTCTCGCCCAGCTGTGGCAATGCAAGCGTGAAAAGCCTGTCATTATGGCTGTGAAACGACAAACGTCACTGATAAACAGATCTGCAAGAACAGAGTCAAGTACCAATAAATTTATGGCGATAGAGGATGGTGGAATGCTAGCTCACGCGTCATACACACGATATGCCGTGACATTTACGAATTGCGCTCCGAACACCTGCATCTCAGTGCCATGAACCTATAGACGAGGTAACGCATGCGGTGCCTGCATTTGCTTTTGTTTCACTTCATTACCGCAATAGCATCAAAGAGCGCGTTTCCTAGAAAGTCCGGCAACGGTGATGGCGTCGTTAGTTGTGACGGAAAAATTGGCCCGTTGTCCGTGATGGAAAATCGAGATAGGTGCAAATAAAAATATTTGGACCATATCTCTTCAAAGGAGACCCTCATGTGATGCGAAGCAGCAGCGTTGCGCACCGGTAGTGTAGCGAGTTGAACAGTGCTTACGCGGGTGCAGCAATGAACGCTGGAAGATTCCTTCGAATATATGGCTGCCGTAGGTCTTGTAGGTGACACGTACAGACGTGTTTCAAAGCGTACGTTAGGCGCGCGTCAGTTGTATTGTGCGTGAACCGACGAATCGGCGGTGTAGGGAGTGGTGGTAGTGGCAGGTATTGTAGGCGATCGGGTGAGGTGGCAACTGCGGGCGCCGCGGCGAGCGCACGGCAGGTAAGGGAAAGGGCGTCGCTAGCCCGCACTCTTTCGGGCAAGTGTGACGTCAACACGCAGCAGCGGCGAGACCTACTTGGCACCACGCTACCACCTGCGGCGCGTGGCGCGCTCGTGCGGAGGGACAGCGTTGCACAGACTTGTCAAAGGGCTTCTTCGCATCGAATAACTAATACAGTTTCAGGTTCCGAGTGAAAATTGAATTCAGGCAGTGTAAAAGCTGGCGCTCTACCACAGAGCCGCAGTATTTCTTCAATATGCTACGCACAGGCATGTAAACGCGAGGTGAGATGCGCATTACTCAATTTGCTTAAGCTGTTGGAGTTCTCCCTCAGTCGATCGTTCAGGCATCTGCTCGTTAGGCCAACACACGATTTTCCGCAGCTGGCGGGACTCTCGCCCAGTATCTCAACGCATATATTTCCTCCCCTACGTAATGCCTATATTGCGATGTAGGTACTCCGTAAGTAAATGAATAAATGAATTGCTAGAAGCCACCTTTTTGAAGTGGGGGATAATATTGCGCATACATGCCACAACCTCAGCTCTGCTGACGACGTGTACTAGACCTGATGCACACGGAAGAATGATTCGAAGTAACAACTTCATTATTGTCCAATAGATCACGCTAGTGTCATAGCCCGAAGTGGCCACTCCTGATTCGGGACCGAAAGACCTAGTCTATCGGCTGGTCCACAGGCCCGTTGAACTGCCCTTAATTGTCTTTCTAATGTAGAACTGCGTGGCGCGACGCCATTCTTCAGTATTTTCCTTGTCGTTGCCTAACCTGGACCAATCTCATAGCATATGAGTGAGATATATAGTGTTGTGGCATTTATCGTTTGTTATAGGAGGAGACAATTCCGGATGAATCTCGTTAAATAACAGCCGGTTTGGGTTGTAGTAGGCTTAGCCAAATGGCTTCAGCACTGTTTTGTTTACAATGTGGAAGGGGGAAGACCCTGCGTTCTAGGCATATGTGTGTGGTTAGATCATTGTATGTAAGGAGGTGATTTCTGCATTCTGACACTTCAGCAGCTTCTTCCCTATAGGCTGCATGGTTGACAAGTCCTCGTGCAGCATTGTGGGCAGATTCGTACAGCGGGAATCCTCTCAAGTGAAGAATGTCGTGGGCTGGCTTGAGCGAATACTAAATTATGCAAGCTAGAACAATAACAATACCCTAAACAATATGTATGTGGCTCATCTCAGCATGCACCACATTGTCTGCTGGTTATAGATATTACATGTTTTGCCCCACGGGGTTGCAATAATTAAAGTATAACTTCTCCAAAGAACAATCGGATGATGAAGGACGCTGCAGTGAAGAGTTTGGTGTTTCGACTAACAGGGGTGCACCTGAATTCTAGATACACGGGAGTAATACATTTCCACCGACATCGAAAATTCAGCTGCCGCCGCAGGTATTCGATCTCGCGACCTCCTTCGTGTCAACAGTCGAGCGCCCCAACTGGGTGTCGTACTGAGTGGGAGCAGTAACAAAAAGAGCCCGTGACGTGCTGGAGGCATGCCATATTAAAGTAAAAAAACAAAATACGAAGGAAATCAGTTTTTGTGACTGACTCTTCGTTATAGTTTCACGACTACGAGATGCATGTGTTTGAAGCAAGTATGAAATTGCACCATGTCCAATCTTCTATTTAAATAAATTTTGAAGCAGATATGAAAAGGCAAAAGAAGCCAACAGTGTCACGTCATGTCATATATGTTGCGAAACCAGGTTATAATAAGCCATTGAGGAGGGCTCCGAAAACTACAACCAAGGTACAACTGCCCTCTATCCCGTCTTCTGTTTCAATAAAATTTGAATCGCAGGTGAAAAAGCAGAAATAAGCTATGAAAGTCTCGTCATGTCTTTTGAGTGGCGCGCACGAAGAATTGGATGTCGTATTCTCCATTTGGATAGATTCGTTTGCTGTTGATGTTCTGCCGGACTCCAGGTTTCTATGTGGAGCTTTAAAAAGCATTTCAGTTAAAAGGAGTGCATGTTTTTGTCCGGATACATACATACATACATACATACATACATACATACATACATACATACATACATACATACATACATACATACATACATACATACATACATACATACATACATACATACATACATACATACATACATACAATGAATTTTAATCGATCCTGAAGAGTTACTAGCAGGGCTCTCCGATGGGAGGCTGCCGTAAGCGCTGGCCGCGACCACGTGGAGAACAGAACGCCATGCGATCAAAACTTTGATTTTAGTTAAAGCTTGCATGAAAGACCGTGAGCTTTATTTTCATTCTGCCTAAAGTTTCACATCAGTTATCGCCCTTCAAAGAAGTCCATCTAGTTGTGTCATCCCTTGGCAGGTTCGGAGCACTTCCGGCAATGATGCCTTCTGCTCCTTGCGGATCAAATCTGTTTCATTGGAAGGTTAAGAGCAGACGGGTCTGCTATCTGTCTGCTGGGTCTGCTATCAATGACGGGTCTGCTATCTGTAGCAGACCCGTCGCGAGATCCACTACATGGAGCAACTTTTTCTGCTCCATGAAAATCGGCCGATTAGACAGGGAGTCGCAAGCGCCCCGTGCCTTGAACCGGTACCAACTTTGGGCGCGCCAATGGACGCCGGCCGCGTCAGTTGCGCCTCGCGTCAGTGCTCACGTTTTGCTAGCCTAGCGTCATTATGCCCAAAGTACCCACTCATGCAAGAAAAGAGACGCACGCATCACGTTCCATTCTGACCCTGCCACTTGCTCCAGGGGAAGCATTTGTGCTCCATTGGTAGATTCCTGCTTGTTGCCCTCCGCCAGAGTGGAGTGCTCCGGCGCAAAGTTCGTCGGTGACTCCGAATCCGCTAATCGATGACACCACAAAATAATGCAAAGAGACCAGTTTTTGCTAATGCAGAACAGTCCAAAGAACAAAAAGAAAAACGTGAAAAAGTCTGAAAATTTCTTTATTTGAAGCTAGGTGAGGAGCGAAGCCGGCGGGCTCGCTTCTATCGCCGCTATCATCGCAATTTTCCAGTGCTTCAGTTCTCACGTGCCTTGCTCTTGACCGATCCTGATGGGAACGGCTGCACCGACACGACACCTCGGCTCGACTTACATGGGGGAACATGTTTCTTATCACTTACATGGGAGCTGTTTCTTATCACTTCGGTGAATCAGTTCTCCCTCCGCTCTATAAAATGCGCCAGCGTTTTGCTTACAACCCACACTTAAAGCAATAAAGTGATCAATCTCTGGTATTGTCTGGAGAGCTGTGATATTGCTGATACAATTCCAGTTGATTATTCCACTGCTTCACATAAGACGCAAGGTGTTTTTGCATGCGGATCGCGACACGAATAAATGAAGGAAGCGTGCCGTGTGCCTGTAAATAAAAACGTGAGTGGACCACGATGATTGCTAAAGCAGAGAAAGGCAGTGTTTTATTACGGTGGCACAAGATGGCACTGCAGTTGCCTATGCCGCACCTCTAAGCATCGGGCCAACATAGAAAAGATCACGCTATAGGTAGCACACATTTTTGAGAGATGACACGTGAGAAGAGCGAAAAATCAGTTATCCGTCGAAACCGTACTGTGAGCGGCTCCTTTTTTGAGATTTGAAATTGGCGGCTTTGACGAACGCTATTGCAATGTCTTGAAGCGAAAAAAAAAAATACCGCTAAAGACTGCTACTGCGTAAGGTTCATCTACTTCAGCAGCTTTTCACAGCTGGAATACTTCTGGTATTTACAGCCATAACATTGTTGTAAATTACAGCCACTTAATGCTGCTGCTCCAGGGGTGTATCTACAGCTGTATATTATGATGTAGCTGCTATAAATTATAGTGGTAACGTAGCTGGTTATGTTGATAAAATAGTACGCAGATGTCAAATAGTTCAAGATCCCTAGACTATTAAGAACTCAAAAGCAATGGTTTGGATGAAAACTACTATTTACTGAAGCGTATTATCCTGGAGTTATGAGCGCAAAAGTAAAAAAAAAACTGTCGAGAGCCTCCATGTACTGCACACGAACTTTTCGAGGTCCTTTCAATGCAAACCTGACATTTAGGAAGTGAATGTTGGTTAGTTCCTGCACAAAAAATTCAGCATCGAACATTTACCTACAAAGCAGTTTTCTGTCACTTTAATTTTTGGGGCTCCATAGTGCCATGAATTGGGATCAGAGAGGTCATAGTTTGCGAACTCTCCCTTCGTCTGACCACATATGCGATGCTGTAGAAGCGCATGTTATGCCACATGTGTGTACTCGGTTATTCGTGCAATACTTCGGAATAAGTTGATTACTGTGGGTGGCACGATACTTAACAAGAGATAAAAAAAGGGCAAACCGTGATCACTTCCTGCATTGACAGATGATTACATACTAGGCAGATGAATCTTCTAGGCATAGAAGCGTGCTCAAAATAATAGCATGCATATGAGAAAATCATTCAATACGTCTCTAATACTTCGCTGTTCTTAAAAGCTTTTAAACACCACCATTACTTTGCGCGTAATTTCCTGCCGAAGCTTTATTGTAACGTCCTGCAAGTTAGTGGGATGGGCAAAAAGTCCCGCCACACCCGAAACATTTGATTTATGAATGCTTTATACGTGACGGGTACAGTAGGACTCTACGGAGATGTTTGTACGCTAACTTCACCCTCGAGAGAGCTATTTACTCTCGCAAAATTAGAAGTTTGTGGTATCAGATATCATCGAAAGAGCAGGTGATTTTTTGCCTCTTCAAAGGATTTTGATACGTCACAATTAGTACATTAAAGACAACAACTAACGTCCTCTATGCATTCCCTGGCTTGTTTGTGTGTGGAATTCATTTGAATACGTCTAAATATTATTCTTTGTCTTATTGTTTCAGCAAAGTGTCGGGGCCATCTCCATTTTTGCAGCATCACTGACTCTCGTCACAGGTAAGCTTGAATGTTTCGCAACTCCTCTTCCGGAAATTTTCTTTACAGGAGCTACGGTGAATCGGAACACGTGACTGCACCTATTAATCTTGTACATGTTGTGGCAGATAAAACGTCTCCAGTAGCTGACGTCAAGCCATGCATCAAATGGACGTATGACGAAAATTGCAAAAGAGACTGCCCCGTGTTGTAGGAAGGCTGCAGTCTCGCTGGTAGATTTAAAAGCAGAACTTGTGGTTTCAACAAAGAAGGGCACACGTACGCAGGTGCAGTCACCGTCAAAGCTGTCGGAAGTGCAGATGAGTGATTCGCCAGCTTTTCAGGGATGCTCGCATTACCGGACAAGGGTTCGCTGGCTTGGCAAACGTAGAGTCTGTTCGGTATCCGTGGCGGAGCAGGAAACCTTCAGTTGTGATGCGGTCGCGCATTCTCAAACTTTCTTGATTTGAGAATGCCTGCCAATTGTTTTCCACCCTTTTCTTAACCTTCATGTTACAACAGTGTCACGATACAGCTACGCGCCTACTACGCACCCTAACTAGGTGCATTCCTTTGTAGCGGGCGCTGACGCCGGTGATCGCGATAATTTTATTTTTGTGCACATACCAATTCGTATGCAGAGGCGCACGGCGCAGACGCGGCCAATATGCCTCACGTTATCTCCGGAGGGCCACGGAAGATACGCAGCCATGCCCCTTTTGGTTGTCGCTTTCGAAGCCTGTTTTTCTTGGAAAATAAACTAGTCTTGTCCCAACCTTCAAACAGTGTAGGTGCCTTCTTTTCGCGCCTTTGTGGGGTGAGTACGCTACAAAGTGGTGACCCGGACGTTTGGAAAAACAGCAGCCATGTCAGACGAGGAAGGCATTTTAAGCCCACCCACAACCAACGCCTCGGAGTTAAAGCTTCCTCATTTCTGGCCCGAAAACCCCAGGGTATGGTTCAGCCAAAGCGAGGCCCGCGTCGAGCTTCGACGCATCACATCGCAGCAGTCGAAATACCTACATGTCGTTTCAGCACTGCCACCTCACATCGCTGACGCCGTAGACAATGTGCTCGCCTCCACTCCATCGAAGAAGCCCTACGACGAACTAAAAAGCACCGTCCTGAAACGTCTTGAGGCGTCCGAACAGAGCAGGCTGCAACAACTCCTGTCTCATGACATGAAGAGCTCGGTGACCAGCGTCCCTTACAACTACTCCACCGAATGCGTCAGCTGCTGGGCCAACAAGCGTCAGAGGAGCGTCAACATCCATTGCTTCGTGAGTTGTTTTTGCAGAGACTGCCACAGTCAACCCGGATGATACTCACTGGCTCGGATGACGTGACTCACGAACGCCTGGCTCAACTCGCCGACCGCATCACCGACTGCACTGAGCTGCCAAAAATGTCTATTGCTGCAACGAGAAGGCCCGAACATGCAGACCAGTTAGGTTCCTTAGAGGACAGAGTTGACCGACTGGCTGTAGCAGTTGAAAACCTCGCCCTGTCTAACAAACACCGGCCTGCACGGCATCGTTCGCCGTCCCATGCTCGAAGCCCGCAGCACCGTGGACACTCAAGCGAGGCAGAGCAGAACATCTGCTGGTACCATCGTCCTTTTAGAGAGCAAGCCATTCGCTGCACCCATCCCTGCTCGTGGACGGGATACGCACCAGCCAGTCGCTCACGACGGAAAGCGACACGGGCCATCGTTCAAGCCACCTCTTCTTGGTTGTCGACCGCATCACCGGCACACGCCTTCTTGTCGATACCGGAGCGGAGCTATCTATCCTACCAGCAGCAGCTCAACGTCGCCGGGGCGGCAAGTTCATTTCGAGCCTAATTGCAGTCAATAATACTGCTATTGCATCGTATGGAGTCCAGTCAATGACGATAGACATCGGACTCAGGCGTACATATCGATGGCTCTTCGTTGCGGCCGACGTCGAAATTGCCATCCTGGGAGCGGACTTTCTGAGCCACTTCAATCTTGACGTCAGCGTTCCTGATGGTCGTCTCAAGGATAACGTCACTTCGCTCGCTGTTATCGGACTGAAGTCTGACCTGTCCTCATGCAGCATTTGCACTTTCAACCCAGAGGCGAACTTTCAAAAGATGCTGGCTGAATTGCCTGAAACCACCAGACCTCGGAACACCGTACTTCCAATCAAACACAAGGTGACGCATCACATTGTCACTACCAGACCGCCGGTCACCGCTAGCCCTAGGAGACTCGCTGGACACAGACACGAAGTCGCCTGCCGTCAGTTCGACCACATGCTCCAACTCGTAATTAATCGACCTTCTTCCAGCAACTGGTCTTCTGCACTGCACATGGTGCCAAAACACGTCTGGTGACCGGCGGCCTTGTGGTGATTATCGGGCACTCAATCCTGTGACAACGGCAGACCAATATCCCCTCCCCCACATCTATGATTTCAGCGCTCGTCTCGCGGGAACGACCATCTTCGCTAAGGTGGATCTGATGGCCGCTTATCACCAGATTCCAGTAGAACCAAGCGAAATCCCAAAAACGGCCTTGACAACGTCTTTCGGACTCTTTGAATTTGTTCGTAGGCCATACGGACTGAAGAACGCGGCACAAACTTTCCAGCGTTTCATGAATTAGGTCACTCGCGGACTGCTTTGTTTCTGTCTACTTAGACGACATTTTGGTCGCCAGCAAAACGCCGGAGGAGAATAAAAACCACCTGCGCCACTTCTTCAAGCGTCCTTCTTTTAGCAACTGGTCTTCTGCACTGCACATGGTGCCAAAACAAGTCTGGTGACCGGCGGCATTGTGGTGATTATCGGGCACTCAATGCTGTGACAACGGCAGACCAATATCCTCTCCCCCACATCCATGATTTCAGCGCTCGTCTCGCGGGAACGACCATCTTCGCTAAGGTGGATCTGATGGCCGCTTATCACCAGATTCCAGTAGAACCAAGCGACATCCCAAAGACGGCCTTGACAACGTCTTTCGGCCTCTTTGAATTTGTTCTTAGGCCGTACGGACTGAAGAACGCGGCACAAACTTCCCAGCGTTTCATGAATTAGGTCACTCGCGGACTGCTTTGTTTCTGTCTACTTAGACGACATTTTGGTCGCCAGCAAAACGCCGGAGGAGAATAAAAACCACCTGCGCCACTTCTTCAAGCGTCTTGACGAGCATGGTCTGGTTTTGAAGCCCCAAAAGTGCATCTTTGGTGTTGAAGCACTAGATTTTCTCGGTCATCGAATCAGCCCGCAAGGCATCTTGCAGCTTGAATCACGGGTGCAAGCAGTCAGGGAATTCCCCACGCCTACTTCTTTCCGCAAGTTGTGCGAGTTTCTCGGGCTAATCAACTTCCATAGGCGATTAATCTCATCCTGCGCACACATTCTACAGCCGCTAACTGACTTGGTGCGCCGGGATGGCAAGAAAACGCCCGAGTTTCACTGGTCAGCGGAGCACGAAAAAGCCTTCCTGGACGCGAAAACTTAACTTGCCTCCGCAACACTTCTGATGCACCCGCTTTCCGACGCAGCAACGCGGCTCGTGGTTGACGCTTCAACGACGGCAGTGGGAGCAGTGTTGCAACAATACGACGACAAAGACTGGAAACCGGTAGGTTTCTTTTCTAAACGTCTGAAACAGGCGGAAGTGCGCTACAGCACCTTTGGAAGAGAGATGCTGGTCATTTATTCCTCCGTAAAGCATTTCCGTTTCTTCCTAGAAGGCCGCATTTTCCACATTTTAACGGACCACAAGCCGCTGAAGTACGCGTTCAAGAACAACAGTTTCTCATATTCGGAAAGAGAATGGCGCAAACTTTCTTTCATTTCCGAATTTTCCACGGACATCCGCCAGATAGCGGGAAGCGAAAACCAACCAGCCGATGCACTCTCCCGTATCGACACCATTTCAGTGTCCGTCGACATTGAGACATTAGCTGCCGCCCAGCGGGAAGACCCAGAGCTAATTGAGATGAGGCAGAATCCACTGTCACTGATGCTCTAAGAAATCCCACTACCATACACGACTATGGTCACATGCGACACATCACAGAAATCTCCAAGACCCTTCGTCCCCGTCCAGTTTCGGCGTGCAGTGTTTGACAGCCTTCACGACCTCAGCCACCCAGGAATGCGCGCGACGCGGAGGCTCGTCACTGACCGCTTTGTGTGGCCCGGAATTAACGCCGACGTTCGACGCTGGGCGAAGACGTGCCGAACATGTCAAGCAGTCAAGGTGACTCGTCACACGCGCGCAGCCCTCCAAGCATTTCGGCCACCAGAGTGTCGTTTCGACCACGTGCACTTGGACTTGGTGGGACCTCTTGCTCCTTCCCAGGGTTACAGATACCTGCTTGCTTGTGTCGACCGATACTCACGGTGGCCCGAGGCAACGCCGATTCTGGACATCGCAGCCGGGACCATCGCACAGGCGTTTGTGGCCACATGAGCTTCACGCTATGGCTGCCCACTGCGCATAACGACCGATCGTGGACGTCAATTCTAGAGCAACCTATTCGCTTCGCTGGCAAGGCTTCTGGGAACACGGCTCCAGTACACCACGGCTTGCCATCCAGCGAGGAATGGAGTGGTAGAGCGGCTACACCGTCAGCTGAAGGCATCTTTGACGGCCAAATTGGATAGAGAGCACTGGGTGGAGAAGCTCCCTCTCGTTTTTCTGGGCCTGCGTATGGTGATAAAAGAACTCGGATTCCGTGCAGCAGAAAGGCTGTACGGCTCTACAATCCGACTACCGGGAGAATTCTTCTGTGAGAAACCAAGCGCTATGCAGACGCCTTCAGAACATATGGAAAGGCTACATTCCTGGTTGGAGCACCTGCAACCCAGCGCGCCACGCGTCAGCAGCAACCAAAGAGTGTTTTCTTTCCCAGACATGAATGAGGCAACCCATGTGTTCGTGCGACGTGACACAGTGAAAGCGCCGTTGACTCCGGCGTACGACGGGCCCTTCCGTGTGCTTTCGTGGTCGCACAAAACTGTGACCATTCGTGTTCGCGACAGAGAGGACGTCGTTTCTCTCCATTGCGTGAAACCGACACACCTCATGGACTAACTCACACATTTGCTCGGTTTTTTTCCAGGCTCCGCGGTCTACGGGGGACCCCTTGTAGCGGGCGATGACGCCGGTGATCGCGATTAATTTTTGTGCGCATACCAATTCGTATGCCGAGGTGAACGGCGCAGACGTGGCCAACATCCCTCACGTTATCTCCGGAGGGCCGCGGAAGATACGCAGCCACGCCCCTTTTGGTTGTCGCTTTCGAAGCCTGCTTTTCTTGGAAAATAAACTACTCTTGTCCCAACCTTCAAGGAGTGTAGGTGACTGCTTTTCGCGCCTCCGTGGGGCGAGTACGCTACACCTTTATTACTTCCAGTGCCTCGCTACCTATCGCAAACGGGCGCTCTCATCCTAGACTGTTGCACATTGCTTTTGTTTTCCAAGTATTATTTCCAGACAGAACATTCTGAATTCCTTGTCCGATTCAGTAATCATAAGTTGCCATTTATCCCCAGAGTTACTCGTCAATGCAATGGGATCAGTGAACCGCCAGTTACTAGTGTGCTCTCTCGTCACTGGTATGCCTCCGTTTTCCTAATCTAGGGTCGTGAAATTCTGGTGTAAGCACGCGCTGAAAATAATTTGAAAGATGATGTCTCCCAGCAGTACAGCATTCTTTATTGAAATTTGCCACTTTCTTCATGGAGAACTAAATACTTCGCGACAACTTTCTGGGGCAGCGCAGCCAAAGCTACGTGGACGGAGCTTTTGCACATGTGTTACTACGCCAAGTAATTCGTTATCATGTGATTGCGGTTTTGGTTTCGCAAGCGCATCCAACATGTACGTTTTCGCACGGGCACCAATCAATAAATGCTACAATGTTTTGGGAGAAAGTCTATAAATGGTACTTTTTTAAGGGAAACGCACAAGAAACTTTATTGAAGCGTTCAGAATAATTTGAGAAAACAAAGGCACATCCGAGCAGGAACTGGGCGACTTGAAAAAGAACGCAAAAGCACGAAAACATTTTTTAAATTTCAGTGCGTACTGGGTCGGTACCGTTGTTTTTCTTCTTTGAGAGACGCGAGAACTTTCTAGAGACGCTCACGTTACCATTTTACAACAACAGCTGTTATGAGATTAGACCACGGATCATGCTTAGCGCCGTAGGTTTGCGCTGCCACCGCCACCGGTGTTCGTATAGAACAAAGTAAGAAAAAAAAACTTTAAAGTAACACCGAAGACATGTGGTGACATAGTGAGCTACGAACACTGGTCCACTGCTTGCCAGCCCATTATTCCAACGCTGAGTCACGCCGGTGTTAATACTTTCTTACATACTTTCCCACATCATACAACTTTAATACAGTGCTTAAACAGTACGTACAAAGGTAACGAACGGAAAGGTTACATAGCTACTCGAATTCCTTTATACGGATAAATGGCTCAAGTGATTTGAGCTACTCTGGAACTAGGTCTTTAATTTTACACTCTTCAATAAAGTTCGTGATCACTTGGCGGAAATATTCACGAATAGGCAGTGTGTTGATGTCGGCATGGCTGACTGCCATGTACTTTTTCTAAATACTGTGAAGGCCGAGCAACCTAACACTATCATATTTAGGTGCTCTATCGTCTTCCTCAACTGATAAAAACCTGATCCCGTAGGTATCTATCGATCTATAGGCGAATTAACTTGAAAAACTCTGTGCTTCAGGGCTGCCCTCTTTCACCATTGCTGTTCAGCCAATTTTTAGAGCCTTTCGGTGTGAGTGTGATTAAAATCAGTGCCACCCATGGATTCAAACTGCATGAAAATGAAGTACAATTACTTGCATATGCTCATGATGTGGCCGTTCTATGTTCAGATCGCGACAGTGTTAACGAAGTAGTCCACGTAGCGAAACTGTTTTCTACGGCCAGTGGGAGTTCGGTAAACTAGGATAAATGCTTGGAATATCGGCATGGGGAGTGGCCTTCTACTCCAGATGTTTTTGCCCACATGCCATGGGTGAATGAGCCTGGGAAATATCTGAGTGTACCACTAGAGTTTCATCGTTACAGTGTGCCGTACTGGCGGCGGCAAGCCACTGAACTGCGCGAAAAAGTGAATAAAGTTCGATGATGGGACTTTTCGATTTTCAAGCAGGCAACCATATTTAATCTTTTCTTCGTCTCCAAAGCCTGGTACACATTGCTAGTTTTGCAATGCTCGCGTATAAACGTGCGAAAGCTGCACCGCGTGTTTTCTGTATTTATATGGGAATCTAAGTGGGGGTCTGATCGCACGGGTCTAGTCGCGGTTTTAGTGTGGGTCTATGTGGGTCACACGGGTCTAGTGTGGGTCTAGTCGCAACGAGTGCGTCTAGTCACACGACTTTTTCGCCGCGTTCCTTTAGGTGTTCTCAGTCTGTCACACTTGTTTTAAGACAGGTCGTTAATTGTTTTATGTTTCTGCGAGATGCAAGAAATCCGTTTCTACGTGCAGTTATTCAGCTGAGCCATGCAGGTGCTTGGGACTAGTTCGCAAACTTGCCTTGGGCAGGTGATGTCGGTATAGGAATCACGTTCTTATAGTAATAAAGCATTTTAGAACAGCAAAGAAAGAACCAGGCGTCACACTATGTGAATCGCGTAACGAGTGGGTCGTCCATTGCTCCGACACATTACGAAAGCTTGCTCTTCATCACCCGAGCCACCACGGTGTTCTGGTGGCTAAGGTACTCGGCTGCTGACCCGAAGGTTGTGAGATCGAATTCCGATTGCGTAGGCTGCAATTTCAACGGAGGCGAAAATGCTGTAGGCCCGTGTGCTCAGATTTGTGTGCACGTTAAGAATCCCAGGTGGTCGAAATTTCCGGAGCCCTTCACTACGGCGTCTCTCAAAATTATATGCTGGTATTGTGGCGTTAAAACCCTTATATAAAATCAATATCTATGGCATAGTGGGTATCCAGAAAGTATGGTTGTAGCATTTACCCAAACAGTGTTTAGAAAATGCTCTGAAACGCTACTCCACATACTTTTGATGTGGCTGTGCTGTGCCTTCCGCGCAGGCCGGGCAGCAGAAATCTTGGCACCGACGGGACATGAGTGGGCGCCTGACGTTCGTAAATCCAAGTGGCTGAAATCCAACCTTTACTCGACCAAGAACGCTGTTCTTGCACGGTCAACAGAATAATATACACGAACTCCTCTGTTTCCCACGCGAAGCTTTGCTCTGGTAGTTTTATCCTCGGAAATTGCTGTAATCGAAAAACGTAAAGAACCACTCCCTCGTTATACACTGACTGTTACGGTGTATCAGTACGCGATTGTCATTGGGATCATACCAGACTGCCGAAATACAGATCACGTATGCAACGCAGTTTAGGAAAAAGGTCATTGATTTTACGTACATATTCCAGTCGCAATTTTCCTTTAAAGCAGCCCGTCTTGCTGAATACTGTCAGGCCACCGGTGTCACTTTCAATGTGGCCATCGGGATGAGAGTGCCACTTTCGCTTATGCTATCACTCGCACACAACTTCTCAGTGATCGCATGTGTCGCAAACAAAATATTTTATGACGCACCACTGTCTCCCTTTCTACCCAACCGATGAATAGAGATCACCTAACGAACACACACTTATGCTCGCTCACAAGATTCGATATTAACTTGCTGCAACCGAGTGACGCCATCGTTGTTTACCGGGACAGGAAAAAAGCAAAATGACACCACTAAACTATAGACAACCAGCAACTTAAAAGAACAAAATCCTGCATTGTGTAAGCTTCTTAACAACAATGCGAACAATCTTAAACGTAATATTTATATCTTTTCATATTATATTTTTCTGTATGCTTCGCACAATATAAAAGTTAGCATTCATTCACTACATGAATAAGCGCAGTAGAAAAAAAGGGCATGCTTAGGCTCCGTAGTCTTGGCCATGCTGCTCCAGAAAGCTGTCCTCGAGTATAGTGACCAAGGACGTTTAAAAGCATTGATTTTTAATACTCCTTGATAGTGACCTTGGAGCCGTTGCGCATTTCTTCAAGGAGCTTAATGTGTGCTTCGACAAACATCGTAGGAATGTAAATGTGCTCGGACGGCTTCATGCTCTCCCATAGAACTCAAAATCGTTGAACACTTTTTCCAAGCACATGTCTACCGTGCCTACATCATTGCTGATATCTAGACCGAATCATATGCCTTCTCGTAATGTATGAAGGCTATGGGGGGAGGGGGGTTGGTTGTGTTCCGCGTGTTTTAAATGCGAATTCGTTTCTTAGTCAGGTCATGTCATCCATCTGGCGTTGTTCGCGGCGTCCACGCGCCGTTGGTGTTATTCTCAAGTTCACTCCCTCTCTCATAGCGACAGCTGCGGATGCGCGCTTATCCTCGCCCCTAGCAACCACAGCATGTGGTGCGAGAGAGTTTGGGAGAAGGTAGGGGCTGTTCTTCGCCACTCCGTCTCCCAACGTCGACTCTCTCTCCTTTCTTAGCCCCACGCCGCCGTCCTCTGGCGCCTAACTCTCGACCGTTCGCTGGCTGGGCGCCTCTCAAGGACATCCGGAAGTGTGCGCGCGAGACGCCGCGAAACGCCAACGCAGAGCCGAGAACGCTGGCACCCCTCTCTTCCTTCCGCTTGCTCCTTACTCTCGACCAAGGTGTAGGAAAGAGAGGTGACTGATCGCCTCGGAGCCGCAGCAGAGCAGCTCCGTGGAGAACTTGTTCGGGTTCGCCTCCTTTCTACCAGAGGGCGTTAGGAGTATCGAGGCCATGCGAGCCGCGGACGGTGCGTAGGGCCACTTGAGTTCGCTTTGCCACGAGACCGTCTTTTGTATCGTAAGTTCGGAACGTCTCTGTTTTGTGTGAACTATCCGCGATCTTTGACAGTTTTGGTTCATCGTGTGAGTTTATACGACGTGCGTGGGGCATGTAAAAGCGATGGGGAAAAAGTGTTTCGACCCACGCTGCAAGACAGGGTACAAGCCCTGTACCGAGAAACTTTCGCTGTTTTCTGCGCCGAGAGAAGAAGAACGCCTTCAGGTGTGGAGGAATGCCATTCCGCGCAAGGATCGCATCCTACAGTCTACCGAGCACCTCTGCGAACGGCACTTCAAGCCTCATTTGGTAAGCAAAACCTAGGAAGCGGTCTACAACGGCAATGTTTTGTGTCGAGCACCCCGGAAAGCGTACCTCTACAAAGATGCAGTGCCCACAATTTTTCCTGACTGCCCAAGCTACCTCTCGAAAGAGAAAAAACAACGCAAGAGGCCAGCTGAGAGACGTAACATCAACGGGCCTATCAAGAAGCACCGTAAGCAAAGCCATGAACTCGGCGACTCGCTTTTGCTGGATCCTCCCGAAAGTGGTGCTACTGCTTCGGACGTGCTCTTGCATGATTGTACCTCGGCGCCCCTGGCAGCGGTGTCAACTTTTGATGAACTGTTTGGAAGCCCAGCATCCGTTGAGCTTCCGTCCACCACCTTGGGCTTCCACAGATTGCAGGTTGACGAGCTTCGCAATGTTGTGTTCTCGGAATCGCGGCGCGTTCGAGAACCGCAGTGCGCTGCTGACACAAGCCACATAGTGCCATGGAAGCTGCTTGACATTAATCAAGACATGCAACTCAGTGTTGTTTTGATGGGAAGGCCAGTATCTCCCGAAGTACTGGGATTCGAACTTGAGGTGTCAACCATCAACAACATTACAACCCTACTGAAAAACCTGGAGAACCTCCACCTTTGCGGAGGCGGTCCAACGGCTAACTAATATCCCCATGCACAACTAGAATGCGCATTGGTCGTTGTTTGTGGACGATGGAGGCACAGGAAGTGTGCGCAGGTTCTTTCTGCCAACGGTGCCTGCCAGCGGTGTGCTGGCCTGTCAGACACGCTGCGGGTTCACCAAAGGAGGGCACTGCTCAGGAAGAACGAAAAAGAAGCTCGCACTAATTTTCGGATGTCTAACTTCCGTATTAATGAGAAGGTAAGAGTTTTTCGACGAGCACAATATGCGTTAAAACGAGCCAAGGATCGCTTGACCAAGAGGATAAAGGGGCTGCAGCAAGCACTGAAGACAATGCAGGACCAGTTAGCTTCTATTTCTAACGAATCCCTGCAAGAGATATTGGAGAAAATTGATGTCCCAAATGAACAGCTTATTGTCATTCACGAGTGCATCGCTGCTGCCAAGGCAACAGGCAAGAAAAACCGCCGTTACACGGAGAATTGGCTTCTGTTGTGCCTGCTTCTGCATATTCGGAGTCCATCTACATACGCCTTATTAAGGAACAATGACATCCTGCCGTTGCCATGCGTTTCAACTGTGCGAAAGTACTTGTCAGCCATCCGTGTGAAGTGTGAGTTTGACGCCAGCTTCTTTGCAGCGTTCAAAAAGAAACTGTTGTCTAAAGACACATTCCAGCGACACGGTGTGTTAGTCTTTGATGAGATACAGGTGCAAAAAAAGATGCGTGTGAACTCAAAGACAATAACATACACTGGGTTTCCAGACTTCGGCGACATCCAACCGGCTGGTGAGGAACTTGCAAACCACGGACTTGTTTTTACGTTTCGTTCATTTGGGGATAAGTTCTCGCAACCAATCGCAGTTTTTGCGAGCAAGGGACCCACAAAAGCAACTGTTCTTGCTCAGCTTGTCTTGAAAGCCATAACTCTCCTAGAAGAGGCGGATGCGTATGTCGATGCTATTGTTCCCGATGGCGCAGCTACGAACAGATCCATGTGGAAACACTTTGGAGTGAGCGGTTCTCTAGAAAACTCTAGGAACTCGTTCGAGCACCCATTGGACGAAAAAAGAAGGGTGTACGTTTTTTCAGATGCTCCACACTTAATCAAGTGTGCCAGAAACCGCCTTCACGCCCAGAAGGTGTTAACCACTCCCAAGGGGAAAGTGCATTGGGCACATTATGACACCTTGTTTGTTGAAGATGAAAAAAACTCAGCTTATTTGAAGGTGTGCCCTAAGCTGACGTATGCTCACGTCAACCTGACGAACACTTTGAAAATGAGGGTTAAGTTGGCTACACAGGTGTTCAGCCGCAGCGTTGCTAAGGGTTTAGAGTTTTATTCAAGTAGGGCTGTCCATGGCCTATGTGACGTCACAGCGACACTGGACTTCACTCAACGCATGAACAGCCTGTTCGATGCACTGAACAGGCAGGTGCCAAAGGAAGGTCTTAAGCATGGGTGCAAATACT
Source organism: Rhipicephalus microplus (assembly GCF_043290135.1). Classification (NCBI taxonomy): domain Eukaryota; kingdom Metazoa; phylum Arthropoda; class Arachnida; order Ixodida; family Ixodidae; genus Rhipicephalus; species Rhipicephalus microplus. Next base: position 14,150,308 of record NW_027464588.1, read on the forward strand.
TCAGTGTTCTGGAATCGTCATTGAAGTGGCTGAATGAGTGGGAGCAAATGGTTGTTGATGGCAAAATACCTAACACCAGTTTCCTGACACAGTCGACAGATGATGGCTTTCGCGTAACGATCATGTCTGCTCTCGGCCTCTCGAACTACCTGCTAAATGAGTGTGGTTTTACATATGTGCTTACCGGGAAAATGAATCAAGATGTCCTTGAAAGATTTTTCGGCATCATTCGGCAAGCCGGAGGCCAAAATGAGCACCCCACGATGCCGACCTTTTTACAGCTCTACAATATGCCCAGTGTGTAGTCTGCTTAAAACACCAAAGTTCGGCAACTGTCAAACTGAGCTTGGGCAAGAGGCTCCATGCTTAACACTAGCAGAGCTCACTTCAGCCTTCAAAGATGAGTCTCCAGGGAAAAGTAAGGTTCAAGAACTTAGGAAGAGACTTGATGGGTATGTTAGTGAGGAGCTAGAGTGGGAAGCTATTTATGACCACTCCTATGCCTTGGCTAAAGTTGTGGACTGCATAGTTTACTATGTTACAGGGTTTGTGTGCCGGAAGTTGCTTAACAGCACAACGTGCGAAACGTGCAAACTTGGCCTTGCGAGGCCTGTTGCCCACTCGCAGATACCCGATGCAGCCCTCGTAAACTGTAAGACCCTTGGGAAGCTCATTCATCCCACAACTAACATATTTGTCTTACTTCGCGCAGCAGAAGCAGAGTTTCAAAGAAATTGTACTCATAGGAATGCTTGAGCTGACCATTGATCATATATTAGATAACAACTGGCTCTCATTTCCTTGCACCACCCACAAAGACGAAGTGATTGCAAAAATCTTGCATTATTATGTGGGCCTTCGGATGAGGCAGTATTGTAAACAGAGAAAAGAAAAGGAAAACAAGACGCCTAAGCTCAGAAAACTGTCCAGACTTGTAACTGCACAAGCGTCCTAAACAGAGTTAGGTGTTTGATGGTGTGTGATTTCCTCGATATTTCTTGGTTGACATTTTTTGCAAAACAGTGCAATAAACACGTATATGTTCGAACAAGCTTATTAGGCATGAATTACTGAGAAAACATGTTGCAAAACAGCGCAAAACTAAAGTAGATATCTGATTCATGTGTGCCCGAGTTCAGCGAAATTCAAATTGCCTTCGTATGCCGTAGTCGCAACGAAGTGGATAGCACTGGTACACCGAAACATTTATTTAATTGCTCATATTGCTGCATAAATTAGTCGCAGCGGGGGCTGCGTCTTCGCGAAGAATTGTTGAAGCTACGGTCGCTGTCGCATCTCAAATAGCGTGCGTGCGCTTCGGCCTCAAAATTCACATACTAACCCGAGACGTCCCTAAGAACCTCTGTTATTTCTAAACGGTATTTGCGTTCGAAGCGTCTATAAATTCATGACACTGAAATCCAAGCGCGCGTACTATACGGCGCAGTACGAGGCGCGTTTTCTTGCCCGTGGCTACCGAAAACCCGCAGTACACGGCCCCCGTTCGAGCAGCACCACCTACGAGCGCATACGTCCACGCCGAACCAAGTTTCACTGCGCTCGCCCGTCGCGTTGAGTCACCTCTCCTTGTTACACCGTGCTCTCGATCATAAGCTGGCTGGGCACCTCTCAATTCTATGGCAGAAGTCGATGAATGCGAATGTCTGACGGAACAGTGCCATTGCTCGGCTTTTTCACGATTCCCTCGGGGAGGTGGGAGCATTTTTTTAGGGGCGAAGGTCCTTTAAAGCGGCCCCCGTTCGTCCTTCGTAGTAGTGCGTAACATGTTTTACACTTTGACCTACAAGGTGGTGCCGGTGCGAGATTTCTCCTGTGTGTTGTTGAACAACAAAAAATTCGCAGCGTGCGCGTTAACGAAAAGCCGAATTCCCCTGTCTCTCATTCCCCATTAGCAGCCATTGGCATGTACATTGAGAACTATCTGACAAAAAAGGGTTGCAGCGTTATACTCGCTGGGCGTAACCTCTTTGGTTTTAGAAAGGTTCAGCGAGCGTTGGGCCGCAGCGCCATGAATACAGTGAATCAGTATATACCATGAACTAGAGGTGGTTAAAGGTGGAAGGCAGATCACAACAGCGTCCTCAATACGCTGGACATAACGAGTAGTATGGCATGCAAGCTTCCTATACGGTGGGGCTTTCAGCTCATTTCAATGAGAAGCCTTCCGACGACACAGGGCGAGGCAAACAAGGTCAGGTGGGTCCGCGAAAATCCAATTGACGGTTAGCATTCATTTCATTGTATTTTGACATCTCTATACGTTGAAAACTTTGCACTGCGTGCCCGTATCGCCGCCATTCTTTCGGCAGTTATCTCTTAAGCCTTCAGTGTACGGAACCAGCTAGAAAAAACACGTAGAAAATGAGGTCGCGAAAACTATCAGAGGGTACTTTCAAGGCAAGAATGGCCTCTTCCTTATCATTTGATATAGTCTTAGTATTCGTGCGAGATCCTGGTACCTTTACCATAAGGAGATGCTTCGTGTACTGTGGTATCGGTTGTTGTGACACAATCTGTCCTGCATTTCACAATTTTTAGATGCGGAAGCATCTTATACTCGCGCCTTGTAGTGCGCCGTCCGCGCCGTCCGCACCGCTTCTCGAACATTCGACAGCTGACGCGCGCGCATGCGCCGTCGCGCCGTCGCCCACCATCTGTGCCGCGCGCGCTTCTCCTTCGAGAACATTCGACAGCTGACAGCGCATGCGCCGTCGCGCCGTCGCCATCTGTGCCGCGCGCGCGCTTCTCCTTCGAGAACATTCAACAGCTGACAGTGCATGCGCCGTCGTGCTGTATATATACTCAAGGTCGGCGCTTGCTCGCTCAGTTGCCGCTCGTCGGTTGGTTTGTACGGCGCGTCGACGTCCAAGGTCGCGGTGAAATGAATTCCAACGAATCCACAAACACAATGATCGACGTCCCTTCGACCAGCGCCGTCCTTTCGCATACGTGTGTACGTGTTCACTCATTTAACACCCCCTCCTACAACCACGTTAACCAATTTAGCCATCGACCCAAGTAAGTCGCAATTTAACACCCCATTTCACAACCACGTTAACCAATTTAGCCATCTTCCCAAGTAAGTCGCACTTTAACACCCCGTTAACCAATTATATGCTCCGCATCCTCCTCAGTGCTCCCCCGAGGGAAGCTGCGGGCACTTTTTTATGCTAAGCATTTCTCAGCAAACTTCGGCAACTTTGAATCTATCTATCTATCTATCTATCTATCTATCTATCTATCTATCTATCTATCTATCTGTCTGTCTGTCTGTCTGTCTGTCTGTCTGTCTGTCTGTCTGTCTGTCTGTCTGTCTGTCTGTCTGTCTGTCTGTCTATCTATCTATCTATCTATCTATCTATCTATCTATCTATCTATCTATCTATCTATCTATCTATCTATCTATCTATCTATCTATCTATCTATTTATCTATCTATCTATCTATCTATCTATCTATCTATCTATCTATCTATCTATCTATCTATCTATCTATCTATCTATCTATCTATCTATCTATCTATCTATCTATCCGTCTGTCTGTCTGTCTGTCTGTCTGTCTGTCTGTCTGTCTATCTATCTATCTATCTATCTATCTATCTATCTATCTATCTATCTATCTATCTATCTATCTATCTATCTATCTATCTATCTATCTGTCTGTCTGTCTGTCTGTCTGTCTGTCTGTCTGTCTGTCTGTCTGTCTGTCTGTCTGTCTGTCTGTCTGTCTGTATAAGCGTCTACGACTTCTAGCTTTCCTGGCTGTTTCGATAATGACATGACACCAAAATTGGTGTGGCATAACATCACTGTATAATGAGCATAAGTGACTTTTTATAACAGGAAAATCATGATGGGTGAAAATCATTAATGTGTGTCATGAATGTTACATAACATAAAAAACATTAATGTGTGTCGTGAACGTAGTGATTTACATTTTATGGTTTTGCTGCTCTTGTGGTGGTTTCGTCCGCATGACGTGTTGCAAAACTGGTATGGCGTGACATGACTGCAGGGCGAATATTAGTGACAGACCCTGACGTGGAAATCTTGAGATGCATGTCATGTAAGCCATGACTGCACGCCACGATCATAATACGCTCATGGCCATTTCACTAACTTTACATGGTAATACGTGACGCGAACGGACGACGAAGGTAAATTACACGTACAAACATGATGATCGTGATATGTGTGCCATGTAAAACATGACGACATGTTACGCTAATAGCGCGCTCACGGTTGTTTAGCTAGCTCCACATGTACCAAACTGGTTATTATGTGACGCGAGTAGACAACAAAGGTCAATGACATGTCCGAACATAATAAGAGACAGTTATAGTATACCAGGCTTACCGCGATACCGCGCGTACCGTGATACCTGAATCGAAGTGCGCAAGCGCAGATACGTACGTACTCGTTCCGCTTGCCGTACGCACGGTATTTTTCATATTTAAGGTTACCGTGGTAGCGTAAGTATACGTAGTTTACGTAAACACGGCGGCGCTCCTGGACGCCCACTTCGAGGGATTTTGGCGTAGTTGTTGAGATGAGATTCACCCGGTTCGCAGCAAAAAACTGTGTAAAGTGGCTTCGCTTGCCTTCAGTTAGCTTCGATGACCGAATATTACGAGTAAGTTGGCGTACTTTTTGAGATAGCTTCCCATTTCGAACGGGTCTAGGCCTAATTACAAGAATAATTTAAACGAATCGGCAACATTATTGTTTTCGCGTTTGGTGCATGGTTCATAAATATTTGATTATATTGTGACAACGCGAGATTGACGAGCACACAAAGTGCCTCAAGCAAATACGATTTGGTTGGTTGGTTGGTTGGTTCCTCAACACCTTGGCGCACCCCACCAAGGGGGATAGGCCATGAATGGGATGGTGCCTTGCTTTTTAAAATAATTCACTTCTTGAAAGAGAGGGTTGGATTAATTAGGTAAAATAGGTAATATTAAAAAGGTGTTAAATTTCATAAAAAAAGAACCTTGAAAAGAAAACATATAAACGTACAAAAAAATTATACATAAATGAACTGAAGTTACCTATTTTTAGCATTCCATTCTTTTAGATTCTCGTAAGAAATTTGTAACAGCGGTAAAAACGCTCCTGTGGCTGAATCCAAATGCGACTGCGCCAAATGAAAGAATCACCGGAAGTGTCAAGTTTAAGCCCAACTTTCGTAGGGGTTCTTCTAGTAGATTTTCCCTTTGAGTTTTCAATTTTCGGCATGACAAAAAGATGTGCTCCAAAGATTCCCTCTCATTACAATAAAGGCACTAAGGCGAGTGTGCCAGACCCGACCTGTGAAGGTAAAAGTTCAATAAGGGGACTCGACAACGCAGCCTGGTAATTACTATTTATTCCTTCCTTGATGAACACCACTTGTTCTTCCAAGGGAACTTTAGCTGTGTGAAGTCTGATACAAACAAAGGGGATTTTTCAAAGTTATTGGCCGTTGTGCGTTTTTCAAAGCGTGCTTCTGTGATATATTCAGAAGTAGGCCAAATAGGTAAAACAGGACAATCAAGGGAAGAGACAGTTAGTGCATCTGCATGCTCATTCAGAGCTAATCCTCTATGGCCTGGTACCCAAACTAGTCGGACGAGTCGCACATGTGTAGGAATGAGCGAGTAGAAAGTTTCTAAGGTACGCGAAAAAGTTGGTGAGCTTAAGGCAGTACAGACCGAGAGACAGTCTGTTATAATAATCACCGCTGATAGATCTTGCGGCACTTTACGCAATGCAAGGACTATTGCCAGTAGTTCATCTTGGTAAATAGGTGTAAAGTCGGGTAATCGAATTGAGAAAGCCCAATCTAGAGAGGATTTATACAATTTATCGATCGCAGGAAACAGACTGCAATGACTTCTTCGTCTTTTGCCCTCGGCCAAGGACACTCGCGCTGCTTCGTTGTCCTTACCAGAGGCACATACGCGCGGCATTATTCCCCCTTAAAAAAAAACATCGTCCCGATGTGAAACGTTTGAGAAGCAAGGCGAGACCAAAACTGCACAGTTATTCAGTGAAAGTAAGGCTTCATCCGAAGCACGTGGACAATTTCTGGTAAATGTCTGCGCTACTTTGAACCCTGCACGCAGTCCGGAACAACCTCGTAGTTGACGTCACTGATTCGTCGCAGAACCTTGTAGGGTCCGAAGTATCTTCGCAACAGCTTTTCAGAGAGCCCACGCTGACGAATAGGTGTCCAGACCCATACTTTGTCGTCCACGTTGTATATGACGGGTCTGTGCCGGAGGTTGGAGTACTTGGCAGTGTCGTCTTGCTGTTTGGTGATTCGCAACCTGGCAAGTTGTCTGGCTTCTTCTGCTAGCTGGGTAAACTCTTCGGCGTCCGTCTCATTGCCATAATTTTCATGAGGAAGCATTGCGTCTAACGTTGTCGTAACCTCGCGTCCGTAAAGAAGACTAAAGGGTGTCTTCCGAGTGGTCTCCTGACGAGCCGTGTTGTATGCGAACGTGACGTAGGGCAAAATGATGTCCCAGTTCTTGTGCTCTACATCTACGTACATGCTTATCATGTCAGCCAGGGTCTTGTTGAGGCGTTCGGTGAGCCCGTTGGTCTGGGGATGATACACCGTTGTCTTGCTGTGAGCTGTACCCCTTAGTCGGAAAATTGTGTCCAAAAGCTCGGCCATGAACGCAGTACCTCTGTCGGTGATAACTATTGCGGGAGCACCGTGTCTTAAGACGATGGCTTCGATGAAAAATTGTGCCGCTTCAGCTGTCGTTGCCCGTGGCAGAGCGCCTGTCTCCGCATATTGTGTCAGGTAATCCGTGGCGACGATTATCCACCTGTTTTCAGTGGCAGACTTTGGAAAGGGGCCCAGAAAATCCATGCCAATTTGTGCAAACGGTGTCGCCGGCACTCGGACAGGCTGCAGCAGGCCAGCTGGTTTGATGGATGGTGGCTTGCGGCGCTGGCAATCTAGACATGCATGCACGTAAGTTTTGACAACTTCGGCAAGTCTTGGCCAGTTCTGCCTTATCCTCGCCATTGTTCTTGCGTAACCCAAGTGATCAGCGGTAGGTTCGTCGTGACAGGCTTGCAGTACCTCACGGTGAAGCGAAGAAGGAACGACGACCAAGTAGCTGCTGCCGGAGGGTGAAAAGTTCCTCTCATAAAGAACGTCATTTCGCAAGCAGTACGACGGCAGCCCTCTCGCCAATAACTTCGGAACACTATTCGTTCGCCCTTGCAGGTAATCTATAAGTGGTAGCAGCTCAGCATCGCCACGCTGGTGTTCAGAAAAGGCGGCAGTGTCCACAATTCCGAGAAAGGTCGTGTTGTCGTCGTCGTTGTCCGGTGATGCCGTCTCAACAGGAGACCAAAAAAGACAGTCGGCATCGGTGTGTCGTTTTCCCGACTTGTAGGCAACAGTGAAGTCAAATTCTTAGAGCCGAAGACTTCATCGTGCAAGGCGGCCAGACGGATCTTTCAAGTTCACTAACCAACAGAGAGAGTGGTGATCGCTGATAACGGTGAATGGGCGGCCGTACAAATAAGGACGAAACTTCAGGAGTGCCCATACCATTGCAAGACATTCTTTTTCCGTCGTAGTGTAATTAGCTTCAGCTCGAGACAGCGTCCTGCTGGCGTAGGCGATCACGTTTTCGTTGTTGTCCTTCGACTGTACGAGCACTGCTCCAAGACCCACATTACTAGCGTCTGTATAAAGTATATTTGGCGCGTCTTCATCGAAGTGGGTCAGCACGGGGAGTGTTTGCATGCGCTGACGAAGCTCGTGAAATGCCTGCTGTTGGTCTTCGCCCCATCTGAAGGGGGTATCTTCCCGAGTAAGCTGTGTCAATGGCCATGCGAAGCGCAAAAAATTAGAAATAAACCGCCGGTAATAGGCACAGAGTCCTAAAAAACGTCGCGCTGATTTTTCGTCTGATGGCGTCGGGAAGTTTGCCACGGCGGCAATTTTATCCGGGTCGGGTCTGATCCTTTGGCTGCTCGCGACGTGACCGAGGAATTGAAATTCGCGGAAGCCGAAGTGGCACTTTTCTGGTTTTAGAGTAAGACCGGCCCAGCGTATTGCTTCAAAAACTGCTTCGAGCCTTCGTAAGTGTTCCTCGAAAGTCGCCGAAAAGACGATCGCGTCGTCGAGGTACACCAAGCAGGTTTGCCACTTAAGTCCCGACAGAACCGTGTCCATGAGACGCTGGAATGTTGCTGGCACCGAACACAAACCGAAAGGAAGAACCTGAAATTCATAAAGTCCATCGGGCGTAACAAAGGCGGTCTTCTCACGATCTCTCTCATCCACTTGAATTTGCCAGTAGCCGCTTTTTAAGTCCATAGACGAAAAGTAGCGTGCATTTCGTAGTCTATCCAATGAATCATCAATACGCGGCAGAGGGTAGACGTCCTTCTTTGTGATCTGATTAAGCTTACAGTAGTCGATAAAGAAACGCAAGCTACTGTCCTTCTTTTTGACGAATACTACAGGTGATGCCCAAGGACTGTTAAATGGCCGAATAACACCATCTTCTAGCATCGTTTTTGTCTGTTTTTGAATTGCCTCACGCTCCTTTGGGGCGATTCAATAAGGATTGTGCCGGATGGGTCTGGCGTCGGAATCCTTGATGATGTGATGATTCGTCAGTGCCGTTTGACCAACTCTTGATGTGGATGCGAAGCAGCCGTGGAACTTGTTGATCAGCGTGAGAAGGTGGTCTTGCTCAATGAGAGATAACATTGGACCAACATCGACAGGTGTCGGTGTAGTGATAGTAGACGCTGCTGCTTCCTCCACTAAATGACAATCTTCTGTTTGCGAGAGTTCGTCAAAATAGGTAATAGCCGTGGCTTTAACTATGTGTCGGCGTTCTCTGCTGAAATTTGTCAATAGTAGTTCAGCGCATCTATCAATAACAGTGATGACAGCCCTGGCAACAGAAATGCCGCTAGTGAATGCGAGCTCCTTGATGTGTTCAGCGATTCCAGTACCGTGTTGTAACTTGTCACAGTGCACGGATACGAGGGAACCATTTCGTGGTGGCAGTATGACGTCGTCATCGGCAATACGGAAGCGAGGTGGCTCATCTGTAGCAGTCTCCGAGCTTACAGTGAACGTTACGCTTCTGTCACAGATGTCAATCAGAGCCCCGTATTCGCGCAAGAAATCCATTCCCAATATGAGCTGTTTACAGCACTCTTGAAGAATGACGAGGGTGGCGACAAAGGTGGAACCAGCGATGAAGAGTCGGGCCGTGCACTTTCCAACCGGTGTCATCAACTGACCTCCTGCAGTTCTTATATTGGGTCCCTGCCATGGCATCTTGGCCTTCCTTAGTCTGTCGGCTAGCTGCAGGCTTGTTATAGAAAAGTGGGAACCGGTGTCCACAAGAGCCGTCACTTGGTGGCCGTCAATGTGAACGACGAGATCAGCGCTGATAACGTCGGTTACGTCGGCAGTTGTTCCATTCGTCGGATTAGTCGTTGCTGTCGTCAACTTCGGCATCGGTGGCTTCGAGCTGTTACACGTCTGCAATGGGGGCTGTTCCGAAGTTCGATTAATGGCAACGCCACCCCCGGAGGTCGCTGCGTCTAGCTTCGCCGTCGCGGGCAAGGGGACCTGCCCCTGGTGACGTCGGCAAAACTGCGACGATTAGGTGAAGTGCCCCGCGCAGGAGATGGATAACGTGACCCGGGCCTCATTAGATTCTGCGGCGGTGTGTTCATAGGAGTGTCATTGTTCGTGCGTCGATCGTGGTACGTAGCGTAATCATGGTAGCGAGAAAATATCGAGTACTGAGCGTCGCGATAACGGCAAACTCTGTAAACGTGCCCGGCTTCGCCACTATAAAAGCATACTGGTCGACGGTCAGCGTTACGCCACAAATCGGTTTTCCGACGCTGGTGGGTAAGTGGGGACTCACTATTGAACCACGTTATGGGCTTCACATTTTGACTAAACGGCATTCGTCTTGTCGGCGAGATTGGTGCGGTTGGGAAAGTCGTCCTCGGTGACAGCGGCTGTGTTTGCAGGGTCGGTGGTGGTCCATTCATTGGAGTCTGCTGTGCTGAAGGCGCGACGGGGCGTCGGACTGCATCAGCATAAGTAAAATGTCGTCGCACACCATTATAGCCAGATGAAGAGAGAGCCTGGCGTACCTCATCCCGGACAACATCCGCGACAAAAGACAATGTCGGCGTCGGTTGAGTTGCTGGAATCAAACCAAGCTGCCGAAGCTCCTCCCTCAAAATCAACCGGATGACTTCTTGCAGAGGCCTGTGGTTGTCGCAGAGGCTCGCAGCAGTCGTAACAGGGCTACTTGCTCGAACGTTGACCGGGATCTGCTGGCGGTACCGTTGCTGTAGGGCCCGTTCAATAGCTGTGGCTTCTTTCGTGAACTCAGCTACTGTTGTTGGCGGATTTCTCACAAGCCCAGCAAACAGTTGCTCCTTCACGCCTCGCATTAGATACCGTAGCTTCCTGTCTTCCGGCATCTCGGGATCTGCCCTGCCGGAAAAGACGGGTCATGTCCTCGGCGAACATAGCGACGCTCTCATTTGGTTTTTGAATTCGAGCTTCCAAGAGACGTTGCGCATTCTCCTTTCTGTCAAGACTACTAAAGGTGTCGATCAGCTAGTCGCGGAAGTCGTCCCACGTAGTCGTCCCACGTCTTTTTCTGTTGATGTACCACGTCTTGGCGTTGTCTTTCAGGTAGAAGTACACATTTGCGAGCTTGTCTTCTGGGGTGGCCCACTGGTTGTACTTCGTGCAGCGTTCGAACTGGTCCAGCAAGTCTTGTGCATCTTCATAGGTCTCACTATGAAAGCAGTCAGGAATCATGGGATTCTGAAGTGTCATGTGCGATGTAGCTGCAGTGGCCATGGTGGTTGAAGGAGGCAAGCAATTGCTGGCAGTTTCTGGCAAGGGATTGAGCACGGGAGCTAGGCCTCGCAGACGGCGGCTGGAACGGTGGACTGGTGTGTCGACGGGTGGTAGTGATTCCGGGCTCAAATGTCGCGTCCGCGAAGGGGTGCCAAGCATGAAGACGTACCCATCACCTCCACCAGTAGGACGACGCGAGATCGACGAGCACACAAATCGCCTCAAACAAATACGATTGATGATGATGATGATGATGATGATGATGATCCTTGATACTCTGGCGCACACCCACAAAGGGGGATCGGCCAAGAACCGGGCGGCAGGATCTTAACTAAAAGGGTAATGTTTTTTCAAACAAAACGTAATGTGGGCTGGAAAAAAATATCGAAAGAAAAGCCGAAAATCGAAAAAGGAGTATATCTGAGCAGGGAGCAATGCAGGCTATCAGATGCGATTTGAGACGGAGGTAATGGTGGGTCTAAAATGATATATATATATATATATATATATATATATACATACGCACACATACATACATATATACATACATACATACATACATACATACATAAATAAATATATATACACACACACACACACACACACACACACACACACACACACATATATATATATATATATATATATATATATATATATATATATATATATATATATATATATATATATACATATATAGGCAGATTAACATGGCTATCGCTTTGTTTCAATTATGTATTCAAATACCGCAGAGCAGACGTCCCTGTGGCTGTAACCGATTTTAATGCTGCCAAACGACAAAATTACTGCCACATTTAATTCTAATGCCAATTTTTCAAGTGGAGCTACCAGGTATCTTTTCCGCTGATGAGAACACGATTTATCAATCGCAGGAAACAGACTGCAACGACTTCTTCGTTTTTTGCCCTCGGCCAAGGACACTCGTGCTGCTTCGTTGTCCTCACCACTGGCACATACGCGCTGCAATATGAGTACTAAAGTAAACTTGTAAAATTACTTCGCGTGGTGGCATATTCAAACATTTTCATTTTATTTTCCTTCTCACTGTCTTTAAATTATTAACCATTCGTTAGGTGGCGCCATCGTTCCAGCTAAGGCACGTACACCACGTAAACGCTATCCCGCTAAACTATGAGACACTGCGCACAACTAACGTTTGCTGCTCGGTAACGTCATTCCTTTAACCTCTGCTACCGCGTTAACCATAAACTCTAACTGTCTAATATTGGCATGCGTGTCACGTAAAACGTGACCAAATGCTACTCTCATGATGCGCTCGCGGCTGTTTCACTAGCTTCACCTATACCAAATTTCGTATCACGTGACGGGAATAGATGACGAAGGTAAATGACTCGTTGAAACATGGTAGTCATGATATGGAAGTCATGTACAAGATAATTCATGTCCACCTCATAACGTTGTGCTCATTTGAAAGTGACAAAACAACATTTCTCACTCACGCTTCGCATATCATCGATCCCTACTGTACGTCGAATCGGCCAATTTTCTTGCTACCTGATCTTCACCAGCGGGTTTGTCTGTATGCATTCACTCTAAGGATTCTTTTACTTCCCTTGTCGTTCTGGCGAGATTCCCGATTCTCTTTGATTACGACTTCTACTATGTATGTCACTAATATTTCGTCAAACTCCTTCTTAGTGTGACGAACTAGTCTTCATATTGGAAAGTTAAATAGTTGGGATTATGCTGGCTTTATGTTGCTTTGGTTTGACGTTGTAAAAACTGTTTAGAGAAGGCAGGTAGCCATAAAATTTGGCAGATCCCACGTACAGTGAGAATCGATGATATGCAAAGCACGAGTGAGGAAGAGTGATAGGGCACCTTAAAATCAGCACAATGTTAAGAGGTGGAGGTAAATTATGCCGTACATGACTTCCATGTCCTGATTATCAAGTTTGGGCCTTTCATTTACCTTCGTCATCTATTAACGTCACCTGATACCAACTTTGGTACATATGGAACTAGCGAGCGTGCTATGAGCGTAGCATCTAGTCATGTTTTACATGAAATATATATCATGATTGTCATATTTGGACGTGTCATTTACATTCATCGCCCATTCACGGCACGTTATAAGAAAGTTCGTGTATGTGAAACTAGTGAAACGGCTGTGAGAACGCTATGAGCGTAGCATGTAGGCATGTTTTACATGAAACGCATGTTATGGTTGTCATGTTTGCACGTGTCTTTTGCCTTCGTCGTCTATTCACTTCCCGTGATACCAAATATGGAACGTGTGGAGCTAGCGCAACAGTGGCGAGCGTGTCATGAAGGGCCCAATATACTCTCACGCAAAGTTGACGCACGCGCAGGCTGGGTGCAGCGACGCCACGCTAACAAAACGCGAACACTGTATAGTGTGATGCCAGGCGCAACCGGCGCGACCAGCGTCCGTCGGCGCGGCCTGGTGGCAACCGGCGCGAAATGCGACATGCTGGATTTCACGCCGACGACGTTACTTACACAGCACGGCGCCTCCATCTTTTCTTGACGTACGGACGCCATTGCGCTCAAACGCGCATGCGTCAAAGCAACGCAGCGCGGTGCTCGCCTGCGAGTATATGGCATGCAGATCCACAGTAAAGGTGAGCGAGAAGATCCACTGATCTCTACTTGGAGGATATCGGCACCTGGCGTGGCATCGCCGGTGTGACGCAATAAGACGAACGCCGGCGCGCACGCGCGCCCACTCACGCTGAAGTGTATTGGCTGCTTGAGTGTGGCGTGTAATAATTCTTACATGACAGGCATCTGATGAGTATCATGTTTGCACCAGTCACGTACCTTCGCAACCCTTTCACGTGACGTAACGCCAAATTATGACATGTTTGAAGGTAGTGAAACGGCCGCGAGTGCATCATCAGTGTCGGGCGTAGTTGGTACATAATACGCATGTCATGATAATCATGTTTGGACGTGTCATTTACCTATGTCGTCCATTAGAGTCACGCAATACCGAATTTGGTACATGTGGATTTTGCGAAACAGGCGGAAGGGCTCCGCGACCACTTGGGGCTCTTTAACGTGCACCCAAATCTGAGCACTAGGGCCTTCAACATTTCCGCCTCCATGGGAAATACAGCCGCCACAGCCGGAATTCGAACCCGTGACCTGTGGGTCAGGAGCCGCGTGCCTTAGCCACTAGACCACCGCGGCGGAGCCGCGAGCGCATCATGAGCGTAGCATCTAGTCATGTCTTTACATGACACGCATCTGATGATTATCATGTTTGCGGCAGTCGCATACCTTCGTCATCCATTCACGCCCCGTAATACCGAATTCGGTTTATTAGAAGCCAGCGAAACGCACGCAAGCGCGTCATGAGTGTGGCATGTAGTCATGTGTGGCATGCAGTCGCAAGCTTGTGCTAGAAAAAACTGATTGATTGATTGAATTGTGGGGTTTAACGTCCCAAAACCACCACATGATTATGAGAGACGCCGTAGTGGAGGGCTCCGGGAATTTTGACCACCTGGGGATCTTTAACGTGCACCCAAACCTGAGTACACGGGCCTACAACATTTCCGCCTCCAACGGAAATGCAGCCGCCGCAGCCGGGATTTGAACCCGCGATCTGCGGGTCAGCAGCTGAGTACCGTAGCCACTAGACCACCGCGGCGGGGCGTGTTTAAAAAAAAAAAAAACTGGCTACCTTATATGTGAAGGGTCTCTTGACGGTATTGGTACCTGAGTTTAGGAAGAACGCGAACATCATCCTAATTTATAAAAAAGGAAACTTCAAAATTGAAGGACTTCAAAAATCACAGGTCGATCAGCTCACTTTCTGTTCTCTACAGACTATTCACAAAAATTAGACATCTTAGAATTAAGCTGACGTTATAGTTCAACGAAAAGACCAAGCAGAATTTTGTACTGGCTACTCCACAATAGAGCATATTCATATCATAAACCAGGTGACAGAGAAATGCATGGAACATAACCAACCCCTATACTTAGCTTCCATGGGTTACGAGAAGCCGGTTGGCTCTATCGAAGTATCAGCAGTGACGCAGGCACTACGAAATCAGGGCACTGACGAACGCTACATGAAAGTACTCGAAAAAATTTACGGCGTACACACAGTCACCATTGTTTTCTATAAAGAAAGTGACAGAATTCCACTAAAGAAGGGTGTAAAGCAAGAAGGCACGATCTCTCCACTGATATTCACCGCGTGTTTACAGGATGTTTTCAAGACCCTAGATTGGGAAGATTTAGGGATAAGAAGTAATGAAGAGTATCTAAATTGCCTGCGATTCACTGATGACATTGCCTTGAGGAGGAACTCAGGGGACTAATGATTACTGATCTGGACAAAGAAAGCATAGGAATACGTCTGAAAAAGACTATGCATTTAACAAAAGAAATGTGCAACAGTCGGCAGAAAACAGCGCTTCGTGGTAGGTGGAGAGACGCTGGAAGCTGCACAGGAATATGTCTACTTAGGACAGGTAGCAACCGTCGAACCGAACCATGAGAGTGAAATAACTAGAAGAATAAGAATAGAGTGGAGCATATTTGGCAAGCACTGTCGAATCATGACTGGCAGATTGCCACTATCTCTCGAGAGGAAGGTATACAACAGCTGCATCTTGCCAGTACTTACCTACGGAGCAGAATCGTGCAGGATTACAAAGAGGCTTCAGCTTAAATTGAAGACGTCGAGCCTAGGGCTAGGGAAGAGGGTCTACGACTTCGTGAGACCCCTGGTTTACCAGAGAACTACCAAGCTCAAGATCGAAGGGTACTTATCAGGAGAGATCAACCGCGGTTCACACGGCACGCCTCAGGGCTCAGTTATTTCACCAACACTATTTAAAATCGTGGTGATCGGGCTCTCTAAGGAACTCACGAAGGTTCAATGGATCAATCATACCATCTGCGCAGATATATAACGCACCGACAGGAGCGATGGTCGAGTTGAGGAAGCCAAGCAGCGCGCAATCGACGTGACCGAACGTTTCCTCCGTCCCACCGGTCTCAGGTGCTCCTCATCGATATCTGAACTTCTGCTCTACAAGAAAAGACCCTGAGGTGGCGGCCACCATGACTGGAAACCGGCGTCTCAAAGTGAAATACGGCTTTTCACCCATGGCGGGCACCAAGTGCCCAGAGTGGATTCGCTCCTAATATTGGGAATGTATACGGAGTCCAACGGCGCTAACGGAGCTGCACTGAGACAGATCACTACCAAGACAAAAAGTGCTCTTGGCCTCATCCGAAGGATCACCAATAGACACCGGGGAATCAAGGAAGACAATCACATCCCGATCATACACGCGTTTGTGCTCTGCCACCTTTCGTACTCAGCGGCCATGCATAATCAGCATGTTGCAGAGAGGAGTAAGCTCAATTCCCTCATAAGAAAGGTCTTCAAGTTCGCGCTTGGCTTGCCTGTAAGCACTCGCACTGAAAACCTTATCAAGCTCGGTGTTCAAAATACACTCGAAGAGATAATCGAGGAGCAAGAGCGCTCACAGCTGCTCAGGCTTTCTGGAATCGAATCGGGCCGCAAGATACTCGACGATATGGGCCTCAACTGTATTGACCAGTGCCCCGATTCCACGCAGATTCCCAGAAATATGAGGTCTCAACTGCGCATCGCACGCATTCGCGCAATATACACCCTGCGCACAACGTCGGTCGACGTAGGGCCAGTGGTAAAGGTATGTTCGAGCACGTCCGTAGCAACCCCACTGATGCAAGCTTTGTGGATGCTGCGCCATGTGTCTAACAAAAGGCATTCGCTGTTTCCATCGTCGACTGAAATTTCAGGCTCACTTGCTCCAATACAGTACGTACATCGAAGCCCGTGATAGCCGAACAGGTTGCAATCGCGCTGGCTATGCTAAATAGTCACAGAGTCAATATACAGCGACTCCTAGGCGGCTATCGAAGCCTACGAAACCGGGATGGTAGCCCCTCAGGCCCTCCGCATTCTCTAAAGCGTCAAAAGTATCACGCCCCGTTCTCTCACTTGGTTTCCTGCTCACCTGGGGTCGATTGAGGGCTCTACCTCTAACCCGAACGAAGGCGCACACGAGGCCGCGCGAGGACCCACTGACCGCGCCGCCTCCACAGTCCCTCTGCCTCGCTGAAAATTCTTACTTACGTTAAACGAAATTAGAAAACACTTCTATCTGTCAAGAAGGGTATTCCCTCTCCCACACCCTGCCTTGTGCAGGGCGCAGGCAGTCACCCTAAGACGATTGCAAGCCAGTGCGTATCCTAACCCTGCGGTTCTTCATGCCATCTACCTTGAACGGTAGCCAAGTGCCGATTGCCCGCTTGTGGACTGTTAGCCACATTCAACCATGTGTTCTGGGAATGTGAAGCCATCAGCCCCGCCCTCAGCGAGGACAGGTGGGCTGCGCTCTTACGCAGCCCCGAAGTTAAGAATCGAACCCCGGCCGTCCAGAGGGCCTGTGAACGGGCCACCAAGCACAGCTTGACGGTCCCTATTTGGGATTAGTCGGATGGCGCGGGGTCTCACCAGCTTCTTCTCAGCACAAAAATAAAGTTTTAATCAATCAATCAATCCATCAATCAATCTACTATTCAATCAATCAATCAACGACGCCACGAGCGATGGAAATGAAAGTGATAGGTGTAACCCTAAGAGAGAAAAACCGAGCAGAGTGGGTTACAGACAAACTGTGATGAAGGATATTATAGTTGAAATCAAGAACAAGTAATGGATATGGGCCGGACACGTAGCGCATAGGCAGGATAAGCACTGGTTATAAGGGGTAGGTGACCAGATTCTGACAGATGGCAAACGCACGAGGGGGAGACAGAATGTTAGGTGGGCTGATGAGACTAAAAATTTTCGCAGGTATAAAGTGGCAGCAGAAAGCACTAAAGTTGGTTGATTGGTGGATCATGGCAGAGGCATTTGACCTTCAGTGGGCGTTGTCAAGCTGATGATGGTGATGAACCTCGTGACAGGAACTGCGTGCCTGGGATATTGAGAAGCTAAATACGAATTCGTGCGCTCATTACCCACCGAGGCGCGTCCGCGTGTAGATGGCGTTGAAGCGCAAAAACGGGCGTGTGAAAAGCTGCAGGTCTCGTTCAAGTACCGAACGTATATATAATGAAAGCTATACCTACTTCCATTCACTAGGTGTGGCATCGTCCGAACATCGCATTTGAACCACGAATGTTATTTCCCTAAAGTTCACCTGATTTAAGACATAAAAATAAGCCGAAATGCTTGTGTGCCTTAAGTTTTATGCGCCAGTGTTTCATCACCTCCTACGCAAATATTTGTTATGTTTAATGGCATCAAAAAGTGCTACAATCAGCTTATAGTGTGGCCCCGTGCGTTCGCTTACAAAGTGTTTTGGCAGACCTTCAAGAGCTGCATGAAATAAACCATATATAATTTGCAGGATGCAAAGTGTCCGTTGCAGTGCTGAACAACGCAATGTAAAGGCTGCTCGCCGAGTTTCTTATGTTTTGGAAATTTCAGAGAGATATGGGCAGACGCTTGCCACCAATAATAATCTGATGTGGATCCAAACGGGGTGGGAGAGTTTTCCTCCTGAAGTGGAATCAGTGAAACATTGTGACCAACTCTTCGGTGAAAGATTTAATGCTGGTTAGCACTCACATGGCGGTGTTGATTCACGTTTACTCAAAGGTCGCTGAATCTATTAGTTTAGATTTTCTGCTGCAGTCGGACAACTAAAAATTGCGTCACAGATTTCATAATCATTGTTCACTATCCTCAACCGACAACTGAATTTTAGGAATAATATCTATCCTCTTACGCACCTGCTATACGTTTAGGCATACACATTGACTACTAAATACTAGCCCACTGCTGGCATTTTAAAGCGGCTCACTGTGTGGAGTGGTTTCATCAGGCAGGTTGAATACCTGCGGTGAGCTTAATTTGAGAAAATCATTGTAGCACAATAAAAAAGCTGAGAAAATGAAATCACTACAGCGCTCATAGCGGCGGCTGTGTCCGAGCTTGTGTCATTTTTTAATTTCGGCTCTGCTGGCTTCATAAAGTGGATACGAAATAACCCGAGAGCAAGGAATCTTCAGCGAACAATGACATGACCCAGAAATGGGCAAGCTGGTGCTATGAAAAGTTCTCGGCATGTTTCCTGATTAGTTTATTAGGCATATATCGTACAAAAAATTCCAGAGATATACTGAAGTTAGCGCCCACAGATTTTTCATCATGAAGGTGCTTCAAATGCATCGGGCGAAATATATTGTTGCCGTAAAGAGATGTATATGCCACTTCTGGCTGAATGAATGTTTCCCAAAAGAATCTCTTAGACAGCCACGATTGCAGCGGGTAGGTAAAATATGACTGAAAATTTGTTTGAGTCCGGGTTTATAGCACGAACACAGCTGACACAAAGAAATGATCGTCATGTCCCTGTTCTTCCTGATGTGGTTGGCTGTCCCAGTGGGTCCGAATCACACGTCATTTCTGGTTATGAAATATAGTATTGACCTACTAAAAGGTATGGCTACAGTGAAACAAAACAACAATGGCAATGTACTATGACTGTATTGATCAGCACAGTTTTTGTGAAGGAAATGCCAAAATTATCAGTATGTCTTCAATAGACCAATAAGTTGTGCGATTTGGTGGCTTCGCATAGTTCGTTTACATACTCTGTGCTTATAAACAAAAAAGTTTTTCAAGGTGCAAATACAGCGACAGCACGCAACTTTTGCGCATCATCCGCTGACATTGTGTGATTGACCAGCTTTCATTTCATAGTGTGCAACTTTTTCACATCATGTCTTTTTAACATCTTCCAGCATTTCACCTGCCACTTCTTTGGTGCACGATTGGAATCGGACTGTCTGGAACATTTTACACTGTAATGGTAAGAAAAACAAACGTTGAGCTTACGCTGTGAGAATCCAAATATATTTTTAACAATTTCCAATATATGGCTCTGCCATACGAGTTTTACCTTATAAAATGTGCAGAATTCACGCAGTCTGAATGTTGTTGAAAATTTAGCGAAGCAAAAAAATCACAGCATATCCACGGAGTGTATGATGATGAGTGGGGCGAAGCGTTAGTCCGTCCATTCGTTCTTGCTTCCGCCCATCCGCGCGCCTGTCTGTGCGACCGTCAGTGCATCCGTTGGTCTGTCCGTGCGTCCCTTCATGCGTCCATCCGTACGTTCGTGCTTCCGTACGTGCATCCGTCTCTGCGTCCGTCCGTGCGTTTGTCCATTCACGTGTCCATCCATTCGTCCATCCAACCATGCGTCAGTCCATGCATCCGTCTGTCTGTCCGCCCGTGCATCCTTCCGTTCATCTAGTTAACATTCCAAGTACCGCCATCTGGCATATTTTCATCATATATTCAGATGGATTTATAGACTGATATGGCTGTACCCTTTAGATCTGGCAGTGGCTAACGCCACCAAGCTGCAATACTTAGTGAACCGAAAACTAGATTTTTTTTTCGTTAAATAGTGATGTTGAGGACTGGTACTTTGCAGTGAAGGGTTTAATTTTCACTCCTGCATTGGCTTTAGCCACCAATCAGATAACCTCTTTCTAGTTGATTCTACCCACTTAAAGTCTGTTTTGCCCTCCCTGTCCCTAAGCCCCAGTGCTTGAAAAACTCTGCGCCATGATCCTAAACTATAGGGTGAAGCCATTTACCGAACATTATGAAGTGTTAAGCAGTTTCCTCCTCCTCTTCACACGCACTGCATACCGTCTCTTCCCCTTCGTATTTGGCCCGATATGTCTTGGTTCGCAATACTCCCGTCCTGGCCTCAAACAGTAGAGAAAAACCCTAAGTATTTTCATAGGTTCTTTCCTTGGCAATTTCCTGCTTAAAAGTTCGATAGATCTCTAGTGCCGACTTTTTAATAATGGTAATTCTCCACATATTGGTCTCAGCTTCCTTAATGTTCTTCTTAACCGATAATTCTTTTTAGTTTGGCCCCCTGCTGCTTTCCCAGTATTTACCAGTCAATCTTCTGGTTCGCTTCCTCCATTTTGTATCGACATTCTTCATGCACAAGTACCTGAATACCTTCCTAGCCCAACGCTCCTCCCACATTTCTCTCAACCGCTTCTCAAATTTTATCTTGCTGCTAGCTTCCCTGCCCTCAAATGATGTCAATCTCATATCACCTTGTACTCCCTGATTTGGTGTATTTCCGTGAGCTCCTAAGGCAAGCCTACCTATTCCAGGTTGCTTAATTTCAAACCTTGTTTGAACTTCTGATCTTATGCACAAAACCGCATTGCCAAACGTCAGACCAGGAACCATGACCCCTTTTTATAATCCTCTAACAACATCATACTTATTGTAATTCTACAGTGCCCTGTTTTTCATTACTGCTGCGTTCCTGTTACTTTAGTCGTCACGTATATTTCGTGTTCCCTCAGGTACTCGATCCCCTCGCTTACCCAAATGCTCAGATATATGTATTTATCTGTTATCTCTAGTGTGACCTCCTGTATTCTAAACTTACTACCTTCATTATCATTAAAATATATGGCTGCTGATTTTTTCTTACTGAATCTGAAATCTAACCTATATTCCTCATTACCGTAGATGTACATCAATCTCTGCAAATGTTGTTTGTTGTCGGCTATCATTACTATATCATCAGCGTACATCAATGCAGGTAGTGCCTGTTCAATGAGTTTTCCTCTTTTGACGAAAGAGGGGTTAAACCCCAGACCACTTCCCTCTAATTTGACCTCTAATCCTTGTAGGTACATCATAAAAAACAAAGGTGACAGAGGACACCCCTGCATAAGCCCCCGTTTTACTTCTGCTTGCTTGGATACCTGTTTTTCACACTTTATAACTACCTTGTTACCTTTATAGATATCCTTTAAAAGATTACTGACTCCATCTTCTACACCTAGTGGGTCCAGTATTCCCCACAAGTCCTCGTGAACCACGCTATCGTGCGCCCCCTTGATATCCAAAAATGCTGGCCATAGGGGCCTGTGTTCTTTTAGGGGCGAAGCTC
Organism: Rhipicephalus microplus; assembly: GCF_043290135.1. Lineage (NCBI taxonomy): Eukaryota > Metazoa > Arthropoda > Arachnida > Ixodida > Ixodidae > Rhipicephalus > Rhipicephalus microplus. The sequence continues at coordinate 14,172,233 of NW_027464588.1, forward strand.
CTTATAGCGGCACCCGTTCGGCCCCCTCAATTTGTAAGAAGTATAACATTTTGACCTCCAAGGTGGTGCCGGTGGGAGACTTCTTCTGTGCGTTGTTGAAGAATAAAAAATAGTGCTTAATGTACATGTCAATGGCTGCTAATAGGAAATGACAGACAGGAGCATTCGGCTTTTAGTAAACGCAAAGGCTGAGATCACCATTAGCAGCCATTGGCATGTACATTGAGCACTATCTGACAAGAAAGGGTTGCTACGTTATACTCGTTTGGTGTAACCTCCTTAGCTTTAGAAAGGTATAGCGAGCGTTGAGTCGTAGTGCCATGAATACAATGAACTTGTATATACCATGAATGAACTCGAGGTGGTTAAAAATGGGAAGTAGATACGAAGCGGAAGCCGTAAAAAAGTAAAAGCCAAATTCGCCGCCTCTCATTTCCCATTAGCAGCCAATGGCATGTACAATGAGCACTCTCTGACTGAAAAAGTTTGCTACGTCATACTCGCTGAGCGTAACCTCCTTGGTTTTCGAAAAGTTTAGCGAGCGTTCGGCCGCAGTGCCATGATTACAGTGAACTAGTATATACCATGAACTCGAGGTGGTTAAAGGTGGGAAGTGGACCCGAAGCGCAAGCCGTAAGAAAGTGTGCGTGTGCCAGCTGTCGTTTAGTCCTTGAAATGTCCGCTGGATGGCGGTGCTTCTATATGGTGAATATATGATGAAAAGATGCGAGACGGTGGTACTTGGAGTGTTGAATAGATGGACGAACGGACACATAGACAGATGCATGGATGGACGCATGAACGGACGCAGGGGCGGCTGCATGGACGAACGCAGGGACGGACGCACGAACAGACGCACGCACGGACGGGATGATGGGCGAATGGACGGTCACACTGACGGACACATGGACGGATGGAAGCAAGAACGAATGGAGGGACGAATTCTTCGCCCCACTCTCCATCATTCACTCCGTGGATATGCTGCCATTTTTTCTGCTATTTCGATGCACTGCGTCAGTCAGAACACATTGTCTTCCAGCCTCCGTTGTTTCTGAAACCTATTTTGTGGTTCCCCCAGCACCCTCAAATTCTCTATCCATGCCTGAAGTTATTACTTTATAATCTGCATCACAAGCCTGTAGACCACTGTTGTCACTGTTATAGGACGATAGTTGTTTGTCAGCTTTGTCCCCCTTTTTTTTATAGATCATACTCATCCTGCTAAGTTTCCATCCATCGGGGACTTCACCATCGATTATTATTTTGCTCACGGCCTCTCTCAAAGCCTGTCTTGACTTCGGACCCAATGTCTTCATCAGCAAAACTGTAATGCCATCTGGGCCTGTTGATGTACTTCGTCCCCTTCTAGCCTAGCACCATGAGCTGTAGTTATAAACCTCTGCTAATGGCTCGTCTGATATCTTAGGAAGTTTAGATGGTTCCTAAATTTTGCAGCTGCATTTCTATCCTTTGTATGTACTTCTGCCAGCCACTGAGCCCCCTTTCTTCTCATCTTTTCATTGATCAGAAGGGAGCTTCCCTTCGACAGCTTAGACAGATTTTTCATTTTCTTTCAACATCATCTGTCGGTTCACCCCGCTGCTTAGCATGTCTGTGTTCCCTAGAGGCTTCCTGACGTTTTGCTATGGCTCTCTTAACTTCCTCATCCCACCAATTCTTGGTGTTTGTCTTCTTTTCCGGGGCGACTTGTCACTTGCCTTAGCAAGCTCTAGCTCAAACAGTTTATTGGATTGGTGTATGTCCACACTACTTTATTATCCTCAGTGATTACTTTCCTAGTTTGTTTAGTAGCTATTTCTATTTGCTTTTCTGGATAAAAATTTCCGGTAGTTGCTCATCGTGTCTCCTTCCCACTTTCACTGCTCTTCCAAAACTTAGCTTGATACGTTTGTGATCACTACACAGACTTCTGGAGCCACATTCATCTGTATGCATTCCCCTGACCCTATCATACATCCTACATGACATCAGTGCGTAATCTATCGTCGACTGCAGCGTTCCTATCTCCCATCTTATTTGCTCTTCACACTTCTCAGTACTATTGCAAATGATCAAATCATGCTTTCACACATATCCATGATCATTTTGCCTGTTGGGTCTTCTTAAAGAAGCATATAGAAGCATATACTATATTCATGGCACTGCGCCCAATCCTCGATAACCTTGCTAAAAGCAAGGAGGTGACGCCCAGCGATTTTTAATTTGGCAACCCTTTCTGGTCATATAGTGCTCAAAGTAAGTCCTTCTGATACTAGTTTATTTGTAGTAAGCATCAAAATCGAGGGAAATGTTATTGAAGATTAAGTCACCAATACTCATCTCAGTAAGTTATTTCACCAGAAAGAACTATCTTTTAATTATGATTATTGTGCGCGGGTTTCCTCAGCAATTGGAAAGTGTGCGTGTGTGCCGCTTCTATAGTCTTGCCGTGGACGTGGCTACCTACTACTACGACGACGACTACTACTATAATACTCGGCGACAGCTTTTCTTGACATTGGAGCGAAGGCTACGGAGGCGGGGCCTCCACACATTTGTGTTACTACGCAAGTAGTCTGGCAGCTTGCAGCCGATTTCGGTTCCAGTTTCGGTTTTCGCTTGCTCGCTGCAGTAGTGTGTTTACTACAGCAAAATGTATGCATGCAAAATCGGAACGTCAGAGTTAAACTTTGATGAGAGTGCATACATGCAGCTAGTTACTGTGCTGTTTATATACTGGTACATATAAAATTTTCCGCTGTTCAGAACGTTTTCCCAGCATTATTCAGCCTTTATAACAGCGAAGTTTAGGTTCCGTGTTCTGCCCAGTATATACGGGTACGCGCCACACGTGATCGAATGGTAACGTTTACGGTATTGAGCCCTGGTACAGGCAAAATGGAAGGCCAGTTGCGGCACGATCCGGCCACGGGCCTGTCTTGTTTCAGTTTTGCTGTATTCGGTTTACGCCCTCAAAGGCTGTAAGCAATGATCGGCGCAGGCTGCGCCTCAGTGTTCGAGAAGCCTCACAATTGTTGTAGATCGTTGTTAAGATCGCGCGCAAGACGCGAACAGTGAAGCTCATTTCAGAGCTTGCGCGGCCACCAGTGATAAGGCTGGAAAGTTCGATGCGTGATGTGTAAAAGACGGCGCGTCCCAACAATGAGCAAGTTTTTCACGGCCGATGCTGTGCTCGCCCCGCCGCGGTGGTCTAGTGGCTAAGGCACTCGGCTGCTGACCCGCAGGGCGCGGGTTCGAATCCCGGCTGCGGCGGCTGCATTTCCGATGGAGGCGGAAATGTTGTAGGCCCGTGTGCTCAGATTTGGGTGCACGTTAAAGAACCCCAGGTGGTCTAAATTTCCGGAGCCCTCCACTACGGCGTCTCTCATAATCATAGAGTGGTTTTGGGACGTTAAACCCCACATATCAATCAATCGATGCTGTGCTCGCCGCTGCAAGAGCAAGCAGCAGACGCAGCCGGCGTGCGGAAAACGTGGTGCCGTCCAAGAAAAAAAAAGAAAAAAAAACTAGGGTGCACGATAACTTCTTTTCCATGAACAGTGTCCCATACTTGTTCTATCCTTATAATGAAGAAAGTTTTATTTATTCGGGCCAAATAGCTATTAGAATCAGAAAATAAAATAGGTACTATTTCCTGGCGCGCGCGCATGCAGGCGGTTTGGCTCTATAGCTTCCACAGTGCTGTCAAGAAAAGCTGTCGCCGAGTATACTACTACATACATCGCGGACGCATGACCCACGGCTTAGGGAGCTTCGCCCCCCCAAAAATCCGCCTGCATCTTCTCACGCGGGGAGCTTGAAAATGCGTCGCATAGTGGTGGGCGGTATCGAGTAAATGTTGTGTGATTGAGTATGACATAGGAATGCTAATTGTTATTTCATCTTTATTATTCCTATTTAGTTAATGAAGGACAAGCGTCGCCTTCTATATGTGGTGGGACGTTGATGTTGAATTGTGCTCCTCTACTGGTTGAATGTACTGTTGCTTTCATCACATCTACTTCAGTCGGGCAAAGTATTAAGTCAAGCGAGAGTCAAGTATACAGACGCCCTTGCCTGAATTCCGAACACGTGGGGTGGCCAGTGAACGATTGTGCAGCGCGAGCGGTCGGTGTTTTACTAGCAGACGCTGCCTGCGTCGGCCTTGCGAGGCGAGAGAGAGGCAGGGGAGTGTCAGTTGGCCCGAGACGCGAGTATGTATAGGGGGGGGGGGGGGGGTGTGGATGGCGCCGCTGACACCGAATCCTCGACCTCGTGCGACTAAGAAACGCTCCGCATTTAAACGCCATTGTGTTTGTTATACCAGTTCTATGTGAATGGAAAACGAGTCATCATCAAGAACTTCTCGTCGAACTAATTAAGTCGGCTTGGAATAGGACACTCGCACTTCTAACTACTCATTGAGCGAAATGAACACCACTCTAAGTGGTAAACGGCATGGATTATTACTAGCTACTACAATAACAATTGCGGATTTTGGTTGCGAAAGACGGCCAAAGGCGCTTCAGCATTCTGCATAAACTACACAAACCGCTTCGCCCTATATTACCTTCAGGAGATGGTTCATTGTTGTTTCTGACAGGCGTGGTCAGTTTTTCGTATGCGTAATATTTTTCAAATAGTATTGAAGTATTGCAGGGTGCTCTCCATTCATGAACCATAAGTTTACCTCCATTTGAAAGCAACGTCTGTGCCAGTACATAACTCGAAATTTAAGATTTATTACCTATAAAACAACTTGCTGTATTTATTGAAGTAAATTACATATGAAGTTAAAAAAATGTAGGCCAGTACAAGTAAGTGAAAGCACTTGAAAGAAGCCTAAGCTAGGGTCGTATGCTGATACCGGGTGCTATCATTCTGAGCCAATGTGCAGAGAAGCTTTGAGATTGCTTGGAACATTACAGAAGTCGCTAAAATCACTCTGGTTTGTTTCGAAAAATGATACTCCCACTTTCACATTATTGAATTTTAATGAGCAGTTTTGAAGTTATTGAAGATACCCGCTAGTCTTTTATGTACATTGCGCCCACCTGTGAGAACCCATGTGCGAAACCAAATTTTGCCTCCTGGACTGTTTCTTCTCTTGTCTCTACTAGGGAGGACTACGTGGTGTTGTTTGGACAGACTGCATGCAATTCGTATTTATAATCGTGGCCCAGGTCACGGTTATTACTAATATTGTAATCGGCTCATCCTCCCGAAATTCTACGATCAACTTGCTTCGTGACATAGATTTGAGGACATACATTGGCAAGTAAGTTGAGTTCTTTTGCTATGTTTGAGCGTTCGCATTGATTTATGTACTTTATTCAGCAGCACAGATTGCGCTTTCTCCCCGTTGAATGAAATAAGAAATTTTTAAAGGCTCGTTTTTGTGTTTGATACAGCCGATAAAAAAGAACAGATAATGAAACTAAGGAAGGTAGAGGAGGAGTTGATTGTACGGTCTTTAAGTTTATATATTTTTGCAAATATGATAAGCTGCGTGCAAAAAGTAAAGTGTATAAAAAGGAATTGAGCCAGCAACCTTGATATAAAGCGTCCGATGCTCATTCTATTGATCTGGTGTTGTGGCTGCCTTATTTCTATTTTTATCGAGTATATATATGCGCTCGGTAACCTGAGAGTTTTAACCAAAGCCCCTCGTACCGACAAGGACAAGTGTGGAACATTGCTTTTCTAGCCAGCTGGCGTCACATTGCTCGTGTTCTTCTTAGGGAGTGGACAGCTGACCATTAGGTAATCGCATGCTAGCGGAATGCCTCAAGCCTGCTGAAATAAAACCCTCGCCATAAATGAATGAAAGAAGAAAATTTCGAAAGCTGGTTTTACAATGGCCCTGGTGGTAACTATATCGGCACCCATGGAGATATTGTGGAAAACTGCTTTGTTGAATTGTGTGCCCTGTATACAGAAGAACGTCCCATTCGTTTGAAAACTAGATGCGGGGTTGACTCGCCCACAAACTTACCCTTCAGGAAAGACACATGGCCTCCGCCGTGTGTCAGCGTGCGTGAACACATTTTCTGACGACGTCCCCACGCCTAGAAAATTTATGAATCAGCGAGCGTCAAGGACATTGCATTTGAAACATTTGGAGTAATATATCTAAAACGGTACACTATTTTTCTCCTTTTGAATAATAATGTAATAAGGGTTATCTGAATATTCGTCATAATCCATGACTCAAACACACAGCTATTTTGTACATCCATGCATTAACCCAGCTGGAGCCTTGACATTAAGCAACATTTAAATTTACGGACGTTAGACATCTAATAGAATTCTCGTTATTGGCAGCAAGTTGATGTAAAAAGTTTTTTAACAATAAAATTCTCGTAAAATTTCTGGTTCTAGTTTTTGACAGCATGACCACAAACTTAGCTTAGAAGTGTAGAAAGCTGAGCTAGGTTGTTCGTATTCAAGGTAAAGAGACAAGGTGTTCTAAGTATCAGTTGTTAGCTGATTTTTGTGGTGTCCTGACCTCTTCATTCTGTCCGAACTTGCCCGCCCTTCCTCTTTACTGTGAATATTTGCACAACCTTTACTTTCAATACGAATATACCTATAGATTACAATAAGGTTGATAACTGGGCTAGTTGGTAATTCATCATTTTACAGTAAGGTACACTAGCGCATTTTTTTTGCTGGACAAAAGAAACAAGAAGGACACAACACTCGCTAGCGTGTCCTTTTTATCCCTCTTGTCCATGTAAAAATTGCGCTACTGAACCTTACTCTAATATAGATTACAAGAATTGGTAATAAGGAGTACAGGAGGGAACGCGTGCATCGCACGTTATCCACATCGTAACGGTAAAGAAATACGTAAGTGTTTGTACTGCATCTTTCACTCACAGGTGCGATTGATGTTAACAGAAGTGACCTATGAAGCACATGAGGAAGCAGAGACCCCTCCCATCCTTCCCTGCTTAGCTTCCAGTGCTTTCGTCCGGACGTGAGAAGAGAGAAATGATAGCAACTTCGCTCATCCCAGGCTTGTTTTTCTAGAGTTGAGGTACTTTAATATTATGTACCATCTAGGAATCACACATCTAGCCTTTCTAAATGCCCCTGCGCTACCAAGTGCAATGTTACGGGTTCAATTTTTTGACGCCGCTGCTGCATTGAGGTGAAGGTAAAAAAATACAGGTTCATCAGTTACTTCTGGTCCAAATTAACCTAAAGTCTACCACAACAGCTTCTCCCGTGATAGTGTCATGACTATGGCTGCTTCTTTTTGTGTTTACGTGTTTATGCAGAAAAACTCATTCAGACAAACTGCACTTTGTTTCTTTCGTCAGCTTCAGTTTTGACTTCACAAGTGATGAAAACGTGTGGTCTTGCCTTGTGGGTTCCTCTGCAATAGTGATCTACAGATTGTGTCTCGATCAGGTTGTTACTCAACGACTGCTGGCATCGCGAACACTGAACGAGGCAAAAAGGTAACACAAATGTTTTGGTCGCTCAAGTTCCATAAAATATCATGTTTCTTAGCAAATCGGAACGATGAGTGTCTCAGACCTACTTCATAAAACAAAAAGTTCATGAAAATGTCTTCTCTCTCAAGGACAGAGATAGGAATACAATATTTGCGCATGTGTGTGCATACGATAGTGGGAGTATTTTTCAGAATTCATGGTAGTTTACTTTCGGTAAGAACTTTATAATTTAAAGAAGCATCACAATAAATCCACAATATTACACTTTGAAAAACGTTACGAAAAACGTTAATAATGTCACACGGTCGTCATGACAAAGGCAGTAGTCGGCAAGTTTGAGACGAATCTCGCTATTTTGGCAAAACCTGTGCAGCAGAAAATAAAAGTCAAGCTAACGATAAGCACAGTACGCTGATAGCGGCGAACATTGCGGCGGCCGTCTATAATATTATCGGTGGCGAAGTGATTCAATATGTATACATGCGGCATCAAACATTCGAGCCTTATCTCTGATGCACGCTTAATGTTTCGAATAAACATGAATATTTGTGTTTTTCGTTCAAGGCAAGCCACACGTAACGCTAGCACACGTTAAGGCACTTGGCCTATTTTTATTGATGGCCAGTGACAACACCATTTACCATGAGCTTGCTTCCGCCGAGCGTGTGCTGGGCTTGCACGCCTGCATCAAGGCAGTCCCACACTGCCATTGCAGGAAACTTCACGTTCGCCCTCTGCTGCAGTTCCCCTTTGTTTGGCAGCCATAGCGCTACTGGCAAGCGTACTTGACCGAACTTGCAGAGGTACTTTAATTGCTTGATTGTCACACTGTGCTTCATCTTGGGTCTAGTTTTGTTGACGAACTGCTGCGAGTGCATTTTTTGCACCATGTCGCAGAGTCGACGGACCCGGCGGTAGCGTCTTTGTGCGCTATATGTGGCAGGGGAGCACGTCGCGTCCTTCTTGGTCGTGCTCGTAAGGTAAGCCGCTGGCAGACCTATCTCCACACAAGTGGTTCCCAACTCAATTTCTCCATGGCTTCAAAGCAGACCCCCTCAAGGCACTCGTTGTGGTTCGATTGAGTGGCGGCGTACTTGAGCTCGTTCGATGGGGTCGAAGCTGGCCACCCGAGATACGGAACTTTTGGCGGCAAGTTGATTTTTGTCCTCGGGAAAGTTCTCTTCGCTTGGGCCACCTACGGTGATGCTAGGGACTACAGCCTAAGTCAAGGCAGTTGTGGGTTCACTTAGCTGTTCAAAATGCACGCGGAACAAGTACTTACGGGGCCTTCCGATGAGTCGTCTCCGCTCGCTGGCCTTTCCTTGTCAACAGGGTTGATTGTCCGAACCGCAGCACAAAAGCCTCATTTCCTAGTCGTCCATAGAGTAGCCCAAGCGCAGTTGCACCACGAAATTCGCTCGAATAGGCCAGTAAGACGTTCGCTTTAATGTCGTGAGGAGACAGGATAATACCCAGGGCGTCGCGTGGCAAATCACCTTGAATTCACGAGGGGGTCGCTATATCGAGCTGGTCAAAAGTTACCGTTGCAGCGCCTGTGCGCCGAGTTTACTTGCGAACAGCAAATGGAGACCGCGTCGCCATCTGTGCGGCTACAGCAAACATGAGCAAATCTTGTAAGCCAACCTTTTTAAATTGCTAATCGACAGTATATTTTTAAAATGGAGCTACTTTACCCGCGGTATATGGCTGAAGCGTCATTGATCAGCTCTAAATGAAGTACGATCCAGAAGCACGAGAATATGTGCCACAAATACAAGTCTTGTTCGCAAATGAATTAGCGAATTAACGCTAGCAAACGACTTTAAAGATTCAAAGTGATCCATCCTGACTTCAACTGGCGCTGCCATCTTTTCCTACGTAAGATATACCTTGAGTACATTAACGTTGAATGCCATGTTCCGGAAATAGTGAAGGCACGTAAGAGCTCGGACTATATTTTAGTTCTGCGTAGGCACTGTTGGGAGATCGCAACGCTCACGCTCAAGCGTTGTATTTGGTGTTTTCTGCTATATATGGGAATTGTTCTTGCTAACGCGAGACGTGAGAAGACGGCAGCGTGATCCTTTATAATGAAATAGAGGTGCTGGACGTGAAAGAAATGTGTGCATAGATGCAATAACGTGAACCTGTCTTGAATCGCTCACACATGACACAATGCGATACCTCCTCTATACAATAGCATGCCTGCCTCGCTCCCAGGCTGCTGGCAAGCCAAGCAGATACTCTCGAACCCAGACCCACACTGACACCGGATTGCCACGGTTGACACCGGGAGTGCCATGTAAACAAGGCAAGCTGCATCTCCGAGGCTTCAAACTGCGAACAAGTGCCCGCTCACTCCGGTTTCGCGTATAAGAGCTCGTTAGAGTCTGCGTTGTCTTTGGCTGCCAGAACAAACAGCGGAGCAGGACTTAGGGCTGCCTGCGTAGATGACGGCGTTCCTCGGGAATTGTGGTGGTGCGGTGCTTTCGACGACATTGCGAGCGGATACTTGTAATTCAAAGGTAAAAAAACTCGGCAGATCCCACATATGGTGGCAATCCATAGTATGCGAAGCACGAATGAGAAAGGTTAATGTGTCATTTTAAAATCAGCACTACGTTACAAGGTGGAGGTAAATGATGCATACATGACTTCCGTGTCATAATTATCATCTTTGTATCTGTCGTTTACCTTCGTCATCTATTCTCTTCGTCAAATTTGGCATCATTATCTTCGTCGTCTATTCTATCGTCGTCAAATTTGGCATCACGTGACGTGATGCCAAATTTAGTGTATGGGGAGCTAGCAAAACGGCTGCGAGCACGCTATGAGCGTGGTATGTTGTCAAGTTCTTACAAGACCCGCGTGTCAGTATTATTGTGTTTGCACAAGTCATATATTTCGTTATTAATTTACGTCACGTAATGCCGTATTTGGTGTATGTGGAACCAGCGAAATGGCCAAGAGCGCATCATGAAGGCCCCAATATACTCCAATGTAGCGTTGACACGCTGGGCACAGCGACGCTACGTTAACAAAACGTGAGCACTCTTTAGTCTGACGCCAGGCGCGACCAGCGTCCATCGACCCGGCCCGACGGCGACCTACGCGAAATGCGACATGCTGAATTTCGTGCCGATGCGTTACCCAGACAACACTGCGTCTCCCTCTTTTCGTGACGGAGGACCGCCGAACACGCTGAAACGCGCATGCGTCAAAGCAACGCAGCGCGGCACGTGCCTGTGAGTATGTGGCAGTATGTGGCCTGTGAGTATGTGCCCTGGCGTGGCAACACTGCCCTGACGCGAGGAAATAAATGAACGCCGGCGAGCACGCACACCGCATCACGTCGAAATGTATTGGCGCCTTGACTGTGGCATGTAGTCATGTTCCCACATGACACGCATCTCATCATTATCGTGTTGGCGCCAGTCATATACCTTCGTCATCCATTGGCGTCACGTAACACCAAATTTGTCATATGTGAAGCTAGCGAAACGGCCGCGAGCGCATCATCAGTGTGACCTGTGGTCATGTTGTTACATGACATGCATGTCGTGATTACTATGTCTGGATGTGTCATTTACCTATGTCGTCCATTCGCGTCTCGTAATACCTAGTTTGGTACATGTGAGGCTAGCAAAACGTCCGCCAGCGCATCTTGAGCGTGGCATGTAGTCATGTTGTTACATGACACGCATCTCATGATTATCATGTTTGCACCAGTCGCATACCTTATTATTCCATTAACGTACTGTAATACCAAATTTGGTATATGTGACGCTAGCCAAACGGCCACGAGCGTATCATGAGCTTGACATGTAGTCATGTTGCTACATGACACGCATGTCATGATTTTCATGTTAGGGTCTGTCGCTTGTGTTCACCTTGCAATCACGCTATACCATACCAGTTTTGCAACATTGCATGTCAACGAAACCACCGCAAGAGCTGCAGGAACATGAAAAGTAAATCATGACACTCATGACATACATGTCATGATTTTCATGGTATGACTAGTCAAATATGTTTTTCATACAGTCACGTTATGCCATACCAAGTTTGGTATTGATACCAGTGTCAAAACGGCCAGGAAAGCTAAATCAGGTAGGCGGACAGATAGATAGATAGATAGATAGATAGATAGATAGATAGATAGATAGATAGATAGATAGATAGATAGACACGCTCGAATTCGCTGAAGTTCGCCAAGAAATGCTTCGCATTTAAAACAAAGGGGCAGTAAAACTACGCGCTTAAGCACACTAAGACCGTGTATTCTAGCGTGATGCCTACCTATTTTATTTTGAAAGCCTCCTTGGCGTTACCCGCAGCTGTGTTAAAGGCAGATGGAAGCTTTGTGTGGGGCGCACTTGATACTTTTCAGCGTTGTTTGTTTGACACTAACGTAGTGCAGTGTAATGTTTTCAAGCACATGCAGTACGATTGGCCACTTCAAATGCAGTATCAAGCTTGCATGCTTCTTCCGATGGCATCCACGCCTTCAAGAATACAAGCTTCCGTCTTTGATTAGTTGTAAATCACACGGCGCTCCTGAACAGCTGCAAAGGACGTCGTGCCTTCATTCCATTGTTCAATATCCCGAAATTCATTTGGCCACAACAGATCAATTTTACAGAACACATGTTAATACGTAAGAATACAGAACTTGAGCCAATGTCTTTGACATCGCACACGCTGTCATATATCGCTGGCCCAAACAGAGAAATGTTATCATAAATACACAGCACTCATTCATTGAAGGATAGCCGCAATTTCGTTCATTTCTATGTGGGCTTCATTAATATTGGCACTGTTACGATTGCTAAGCATCATAGTTGCAGGATTCGAATCGTGCCGAAAATCCACAGAAGAGATCGGTGATTGATACTGCCTGTTATACCCTTGATAGGATGCTTTTGTGCACAAGATGCATTATTGTAACAGCACACGTGATGCAAAAGTTACGTTCCCTCAAACTACCTGAAAAGGCATAGTCGAACATTTATGCGATGCATGTTGAAATGACGAGTTTTCACAAAAGGCTGCGTGCAACTTGAAATATGTGGCAACAAATTTTCGTTGTACACTTTGGTGAGCTCCAGTGCAATCACAACTCACACGATTTACAGCGAGAACGTTTTTTTACAATTGCAACAGCGTATTTACTTCACACTGTTCCTACCACGGCGTCCTCAGTAAGCACTTTATACGTTGTGGACTTCAATGAGCAAGGTTCTCTTAACATTCCGATGAAAACAACGTAACTTTCCAAACACTGTCTCGGAGGAACTCAGTTTGGTCAGTTTAGCGTGTGGTCTGTGAAGCGTCTGCTGGCGTGCCGGTCCAAGTTGGTTGCTTTCACGCGTGAGTTTGCGATAGTTGGCGCGACACGCTTGCAAATATTATAGTTACTCGATATGCTACCTTTAGGTAGCATATACAGTAACTCTAGCAAATATGGGGTAATGCATGAAACTTTCTGTCCTTTGGTCTATAGTGCATCTGATTTAGCTGCCAATGCTCGCGTGCGGTTTCAAGGAAACGTTACTGATTTTATTCGCAGAACGGCAATCACAAGTACAATGCTTCTTGTGCTGCTTTACACGTTAGGTTTGTCAATGGGAGTATCACTGACTGTTTGGTTCCGGGGCTGTGATCCCGGGCTTCTTGGTGTCATCAAGAGCATTGATCAAGTAGGTGCAAAGTGATTGTGGGATTACAATGTTAGAAAAACTAAAAATTGTTAAGAGTTTTAGAGAGATACCGTAGTAAGAAGCACTGAATCAATGGTCACAAGTCTTTTTTTATTTTTTTGAGATGGGCAAGTAAATGTGCTTGGATCTTTTATGAGTGCCACATTGAAATGTGCCAACGGCCACACGCATTTCAACCTGTAACCTCTTGCACAGCACATTTTCCCTGACTACTGAAGCTAGTTGATAAAATTTGTTATGACAACCATGCTTTGACCTAAACCATGAAAACAAATATGTATCTTTACTGTTAAATTTCATTGTGTTTTTTTGAGAAAGATCACTTGAATTCACGCTAATAACAAGCGTAATTTGAAGTATTATGACTGCAATTTTTGTTTTTACATGGAAGGATGATAGCATGAGGTGCATCTTAAAAATGTTGCTTCATTGTGATTGTATTTATACTGATCGTATGAAACTCAGGATGGGGATATATAAAAAGGTGTGCTTTGCTTCATATTGTTCCGCACATATAATTCTACAGTAGCCTCTCAAAAGAGTTCAATATTATTTACATCTGTAGGAAGCACAAGTCGTAGGCTATATTCGAATGCTACCCACGACCACCTTGTGTCTTCCGTAACACGTTCAAGTGCATCACCGCTGTGAAATCGTAGTTTTTCTACGTCCCAACTATGAGTGATAGGGCTTGCAGACTGTTAAAATAATATTAATAATAAAACACTTTAGGTATGTGTGAACATTATGCTGCAAACTAAATATTTATGACTATCTCCGTTTGCAACTTAGGAAAGGCTAATTTGAAAAGACAATTTGGGAAACGGTGTACTTATTTGTATGTTGTAACTTAGTCTAATTAAGTGTAGTGATCAAAATTAGAAAAGAAAAATGTGGTAGTGCTCCCAACTGTCTGCAATACCTTGCTCCCAAAGCATCCTGTCAGCATTATTTTTAGTAAGCGCAACTTGTAGCCATTGACACGAACGTGACGCCATGCCGAGTGGCGCCTAACGTATTGACTGGTGATGTTATGACACGCTCCGCATGGTGCACCTAAGGACGTTGGCTCTGGAAGCAAACCAAGGAAACGGTGTACTCACTCTGCTATAAGAATGGGACCTAGGAAGATATTTGACAAAAAATTGATTTTTTAAAACAAAGAAGTGTGCGCGTAAGAATTGCGAAGAATGTGCACGAATCCGTGCGCCTTGAACGTATTGTTTACTCAGCGAAATATTTTATTTTCGTGAGGACGGATGAAGACAACTTTTAAATAACAGCACCGGTGGTATCCGTAAATTTGCCGTAAGGAAGCTTTTTTGGTCGCTCAGGCAGCGTTAAAAAGAAAGGAAAGGTTCGTAATTATTCCCTGTGTGTGTCTCAGCCTTCCTGCCAGAGTAGTTTGGCTGAGCTTTGTATATAGAGACCTATACAGTGACGGTGCTCGTCTCATCTTTTCTTAGCTGTCCTGGTTTGCGTTGTATTTGTCACTTTGAAGGTTATATACCTAACAACAAGGCCCTGCCTGTGGCTATCCTAATAGGGTTCATTTATTGCAGATCCTTCCTTACTATATCAACACATACTTGGTGCACATGCCGGGTTTTCTAGGCCTATTTCTAGCTGGTGTCGTCTGTGCCGCAACAAGGTATGACGCATTTCATGCGGTAGTAAGGATCGAAACCTGCAAGACTGCTTGCTTACAGGCTCGTTATGAAGAAATGTAGAGATTGATATTTTTTTGTTGTGCATGTTACACAAGAAAGAAATGTGGTAGTGCTACAACGCCACACTTCACATGTCGGATACCTCAGGGCCGACATCATTGGTGAGAAAAACTTGCGGAGCTCAGTCAGGCTCACTCATGCAACATATTTTCTGCTTTGACCTCACTGGAATACAGACTCGCCAAAATTTACCTCAGACGGACTCACTCGGAGTTACACTCACGAAACTTTTCTGCAGCGGACTCACTCACCCTCATCAAAGTATTACTGACCCGGACGCACGCTTACTCAGACTCACGGCTCCATCTGAGTATGACTGAGTTGACTCGTGAGTTTGTCAGCCTGAAATCAGCTTCTTCAAAAATGTAGTCATTGCCATTTAACACCAATATGCCACGGAATCTGTGCTGTTTTTGGCACCTTTTGATACAGTACCTTCAAATACCAGTTATAAGTTCTCGAAAATCAGTAAGGTTATCTTTTCTAGGAAAAGATGACAACATTACATATATTTATCAAGAACCTCTCTCGAAGAGCTAAGAGTGAGAAGGTCAAGGCAGCTCCCTTTGTAATTTGCACCCGAGAGCAATAAATATTGAAATGATGTATGAATGACACTGCTTTAAAATACGCGTAATAGGCAAGAGAATAAATGTGATTGTAGGTAATGCTAATGGTCGTACTAAATATGAATAGATAGGACCATAGTTCGATAAAACAAAATGGAACGTACTCAGACTCACTCAAAATTATATATTGTCCTTTGAATTCACTCAAACTTAGACTCACCAATATTCTCCTGGACCGAGCTGACTCGGACTCAGACTCGCCAATATATTACTTACCCTGGCTCACTCAGAGTCACGCCTTGATCTGAGTCTGAGTTAGTTCGAATGAGTCAACTTGAGTAAGTTCGTCGATTTATGGACAAAACATATATAAATACTCCTGGATGTCAGAAAAAAAGCTCTAAAAAGAGTGATACATCGCAAGTGTTAACTTAACACAGAGTTTTCGAATTTCATTTAATGAATAAAAGACAATGTAAGGGAATGAGTGGTTTTTACGCTCAGTGAGCACTCTTGCTAAAACAGTAAATTAATGAAGAGATGAGGCACTGTAATTGTGTATAATCACGACGGGAATTCACAGCTTACGTATGCACAACTGCTCTTTCATGCAATATTCACATAATACTGCTCGTTCGAATGTTGACCTTCGTGATTTGATGTAGAAATCTGATCGTTTTATAGCACAAAGAGTGCTCCGAATAAAGAATATACGCTTTCTTCGTTTGTGGTTCAGGTGTAATAATGGGTGCTGTTTTAAAGTCGTGTGAAACGTGATTCCTGCAGCGAAAGCAGTCAAAATTCGGCAGAAATTGTGCAATTAGGGTCACCTGCATTGTCACCTTGGATCGGTTATTTAGTATTATTCCTTGACAGAAATACAGGCCTTCCGTAGATATAAAACATTGAAGTTTCCTTTTCCCACCCAGTAAGGTATTACTTTGTAAATGACATTGGCTTAAATTTATACGTGTGTAAAAAGAAAGTTGGTGTGCTAATTTCAAAATTTTTCTCTCGTTTTCACAGCACGATATCTTCTACGGTCAATTCTCAGGCAACCATTCTCTACGTTGATGTCATATCTCATCATTTCAAAAATTCTGAAAAACACGTCTTGTTGATTACGCGATGCACAGGTAAGCGACACACACAAACTGGAAATACGTGCTGCTATTTTAACACACAGAGCTAAATAAAGATATGTGAATGATTACTATTGTAATTGTTGCCTTTGATATACCTTATATACTAACATAGATTATTGCTCTGCGTAGCTTCGGCTTTTAGTCCTGATGATTCGATAGCTACTAATTCTAAAAACTTAAGTGAGAAGGAAGACGTTAACACTTGTGCGTTCAGATGGTGCATGGAATATTTTTGTTTTCCTAGGTAACGATAACAACTTAGTCAGTGTATCGATGAAAAATTTACCAAAATTTAGTGATTTGTAAACGTTCAATCTGTATTTAGTTGCGCCACTCTTTAATTTAAAAAATAGACGTCCAACGAAAAATTCAAAATACATTTGTGAAAACACTTCCGTAAATGGGAAAAATTCTGTAACAAAAGTGTGTTGAGTAAAAAAAAGGCAGATACCACGTACAGTGGGAACCCATGATATGCGAAGCACGAATGAGAAAGGTTCATATGTCACTTTAAAATCAGCACAATGTTACGAGGCGGAGGTAAATTATGCTGTACCTGACTTCCATGTCACGTTTATCATAATTGGATGCGTTATTTACCTTTGTAATCTATTCACGTCACTTGATACTAAATTTAGTTTATGTGGAGCTAACGAAACGGCCACAAGTGCGCTATCATCGTAGCGTGTAGTCAAGTTTTACATGAAAAACATATCATGATTATCTTGTATGGCCCTGTCATTTCGATTCTTCGTTCATTCACGGCACATAATACCAAATTCGGTCTACGTGGAGCTAGTGAAACGGCCGCGAGCACGCTGTGAGCGTAGCATGTAGTCATGTTTTGCATGACACGCATATCATGATTATCATGTTTTGACCTGTCATTTACCTTCGACGTCTATTCACGTCACGTGATATCAGATTTTGTATATATGGAGCTAGTGAAACGGATGCGAGCGCATCATGAGCGTGGTATGTTGTCATATTGTTACATGGCACGCGTGTCATGATTATCATGCTTGCACCATTCATATTGCTACGGGATCAGTGACGTTTGTATAAACGCAATTACAGAAGAACAATCTCAGGCGAGAATCACAATGGCTGATTGGCACACTCGCGCTCCTGTCAGCTGATTCTGCTTTCGTCATTCATTGCTATGCTTTCGTCATTCATTGACTGTACGTAACACCAAGTTTGGTATATGTGGAGCTTGCGAAATGGCCGCGAGAACATCGTGAAGGGCCCAATATACTCCTACCTAACGTTCACGAGCACGCACCCTCGGCGCAGCGGCGTGGCGCTAGCAAAATGGACGCCCAGCTCTACCCAGAGAGCACTGCGTCTGCCTCTCTTCGTAATGGAAGAACGCCGGACGCGTTCAAATGCGCATGCATCAAAGCGACGCAGCGCGGCGTGCGTCTGCAAGTATGTGGCAGGCAGATCGGCGCCTGGCGTTGCATCGCCGTTGAGATGAGACGAAACTAAGGCGGCCGCGTCACGTTAGTTTCGTCACTTCGACGTTCACGTCGATGTGTATTGACATCCTGAGTGTAGCATGTAGTCATGTTGATACATGACACACATCTCAAGATTATCATGTTTGCACCAGTCACATACCTTCGTCATTCCTTCACGTCCCATAGTACGAAATTTGGTAGAAGCGAAGCTAGCAAAACGGCCACGAGTGCACCATGAGAGCGACGTGTAGTCATGACTAGTCGTAACATGGAAATTATTACACGCATGCTATTATTTCCACGTTGAGGTCTGTCACTTATGTCTCTTATGCTGTTATGTCATACCATGCCAGTTTTACAACATTTCATGTGAACAAGAACACCGCAAGAGCAGAAAGACCATGAAATGTAAATCATGACATTCATTACATACATGACATGATTTTCATGTTATGGCTAGTCAATAATGCTCGTCATATAGCCATGTTATGGCATACGAAGTTTGGTATCGATACCATTATCGAAACGGCCAGTAGAGCTAAAAGTCAGAAGAGGCTAGATAGATAGATAGATAGATAGATAGATAGATAGATAGATAGATAGATAGATACGCTCAAAGTCACCGTCGTTCACTAAAAATGCTTCGCATGTAAAAGGGTTAAAACTTATGAGTACTTAGTACTTCACTGTGAAGTGTTTAAATAAAGTGGTTAACAATTTAGAGAACATGGTACTCTTCTACGGGATAGCATAAAGCTGTCCCGTGGGCCTCACACTACTATATTACATATGATTAGAGACGATCGAAAATTCTGTACAACCAGCGAAGGTCAAAACTTCAATACACTGAAAGCTCGGATCCCCGAGAAGCAGTAAATATAGTTAGCCGTATGCTGTTCACGAGTTTAGTACATTCTATCTAACACATGTAAATGTTTTAAATAAGGTTCTTTTCCTTACCAGATGAGGTAGCCACAGAACAACTACGAATGAGATTCAAGTTTTTATATAAAGATTCTTCAACTATTTCGACTATAAAATTTTCCTATTTATTTGTTGCGCATGGATGCTGTGCATTTTTGACTTGTGACATAGTGCGCAATGCTGTGAGTTATCACAATACTGCCTTCATTTCATCTCTTGTTCTTAACTTCTATCGTTGGGAAAAATAGAGAAAAAAGGCTACACATACATACCACTAAGAAAAGCGACAGCTTGTTAGGCGATGAAAGGTGTACTTGTCGAAACATTCGCTAGACCGACGCCACTTTTCAGAGACTTTTTTTTCATATTTCTGGTGATCCTTATTGCCCTAATGTTTTCCTAAAATAATGATAATTTTTACCCTCTTGTGCTTCAAACTACAACCATTCTCGTAATAAACTGAATAAACACTTCAAAACGAAGGTAACTATTCTGCTTCGACAGAAAAGCATGATTAGCCTCCCGCAGATATAGTCTAAACGGCTCGGATACGTTTTAGGCTTATTACGGTGCTCAATAAGCCAGCGAGCTGGAATAGGTCCTAATGTAATAAAATTAGATAGGGAATCTTCAGAAAAACACGGAAGTGGTACTTTTCGCCAAGGTGCTATTTTAACATACGAGTCTCACGGAATAGGCAACAGACTTCTTGGTGCTTAGTATACGCCTCTATAATTTATGTATGGACGTTAAACGGAAGCTATATTAAAAAAAAACTTCGTGGAGTCATGCAGATGCCATACTATACTGCTTAACCTTTCTTCTGATAAATGAAGGCAGAATAATAAGAGAAAATGAAAATCGTGTAACACTTTGTTATGAATACATATAATTATTCTTATGAATTGCTGCCTCACAGTTTTGTACTACCATTAACTCGGAAAGGAAGTTAAATATGTCGAAACGGGCAAGCAGTGAAGTTTTTTAGGAAATACAGTGACTATGTTAGAGATACATAGTTTTTAGCTTAGTTTAGCCCTTAATTTTGCTGGAATATTCAGGCGACATTTCACAAGGGCATAATGTGCCTAAATATTATCAGTCATATATAACTGTGTCCACATCTACGAGCCTCGACACTCCTTGCCCAAGTTTCAATGAAGATTGATCTGTCATTACGCCTAACGAATATTGAAAATTATGAGAGCAATGTATGTGGCATATCATCATTTCTTTCTCTCGTAGCAATCAATAAATTATGTTTAATGCATTTCTTGAGCGTTTACAAGCCCCGATACATTACGCATGCGATGCCGTGAAATTAAATCAAGCATGTATGAGAGCTGTGTTCTCATGCGCTTGCACTCTCAAACAAACTGATTTGTGTTCCACTGGAAATATTGTTTTACAGCCCTTTTATTAGGTGTCATCATGACCATCTACGGAACCCTGTGCGTTCACATGGGGTCGTTGACAAGGGTGAGTGGGAAAAGCTCAATATTTTGTATGTCTTCTTCTTACTAAATCGAAATGAGTAAGTTTATTGGTACTGCCCTTTAGCATAAATAAAAGATTGCAGCAGTAAATAAGTATAAGAAAGTCACTCACTACCTTTTATTGATTATAAACTGTTCAGAAGGCAGTGCGATAATGTAAGTTTGATGAGATACCGATGCAGGGAAAGAGAGCAAGATTAAATGCATAAGAAAGAGTGAGTAGGATTTTTTACGGCACAATTTCCAAAGAAAGGAGAGAATGAAGAAAGAGAGCTGAAAGACAGGGAGGTCAGAGAGTTAAAAATTACCAGTGTACTACTATGCGTCAGGGAAATAAATGAACTATGCTTCAAATAACCTCAGATAAAAAACAATCGGCCCCTTATCTGCCTGTTACACTGCAAAGGTTGTCAAAAGTCGATAGTCTTGCGTCTAGACAGAATGAAAAAAAAAACTTTTAATTGATGTTCTGCGCAAGAAAATCGGTGAACGCTGTTTTGGAGGTGGTGAGTTAGAGTGCCTCGAGCGTGCAGCGGAGGCGAACGAGCACATCAAGTCACGTCACACGTGAGACATGAGCGCTATCTGGCAGTTATCCTAGAAAACAAAGCGCGCAGCTTGCGCGCCCGTCTCTGAGGTGATAAGGTGTAGAGCGCAAGGTGACGGGTGGGTGGCACCACCGTGTCGTCTTAACAAAGCGTTGGAAACACTCGCCTTTTTGTGCAAGCGTTGCATGGTCAGCGCAGCGTGATAAGCGCTACAGTACTACAGATTACTTATGTATGCATTTTTCTAGTAAAAAATACATATGCATATTATTGACATTTTGTTATAGTGTCGTAGATATGCGCAATATTTGCTTTTTAATCGACAATCGCAGAAGTATGAACGCTGAAGCTTGAGCTCTAATGGTGGGGGCTGCGGATGGGCTCAGCCGTTTGTAGTATCATTTGGTCACTTTGGTGCTGTTTAGGGTTCCGTTAAGGGCGGACAAACAGAAAAACGTATAGACAGACAGATAGACAGACAGACAGACAGACCAAAGTTTTTGCGTCGAAGGTCCCAAACAAAGACGATCGTCTTTGAAGCGCATAAGGGGTGTTAGTACCCACCATTGACACCCTGCGTTGTTTCATTTACTGTGAGGACTATTTTTTGTGTCAGAACTCGGGAAGTTTTCGACATAGCTATTGGTGTCGACTTAACTTAGCGCATGCATCTGACCTACACGAAAGAGCTCCTCTTAGCAACCTCTTACCTGTTAAAGGTACTGTGCGAAAAAATAAAATAAAATAAGGCCGCGTATCTGCGTGCTGTCCTGTTAAGAATGTCCAAAGAGCCCCACCGCGGTGGTATAATGGCTAAGGTACTCTGCTGCTGACCCGCAGGTCACGGGATCGAATCCCGGCTGCGGCGGCTCCATTTTAGATGTAAGCGGTAATGTTGTAGGCCCGTGTGCTCAGATTTTGGTGCCCCAGGTTGTCGAAATTTCTGGAGCCCCCCACTACGGCGTCTTTCATAATCATATGGTGGTTTTGGGACGTTAAACCCCACAAATAAATTATCATTAAGGATGTCCAAAAAATGGTAGTTTTCGGTCTGCAGGTGCTGCGCGAGATATAGACGCAATCTTTCAGTAATGTCAAGAAAGGAGAGTGTTTTAGAACGCAGAGCAACAGGTAGGCGGCAGCACCATGTCGTTTTAGCTAAGGTTTCTAGATGAAACAAGGTCCCTAGATGAAACAAGTTTCCAAGGTAGCGACACCCTCCCTTTTCCTCCTCGCTTATTTGCCTGAAGCGCCCCCTAGAAGGTTTAAAACTTTCATCCAAAAGCGAATGTTTGGGTTCTGTTGCTACGGTGAATAGATGTAAATGAAACAAAATGGAACGAAATAAGACGTAGAATAAACAGTTACCTTTATGAACATAAACGGCACAACACAAGAACAAGCGGGATGTGCGTTATTCAACCGGCAACGTTGTGCAGTTCTATACTTTACACCACTAGCCATGGCGTCTCGCGTAGTACATTTTAGTTCCACGGCCGCGGTATTTTGTCCAGTTCTAACTAGTCCACTTCTCCGCTTGTGTTTTGTTCGTGCTGTGTCACAGTGAACGTGCTTTTTGCTGGATCCTGTAAGTGGCCACAGGGCGGGACGTTGTGATGATGATTGATTACAACCGGCTTGTGCACACGCAAGAAAAAAAACTACGACCAGATTGGTACGAACACTCGTCCAGCAGCACTGCGATGACGTTTTTTTTTAAATGTGCCCATTTGGACAATCGTGATGCCAAGGGATTCTGATGCGGTGCTGGGACCTTCTTGAAAAGTGAGAGTTCTACTAGTGAGGTGTCTCGAAGCAGCGCGTTTCGGCTCAAGCGGGAACTGGTCAAGAGTGAAATGTTTCTAAAGGTGCGTTGATTACAACCTACAGCTGCTCTGTATACGTGCATACCCACATGTATTTGTACCAACTGGCATGCACTAGACACGCATTAGACGCGTGCCTGGCGTTTCAATAAAAACCGACAAGTGAACTCGCTTCGCAGATCTGCGTCGACATACGTTGACGGAGTTGCACGAAAGCAATCGCGTGAAATGGTTCATAGTTGCACTTCATGGTGCGCTTCATCTCGGAAAGCACGAGGTAAGTTGAAGAGAGCGAAACCATTTTCTGTTGTTTACAGTAAGGCAGCATTGCTGAAAAACGCAGATGTTGCATTGAACGAGCATGGCGAAACAATCTTGGTCGACTTAGTGCACACCGAAACGCTCCTCCTCTTCAGTTTATGTTCTGGCTACGATTTTGTCTTTGGTCACGGCGAGAATCCGGCTGGAGCCATATGCGCATGCGTACTCATTTTGAACCTTTTGCATAATAATAAATAGCACCACCAGCCATTTGCAAGATCACGTGCAAGTAATGCACCAATTACAGACGCGGATGGCAGAGAAAAAGAGGAGTAATCGAGAGAGTGAGGAGGACGGCTCGAGAACAATGAGTGACGCTACCTTGTTTCAACTAGGGACCTTAGTTTTAGCGAAAAGTAGGGTACACCCACTTTTTCTTCCATAGTGTCGCACTGTCTGCGCACCGTAATTAGCTCTACGATCTTTCAAATTACGTATCTATGCATTTCCTAAATGAAGGAACACAGCGTGTAGTACTCGCGTATTTATGTTGTGCCTCAAATACACGTAATACTTGCTTTTTGATTGACAATGTTCACGAAGATGAACGCAGGTACGAGATCAAGAGGCATGGTCGTTAAGCAAGGGGTTAAATTTTTACCGTGTGGCTGAATCAATTGACAGGCACACAAACCTAAATACAGACGAATATTTATGTTTTGAAGTATCCCAAGACAGGCTATCGTCTTTTGAAAAACAAACAAACGAGCTGGCGCAATGTTTGCAGTGATATTGTCGGAACTGTACTGTGTGTTTTTAAAAGGTATTGAAGATGTAGTCTGCCCGTAGAGACCAACATTCGCGATATAAACATTCGCGTCCAGCAGACTAGATATGCTCAGGTGCTCAGACTTTGACTTAGTGTGACAAACCATGCATCGAGAGGCCCCTGTTGCGATCGTCTGAGTCCAAGTGATACGAACGCATTCTAGTGCATGTCTTAAGAGCTCATATCAGACATTTATAAGAGCCCTTTGTCGGCATCTAGCAACAGTGTCTTCAGAAGGGCCACACGCATCCCATCGTGCGACAATCTGTAGCTATACTGTGAATTTTTCGTAACCCCTCAGCGGCGCGTCGAAGTCATTCAGGCCTTTGGCATTTCATTCTTGAATCCCGCCCCTCGCCTTATTAGGAATCATGAAAATATATCGCTTGTCCCAAAGCATTTGTGTGCTGTTTCTGCGCTTGGTGAAGGGCGAAAATGTACAGAATAATACTGACTGCTCAACTGTCCATGGTTTGCCAACAGACATCAACAGTGAGGGAACCGGGTTTTACTTGTGACAGTTCGATTCACCGGACGTCGGATTCAAGCTCGTCATGAGTTGAACTGGAAAAAGAATATCATGGTGGAGTCTTGTGTTGGAGGCGCTTGTGGACGACATCGTCTGCAAGCGCCTCTACCATAGGAATGCAACACATCACTGGCAGCATACCATAATCTTTGGCCCGAAAGCCCTAAGTCCAACTTGTGAATCCACTACTTCTAGAGCGAAATTTAGCGTAATGACATCAAAGAATTGGTAAGAATGAACGTTGCATGCACAATTCGCACAAGCAGTAACGGCACTGTTAGCGCCATTTGGGATGCCAGCCTTTCCATTCCAACTGATGACTTGTCAATGTTAGTAGGCAAGTTACAGAAAGCACTCTTATTACGTGCAACACAACCCTCGGTAACACGCGTTACTCGACGCTTGTGTCTGAACGGCGCGGTCTTCCCTCACACTTCAAAGCTGGCAACGTTCGCCACACAAACGGCCAATCAATATCAAATCCACTGTAACATGTGCTACTAAATATCTCGTACACAATATGCCTGTGGAAAAAAAACGTAGTGAACGCGTGCGTGTTGTTGAGGAATACTCATTTCTGACTCCTTCCATCGTCTGTGATAATCACAGAACCACTGAAGGTGACACCATAATAAATTTCTGGCACATCACCTACACTGCAGAGAGGTTGGAGATGCGTAATACTTGTGCAGAGGGATGTCCTGCATATTGAATTTCACGGGAACAAGCAAGGACACACTCCACCATTTATTGCTTTCTCGGTACCCCCAAATAAACTATACGATTTCTATGGATGTGCTAGGAGCTGCGTCAATGTTCTTCAGTGCCAGCGCCTTACCGCACAACTTTCACCTCTGTTTGACACTTTGCAGGCAACGCTCGTACGGTACTTTCTCCTATAAAATGACTCCTGACAGAGCTGTGCACATACGCAGGTATGCAATCAAATTCGCCTGCTT
The DNA here is from genome assembly GCF_043290135.1 of Rhipicephalus microplus. Classification (NCBI taxonomy): domain Eukaryota; kingdom Metazoa; phylum Arthropoda; class Arachnida; order Ixodida; family Ixodidae; genus Rhipicephalus; species Rhipicephalus microplus. Next base: position 14,197,698 of record NW_027464588.1, read on the forward strand.
CAACTTTTATTGATGCCTGCGAATTGTGCTGGCATGCTGCGTGGGAGAACAATAAGGTGAATGCTTATAACACGCCTGGAAAGGTTCTGGGAGTATTACGAAGCTATATAAATACCATGGCCAGATTTAGGCATAGACATTGGTTAGCAGGCGAGGTTGTTGATTTTGGGGTATATGTTGAACAGCGGAAGGCCTGTAGGGCACTCCGTGGAGCTTGCTTTCTGGAACATGAGGGTACTTATATGTATTCTAACATAGGAAGCTATCCTTCGCCCCGTAAAAACAGGGCGTTTCGGTGGCAAGATATATATGCGGGAGTTGAGCGGCTTGCAGGTGTGATCATTCTACGGGCCTGACACGCAAGCATAACAGTATCCAAGGAGTCTCTGAAGGGCGAGTTTCGAGCACGAGTACTTTCAATCCGACCTGCATTCATTTAGTCTAAAACCAAACATGCACCGTACAGGGCATGTCATCTGTATGCACCGACGGAATCTTCGTATGGTCTATAGGCGATACAAGCCTTCAGCTTCGCAGCCGCCTTCGAAAAATAGCTGCAACGATATCATACTATTCAAGGTTCTTCGAGGTATGCAGTAAAAAGTGTGCAGTGATAGCTTTAACCCGGGAGCCAACGTATGCTTCGAACACAATATTTACTGTAAAGTGATATCTCACAACCGAAGCCACATATTTTAGGGGTCATAATTGACAGAAATGTGTCTGGGGCTCCATACGTGATTGAAAGAAGCGGCAGACTGCTATTCTTCATTTGTGCATGTTCTTTGCCGGATATAAATGACGAGTGCCCTTATCCTCATTCTACACCTCTACAAGGTGCTTTAATTGGATTGGATATCTGTAGTTCAACTAACCAGCAATAATCAACTCCGGCAAGTTTAACCTGTGCATGATTCAGAATATTCCAGCCGAAGCAGTTGAATTATACTGGGCTTAGCCCTCTGCGCGCCAACTGATGAAAGCATGGCGATCACTCAAGATTTCTCAGCCCCGACACGTTCTATCCTCAGTACACTGCAGCGTACAAAATATCTCAAGTGCTCCTTTTCACCACCTTGCAAACCTCGCAGCACAAAGACACCGCACGATCCTTATCGACATTCCCTGCACACAACGCTGACAATTTACATGTGAGTGAGCACCCGCGGCAAAGCCAGCATTTATTCCGTGGTGTGTTACTTAACACTTACTTAACCCAAAGCCGTCTAAACGCTTACCAAAAAATTTCAGGTGGTGTGCGGTGGAAGTCATGTGTATGAGCTCATGCACTGAAACAATTGTATTTACTCCTAATATATGAAAACTCCAGTAATCACGCACACATCTCCACCAATGGCTCAGCATTGTCGTCCTGTTTTTATGTGGAGATGGTTTCACTATCGCAAGAAGTCGCACTACGGTTGAATACATGGGTGAAGATATCTACGACAGCAGAACTCGCAGCTCTTTCTAATGTAACTGAACTTGTTGATTCTAATAGACACAGTAAACGGGCGTTGCTTTCTGAATGTCAAGAACAGTTGACGTACGAAACCTAGTACTTGTAAGAAACCATAGAACTAGTACTTGTGATAAACCCTAGAACTTCACCACCACCTAGATAGACCAGACGCGTCTCGCATGGGCTCCTGCTTTTCGTGCTTTTTAACCCGAAACAAGGCCAGTGACGAACCCAACAGTTTCACAGCCTCAGCCACCAAGACACGAGGAATCGGCGGACACCAGCTTCTTTTGGGTGAGTGCATCCTGTCTCAAGATATAAGACTTCATTCCCGACAAGCGCGCGTCCAGTTTATTAGGCCTAACGCCAAGTTCGTTCCTGAGCAAAGCCGCGCAACGCCTGCATAACGCGCTCAGGCGTTCTTGACGGCACGGCGCGAGCGCTCGCGCTCACCGTGGCGAAAAGCTTAGAATAAGCAGAGACGCAGCCGCAGCAAGCGAAATGCAAAGAAATCAGCAAGACGAAGGAAATACAATGCAAACTGACCCAGTGGGCGCAAACAAAACAACAGAAAATTCGTGGACCTATGACGCTGGCAGTGGCAGAACAATTGCAACGGAAAGCGCTTGGATCACAAGAAATAAGAAAGACAAGAAGGCTGTCGCCAAACCAAAGTCACCGGCCAACCAACCCACAGAGCAGCCACCTATCAATGAGCAGACGCTAAAGTCATCACCAACGCAGCAACAACGCAGGCCCAAGATGCCACCTCTGCCGCTCCAAGACTTCAAGATTGTCTACCGCCCGCAAGCAGGTCTTGACCTCGCCAAATGGAACACCGTCGCTGTCACGCATGCCATCGGCAGAGTGAGTGGAATATCACAGCAAGACTTTAACGACAAGGTACGCGTACAAGTCCAGAGAATGGAAAACCTAATCATCGCAAGCACCGCCACCAAAGAAGACGCCAAGAAGCTGGTAAGTATCCAGAAAATACAGCTTGGAGAAACTTTTTACACTGTGAAAGGCAACATCGGAACACCGGAAGATGTCCCCAGAGGCGTCATCAGTGGCTTGATACCCGCTACGAGCACCGCAGAACTCATGACTGGAATTCACGCACTGGCAAGATACACAGTTCTTCACGCCCGAATGCTAGGTCAATCGACCGCGGCAGTCGTCTTCTTTGAAGGACCGCACGTTCCCTACTACATAATTTTCCAGAGCGTAGACTTCCGCTGCAGACCATATCGTAAGTCCGTGCAGTATTGCCGAGCTTGTGGCAATACGGGTCACCGCCAGGACGTCTGTCCGAAACCTATCCCGGATTTCTGCTATAAATGTGGCAAGGCCGGACAAACGCAGGGACATGAATGCGCACCCATCTGCAAGATCTGTGGGGAAGGACACGAAACAGCAGGTAAAGAATGCAAAAGGAGACTAAAGACAAGTCCACCCCCTTCAACGTAAGACAACAGCGCCTCAACAGGCTTCAGGAAATAGACAACAACTGGAACGCCAGCGGAGAAGAGTTCCCTGAGGTTAGCATATCGGCCACTACCTCTAACAGTAACAATGAGGGCCGCGTCTCCACGCGCAGCAGTTCCAAGTCAATATTGCGTTCGAGTTCGCGCTCCCACTCTCGCACGCGTTCCGTCTCTGCGCGCAGTAGAGCCAAATCAATACTGCGTTCCAGTTCGGGTTCCCACTCTCGCACGCGCTCGCGTTTCGTTAAACGTGCGAGCTACGCTGCCATGGCAAGTGGATCTAATGACAGCAGCAGCTTAACCTCCTCGAAGTCGGACACCTCATCCATACGAATCTCGAAGATAGACTGAAAAACCAGAAAAAAGCTCCAGAATCAGCACAGCCAACTGCAAAGCCAACAAAGCCTCATAAACTGCTTCAGAGTCAAAACGACAACAAGAGCTCATTGACAAACTACTTGAAAAGTGCACGCATGAGCAAGCACATTCGGACAATGCAGAACAACAATATCAAGAACAAGCAAACTCAAGCACAGAGCCGGACAGACGCTGACCAAGGTAGGCGTCCAAGCCCTAGTGAACGCAAGGTGCACAATATTCGAAGAATCTTTTATGAATAGCATGCACGCCACGATGAAAAAGATTGTCCAGTCTGCAATAGAAAAAACAGCCTCACTGTTTGAACACAAGATCACTACGCTTAATGCCAAAATTGATGGGATTGCTGCGCAAGTCAACAATTTCATCGCGCACGTGAAAAAAACTTACGTAACCATGGCACCGATCGACAGCTTGAACAACCCACGCCAAATGACTCGGAAGAAGGCACGAGCGAACAGTCACAATGCCTCTCGCTCAGTCTCGCTGAGTCGCGATGGCAGGCGTGACATCGAATCGATTGAAGATGGCAGTCCCTAACCATAAGTATAAGAACCAGGATTCAACTTTACGCATATGGCAATGAAACTGTTGGTCATACCGCCCTCGACACGCAAGCCTACAAGAATTCATCAAGCTTAACCAACCAGACATCATTGCACTTCAGGAAACCAACACGCAGAACGTACGACGGCAAGGATACGCGACCTGCGCACAAACCCAACGCACTGCCATACTTGTCAAGAAAGCACTTTCAACGCAAAAACATGAAATTGAGGACACTCAGACAGAGCATACCCTAATAGATATTCTGCCGGAACGAAAGACGCAGCAAAGTCTTTTCATAACCAATATATACAGCCCCCCACGAGACCAACTACCAGACTTCGATCACTTCATACGAGAAATCAGGAAGTGCACGATGGCCACCAGATCATAATAATGGGAGACTTTAACGCCTCTCACATGGCATGGGACCATCATATAACCACGGGGAAAGGTTCTCGGGTGCACGCTACTGCTCAACATCACAGACTAACCCTGTGGAACGACCCTCTTCAGAAGACGAGAATCGGGAACAGCGTCTCCAGGGGTACGAGTCCAGATCTTACTTTTAAGGCGAACAACACTAGGGCAGAGTGGAGTGTGCTACCGGAAACTTTAGGTAGTGATCATCACACCATCCAACTCTCCGTAGCGCACACTCGTAAACAGACCAAGACTGGAATAGCGCGGTTAACGGAATGGCAATCCTTTAGAAATGACCTCGACGTTGAAACCACCATAATCGACATTGAAGACTGGTTTAAGAATGTGCTCAAAATAGCCGAGCGCTACACTAAGGACATACAGCTTGACGTCGATACACCCGCCATCGACGCACATCTCCTCCACCTTTGGGAGGCTAGAATAGGACTTCTAAAACGGTGGAAGCGGCAAAAACTCAACAGAAAGTTACGGAAACGCATTTCTGTCCTCACCGAGCAAGCTCAAGATTATGCGAACCGATGGGCCAGGGAGAACTGGCATGCTTTCTGTGACAAGCTGCAGGGAACTCTGAGCACCAAGAAGACCTGGCATCTGCTACGCACACTACTAGCCACAGAACCCTTCAAAGCAGCGCAGAAGCAGCACCTTCAGAGGCTTATACAAAACTACGCCGGTACAGAAGAACACCTCCTAGAAGAATTACAAAAGAAGCTCTGTGGCGATGCACCCACTGGGGCTTCAATTCACACCAAAGAATACGCTGGCGCACCATACACTGAACTCGACGGGTCCTTCAGCCTGGCTGAGCTGCACAGCCCTAACGAAGTTGACAAGAAAAACCAGCCCCGGAATAGACAGGATTGTCAACAAGCACTTACGCAACCTACCGCACCAGGCAACCACGGCTCTTCTCCGATATTACAACGACTGCTGGGATAAAGGAGAGCTACCTGCGGTATGGAGCACTCGGAAATCAACATGATCCCTAAGTCTAACAAACCAGTCGGCATCGAGAACCTACGCCCGATTGCTCTCACCTCGTGCGTGGGAAAGCTGTTCGAACACATGGTGCACGACCGCTTAACCCAGTACCTGGAATATAGTGGACACCTACCGGACACCATGTTTGGCTTCAGGCAGCATCTTTCGACGCACGACGTGCTCTTACTACTCATAGAAGACCTCCTTGATCACCTGAGGGTAGCGTCTCTCAGACTGGTGTGCGGACGCACACCTATCGCGCTCCGCTGCGAATGCCAATTCTGATCGGTCAACGGCCTCGAATCTTCCTGAGCTGCACGGACCCTCTTCTGCGAAGTTCACCTGAACATTCCGACACCTGGTTCACCAAGGTGGGCTCGTTTTTCATCATTTTAGAGGCCTTTTCGCTGCACCAGCGAGCTAAGCCTAGGCGAGGTTAGGCCTGCCTCCCCGCCTACGGCGCTCGCACGCCAGCTGCGAAATGCCGCAGCAGATTGCCATGGAGGGGGACGACGTCACCCCTGAGGAATTACAAGGAAACGGATGGTTCTCCGTTCTAAAAAGACGGCAAGAATCGCGAGCGAAGTCACTCGCAGCCCGCCAGCCTGGAACGCAACAAGGCGCGACAGCGACGCCCAACGCCATTCTACGACGCGTCGCAGCCGCGAGCCGACTGCCGGCGATGCCACGTAGTCACAATCGAGTCATCGTGCGACCGGGAGGCGGCCTCAACGTGCAAGCCTGCAGCCCGCACAGGATTCTCGCCGCACTAACCATGGCAGCTCAGCTAGCGCCGTCGGTAACGGAGGAGGACATTATTTGTCCCAACTCGATGCAGAACATTTTTGTCGTCAGTACGCCCAGCGCTACTAATGCAGCAGCGTACAGCCGAGTAACAGAGATCATCCTCACCGACCAGAGACACCCGGTCACGGCCTACCTCTCACCTGCCGGTATCACGAGCCGAGGCGTGATTCGCGGCGTCGACACTGACTTTGACGACGCCGCACTCAACCGCATGCTAATCCAACCGCGCAACTCAAGCCTACTGGGAGCGCGTCGCATCAAGAACACTGAAACTGTGATTCTGATCTTCAACGGGCTCAAAGTGCCTAACTACGTCTTCTGCGGCCAGGTCATCTACCGCTGCACGTTGTACAAGCGCCAAATAGACACCTGCCGTACCTGCGGCCAAGTGGGCCATCGCCAAGACGTGTGCCCCACTCCTTCAACCAAGGTCTGCGACCACTGCGGTCACTTACCAACGGACAACCCACACGTGTGCAACCAACCAGTGTGTGCCTTATGCGGTGAAGCACACCGAACGGGCGACCGCGAATGCCGCCATCGCTACCAGCTGCCTTACCTGGTGCGCCGTCGTCGTCAGCGCCGTCGCCGACGAAAGAAAGCCCAGCAGCAAACACCCACCCCAGCAACCAGCCCGGTTCCTGCCAAGACCCCCAAACCGCAAGGACCTCCTCTAGGCCCACGAAATCCAACTCCCACTGACCAGCCTACCTGGGCCGACAAGGTGGCATGCAAAGGTGAGGCCCACGCAGCGCAGCGTCAGGGACACTCGCCACAGCAACCTGACCCAGAACTAGCACAGTTAAAACGCATGTATGCGGAGCAGGCTAAAGAAATCCAATCGCTTAAACAAGAGCTAGCAAAACAACAGGCCCCCGAATCGCGCGAGGGTAGCATTATCAGCGGCCCCGTCTCGATACGCGGCGCTAAGAAACGGGCAGGCCCGACGCTCCAGGCCGAAGAGCAATCCGATTTTGACCGGTTTACAGCCAATATATACGCGATACTAGAGCAGTACCGCGCAGAGACCACGGCCGAGTATAGCGCTTTCAACGCTAAACTAGAGAGCATGCAGAAACAACTTATCGAGTTGGCTGCATGGCCAGCACAAATAGACGCGAGGACTAAGGTGTTGGAGGAGGACCTGGCACGCAGTAAGCGCGCTGGGCTAATACCTAGACCTTAAAATGGCGTCGTCACAATCATTCACAATTTGGCAATGGAACGCAAGTACCCTCCGTACGCGGAGAGAAACGTTACAACAATTCATTGGCTCTATGACCCAACGACCGGCCGTCATTCTCCTGCAGGAAACGCGTATCGACCGATTCGCTCTTCGCGGATACAGAGTCGAGGCCGTCTGTGGGAACAAAGCTCGAGGAATAGCCACTTGTGTGGCTAAGCCTTATGCTTACACGACACATGCAGTACGCCCAGACCTCAAAATAGAGCATCAGATGATAGAGATTATCCCCAACGCTCACATTAAGCAATCGGTATTTATCCTTAACGTGTACAGTTCACCTTCACACAGCACAGAAACATTCACCACACTACTAACTAAAGCGACGCAGATAGCAGGCAACCATCCCCTCATCATCGCGGGGGACTTCAACGCCCCCCATGTAGAATGGGGTTACAATCGCACAACACAGAAAGGACGCCACTTACAAACACACATCACTCAACACAATCTCATGTTACTTAACAACCTCTCTACCCCCACACACATAGGTAATTCAGTGTCACGAGACTCATCCCCTGACCTGACCCTAGTACGCAACGTTTCGAACCCCACATGGGCTAATCTGCAAGCTAACCTCGGTAGCGATCACTTTATCTGTAGCACAACAGTCAATATAGGCAGCCTCGAGCCCAGAGACTTTAAAGTAGTAGACTGGAACTTCTTTAGACAAATACGCAAACAAGACACCAACCATTACTCTTCACTCTCTGAACTCTTTGCGAGACTACAGCGGGACGTAAAACAAGCTACCAAAAATATTTCTACAACACGCAACATAGAACACATGGACAGCCACCTCGCACATCTCCTGGAGGCTCACAAAAGTCTTCAAGAAAGATGGAGAATGCATAAACTCAATCGTAGGCTACGAAAAAGAATTGCATTGCTCAACCGACAAATTGAAGAGTACAGTCACACACTAGCTCGCAATCAGTGGAATGAGGTGTGTAATTCGCTTGACGCACGCATGAGAAAGGGTCTAAAATGGGACCTTCTCAGGCATCTGCTCGGCGACAAGCCCACCAAGTCAGAACAACGACTAACTCTAGATAGACTGTTACACAAAGCGCGAGGACAGCAACTTACCGACGCACAGATTTTAGATGCTACAGCAGCCCGGTATCTATGCACAGAACCTACCTCACATGAAGACTATCCACCTTACGCGGGGGCCACAGACGACCCATTTGAGCAGGCTATAACTAGCGCTGAAATACGCGCGGTTATAGCGGAGCTCAATACTAAATCAGCCCCGGGTCCTGACGGAGTCACTAACAAGCTACTCCGCAACCTGGCTGACCATGACATTGAATCACTAGCCACCCACATGAATGAGGTTTGGGAGCAAGGGAGCGTACCGCCAGAATGGAAGGCCGCGACCGTCATACTCATTCCCAAGCCGAACAAACCCCTGGAACTCGACTCTCTACGACCCATCTCCCTCACATCCTGTGTGGGTAAGGTCATGGAGCACGTCATTCTCCGTCGAGTCACAAAATATTCAGAGCGAAAACACCTCTTCCCATTCAATCAAGTAGGGTTCAGGCCGGCTATGGCCACGCAGGACGTACTTCTCATGCTGCAGGAGACGTTACTTAGAGTAAGGAGCAAAGACCTCCGAGCAATCCTAGCTCTTGACTTAGAGAAAGCTTTTGATACCATAAGCCACGCTCATATACTACACGAGATTCAGGAGGCAGGCTTAGGCCGCCGTTTCTACGAATACGTCCGCTCTTTCCTAAGAGCCAGAACGGCCACACTTAAAGTTGGGGATCTCAAGTCACACGCCTACAACCTAGGCCCGCGCGGCACCCCACAAGGGTCGGTGCTCTCACCGTTTCTTTTCAATTTAGCCCTCAGGCAACTTTCGCAAAAGCTGAGACACATCGAAGGCGTAGAACACGCGCTCTACGCCGACGATATTACTATTTGGTGTACTGGAGGGAGCGATGGACAAATCGAAGCGAGCCTTCAGGAAGCAGTCACTGCAGTACAAACATTTTTAAAGCCCACGGGCCTCAGACTATCGGCATCTAAGTCCGAGTTGCTGCTTCTGCCACCACAGTACGGCCGCACCAAAGCCGAACCTACTATACACCTCTCCACAATGGATGGCTCGGTTATCCCGATAGTGTCGTCGGTTCGAATTCTGGGCGTTACCCTACAGGAGAATGGCAAAAACGACTTAACCATTACACATCTCACCAAAAAAGCTGAGGCAGTCATGCACCTCGTCCGACGCGTCGCTAATAGACACGCAGGACTCACAGAAGAAAGCTTACTACGCATCTTTCATGCGTTCTTAATGTGCCACGTTCACTACGTTGCCTGCGCTCACCCGTGGAGCAAAGGCGATGAAACTAAAGTAGACAACCTCATCCGAAAATGCACAAAACGAGTACTTGGTCTACCCATGTCCACAAGCACGCAGCGCCTGCTATCCCTTGGGGTACATAACACGTTCCAAGAAATCATCGAAGCACAAAGAATGTCCCAACTCATGCGCCTGTCTTCGACAGCTGCGGGTCAGGAACTCCTCTCACACATAGGTCTTCCTATCCCAACTCAAGTCAATGAAGCAGAACCATTACCGCAACACCTTCACGCTAAAATCACAGTGCTACCCTTCCCCAGGAACATGCACCCGGTGCACAATCAGGCTCGAAGACGGGCACGAGCTCAATCCTTACTAAAAGCAGCCAACCTACACGCGACAGACGTGGTTTTCGTAGACGCCGCTAAATACGTGGACAAACCTTACTTTGCAGCTGTGGCGGTTGCCCCAGACGGAAAAGCTCTTAATGCTCTTACCGTAAAAACTCGGAAAGCCTGCGAGGCCGAACAAGTGGCCATTGCCCTCGCTCTAGCACTCCCTCAGCGCGACACAATATTTACCGACTCTAAACCCGCTGCACTGGCATACCGCCGCGGTACACTTTGCCAGGCGGCATTAAGAGTTCTAGCATCTGTTCAGATAACTGTAGATAAGCATATCCACTGGTTCCCTGGTCATGAAGGGATCAACGTTCAACCAGGGGTCCCCAACGGTAATGAGCTGGCCCATAACCTCGCGCGTGATCTTACGTGCCGCGGGGGGTCGCGGTCCGGCTCACTGGCCGGGGACACCGACACGCACCGGGAGCCACTCCTATCATATCATGAAATTTGCTCGCACTATAAGTTATTTAGAAAGGAATTCCCCTCACCTCACTCAGCACTCAATAAAGCACAACAATTAACGCTTCGACTGCTGCAAACGCACAGTTACCCCAGCCCCTATATCTACAGCAAATACCTACCAGATATAAGGCCAGAATGCCCCAAATGCCAAAATTTAAGGTGCGATTTAAATCACATGCTGTGGCAGTGTCCCGTGCTAAACGCTAGCTTCGGGTCCCCTGCCACCGAAGACGACTGGTTCAACCACCTCAGGAGCCCCGACAGGGCCCTTCAACACCAGGCCGTCCAGAAGGCCCAAAAGGTGGCTGGCGAGCTCCGACTCCCAGTCCCCACATGGGCGGAGCCACCGGGCTGGCCCCCGTAAGGGGTGCCCAGTCCCCTTCAGGACCTTAATTAAAGTTATTTCTCTCTCTCTCTCCTTGATCACCTCACCCATCGAAGAAAGTACTCCATACTCGGAGTTGACGTCAAGGCGGCCTTCGATTACGTCAGCCACGACGCGATCCTCAACAACCTCGAAGGCGTTGGCTGCGGCATTAGAACCTACACGTATGTCAGAAACTTTCTGACAGACCGTACAGGAACCATGGGCATATGCAACATCCCCAGAAAAAGCTTCCAACTACCGAAAAAAGGAACGCCGCAGGGTTCGGTCATCTCACCGTTACTTTTTAATGTGGCTATGATCAATCTGCCAAAAATTCTCGACGAAATACCTGATTTACGGCACGTGATCTACGCTGATGACATCACGCTCTGGACCAGGGCTTCGAACACTGGAAGACAAGAGACCTGCCTACAAACCGCCGTAGATGCCATCGAAAGGTATCTCAGAAACTGCGGTCTCTGCTGTGCCCCCGAGAAATCAGAGCACCTCGTCCTCAAAGCGAGAACAAGAGGCAGACCCCCTCTATACGACGAGCCTGACCCTAGCGTAACGCTGAAAGGGACCTTAATTCCAAAAGTCGAGACCCTGCGAGTGCTTGGAGTTCACTTCTACAAGGATGGATCGGGAGCTGCCACCATACCGAGACTCTAACGGATACTATCACAACTCATGCACCTCGTCAAGAGCATCGCAAATCAACGAAACGCACTCAAAGAGCACGACACGCTACGTATAATGCAAGCTCTGTTCACCATTTGCATTGCGTACGGCTCGCCGTACCTGAATTTGAAAACCGCTCAAATTGAAAAACCTAATATCATGATAAGAAAGGCCACTAAAGTAGCCCTGGGATTTCCGCCAATGGCCTCTACCACACGTCTCCTAAAGATGGGCGTCCACAACACGTGGCAAGAGCTCATCAAACCGCATAAGAACAGTCAGCTGGAGAGGCTCAAGCTGACGCCCACGGGGAGGTTGGTCCTCCGGTACCTCGACTACAGCGAGACGTTCATCACCGATGCAGACCGGAAAAAGCACATCCCGCTGTACATTAGAGAGTAGCTGTCCATCGCACCTATTCCACGCAACATGCATCCTACTTTCCACAAAAGTAGACGCAAGGCTAGAGCTAACGCTATTCGATGAAAGTTCAAGCAAGACCCGGACGCTCGCTACACTGACGCGGCCAAGTATCCGCATAGAAACGCGTACGCTGTCAGCGTCGTCGATTTTCAAGGCCGAGAATTAGCGTCGGCCACGGTCAACGCAGTCAATTCAGACACCGCAGAAGAATCGGCAATCGCTCTAGCAACCACAACATGTACAGATGCCGCGGTAATTTTCACCGACTCACAAGCCGCCTGCAGGAATTTCGCTAAGGACCGTATCTCCGCCAATGCCATCAATATTTTGAACGGCGAAGCACTCCACTCCCACACACTTGTGTATTATGGGTGCCAGGACACGAGGGTCTGCAGGGAAGTGAAGCGGCCCACGCCGCTGCCCGCGAGCACGTCAGCTGGGCTGCCCCCTGCCCACACGACATTCGACCCGTCGTTGAAGGGACGGAAGTTGTTCAAAACACCTACTCATCGTTACTCCAGCATTAAAGGCTGGAGCGACGAGTATACCCTCCACCACACCCAAAACTGACAAAAGAGGAAATCATAATACTGAGACGCCTGCAAAGCAGCACATACACACATAGGGCCCTAATGCACCGTCTCTACCCAACGAGATATAGCTCTATGTGCCCGCTTTGCAACGTACCGGACACCCTTGCGCACTTGCTTCTTGCATGCCAATGTATTGCCAGACGTAATCTGCAACAACACACGACTGATAACGAAGCAGAACGGACGAACGAAGACCTAACCGAAACGTGGGAGGCGATGCTCGCCCTCGAGGACCCGGGAGAGCAACAACAACTCGTCGCCAGGGCCAAGAGTGCAGTAGAAGCCAGAGGGTTCCTGGACTAAGGAGCCCTCCCACCTCAGGGTGACACCGGGCATTGCTCAGGGCACTGTTTCAAATGAAACGTTTACTTCTTTCTCTCTATCTCACCGCCACCTAACAAATTAAGAAACACCAGGCCCTTGCGGAACACATAGGACATTCACCGTGAAAGCGGGAAAAACAGCTCTCTACAGCTGGTTGTAAAATTATGAAGCGACTACTGCAAGTACAGTGGCGAGTTAGCCATGACGCTATGAATCATCACAATTTTTTGAAGAAATGATGTATGCTCCATGTCATTATTAGATAATATGCACAGAAACAATGTACGCCCTGTACAGCTGTGATTTGATTTGCACTTTGGGAACGGTGTGGCTGATGACAATAAACGATTACAGCTGAGCCCTTTGTGACAATCCGAAAACGTGAAAGTGCTCGCCCTAGCCTAATTCGCATTGTATAGTGCCTGGTTGCCAATTAACACTGCTACCTTGCTATATCAAAAGCCTGCAATATTTTAAGAGTTCAGTAATATATGTTCCAGTACGCCGTTCCTTTATTGAGATTCACACGTGTTGCGCAAGTACTGTCGCTCATATCACGTCTCGTTCTTTTTCAGGTATTTTTGATGGTATATTCGTCAATCACAGCGCCTTTTGTGGGTCTATGCCTTTTAGCGGCACTGTTTCCTTTCGTTCATTCCAAGGTAAGCAAACGCTTCCTGTGTTCAGAGCTGCAAGATCCCTTAACTACAAATAAAAAAGAGCAACGTCGGATTAATAGAAGTCTACATGTTCAGTTACATATCTTACGTTTAAGCCTTATTTGCAAATAATGGCGTAGCTATTGCTCGGTAATATAAAAAGGTAATTAACCTTCATCTGCATTTTGCAGCTTACAGGGGAATGAGGACTAAGAAGTAAAGAATGTGCACAACAGGGGTGCTGTTATGTACGTTCTTTTTTTCTTAGTCCTCGTCTCTTACTGCACTGCAAAAACCAAGATGAATACGTACCGACTTGCCCAAGTTTCACTTCTCATGCATAAACTACCCTGCTGTGTTCTTTAAATGTTCTGTAAAAAGTATTTGCAAGTCCTTGTGTGTTCACAAAATACAAGTGTGAAATAAAATGTCCTATTTTACCATACACGGTTGCTGAGCATCCACATACTAACGAACAGAACATGCGGAGGACAATGACTATTGTATAGAAACCAACAAACAGGTACGCTAATAAAAAGAATAAATCACACTCCGCGAGGAGCGCCGGTTCTGCAAAGTTTAGTTTTAACACAAATAACCACATAATGCTCAGAAATACAAATAAATTATAAGTGCACAATCAGATGAGGACAAAGAAAAAACGTAAGACTTAGAGGCGCTAATTTTTAGCCACTTTGAAACACCAACGTGTTTTGTTTTGGTTTTTACGTTTGTCTCATTGGGCACTTCGTATTGATTGGTCAAGCCACGAAAACATGCCCGACCCACCACAATCGTTAGCACAAAGTTGCTACACCAAATGCGTTTGCAAATGTTCCAGGGTGCTGGAGTAGCAACGGTCATCACAGTCGCATTTCAACTGTGGCACATGACGCACGTGATTCGTAGCAAAAAAACGCCTCCGAGGATGCCTGTGTCATTGGACTACTGTCCTGGGAACTACACTCCAGGGAATACACCTGCAAATACCAGCAACGTTTTTCACAGAAGGTAAATCCGTAGTTTGCTTCAAGGCTTCTTTTAAAAGCTCGAAAAAAATACCCAGCCAAAAGTTCTTACCAGCTGCTATATATCAGTCAGTTGCAATTATTTTTTGTCATATTTAAAACGTGAACGTGACGTCTACTTTTACGTAGTGGAATATTTACTATTGTGGCAATATTTGTTTAGATGAAAGATACGTTCAGTCTCTCTTAAAGGGATAAATCGAAGCACAGCATCACATGCTATAAAACGCTTGCTATTTTCTAAGCCGATAAGTGGTAGCGCAACAGACAAAGACAGTTGTATGGAGCGACGATTAGGTATATCATAGAAATAGCGTTTGTTTTTCTGAACAAGCCAATGTTTCGCCGCAAGGGTAAAACGATGAATGCGATATGAACAAACGGAAACATAGAAAGAAAGACAAACAGTTAAACTCTTTAGCAGACAAGGCTACTGTCGCGAGTGAAAGAAGTGACTTTCTCATGATGTATGGGTTCAACGCAAATTCGGCGATTAAAAAACAACACCGGGAAAACTATAAGACATGCGTTGAAATACCAACTGATAAGCATGCGAGAAGAGGCGACCACGCCCTGCATGCAAAAGTATGGATGCACGCAGTCTCACTCCGGCTGAAGCGGGTGTGCACCGACGTCCTAAGCGTGCACTTTTGCCAATTGTGTATATAGCGGAATAAGTTATTGAACAAATAACTGCAACGCTGAAGCTCACAGTTATTATGATGCGGCATCTATGGTTAATTGGTCGAGTGCCCTAACGCGTCATGAAGTGAAGCGAAAAATCGCAGGTTAGAGTCACCAGTCCCGTTCTCCCTGAAGTTTTTTGCGATTATTCATTTTTGTAGGTTTACCTTATTATATAAAAGCGCATGGTGGCCTTGACGGCAACGGCAACAAGCCACTGGGAGTTTCCATATAATTGCTATAACAATAAAGGGAGGAAAACTTGTACAAAGCGCTAACACGAAAGGTTTACCTTCTAAACGTTTGTTGTTTTCAGCTTACCAACTACCTCGCTGAAAGCATTTGATGTAATTACAATGTGGATGCCAGACTGAGACCAGAGTAATACTTCGCCGTATTTTAAATGTATACTGTAGCATGGGCTGTGGGTTAAATCACAGATTGTGAAGGTTGTATCACGACAACAATTATTTATATTGCCGCGTGCATAGCTGCATTTAGCGCCGAGATAGCGACGACAACGAAGAACGCGGATTTGCTCGAGAGGCGCAGCGCAGCAGAGTGAAGAAGACGACAGTCTTAGCGGCCTTCTGTGAGAGCGTCTCTACAAGTTCCACTGTCCGTGTTTTTAAATAAACCCCCTGTATTTATAACCTGTGACCCTGGTGGAGGTGCTGGGTACTACCACCTCATGATCAGCACCCCTGTAAGAAGCCTCGAGTTCAGCCCTACGAGACAGCCACGCGTGGAGATATCTGTGCACCGCTCAAGACGCCACCTTCAAGGTCTTGAACCAGAATTTGGCCTTTTAGAGGGAGCAATACTTCCGACAGCCACCCCTACTCAAGAAATGGCAAGGAGTCCTGCACAGGTGACGGTCCAGAATATGCGCATTCCTGAACCATTTCATGGCCGGCCGAACGAAGATGCGGAAGAATGGCTTGAGCAGGTTGAATGGGTAGCTGGATTGAACTACTGGAGTCTCGATGGAAAGCTCTTCCACGTATACTTTGCCCTTGAAGACGGCGCGAAGACGTGGTTTATAAACCGGGAGGCAACATTGACGACAAGGGAGGAGTTTTGACGTCGGTTTCTTGACATCTTCGGTAACGCGGACCAACGCGAAAACGCACAACGCCTTCTTGAAGGACGCACCCAACAGCTGCATGAAAGCGTCACCATGTTTGCTGAGGATATGGTGCGTCTGTGCCACCGCGCGGACCCCAACATGCACAAGGCTCAAGAGCTAAGCCATCTCATGAGAGGCGTCAAATAGCAGCTATTTTTTTGGTCTTGTGCGCAATCCGCCAACAGTGGACGAGTTCACCAGGGAGGCCACCGCAATGGAGCGCGCGGTGCAGCAACGGTACCGACAGTCTCATCGCCCGGCCACCGGCGCAGCTGCAGGCACCACCGCAAACCGCAAACAACGTCTATTCTCTACGCCACCTGATTAGACAGATCGTGCGTGAGGAGATCGCGAAGGAGAACGCAAAATACACATTGCAGTCACAGGCGCCCCCGCAGCAGGCTTCCACGGTAGCCTCCGTCGCTGAAGTCGTTCGCCATGAACTTCGACAAGCGTTTGCCTCTCCTCAGCAATATTCCGCTCCACCGCACCGTCAAAACTCGTGTACCTACGCAGACGCTGTGCGTCGTCTATTGGCTCCAGAATTATCCTACCAGCCGAACGGATACAGCTATGCAGACGCTGTTCGTCGACCCCCGCCCATGCCAGTGCCGCTGTACCTCGAACCGTATCCTGTGGCAGCCTGGGCTCAGCAGGATTCGGTCAGGTGACCCTATATGCGGAAGACCGATATATGGCGCACTGCGAATCGTCGACCACTCTGCTTCAACTGTGGAGAGCCAGGGCACATTTACCGTTTTTGACCACATCGCCGAGCTCAATACCATGATCGTGCACCTACAGCTACGCGCCGACAGTTCGACGAAAGCCGTGCCCCCATCAACGACAACCAGGCTGGCAGGCGGGAAGGCTCTTCTACCTTCCGGACGCGCTCACCATCCCCGGCTCGCTTTGGTTCACCAAGCCGCTGTAGTTTTTCTGACGCCGTCAGAGGTTGGTCTCCCAGCCCATGGCGGATGGATGGATGGATAGATATGGCTGTACCCTTTAGATCGGGCGTTGGCTAGCGCTACCAAGCCGTAATACTTAATGAACCAAAAACTAGATTTATTTTTTCCCTTAAATAGTGAGGTTGAGGATTTGTACTTTCCAGTGAAGGGTTTAGTTTTCACTCGTGCCTTGACTTTATCCACCAATCAGATAACCTCCTTCTAGTTAATTCTACCTGCTTAAAGTCTATTTTGCCCTCACTGTCCCTAAACCCCAGTGCTTTGAAAAACTCTGCGCCATCATCCTGAACTATAAGGTGAAGCCCTTTACAGAACATTATCAAGTGTTCGGCAGTTTCTTCTTCCTCTCCACATGCACTGCATACCGTGTCTACCCCTTCGTATTTGACCCGATATGTCTTGGTTTGCAATGCTCCCGCCCTGGCCTCAAACAGTAGAGAATTTCCCGGAGTATTATCATAGGTCCTTTCCTTGGCAATTTCCTGCTTAAAATTTTGATAGATCTCTAGTTCAGACTTCATAATCATGCCAATTCTCTACATATCGATCTCAGCTTCCTTCACCTTCTTCTTAACCAATAATTTTTTTTGGTTTGGCGCCCTGCTGTTTTCCGAGTATTTACCAGTCAATTTTCTGGTTCGATTCCGCCATTTTGTATTGACATTCTTCATGTATGAGTAGCTGAATACCTTCCTAGCCCAACGCTCCTCCCCATTTCTCTCAACCGCTTCTCAAATTTTATCTTGCTGCTAGGTTCCCTGTTCCTAAATGATGTCCATCCCATATCACCCTGTACTCCTTGATTTGGTGTATTCCCGTGAGCTCCTAAGGCAAGCCTACCTATTCCACGTTGCTTAATTTCTAATCTTGCTTGAACTTCTGATCTCATGCACAAGACCGCATTGCTAAACGTCAGCCCAGGAACCATGACCCCTTTCCATATTCCTCTCACAACATTTATTTATTTATTTATTCACAATACTGCCAGTCTCCAAAGAGACCATAGCAGGTGGGCACTACAGTATACAGTTACAAAGAGCACTTAACACTTTCAGGATCGTAAATTGGTAAATAATGTGTAAAAGGAATATATATTAGCAACCTTGAAGCATACAATCAGCACTTATGCACACCATACACACCAAATACAATTGAATGCCGGTTTGCATGTCACAGAAAAGCAGACATATCAAGGACGCTAAACGACGTTATTTTCAATTCTTGATAAGAAATCGCACAATTACTGGGAATTGGTGGTGAAAGGGGTTAACCAATTCCATTCGTGGATGGCAACTGGAAAAAAAGAGTATTTAAACACATCATTCTTACATTTATATTCTAATAGAGTATCTGTATGTTGGTGCCGGGTAGCTCGTGTTTGCGAATATTCAACGTAGTTTGAGACATCTATTTTGAAATAATTATGTAGGAGTTGATAAAGAAATTTAAAACGTGCCTGCTTCGTCCGTGGTTCTAGCGTGGGAAGCCCAGAAACAGCTAGAAGGGTAGTGGGTGAATCAGCCAGTTTAAATTTGTTATGTATGAATCTTATGGCCTTCCTTTGTACCTTTTCTATTTTTTCATGTTAGTCACGGTATGAGGAAACCATACAGTATTTCCATATTCAAGGATTGGCCTAATGAATGTTTTGTAGGCTAGTAGTTTCGTCGAGGTGGGTGCCAGATGGAGCGATCTGCGATTAAAAAATAGTTTTTGCATAGCAGAAGAAGTAACATCAATGTGAGCGTCCCACCTTAGATCTGATGTTATTGTTAAGCCTAGATATTTATGTCTCTGTACATTCGTGAGGGCAGCACCATTTAGGTTATAGCAAAAGTTAGAGGGTTTTCCCGTGTTATCGTCATGCATGCAGATTTTTTTACGTTGATTGTCATCTGCCAAGGAGAGCACCATTCTGCAACGGTATTGACTTGTTGAGAGAGAGGTGATCTTGTTGATTGTTAATTTCTCGATAAATAATACAGTCGTCTGCGAATAACTTTATTTTACTATCTATATTAGTAGTTATATTATTTATATAAACGAGAAATAACAAGGGTCCAAGCACGGAGCCCTGGGGCACTCCTGACGTAACTGGTGCTGTGTCTGATGCAAAATGTTCAAAAATAAAATAACAAACTGGGTTCTATTAAACAAGAAATCTTGAACCCAAGCAATATTTTCTCCATCTCCGATAAGGATTCTTAATTTAGCTATTAGCTTTGTATGACAAACGCAATCAAATGCCTTGAATAGGTCGAGTAGGATTATGTCGGTTTGGCAGTGATTGTTAATGCCTAGCGCGAGGTCGTGTATTACTTCGGTTAACTGTGTTATGGTGGATAAACCTTGGCAAAAACCGTGCTGGTTATTGGACAGAATGCCTTCTTGTTCAAGAAAAACGGTTAAATGTTTTAGAATGATATGCTCGAGTAGTTTACATGCCGTGCTGGTTAGCGATATTGGTCTAAAAATTGTTTCAATTGATTTATCTCCTGATTTGTGTATCGGAATAATTTTTCCTATTTTCCAATCTTCTGGTAGTTTGGATGTTGAGAGGTATTTCCGAAAAATGCGCAATCCGCCATTCATCATACCTCACATCATACCTATTGTAATTCCACAGTGCCCTGTTTTTCATTACCGCTGCACTCCTGTTACCTTTAGTCGACACGTGTATTTCGTGTTCCCTTAGGTACTCGGCTCCATGGCTTATCCATACGCCCAGATATTTCTATTTATCTGTTATCTCTAGCGTGACCTCCCGTATTCTAAGCTCACTACCTTCATGATCAATAAAAATCATGACTGCTGATTTTCCCTCACTGAATCTAAAATCTATCTTATCTGCCTCATTACCGCGGATGTCCACCAATCTCTGCAAATATTCCTTGTTGTCGGCCATTGGCACTATATCATCTGCGTACATCAATGCTGGTAGTGCCTGTTCATTGAGTTTTCCTTGTTTGACGAAAAAGAGGTTGAAGCCCAGTCCACTTCCCTCTAATTTGGCCTCTAATCCTTGTAGGTACATCATGAATAATAAGGGTTACAGGGGACACCCCTGCCTAAGCTTCCGTTTTACCTCTGCATGCTTGGATAGTTGTTTTTCCCACTTTATTGTTACCTTGTTACTTTTATAGATATCCTTTGACATATTAGTGACTACTTCTTCCACGCCTAGTGTGTACAGTATTCCCCACAATTCCTCTTGAACCGCGCTATCGTACGCTCCCTTGATATTCAAAAATGCTCGCCACCGGAACCTGTGTTCCTTTTCTGCTATTTCGATGCACTGCGTCAGTGAGAACAGATTGTCTTCCAACCTCCTCTGTTTCCGAAACCCATTCTGCAGTTGCCCCAGCACAACCTCATCCTCTATTCATGTCTGCAGTCTTTCCTTTATAATCTGCATCGCCAGCCTGTAGACCACTGATGTCACTGTTATATAACGGTAGTTGTTTATGTCAGCTTTGTCCACCTTTCTTTAATAGACCATGCTCATCCTGCTATGTTTTCATCCATCGAAAACCTGTCCATCGATTATTATTTTGCTCACTGCCTCTCTCAAAGCCTGCTTAGACTTCGGACCCAATGTCTTTATCAGCATAATAGGATTGCCATCTGGGCCTGTTGATGTACTACTAGGAACCATTTCTTCGCCTTTTCCCACTGTTTTTGTAAAAATGGAGCCATGGCGCCACTTGATTCATCCTTGTCTATTGTGGTGCATAAAGCACTTCTTTGTTGAATTTTTTCTGTCACCCTTGTTCTTATATATTCAATAGCTTCGTCCCCTTCTAGCCTAGCACCTTAAGGTGTAGACCCCTGCTCCAGGCTCGTCTCATTTCTTAGGGAGTTTAGATGATTCCGAAATTTCGCAGCTGCCAGCTGCCTTTCATCTTCTTTATGAACTTCTGCCTGCCACTGGGCTCCCTTTCTTCTAATCTTTTCATTGATCGGAAGGAATGCATCCCTTCTACAGCTTAGAAAAATTCCCCAATTTCTTTCAACATCATCTGTCGGTTCGCGCCGCTGCTTATCATGTCTGTGTTTCCTAGAGGATTCTTGACGTTTTGCTTTGGCTCTCTTAACTTTTTCATTCCACCAACTTTTGGGTTTGTGTCTTCTTTTCCGGGGTGGCTAGTCCCGTGCCTTAGCAAGCTCTAGCTCCTTTAGATTCGTGTATGTCCACACTTTTTTATTATCCTCAGTGATTACTTTCTCCATTTGTTTAGTTGCTATTTCGATTTGCCTTTCTGAATAAAAATTTTCCTGTAACTGCTCATCTTGTCTCTGTCCCACTTTCACTGCTCTTCCAAAATTTAGCTTGATACGTTAGTGATCACTACCCAGACTTCTAGAGCCACCTTCATCTATGTGCATTTACCTGAGCTTATCATACATCCTATGTGACATTAGTGCGTAATCTATCATCGACTGCAGCCTTCCTACCTCCAATGTTATTTGCCCTTCGCACTTCTCGGTACTGTTGCAAATGATCAAATCAAGCCTTTGACACATATCTATGATCATTCTGCCCGTCGGGTGGGTATACCTATCTACATCTTCTAGCTGCATTTAGCGGCGAGATAGCGACGACACCAAAGAACGCGGATTCGCTCGAGAGGCACAGCGCAGGCGAGTGAAGAAGACGACAATCTTAGTGGCCTTCTCTGAGAGCGTCTCTACAAGTTCCACTGTCCGTGTTTTTAAATAAACCCCCTGTAATTTATAACCCGCGACAATATGCTCGAGTGGGACCAGCGAAAACAACATCAATAAGAGACCGGTAATATACCAGAACATACGGATATTAACTGCGGCCTCCTGACCTTTTCTACTGTGTGTAAGAATGTAACTACACACGATCGAAATGTGTTCTCTGCTTTATATGTTTATTAAATCAACCATGGTAATGAAAGCTATCACAGATAGAAAATATTATGTGAATCAATTTCGCATATAGTCAACGTACTGAACCGCTTAGGGCCATATATTCTGGAAAGATTACTTTTGAATCATATTACGCTCTTTGTTATCACAGCCACATATGATTCATAGGTCCACACTAAACAGCTTTTCAACTGTGGCGGGGTCGCCATGTGGAGCCGCCTAGAATTACATTTTGGGAATAAGTTCTCGCTTATGCATTAGCGCCTGCTCCTGCGTATGTGAGTAACTCTCACTATAGTTACCGGGTCCCCACGCAACGTGTTTGAAGTACTCCAGGCAGAGTAAGCTTCACCACTTGGACGACGCGTCACAGCCCCTGGAAGCCCACCTGTACCCTGTTTAGCTACCGGTGGGTGGCCGGCTGGCACTGAGGATCGAACCCCGAACGTCCCGTAGCTTAAAGGGACGCTTACGTTTTTTTTCAGCGTCTCTTTTCTCTCATCTTTGATCCCCCTTACCCCTTCTCCAGTACGGGGTAGCCAGCCGGTCTGAAAACTGGCTAACCTCCCTGTCCTTCCTCTTTCAATGCCCCTCCTCCTCCTCACCATACTTTGTCAAAAAAACGGTACAAAATGCTTGCTGTCAACATTACTCATACCTCAGCCTCTCAGCAAAGAGGGGGTGTGTGTATAGCCATGACGGACAGTATAACGTAGTGGTCTGGAGTATCTAACCGATATGTTCTCAGGCTTCGTGATCTTTGGGAATCCAAATGGTTTTTACAAAGTGTCGTGGAACGCTTCACATTTTCCAGAGCAAAAATACAACGGAAAGTGGTGCGGGGGGGGGGATGATGTAATGGGTAAGGTCTTTCGGTGCTGACAATCCCCCTTTTAACGCTGCCTGCGTTGGCTTGTCTTTTTGTTCATTATTCGTGAGGTGAACACCATCGGCCCTAAGATATATAGAACTTCCTAATATATATATGTACTAACGATTTCCCGCCGTGCCGCTCTAAGAGTCAAATAAAGCCTCTGTTTACCATACACTGCAGGCTTCAGCCACGACGCAGCGTAAGTAACGCAAACTATAGGCCGAACGCTCAGAGGCCTTCTTCATTTTCTGCTGTACTAAAACGGCCGTCTACCAGTACATCGGTATTAAAGTTAAGCCCAGCAACTTGTCTAACGCGCAGCCAGCATGAAGCGACGCTTTCCAGTCGTAGCAAAGTGCTCGTTGTGTGTTTTGGTTAAAAAAAAACGACCCAGAGCAGTGGCAAATCCCCGTGCATGAAAACTGTGCCACGTCATCGCAGCCGTGCCATGAGCCACTGATAAAACACTGAGGTTATGTTTAATGTTCTTTAAAATGGGATTTACTGCTCGCAAATGTGAATTACCAGTGCTCCGCGCGTTCAGTCAACACGCGTGTGCAAATCAGGCATGTTCCACGGCGTGCTTTATAGACGGTTTGAAGAATGCAAGCGTTGTGCCCCAAAAGAACTTCCGGTCACCTCATTTATCAATTCGGAATGTCGAAACTGAAAGTACGTTTTCAGGTTTTTTCAAGGGTAAGGAAATTATCTTATTAGTTTTTCAGATAATAATAAAGTGCGTAATATTTAAGGCGATTTCGTGCAGTTTCATGTAGCTCGAAATAACATTTATTTGAATACATTTTGCCAAATAAGGTAAGAGAAGTGTAGAAAATAAGCAAGCTGTTTTCTAACGTTCTTCTTGCACAGCGATGCTATTCAGGCACATCGGCGGACGATACTGGATGTCATCAAGGGTCTATAGACGACGAGTCTGAAGTTGCTCCCACATGAAGCTCTCGCTACCATGAAGTGGCATCGCTAAATGCTACAAGCAATGCTTATTTGCCCGTCTAATTCAATAAATGTTTTGCTAAAAAAGATGAAATGGTAGTGAGTTACATTCATTCTAGCCGCTCGAGGATCTCAAAGGCGTCTTTCGCGGAAGACCTGGGCTGCGCGGGGCAGAGTTATACAATCAATGTACTAGGTATGTACGTTATTGTTTAAAATTAAAAAATTGAAATAAAAGGCAGGACATATCAATATCGTAGTAAGGATTCAAAAATGTTAACAGTAAGAGTGTTGGGAAAATAGGACTTTTACCGTCGTCTCACGTCAGCTAAAATTGGCAATAGCACCACATTTTTTATAGGTTTACACTTATAGGCACGCGTTTGCTTTTTGAGTTCAACCTTGGAAAGGTACATAACTTTACTAAGGTGTCACGTCGACCGAATGTATATGCATAGCCCACAATTTTGTCTTGTAGTTGTGGAATTAATAACCCAATCATTATTACAGGTCAAAAGAAACATTCTCTTTGCTTGATATATCACCGTTATGGAGCAGCTTTTTTGCAATTCTCGCAACAATATTCATCGGCGTGCTTGTCAGCGCTATCACAGGTAAGTACTTCGTCTGTCTGAGGAGTGTTGGCCCGCACACAGTCACGTGCCAGGATGAAGCAGTTTTAAATATGCGTTCGTGAAGGTGCAAAATTTGGTGTCAACATGCCATGCCTATGTGTGGCGTCAGCGGAGTATACATGCAAGTGCATTTTCCACTTAAACTTCTTGACAAATGCCAAGCCAAACTCACCCAATGATGCTACAAGTTGACATAACAAGGGCTAGTTCGTATCTCTTCCTTGTGTGACTGTTGCTTTGTTGTCAAGTGTCCTAAATTCAGTTATCACCCACAGTACCGAATTTCGGAATTCAGTATTTGTGAAGCATTCCGCTATCACATCCTCGCATATTATTTATTTATTTATTTATTTATTTAAAATTTCTTACAGGCCCTTTAGAGGGCATTGATTAAGGAGGGTAATTGGTGAAGTTTTACAGATCACACGAAATTAATTCACGCGTTACAAAGCGTATCAGCACAATGAAAATATGACGCGGATTGCAATATAAGTTGAAGTTAACAGGCGATAACAAGAAAAAAGAAAAGGCGATTTCATAGTGCACACACGACAGTGGGAACCGAATACAGTCATTATAGCATATGAAGGCGACATTGTATCATTCATTGTATTGAACAGCAAAGCCTATAAATAAAGCTGTTCACAAGCCAGTCATTTAGGGCGTACGGGGGCATAAACGATAGCCTTGTTTATATTTACAGCAAAAGCCGCATATGGCTATGCGAAACGAAAAACCGTTCGCAATGAGAAACGCTAAACGTTTTCATTCGCTGCTCTGTCAGCTACGTTGTTCTCTACGTCACACCCAAGCGTGAGCGCACCACTGGGAGCACTGTAGACAGATGGAGAGCGGGACAGAAAGAAATGTAGGAGATGAGAGAAATGATGGAAAAGAGGTTATTCAGCCCGGCCCTGTTTATGTGCTCGCGTTTCATCTTTCGGCTAAGGCAGGCCGTCAAGCAGTTTTGATAGTGAAAGCAGAAACATCAGCTGACGGGCCCACGGCGCGGGAAAAGTTTGTCGTCGCAGGAAGGTTCAACTTACAACTTTCTTGTGTGGTGGGCACGGATCGTGACAGGAGCAGGCCTGTTTGGCGAAGTGCTTGCAGAAACTGCGCACTGAAGACCCGGCAGCATTCGAAGCCGAATTCAAGCGACAACAGCGAGTCGAGGAAGAGGCCTTGAAGGCAGAGTAGCGTCCACGTGGCAATGGCAGAAACGCGTTCTCCGGGAGCGACACCCGGTTTTAGCAAGAGTTTCTCGAGTGGCACTTTGGTTTCGACTACAATGCACGCAACCGCCTGTGGCCGCGAATTTCAGCTTCCCTGGTTAAGGGTAACTGTACGGAGTGCTTTTATTAAACGGTTTCTCACTTTTTGTAAGTCTTGGTGCGATCCTGTACTAGTACGGGTGTCCCATGTGAGACTTTCTTACGCTCATTGATCGCATTTATATATACGTCGTCAACTGGGTATTATCCTTATATACAAGCCATCAATTTCTTCTAATCTTCTTCATTATTTATATTCATAAGATATCTGAAGGTGTTCGCGCAACAACAATGCTCCGGCTACTCTTTACCACTTGAATGGGCCTGCAGGCTTTAAAATTTTGCCAATCAGTGATGCTGTAGTAACCTAATATTTTAATGAGATTACGTACTTACCACAATGAACAAAACGAACAACACAATGAAATTTTAAAAACAGGGAAAAATAGAAATATTAACGTAGCCTGACGAGGTCTCTAATCAGCGGTTGCTACGTATATTATGCCCCATTATCGCATAAAAGCAGCAACATGACGGTAATATAAAAAACACCAACAAGTTTACAAAATGATGTTATAGCAAAATGAATATAATTGGTCTAATAATGGTCAAAGTATTATTGTATATTTTAAAGAAAAATTCTTAATTGGGCAACGACACCTAAGTTTTTGTCAAAATTTGTTTTCTGGTTTCACCGCTGTGCGTTCAGCAAGCTGGCCAAATTTTAGCCAATTCCGTCGGGAATGTAATTTAGAATATTTGATTATTACACTACTATTGTCCCGAGGAGGGGCAACATTGGCACCTTCGCGGGTCGCGACAAAAAAGGTGCTCTCCGTGTGGTCATTTGCATTTCGGCGAAATACTTCATTTCGTGCTCAGCTGCAAGTGCCATGTAGCTATTTCAGATTTATTAAGCTTTTGACATGAAAAGTTAACAATTCACAATGCCTGAGACATTCATAAAAGACGATCAGACCACTGTACTGAGCACCTGAATATAAACAAGCCTTGGCAAAGTGGTGATCACCGGCGTGAAGGAGGAGGGGGAGGAGAGCATAGACGGTGCCTTTTAGGGCTTATTTTTCGCTGAACGATAACTCTAAGTCTATTTATTTCACAAATGCATAGGCATAACAGACCCTTCAGTACCTTTTTCGCGGAAAGTAGCAATTTCTTACACGAGTTTGTCATGAACCATTTCATACTTCTAATACTTCTATCAGAGATTTTAGGTCCTAAAACTACGCTATGATTTTAGAAGATGTCGAGGAAGGCTCCCGAAATTTTGACCACCTGGTGTATTTCAACGTGCAATTACATCACATAGTACGCAATTCTATCATTTCGCCTCCTTCAAAGTTCTGCCAGCGCGGCTGGGATTGTACCCGCTACCTTTGGGTCAGCAACCGAAGACCATAAACACTGTTTCACCAAGGCATACCACCAAAGCATATGTGTTGTCAAGGCATGCTAATGAATACTTTTGATGTGCAATTCTGTACGGCTGGTGGCTTATGGCCCCTGTTCTCTGAGGCATAGTCAGGGGTAAAGCACAAAGATCTTCGCTCGACATCGCTACACTTGTGAAACAAGTAGCATCTCACGTTAACTTACAGACATGGCTTCTCGTTTAGTAGCCTTTCTTCTTTTTTTTGCAGGTGAAATTAAGCAGAAGAAAACACAGCCTACTCTTTGCAGCGACGTCTTGAGTCAGTTGTGGCAAAGGCTGTCAATGTCACCCGAAGAAGACAAACACCAGGTGCGCACAAGGAGCAATGATTGTTTGCTTAAAAGCACTGTAACATATTTCTGTCGAATAGGCAATGCAGCGTTCACCAACGGAATGTTTGCCATTGCAAAACTAATCTTTTGCGACTAAGCACGGTTCAATACACGGGTGATGTACTTTTCTTCTTTCATGTGCTATTTTTCAGAACTGACTTCTTGAGGCTTCTTTGACTTTTGACTTAGTACTATTGGTTCAATTTTATGAGCACTGTACCAATCATCGTTTTGCTTATTACTGGTTCAGTAGAATTTCTACTCCATGGTATACAATACCATATACACCTATGCTCGGCTTTGCACCCTTGCATTCCATTTTCGTAATCTTCCCATCTCTTCCTTACCATCACCTCTCTTGTCTACTCCTTGCTGTGCTAACGTTTACACGGACGTGCTGTGCTTCAACCTCGCACTCCTATTTTTATACTTGTCACCCTCACATCTCTCCTGACTCCGATTTTCTTTTCGCTTTTGCTTTACTTTGTCACATATCACGGCAAATTTTTTCTCTCCCTTCGCACCTCGCTTCTCGCCCTCACATCCCTCCTCACCCTCGTTTCGAATTCCCAACCCTTGATATGCTGTACTACATATGTTTATACTTTGCTTTATCTTCTCTTTAGCTCCTCCTCTTCTCGCATCTCTACTCCCCTTAAGTTTTCTTTTCACCATCTCCCTATACCGTGTTATAACCAGCTGTGTGGTGTTATAAACCTTCACTCTCACGTCATTACTCACGTTTGCTTCCCTAACCCAGTTTCATGCTTTCTGTACTGTTACTCTGCATGCTGTAATTACCATGACATGGCAGGTATTCTCCCTTTCCTCACTCACACCCTCACATTACCTCTTCCCAACCCCCTTTTCTTTTGTCAAGCTTTGCTATATTGACACCAACGGTAACACATGGTCATGCTATCCACGCGTTATGCGTGGATATGTTGCACATGGATATGGATAGCTCCCCATCATTTCCTACTTCCTACTCACCATCAGATTATTTACCCATCTCGTTGCTATACTGTGCTTAACACGTTTATGTGGTGTTCTGGCAGCCTCCTAGTCTTTTTGCTTCTAACACTCGCCTTTCTATTTCCTACTTCCTACTCACCATCAGATTATTTACCCATCTCGTTGCTATACTGTGCTTAACACGTTTATGTGGTGTTCTGGCAGCCTCCTAGTCTTTTTGCTTCTAACACTCGCCTTTCTCTACCCATGCTTTTCTATATTACACATAACCATGCTATAATATGGTGGTTATTTTGTGCTTCATCTCGTCTGCTCCTCATTTATATCCTCTTCACCCCGACACCACTTTTTCTCTCCACACATCCTTTTTCCTCTTTCTTGTATGTACTATGCCTCAAGAGTGAAGCTTCCTGCTGCTTTTTTTCGCATAGTGAAGTACGAATAGTACAATAATCTACACGGGAACCCAGAAGAGAACACGCACACAAGCTCTGACTCGCAAATTAATTTTTATTGCACACAGAAGAAAAACACATACGAAAAAAATGGCAGATCCCACGTACATTGGGAATCGATAATATGTGAAGCGCGAATAATAAATGTGGATATCTCACTTTGAAATCAGCACTACGTTACAAGGCGGAGGTAAATGATACCGAACATGACTTCCGTGTCTTGATTATAATGTTTGGATGTGTCGTTTACTTTCGTCACCTATTTACGTTATGCGATACAAAATCTAGTATATGGGGAGCTAACAAGACGGCCAGGAATATTCTATTAGCGTGGTATGTTGTCATGTTCTTATATGACACGCGAGTCAGGATTATCATGTTTGCACCAGTCATATATTTCGTCATCATTTGACGTCACGTAACACCAATTTGGTATACGTGAAGCTAGCAAAACGGCCGCGAGCGCATAATGAAGAGCCCAATATACTCCAATTTAGCGTTGTGCGCACGCACGCTGGGCACAGCAACGCTACGTTAGCAAAACGCGAGCACTCTGTAGTCGGACGCCAGGCGTGACCAGTGCGACTAGCGTCCATCGGCGCGGCCCGACGGCAGCCAGCGCGCAATTCGTGCCGATGCGTTACCCAGACAACACTGCGTCTCCCTCTTTCCGTGACGCAGGGAGGCCGGACGCGCTGGAACGCGCATGCGTGAAAGCAGCGCAGAGTGGTGCATGCCTGCGAGTATTTGGCGAAACCGGCAACTGGCGTCGCAACGCCTGCGTGACGCGACGAAATGAACGCCGGTGAGCACGCGCACCGCGTCACGTCGAAATGTATTGGGGCCTTGACTGTGGCATGCAGTCATGTTCTCACATGACACGCCTCTCATTATTTCATGTTTGCACCAGTCGCATACCTTCGTGATCTCTTGATGTCACGTAATACCAAATTCGGCATATGTGAAGCTATCGAAACGGCAGCGAGCGCATCATGAGTGCGGCATGTAGTAGTGTTGTTACATGACACGCATGTCGTGATTATCACGTTTGGATGTGCAATTTACCTATGTCGTTAATTTGCGTCGCATAATACCGAGTTTGTACATGTGAAGTTAACAAAATGGCCACGAGTGCATGATGAGCGCAGCATGTAGTCATGTTTTTACGTGACACGCATCTCATGTTTATGTTTGCACAAGTATCATACCTTCGTCATCCATTCACGTCTCATTATACCAAACTTTCTATAAGTGAAGCTAGCAAAATGGTCACCAGTGCATCATGAGTGTGGTATGTAGTCATGTTGTCACATGACACGCACCTACTGATTATAATGTTTACACCAGTCACGTACCTTCTTCATGCATTGACGTACCGTAATACCAAATTTTATATATGTGACGCTAGCGAAACGGTCGCGAGCGCATCATAAGCGTGGCATGTAGTCATGTTGTTACATCTCACGCATGTCATGATTTTCATGATAGGGTCTGTCATTTGTGTTCGCCATGCGATCATGTCATACCATACCAGTTTTGCAACATGCCAAGTGTACGAACCCACCACAAAAGCTGCAGGACCTTGAAAGGTAAATCATGATATTCATGACATTTATGTCATGATTTTCAAGTCATGACTGGCTAAATATGTTCTTCATACAGTCATGTTGTGCCACACCAAGTTTGGTATCGATTCCATTATCCTAACGGCCAGAAGGTTTAAAAGTCATAGGCGGCTAGATAGATAGATATATAGATAGATATTGATTGATTGATTTGTGGGGTTTAACATCCCAAAACCACCATATGAATATGTGAGACGCCAGAGTGGAGGGCTCCAGAAATTTCAACCACCTGGGTTCTTTAACGTGCAACCAAATCTGATCACACGGGCCTACAACATTTCCACCTCCATCGGAATTGCAGCCGCCGCAGCCGGGATTCGATCCCGCGACCTGCGGGTCAGCAGCCGAGTACCTTAGCTACTATACCAACGTGGCGGGGCTAGATAGATAAATAGATAGATAGATAGACAGATAGATAGATAGATAGATGGATAGATAGATACGCTCAAAGTCGCCGAAGTTCGCCAAAAAATGCTTCGCATTTAAAAACGCATTGAAAAAACTAAAAAAAGTATTTATAAAGTTTTACAAGGTTGCTTTTAACAGAACATTACAGGCGCTCTTCCGAAAGAGAGAATTCCTTCGTCAATACATAGACAGATGCCGTGCTGATGCATGATGCCTGGCTATGATAATGTACCATGGTATAGTAAATGGCTATAATATATATGGCTGTGCTATATAATTTGAAATGGGCAGCGCAAAAAAACAACAACGACGACACAAGATATACGACACATCACACAACACTTTGTGTCCT
This sequence comes from Rhipicephalus microplus, assembly GCF_043290135.1. Classification (NCBI taxonomy): domain Eukaryota; kingdom Metazoa; phylum Arthropoda; class Arachnida; order Ixodida; family Ixodidae; genus Rhipicephalus; species Rhipicephalus microplus. Next base: position 14,229,318 of record NW_027464588.1, read on the forward strand.
CGTTTGTTGCGCTGCTCATTTCAAAGAAGTATAACCAATTCCACCTTGCCCACATATCGATTCGTCTGCTATACACGGTCATGCTAAGCTTTATGCTCTCTCGATCTCCTCCCAACCTTTACTTACCTCTGTCTTGAACAAATATTAGCGTAACACAAACAGCTGTTGTCGTACACCTACAATACTATAAGGGGCTATGCTACACAAAGTTTTCCGGCGTGATGCCTTACAAGACTATGCTTTGCTTTGCCTTGTCGTCTCCTGCTTTCCATCTTACTAATACTTACGTCCCTCTCCCTGACCATCTTTTCTCTTTCCGGCATCCTTGCTATACTTACTGTAAATAGGGTTTTACCAGCGGGACAGGGTACAGGGTTGTGTCTGCGTGACGACATGAGATGACAGCATACGAGAGGATGGTCCCCTTAAACGATTCGCACTTAACAAACTTTCGCAAAATGGCACTTCTGATTTTCTCGTGAGGACTTCAGCACATGGTTAGGTGGCGTGTGCAGCAATCCATCATGACCCCTGACTACGAAATCATGCCACTTCATTCGTTCTTCAACAGCAAGGTTTAGACCACGAAAGCAATCGCTATACTCTGAGATCTAAAAGTATGGCTTGGGATTTGCTCTAGCTACCATGGTGAACGTATCAAATGTATCGCGCAGTAGCGTGGTGCAGTCGCACGGTCTGGTTTATCCAGTCTAAACATGTATCAAATGCGTTGGGCGCTCACTTTACTTCAAATAGGTGTACAATGTGAAAAAAAAAAACATTTGTAAGATACACAGCGTTGTCTGATGTTATAAGGAAGATAATAATGGGTGTTCAGGAAAGCAAAATATTAAACTCCAAAATAAGCCTGCCATAAAAAGTGTTGCTTGTGCCTTAGTCAATGTTAGTTTTATCTTTCTTTGTTTTCTTTCACGGTGCACAAATTTCTCAACACTGTTAATCAAAGTTTTGTTGTGACTGGGGCAGCAAGTGCCCAATGAATTGCGTCACTATAGCTAAGACAACTTTCTTATAAGAAAAATTGTGCTTCCCTTCTAGGTTACATTGAGAACTTGTGAAGGATCACGAAAGTGCATGTCACAGGATGAGAAGCTCCTCACAACAAATGCTGAAGCTGAAGTTTAGTCAACTCCTTGGTTGAATTTGTCGTGGAAGCATGATGACGTTAGAAAGCACCCATCTATACGTCTTGTACTCCTGCGCACGACTTCAGGATGACTATCGGCATTGTGAAATAAAACATTATCTGCTCATTTGCAAAGGTTTCGGCTGATTGTGAAGGCTGTAAATATTCGGGACAACGGTCCCTTTTACCTTGGCAAAGCGGATGGAGCATTATGAAACTTCACGTCCTTGCTATCCAGAGTATAGAAATTTGTTCGTAGAGATTCTATTAAAAAAAGCCAGTTTTGCATTATGGAGGTCGAATTCGCTCATCTTAAGTGTCGTAATAAAATATATTAGACTGGTTGGTTCACGCTAAGGTTAGCGTAATGACGCAACTCTTGGTGAAGAAAAAAAACACGATAAAAACAGTTGTTTGAGTTTAACGTCCCTAAATCACTAATATTCGACTACCTGGAGTTCTTTAACGCGGAACTAGATCAAAGCACGCATGCCTTAAGCCGTTCAGCTTTCATCGAAAATGCGGCCGCCATAGCCGGGATTCGATCCTACGACCTGCTGGTTAGCAGCCGGGTGCCTTAGCCACTCGTCATTATTGACGTTTCGAAAAAAAACATAAGGCAGGAGAGCAAGCATTCTGCATCGAGCGAAAACGCAATTTATTGAAAACGTGGATTTACGTTAATTCAAGTGCATGAATAAAAAATACAAATACGAAGTGCTGCAGGCTATCAAGAAAGCACGCATTGGGACGGCTACTGTTGAAGTTTTCAAAAAGTAGAAAGCTCGCTTGCAACTGGTGAAGAGTGAGGCTCGTGTTGGCGTGTGCGTGGGGTGGAGCTTGGCACCGTACGTGGCGTCGCAGTGACGCGTACGGAGCTGAGCTGTGGGATCGCGTCACGGCGTCACCGTGACTCGTCCCTATTAATTGCCCGCATAGAGCAATGAACTGTGACAGACTACGCGAAAACATCGCGTCACTTACAGAGCCAGCGCTATCGCCAACATTGTGATCACGAGGAATGCAAGATACCGTCCCACAAATCTGTACACAGCTGAACGAAAAATCACGCTATATCATTCCCGTCGTGAGAGACTGCATGAGGGGGCTCTCTTCTCAATGACCGCAAAGCATACGTGAATGCTACACGATGGGTGAGAGCAGGAAAGGGTTCATTGAGAGGGCGGTGAATGGCTGAATCAGGCGAATCTGGCTGACATTGATAACATTGATGAGGCGCTGCGCTTGGAAGCGCATGACCACAGATTGATGCCCTTCGCTTGCTGTCTATGGACTTATACAGAGGGGTTAAGTGCCTCCATGTTGATGCATACGAAAACGGCAGAATTTGAGCATCCCATGCTTCATTGCATAATAATTCACATCGCAATATACAAAAAAAAACAAAAAAATATTGACTCCACTGCCCAAAGTGATGGCGCCCACATGTCTAAGATAGTCTATAAGCAAGTATATCACCCACAGCCTGCGTGCAGTGAACTTAAGTCTGGTGATGGCTTACTTCAGCATACGAGTGCGTTCGAGTTGCGAGCATAATCATGTCTGCAATACGCATAGAGCTTCTTAGTATACACTAGAGGGAACTCTATATACACTACAGGGAACTCTAGTGTATACACTCTTAAAAAAATGGAGTGACGTTATCTCCATTTAGGGAGCAACGGCGATGTCCCCAATGTTCGTCTTTAAATTGTGGGAATCGAGAGCGCCCTCGTACCTGGCGCCTCGTTCCCCATCTGCCGCGCGCGCGCCGACAGCGTAGCCCGGGCGCGCATAAGCACCGGCATCCGCCAAGATGGCTGCCAGGGCGCCTCTTGGTCTGGGCCAGTCAACCGTCGGCTCTTTCCCGCGCTGGTATGTCCGGGCACGCTACGCTGGCGCGCTGCGCGGGCATACGTCACAACGCAGCGCCTTTTTCCTTTGGGCCGCGCGTGACATCCTCCTCTCCTACGAGCTATGTTGTGCTCAACAATTCGCTCGTCGCGGCAGATGCTCTCAGGCTTCCACGAGAGGTTGACGCACTGCTCAGCAGGCGGATTCTCGTTCGTGCGTCGAACCCGGCCGACGAATCCGGCCGCAGCGTCATCGTCCGCAGCGGCAGTGGAGGACGTCGCATCTTTACACGGTTGTGCTTAGTAGGTAAGCCTAGTGCAAACCTATCTGCACATAACTGGCGCCCAACTTGGTTTCGGCATGGCTTCAGAGCAGACCCCTTCGAGGCGCTCGTTCCTGTTCGATCCTGTGGCGACGGACTTGGTCTCGTTCGAGGCGGACGGCTGCAACAACACGGGGTACGGCCCTCTCGGCGACCCTCTGCTTTCGTTCACCGGGAAAGATCCCTTTTTCGGGGCCCCCTACGGTGATGCGAGTCGCTTGAACGAGGACCACAGTCCTAGCCAAGCCAGTAACGGGCTGTATCAGCTGTTCGAGACTCACGCGCTTACGGGCCCGTCCCCGGCGCTGTCTCCACGCGCTGGCCTTTCCCCGTCAGCAGCACGGTTGACAGCTCAAATCGCCGCACCCAGTCCTTCCTACCGGGGGCACTCAGGTGTTGGCGGGAACGCGCTTACAGACCCGTCATGGTCGCGAGCGCAAAGGGTTAACGATGTCGTTCTCGAGCCTGCTCGCTTAACCGACAACGTCGCCGCGTTCACCGACGCTCGCTGGCCTGAGACTCGCGTGGGCGACGCTTTCGACGTACGTGGGCCACCGTGCTCCACTGTCGACCCATTTGCCAGTCGCGTGATGCCTCAAGCACCAGTCGTAGCGCGAACCCTACCCTCCTCCATGCCGTGTACTGGCCCTTTTCGGTCGGGCGCGCATGTTGGGGAACAGACGCGTGCACCTGTTACGGCCGCGCCCGCGTCAAAAGCAGTTACCGCTGCACGCAACTGCGGCGCAGCTCCTAAACGTTCTGTTGGAAGCGGTGCGCTCGCAGCCTTGTGCTTTAAAGGGAGACCTCGAGTCCCCTCAGCCAAGCGTTCCGAGTAGCTTAAGGGTACCTCTGCCTGAGTACAGCGGTTATTCGGACCGCATCAGTGCCACAGAGTACCTCGAGGCGCTGCACCGCTATCAGCAGGCTACGCGGCTGAGCGACCACGTTATGCTAGGCTCTGTTTTGCCCGTGTCGCTGACAGCCCAAGCGGCGAGGTGGTACCGGCTCGTCGGTCACCAAGCTCGCTCGATGGAGGAGTTTAGGGCGCTCTTCCGTAGCGAATTCCTTTCTCCTGAATACGAGCGCTGCATGCGTCGCGAGTTAGAGCTTCGCACACAGCATCCCGACGAATCTCTTCTCGAGTACGTTCGGGCTTTGCAGGAGCTCCACCTCCTTGCCGATCCTACGGCATCAGACGCCGAGAAGGTGAAGCGAGCCATACGCCAGGCTCATCCAACCTTCGCCGCTTACCTTCGGAGCGCCCGTTATCGTGACCTAAACGAGCTGGCATCCGATGCGAAGCGTATTCAGGGCGACATACTGGCGGCGCGAGCCTATTGCCCACCGCCACCGACGTCCGCGTTTCTTAAGCCTTGTTGGGCATGGGCTGGTCATGACTTGTCACACTGGGGTTCCCCGAACAATGAGGCTGCCACTGCCACGAGAGACCAAGACGCGCTCGATGTGTCGGACTGCGCTCTGGACCCGTACTCGTACGCCCGGGCGGCCGCCGTTGCCCGGCAGCGTGAACAAGAACGGAAACCCGTGCTCCAGTGCACGAGGGAATATCCGATCGCGGAGCCCCCCAGCGGCTACCGAACGGCCACCTCGTAGCTCTAAAGGTTCGCCTAAATCCCCACTCCCTGTTGGAGGAAAAGGCGTGGTCTGCTTTCGTTGCCGTGAGCGTGGTCACACCGCGCGAGAGTGCAACGTGCCCAACCGATACAAGGGCCTGCTCGCCCGTCGGGCAACGGGGTAAGCCATCGGTGAGCTCCCCCTTGCCGGCAGCTGCAGCAGTAAAAAAGCACGGGAGTGTAACACAACCTCTGGCACCGATGGCGTGTCGCACTGGACATGACATTCCAGCCACGCCGGCGCCGTTTATCGCCCTTACGATCGCTGCTCGAGAGTTGGCGGCGTTGCTGGATAGCGGGGCTTCTATCTCGCTGTTCGGCGAAGAGGTTAGGGCTCATTTGCGCGACCGCTCTGTCCGCATTCGAGCTTGCGACACTGCCTTCCACCTCGCCAGCTGTACCGCCACCTCGTGCGGCGCTGCGCGGTTGGTTGTGCGTTGGGAGAATCGCGCACGCCGACAGCGCTTTGTGCATCTCCCTGGTCTTTCCGTGCCTGTGATTCTCGGTTGCGACTTTCTCGCGCGCACAGGTATCGTGATTGACGTCGCAAGCGGAGGCTACAGGGACGGCCCTTCCGGCGCCCTACGGCCTTTCGCTGCACCTCCTGTGGTCTCAACTGCCAGTAAGCCGCCGGACTCCACGACCCAAGTAACCACGGATATCCCTCGGCTGTCCGCTATGAATCCAAAGGTCGAAAAATTCGGATATCCAGAGCGGACACAAAACGGACATTCGCAGGATGTACTAGGAAGGTCCATTGACGGAATGTACTGAATGGCTGTCTAGTAGATATCCGAACAGGATTTCAGTGGGACAGCCAGTTGCGAATGTCCACTGGCTATCCATCAAAGGGCCCCAAAAACACATATATATGGAAATTGAAAATAGTTTTGGAGTACTGCAGTGCATAAGTATATCCTACGCTCGCAGTCATCAGAAATTTTCAAAATCTTGTGATAATAGTGGGGCTTTAATTGCGTATGGTGATTCATAAGTGATCTGCTTTCAGATCTAGAGCTCATCTTTCCTTTTATAGCGGCCGGCGTAGTGGCGAATGTGTGTATCTGCGAGCAGAGAGTTTCCGTGGATGGCATCAGCTGACTTGCATGCCGATGTCCAGGCCAACACACACACAGCCCCGCCGCGGTGGTCTAGTGGCTAAGGTACTCGGCTGCTGACCCGCAGGTCGCGGGTTCGATTCCCGGCTGCGGCGGCTGCATTTCCGATGGAGGCGGAAATGTTGTAGGCCCGTGTACTCAGATTTGGGTGCACGTTAAAGAACCCCAGGTGGTCAAAATTTCCGGAGCCCTCCACTACGGCGTCTCTCATAATCAGAAGTGGTTTTGGGACGTTAAACCCCACAAATCAAATCAACACACACACACTAGGGAAACCAGAAAGCCCTTCAAGGATGATGTATTGTTTTTTAATTTTCTTGGCATTCTGAACTGAATGCGACGGTTATTTGAAACGTAAAGGTCACGGTATCAAATCCCGGCGGTGGCGACTGCATTTCCGATGGAGGCGGAAATGTAGGCCCGTGTGCTCAGATTTGGGTCACGTTAAAGAACCCCAGGTGGTAGAACTTTCCGGAAACCACCACTACGTAGGCGTCTCTCATAATCATATGGTGGTTTTGGGACGTTAAATCCCACATACCAAGCCTATTATGAAACGTAAAAAATTATAGCATCTAGTTCAGGGTTTTTTTAAGGCATGTGCACTTTTTGTCAGGGTTAAAATATATGTGCTCATATAATTATGTTGTATACTGTGCATTGCTTGTAGTATATCGTGCACTTATCTTACTAGTTTTTGTCAGTCGAAAGTGACCAACAGTTTTAAAAATAATTGTTCCATGTAATCAATTTATTTTTTTATCCCGTTGACTACTATAGCAAAAGATATACAATGAAACCATACACTAAATCTATCACTGAATAGACTAACTTTTCACTGCTGAACGTTTATTACAAATCACGGTGTAAGAATACTTTAAGTAAATAAATGCCACCGAGCGAGCGCTTGCATGTGGGGATGGACTAAACCTCAAGTGGAAGGAACCGATTATGTTCTTGTTTGCGGCATGCATGGCTCGCCGGACTGAATTACATGGCGGGCAAATCCCGCAAAGCACATCCGGCATGCGGGCGACGGTTTCCAAATGTGAGAAAACCGGGTTATTGCGCGATATCAACCACGCGACACTCACTCACAGAGCGGCACCGCGAGAGGTGATAAAGGAAGAGATCGACAGCGTGGCGAGGGTGTTGTGGCGACGATAAATGAGCGTCACTACTTCCCTACGTCTTGGGTCCGGGATTTCTTAAGCAAAGGGGCGGGGGTAGCCGGGGTGAACGATGTTCTTATCATTATCGCTCGAGCTCATTGCTAAGCAGAGCATTATCGGACAGCGGATAGTCCCGGAGTTCGCTCACCTTAAGTATTCTTGCACAGTGGCCCAAATGTATTATTTTATCGAATATAGCAACGTTCCATAAATTTTTTGTATGAAATCCACCAATTACCTTCTATAAACAATGCATATTAATTAAGCATAACAATGCTAATTTCAAGCTTCGAGTGTATGAACTTAAAACCAGCAGTGCAAAACGTCCTGCAATAAGGTATACATGAAGAAAACATTGGAGTGAATCAGATTTTATTTGCAATTGTTCATATCAGCACAATGTGCCCATTCTGGTTTCAGAAAAAAAAACTCATTGGTCCTGCATTTCAGCCTTGGAGCTCTTCTCACTGGCCGCACATCTTTCTTTGGCCCTGCGCAGCCACTCCTTTATATGGTGGACAACGTCGTCGAGTGTGCACTCCTTGTGGTGGCGCGTCCGCTGAACAGCCGCTGAAGAAAAAAAACCATTAAAACACACAGAACGGATGTGAATATGCATACTTACAGAGCACAATTTTGGTGAACTTAAGTTCTCTGAATTTCAGCTTGCCTTTACGGCCATCCATGCTGAACTCACACGCAGCTTGATTGCTCATTATATAGGCCATCATGCCCTTCACAGTCAAATTTAATGTCCTTGAGTCGTAGGACATAAGGGCATGGACCTGGAAGAAGTGTACAAGACCCATGTAACTTTTCGCATGCAGATGTGTCAGTGAACTATAACAGCTATGCATCTTTGAAAGCTAGCGAAATAGAAACGTACTCAACAAAATTCAAGCTTTTTAGAGTGGAAACTGCGTAAACTCTGCTGCATACATTTTGCACTAGCATCTGAATGAAACATTTTGTTGAACTGTACCAGAGCTTCTGTTGTAGCTTCAGTGAGAGACTCATTGAAGTCTAAAACCTCCTGAACATTCCTTAAGAGCTTTGCAGGGATTGCTCGGGCTGTCGCAACATTTCCATTTCTGTATCGCAACGCTTCTGTTGGTAAGCTGCTAGCATCTCCAGCATTTCAGCCTGGTTGTGCCTAAGGATGCTCAAGTGCGTCATAACACGATGCTGGAATTCTAAAAGAAAGAAGGAGCAATGAATGAGTGAAGAACAAGCGACTTCCACTAGAAAACGTACCAGCACAGCTCAACACTGTTTGTGATTTTAGTCGAACAGCTGAAACATTATTTACAGAAATTAGTAACCCAACTCTAGTAACTCAAGTTTTCATGAGTGCAAAAATAAGATGAGTGAGCGGATTACAAAGGACAATGGGGCTGGCTTCGGAACTCTGCTGACAGCTGCTTGAATTCTGGACCCTCAAGAAAACATTGTCCCTGTGCACCACTGAACTTGACGAGTCTGATAATAAACAAAACAATTGATTAATACATAATGTGATCTTGAATTTATATGCATTAAGCAAGAAAAGTACCTTTACTATGAAAAGTGTTTTTACCATGACATTCTTCCGCCGGTTCTTCCTCCTCAACTGACCTTGTTGGATCTGATAATCAATGAAATAACAATGTGATGTGAGTTTGATCATATGTGCATTAAGCACGAAAATTACCTTTATGAAAATTAGTTTACCTGGACAATCTTTTGCACTATCTGTTGCACAATCAGCCATCTGTTCATGGTCCCTTCCAGACTCTGGTTGGGCTTGGGCACATGGCTCCTGACTAGAAGCTGCAAAACTAAGTAAGGTGAATGCTTAAAATCGGTTGTGAGGGATATCAGCTCTGAATTTTCCATAATTGTGTGCACCCTGGAAGCTCAAATGAAACAGGATAGCTTGCAGTAAAAACTAAGAAATGTCATGAAAATTTTTAATACGCACTCTGAGAGGCACTTTCGCTTTATTTTGCTTGTTTATTTTTAATTTGCACCTAGTTCACGCGATAGCGAAGGAAGATTTCGAAGGTTCAGGAGATGGTATTGTTCTGCACCACAATGAAAAACCCCGACCAATAACCAGTGCACAATATCGGGAATCAGCTTTTCACCCATTCTATACTAGATAGTATACACTAGATAGTATTCAGAGTTCCAGTGAAAACAAGAAGCTTACCTATATATTGTCACGACGTCAAAACAGAGGTCTTGCCGTAGAGACTGAGACGCCAGAAGCAGGTCGATCTGATGCTGATGCTGATGACCTCTGATGGATGGCGCTTACCCACAAAGGGGGATGGGCCAAGAACCGGGCGGCAGGATACTTAAATGAAACTAAACTGAAAATGAAGCTAATCTATAAAAGAAGCTTAAAATAATACTACCAAAAAAACAAAAATGTGTGCTGAGCAAGCGGTCAAACCATCTTTTGTTTTTGAAAGACATAACTACGAATTATAAACTAAAGATCTGAAAAGGTAGTGGTTCACTAGCATGGTAATCTTTTAGTTGCATTGATGTAATCAAACACAGCGGAGCATACATCCCTGTGGCAGTAACCAAATGAAGTTCCGCCAAATGATAAAATTACTGGTAAATTTACTTGTATTCCTAGCTTTTGTAATGGGGCTACTAAAAATCTTTTTCTCTGATAAGAATAACGATGACAGAATAAAAAGAAATGTTCAATTGTTTCAATTTCGTTGCACCAAATGCATAGCGGTGACGCCTTAGGCTGAGCTTTATTAAGGTAATAATTTAGTTGTGGAACTGCACAGCGCAATCTGGTATAAGTGACCTCTAACTGGCGAGATACACACCACTGTTTATTCCAGCAATAGCTTAAATGCTCGAAATCTTTGAAATTATCCAAATTACCTTTTCCCCATTGCAGGCAAGCATTTCGGAACCTTAGCGCGGTTACATAAGCCGTATCTGGCAAAACTGGGATGGTGGGCCCACCCAGGGATACTGCTGCTAAAGAGTCCGCCATTTCGTTCAAATATAATCCGCAGTGGCCTTGTACCCATAGCAAATGCAATTTCTTTACGTTTTTCGGTACTAAATGCCGAAACGTATTCATGAGCTCTGAATTTACTGCCGCAGAAAGTGCATTACAAACTGATAATGAATCTGTAATGATAACTGCTAATGATTCGCTTGAGGGTAATTTGCGTAGGGCAAGAAAAATGGCCAATAATTCTGCCATGAATACCGGGGTATAATCTGGGAGTCGAATCGAAAAGGACCAGTCCAAAGAAGGAGAAAAGATGCCAACCCCAGCCTTTTCTTTTGACACAGATGCATCAGTCGCTATGATATTGCTTATCTCTAGGTGGGCTAGATAATCTGCTAACTGGTCATTTAAATACCTATATGCCAATTGTTTCGCGTTATGAGGAAATATATCATCGAATTGTATGCTAAGCATTGACTTTAGGTTGTGTATTGGACCAATATGTCCAATTTTTACATTCAGTTGGTTTAGTAGCGCTTGTGCAAATACTATTTGCGGGGTGTGTAGTCGCGACCAATGGGTTTCGAAAAATAAAGTCGGTTCTTGAATGAAAGCGTAAAATGAGAGTCTTTGGTGTGAACTGTATATCTTTAAGAATGCTTGCACAGTAAGAATTTTAAACCTATTTAGCAGAGAAGGTAGGCGAGCTTCCATATACAACACGTTATTTGCAACAAACTTTGGTAGACCCAGACACAAACGCAACGCTTCTCTTTCCAGCAGTATTAGGGGTCTCATTTTATAGGCTGCGCTGCCAGAAAATAATACACAACCGAATTCCATGATGGGCCGCACATAAAGTTTATATATCATTATTAGCACATCTCTTCTTAAACCCGCTTTACGGTTTGCAAGCTTCCGTAGCCACCCCATGGCCCGTGTTGCCTTGGAGTACACATCATCAATGTGACTTCTCCAATTTAATGTGTCATTATATATGATGCCCAAATATTTAAGGGAATTCGCCTGCGGAATGAGCTCATTACTGTACATTAACGAGATGTTGATAGGCTGCAGAAAAGAGAATGCAAGGAGCACACTTTTCTTTACGTTCAAGGTCATATGAATATTTTTAAGCCATCTTTCTATCATATTGAGATAATTTTGTAGACTCTGGTATAATGATTGAAGGTCGGTATTACTTGCGAAGAAAGCAATATCGTCCGCGTACACATATAACTGAATATCCTTAGTTGATGGAATGGAGCTTAAGAAAATGTTAAATAAAACTGGCGACAGGACAGCCCCCTGTGGTACGCCACGTGTCTGCTTATATCTATTCGATGAGTACCCATCTTTAAAGCAGTAATATTCTCTCCCTCTTAAAAACTCCGACACCCACGCAGTGATGTAGTTGGGAAAGTGGTGAAATTCCATCTGTCTTAATAAAATTGAATGCTCAACCCTATCGTACGCTTTAGCCAAATCTAAAGTAACTAAAGCACAGTATTGGCGCCGACGCCGAGCCAGTTGTATTCGGCTCTCTAAATCAACATGCGCACACCATATTGAGCAACCGGATCTAAGCCCCGCCGCGGTGGTCTAGTGGCTAAGGTACTCGGCTGCTGACCCGCAGGGCGCGGGTTCAAATCCCGGCTGCGGCGGCTGCATTTCCGATGGAGGCGGAAATGTTGTAGGCCCGTGTGCTCAGATTTGGGTGCACGTTAAAGAACCCCAGGTGGTCTAAATTTCCGGAGCCCTCCACTACGGCGTCTCTCATAATCATGTAGTGGTTTTGGGACGTTAAACCCCACATATCAATCATCAACCGGATCTAAAACCAATTTGACTGGGGTTTAATATTGCGTTCTTATTAATATATTTCATTACACGGGCATTCAAAACTCTTTCAATTAGCTTAACCAGATTTGACGTGATTGATATCGGCCTCACATTGTCCAAGGCGAATCCTTTTTCTTGCTTTTTAAGAAGTGGAATCACTTTAGACAGCTTCCATTCCGCAGGTATTCAAGCTTTTGTCAAAGAAAAGTTCACCAGATTAAGTACTTCAGTTGGACAAATCTCGAATATTACTTTTATCATTGGATTTGTTACCCCGTCTGGTCCAGGTGCCGAAGGAGATAAGTGCCTTATTATCTCTGCCAGCTCATCTAAAGTAACCTCCTCGAAATCCTCGCCTGCCATTGGGTTCACAATGTGCAGTGGTATAGTTGACATAAATCTATCTTGGAGCCCTTTCGCAATATTTTCTACTAAATCAGAGAGCTCACGGGGGAAAGAACAGAAGAGTCAATATTTTCAGCGGGTGGTAACATCTTTTCAGATCTTAAAAATCTGAAGAGCGCTTTTTTGTTTTTAGCCCTAGAAAGATACTCATGTCGTTTCATATTATAACCTTCTTTTGCTGTACTTACTGTGCGTTTGAAGTCTGCTGCTGCGAATTTATAATCACTCCAATTTTTTGGACATTGGTTGACCAGCAGTTGTTTCCATGCAGCTTTCCGTTTTCTATAGCTCCTCGTGCACTCTTCAGTCCACCATGGACTAAAAGAACCTCTTGTGGCCGAGTCTAATTTAAACGTTGCGTCTTTTACTGATCTTTTTAACACTGCACACAGACTCATAGCCCTAATGTCACCTTGTATGTCCTTGCGGTGGTCAAAAGTAGCCCTCAAGTCTTTTTCTAATTTTTTATAGTTGAGGAATGAGCGGGCCTTTTCGGCGACATGTATTCTTGGAAAGTTCAGTACAAAAGTAATAGGCAAGTGGTCACTGTTAGTAGCACAGTCTAAAGTTTGCCACGAACATATATTTAGAGATGAGCTTGAAAATGTCAAGTCAATTACAGATTTAGAGAGACCTCGGACAAAAGTAGCAGATTGTGAATTTAAACAAGATAAATTCTTGTCAATAGCCCATTCCCACAATCGTTTTCCGCTTAAATCTGTTTTAAAACCCCAGGCCACATGATGTGAATTGAAGTCTCCAGTGATTAATATATCCTTTCTGCAGGCAGAGAACATATCGTCTAGACTTCGTGTGTCTTGCACCCCGGCTGGGAAATACGCATTTACAAACGACAAGGGAGAAGCGTCTGGTAATGTTATGTCTACTATCAAAATTTCACAATCTGGAGTCACACAACGATAAGAGATCGTAGCTTTGTGACTAAACTTAGTTGCTATCAAGACAGCAAGCCCACCACCTCTGCTAGGTCGGTCCAATCGAAATAGCCGATAATTTTTTAGGTGAAACTTCTGGCTTGTTGAAAGCCAGGTTTCTTGCAGTGATATAATATCCGGGGAAAGCAGTGAAGAAATGTATGATAGGTCTGTGGCTGCGGAAAATATAGATCTGCAATTCCACTGTAATATGGTTAGTGAACCTATTTTGACGACAGAACCGTCGCAAAAACTGCTTGGTCCAAAATGTCCTTTCGCAAAAAGTCTTTCTTAGACATGTTCTCAATGAATTCTTTTTTGGATAGATACTTTTTAGATTTCGAATTATGCGAAGAGTTTTTTGATTGGGGAGATCGGGTTCGCTTCAGAACCTTATGAGGGTCCATATCCATATCTGCATATGCTTCTGAATCCTCCGTAAGATCACCGTCTTCCGTTGTTTTGGAAGTCCCTGCCTCAGGAGAAACCGCTCGTTGACGTGTTGTCGCACTTTCTATTTCCGTACGCTGCGATACTAATGATGTCTGAGGAGCCCAATCGTTCGTAGATGCTACACCTAGAATTTGAGATAGTTGATTGGAAACCAATTGTGCCAAGCTTTCAAAAAGGTTGTTTGCGAGGCGTTCCATTGCCTTTTCCATAGCCTTCTCTACGGCCTCTGCGATAGATGTTGCGAGAGATGCATCCATGGCGGTGGTATTACGTGCTGCAACACTGGCATATCCTTTGGATCTCTCCTGCATTTCTGTAACGGCTTCTCTCCGAGAGCACCTCTTGCGTTCTACAATATCTAATATGGCAAGCTCCCTTTCTTTTGCTGCACAGTCTGCGGAGTCTGCAGGGTGCGCGCCATTACATAAGCAGCACCTCTCTTTCTCAGAGCTGCACTCGCGGCTGTCATGATTTTCACCACACAGACGGCATCTAAGAACTGATCGGCACCCTCTGACGCTATGTCCATATCGCCAACATTTCAAACACTGCAGGGGTTTGGGGGAAAGTGGCTCTACCTTATAGATCAGTGGCCATGCCTTAATTTCGGAAGGTCGGACTGTTCCTAAAAAGGTCACTATCACCAATTCCGTTGGTGATTTTATGTTGTCAATTGTACGGGTGCACCTGTACACTGAAATTACACCCGCCACCGAAAACAAATCGAGCACATCTGCAGGTGTCAGACTTGTGTCTACACCGCGGACTAATCCTTTCGAGCATGCGAGGTGTGCCGGAATAAATGGGCTTACCGGATGCGCTGCGAATTCGGAACATTGCAGGAGCTCACGAATGCATTCCTGATCTGCGGAACAGCACAGGATGCCTCCGCGACCAAACTGGCGGACCTCAGTGATCTCCTGGGGATGCGAAGTGGCTTTTCGAAGCTCCACTTGAATCGCCTTTGGGTTCTTCATCGGAATACTGCCCCCATCTGTAGGTACCAGTGCCACAGGGACACTTCTCGCTCCACTGCGTAACAAATAGTCTATCGGCCAATCCTTGGCGGGAGTGGAAGCTAAGCAAGGGGAGTGCCCTTGGCCGGGGGAAGAAAATGACATCAAAACGGAATGACTCGCTTCAGCTGAGAAAGACCAATACAGTTACCGGAAAATAAAGAACTCTCAAAGAACAATAAGGATACTGCCGCCCAATCCTGAGCCCGGGCAGCTTCTTCACAGTCGAGCCTCACAGTCGAAAAGCGACGTGGCGTTCCAGCGAAGCCGCTACGAAGCGTGTTCTTCTTCTTGTTCTCGTTGACCTTCCTTTATTTCTCAATTATGCCAATTCGAAGCATCTCCTATACCTCTTTTTCGTCGTTCTCACGCAGCGCTAGCGGAATTGGGTACTGAGGCACGTGAACCGGTTTTTCGATGACGAGGTCAAGAGAGCATTCGACAAGTTGTGTCTTGCCGGGAAGGTCCGAAAATATGTCTGCAAACTCTTCGCACAATTGTCGAAGTTGTTGAAGTTGGTCTGTCTGCAGTTTGGGCGATATCTTGACGTCTGATGCCGTTTGTGTTTGGCATAGACTGAGAGAGGGGATGGTATCCTCAGAGTCGTTGCTCTCACTGTTCGCCTCTTCCCCAGGTGTTGCACTTGTAGTATTCACTGCAGCCACCTGATGAGGAGACGTTATTTCTCTTTCCTCATACTTCTTCAGCATAATCACGTGAAAGACCTTGATGCTCTGTCCTAAGTCAATTGCATAATCAACATCATTCTTGGCTTCAGCAACTTTAAACGGGCCCTTCCACTGCATGAGAAGCTTATTGGTGTCTGCAGGAAGGAGAATTAAAACCTTGTCACCAGGCCATAGCCTTCTGTGGCGGGTCTTACGGTCGTCATAAAGCTTTTGCTTTTCACGTGCTTTACCAAGCTCTTCATGAGCGAGGTTACAGGTGTGTTCGAGTCGGTTTCGAAGGTCCACAAGGTAAGTGTACGTTGTTCGCACTTCATCCTCAATGTTCTCGTTCGTCAACAGCTCTCTTAAAACACTCAAAAGTCCACGCACATGTCTGCCGTAGATTAACTCAAATGGTGAAAAGCCCAAGCTGGCTTGCGGTACTTCGCGATAAGCGAAGAGAAGAGGAGCAATGTAGCGATCCCATGACCGCGGCTACTCCTGACACACCCTTTTGAGCATGGCCTTCAGCGTACCGTTGAATTTTTCGACCTATCCATTGGCTATGGCTTGATATGCGGTGGTACGAAAAAACTTTACATTTAGTAGTAGGCCCACTTCTTTCATGAGTTCCGACGTGAAACTTCTACCTTGATCGGTAACCACTTCTCGAGGCAGGCCCACTCGGGAAAATATTTCAAGGAGGCCTTCTGCAATACTGACAGCGTCGATGCTGGGTAGTGCTACTGCGTCAGGATAGCGAGTAGCGAAGTCAATGAGGGTAAGCACATAGCGTTTTCTCTTATCTGATCGAGGAGATAACGGTCCAATCAGGTCAATGGCGACTCTTCGGAATGGTGTCCGTATGAGAGGCATGTTGCCCAACGGAGCGACTCCAACTTTCCCTTTTGGCGTTGTCCTCTGGCAGACGTCGCACGACTTGACAAACCGTCTGATTTATTCATGCATACCTGGCCAGTAAAAATCCCCAAGGATATGGTCTGTGGTACGTCGCACGCCTTGGTGACCAGCCATAATGCCCTCGTGTGCAACCTTCAAAATGTGTTGTCGAAGTGTCCTTGGCAGGACTAGTTGCTTAAAGGTCCTCCCCGTAGAAAGGCGGTAATGTCGATACTGTATACCAGCCTCTTCAGAAAAGTCGTACGTCCTGTTTTTATTAGAGTGAAACTCCTTCCCAATCTTGCTGAAGCAACTCTTCAGACTTGGGTCGTCTTTTTGGCTCTCAGTTAGCTGCACTCGGGTCACTTCTAGCGAACCAACTAGCGGAATCTTCATCATACTCTCCGTCTTCCCCTGCGTCCGGACGACGGCAGAAAGCAAGGTTGACTTTTCCCAGCATGCCGGGATTTCGCTCGAACCATTCGATTCAGGGAACAGGGCGTCAGAGTACTCCCAGGTAGTATCTGGCTCCTGTGGTCCTTTTACTCCTGGAATATTGCCGAGCACGAGGTCGTACAAAGGGTTAGTCATGCATAAAGCGTTTACATCACCAACGAAGTAGGGCGTGTGTATCTGTATGTTTGCTTCCGGTAGTTCCTTGGCCTTTCCATCCGAAAGCATAACTCTTGCCGTCTTCCCGGTCAGGCATCGATCCGGCACGAACTCGCGTCGGACGATGGTCGTGTTGCTCCCTGTGTCTCGTAAGACACGTGCGCGTTGTCCAAGCACCCGTCCTTCGACCACTGGCATGTTGTCGACTAAGAACATAGGTTGGTTCTCGTACTTCTTGGGGCATTCAGCAGCGCATGTCTCATCCTTGGACTTGGCCATAGGGAAGTAATCCTGTTTTTTCTGTTCTATCATGGCACAAGACACCGACTTGTCTTTGCTCTGATCCTTGTAATCGGTGGCTTTGTGGCCAAGCCGCCCACATGTTTTGCATTTCACAGACTCTTTCGGAACCGCACGACAATCCGGAGCGCTACGTCCTTTGCGGTGACACAGAAAGCAACTCGGCTGTTTGTACTGTGACATAGCACCGGGTTTATTTGCCTCCTTTGTATCATCTGCAATTTTACCAATGTTATTGACTCCCTGTGCTTCGAGAAAGCGGTTGGTGCACTCTGAAAGGGATGTAAGGGTTTTGCATTCCCTCTCTTTCAGGAAGATGGCCAGCTTCGGATTACAGCAAGGCAAGAATTGCTCGGCTATAACACGGTCACGAAGACCCTCAAATGTTTTGGGCACATCAGCCATCTCAATCCAGTTATCAAAATAGCTCGAGATCCTTGCTGCTAGTTGTTTTTCTGTTTCGCCATCTTCAGGCCGGGCTTTCCGAAATTTGTCTTTATATCCTTGTGCCGTGATTCTGAAGCGCTGAAGTAGGGTTTTTTTCACTTTATCATAGTCGAGGGCTTCGTCAGCAGTCATTCAACCAATGACAGTGAGTGCCTCACCAGTTAAGCACATGCTTACGGCTACTCCCCATTTATCTCTTGGCCATTCTTGCCCAGTAGCCACGCGTTCAAACCTCTGCAAATACGCGTGCAGGTCATCGCGTCGCTCGTCAAATAGCAGTAGTAACTTCTGCGGATTCAGGCATGACGGGTTTGCCGATGGGGCGAGTGCTGCCGCCGCAGATGGCTGACTTTGAGCACTTTCCTGAAGCTGGAGCTTAAGTTGGAGGATTTGCAGCTGCCTCTCGTCTGCTAACCGTTGCCTCTCGTCCGCTAACCGTTGTCTCTCGGCTGCTTTTTTGGCCTCTTCTCTCTCAGCTGCGCACTCATCTCTCTGCCTAACTTGCTCTCGCTCAATCCATTCGCGAAGTTCCGCGCCAGACAAGCCTAACTGAGCTGCTACAGCCAATAACTTATCGAGATCCATGTCTCTCATCTTGTGCTGCGTGCACACACCTGACTGGCGATTTCCGCGTTCGAGATGTTACTGGCGGTATCCTGGCAGGCTCGCTAAGTTTGTGATGGTGTAATTCTGGCCCAGGATCCGGAATAAATTACCCGCAGTCAGGTGACTCTGTACACACAACACAGACTTTAATACAACCGATAACTCTTACGATTCACACACAACACACTATAGCGTTCCTTATTTACATGCCAAACGTCCTACGCGCCTCGGCACACGAACTGTCCTACTCGCCGTTATGACTGTTGCCGCTGCGGCGAGGTCGGTTGTCACCGGTGTTCCTTCTGCAGTCACGCTGCCTTGACCGTGTTGAGGTGGTGGTGGTGGTGATGGTGGTGCTGCAGGCCGGTAGAACACCAGGCCACTGCAGTGCAGTTCAGTAGCCCGTCGCCAACATGAGCCGCGGCCACCTCGTGCCACCACTCGCGCCCCAGGATCCCAGGCCACGAACATACTATGCTGCCGATCCCCGTGTCAGCGCCGGCCACAGAGCGGGAAGCCAGCTCACCAGGTCCGCAAGGCTGCCGGACACCTGGTTGAGTGACGCTGCCCGAAGCAGGAAGCCAGCTCACCAGGTCCGCAAGGCTGCCGGACGCCTGGTTAAGCGATGTCGCGACCCGAACCGCCGACCAGCAACTGCCGTTCGAACTGTGTCACGCTCCAACTGCTCGAGCCGCACCTCCGCTCGTGCTTCCTTTTCGTCGTCTTCGCCTCCGAGGCACACCGCAGAGCAGAACTGCCGTTCCCTCTTCGCCACGTTACGTGCCACACAATCCACATCATCACACACGCATTTTCAAGTGGAGTCTTTTTGACTTTAGTAAGTTAAATATATGTCCTCAGTTATAATGTTAACTATTATGTGAAATTTTCCCACAGTTGCTCACTATCCAAATTTAGTGTTTTTGCAGCCAATGTTATGGCTATTTTTTTGATAAGATACTTCTTGTGTTATTCTGATTCGAGTACGCAACATACTTTCATTTTCTTAGTTATATTATTCCTTATTTTTTATGGAAAACAAAATGATTATATACATATTTATTAAGAGCCTTAGCCATTGCTTAGACGCCACAATTGTCCTGAAGCCTACACTTTTCACACAGACTCTTGAATCTACAAGACCATTCGCTTACGTCATGGTCAAAACTGCAAGCTGCCTGCATAGACATAATACGAGAGAACATGTTAATTTTTAGTCGACTTATTACTAAAAGACTTTCATGACTCCGCTTCGTCAGTGTCATTAACTTTATTTGCTTGTCTCCAAAGAGGTTCTTATTTATAAAAGCACTCAGCTTTAAATGCGCATAACTTGAGAAGGTGCGCTGAGTGGACTTGATTTAAAGCGAAGTCATGGAAGACTATTCTATACAGGACTATGTAGAATGGTTTGAAATAGCCGCTCATGCTCCAGCAGACCTTTAGCGGGACGGCCCAGTGCTCTCTCATAGTCGAGTAGGAACTACTCGAAATTGTTAAACATTCTTTAAACACATAACCTTGCCGTAATGCCTTCATAGATAATGGGCACAGGAAGGCACGTGGCGTCCATGCAAACATGCCGAGTGCTGGAGTAGCGAAGACGTGCATCTGGGTAAACAAGGACTCGAAGAAAGTTGTAGAAGAAAGGCACTCGGGCTGTTTTATTTGGTTGATAAAAATGCGGGATAGTTATGACCAAGCGTGGAGTGTTTTTGTGTGCGCGCGCGCGCGTGTGTGTGTGTGTGTGTGTGTTCTTCCGTGTGTAGAGTCACTGCCGAAAATTTCTGTGTTTACAAAAAGTTTTTGAATACTAGGGCACTAGGTGCTCTACTATGGGAGAGCTGTCTGCCCTCCCTGCCTCTTACAAAATGCTAAGTCTCAGACTCCTTCAAATGTCTCAAAGATTTTATATTATATTTAGTTTAAAATTAAAGTACGTTAGCTCACGACGAAACATATCGGAAATTCTATTGAAGGTACCGTGACGCAGAGAAAATTTTCAACTTTTTTCTACCTCGGTCGGTCTGGACACTTTCGAAGCTGACTTTATATTTTTGTTTCCTTTTTTGTGACTGTATATACTAACACTCTTGTGAAAATTTGCAGATTCTTTCAATAAAACGTACACGCCTTCTAACCGTACAAGCCAATCTAAAAATAATTTGAATGCGTCTAGCCCTTGCTACGGCAGTTAGGTCATTTCAAGGTTGCTTCTCTTATGCGACAAAAGTTAGCTGAGGAAGCGTTGTTGTGGCCATTGCAGGAAGGAAGGAAAATAGAGGGAAAAGAATGGCAGGGAGGTCAACCAGCCTATAGGCAGCCGGTTTGCTACCATACGCATGGGAGAGGGATGGGGGAGATGAAAGATAGAGAGGAAAGAGAGAAGAGAGATAAACATAGCACATTCGGCAGCACACGCGCGCGCACTCAGTCAGAGTCCAGTCTTGTATTTCGCGGTGTGTGACATTGCTGTGACAGTCGCTTGTTCAAGTCCGTGTCGCGTAGGAATTTCAAAGGACCTTTCGACACCTTCTGTTGCAATGTCTTCTCTCAAGAACTTGACAGAATAGTGTCCACAGACATTTGGCTGTTATCGATGCGCGTCAAAGCGGACGCCAGTGACTGTCTCTGGATTTCAATCAACGGACAGTCACACCGAATGCGGTGTAGCGTCTCTTCGCAATGACAGGCATCGCAGAGGGCGTTATCGGCCATTCCTATGACAAAGGAATAAGATTTTGTAAATGCCACTCCTAGCCATAAGCGATGAAGAAGGGTGGCTTCTCTTCGGTCGAGTCCAGTGGGCATGCGGAGAGCCATCAAAGAGGACAGGTGGTGTCGATGATTTCTATCGATGCTTGGTGGGCGCCATAGTGAAAACGTGATTTCACGCGCAAGTCGTCGAAGATTACTGGCAGCATCGGTCCGCGAAAGTGGTATGGCTTCTTCTCGTGTTCCTTCAAAGGCTGCCCGCGCGGCAGTATCGGCATGTTCGTTCCCTATGATGCCGCCGTGACTTGGCAGCCATTGAAGCGTCACATGATGCCCTTTCTCGTGTGATGTGTGGAGAAGGCATCAAATTCCGAAAACAAGCTGTTCCTATGACCCGCGACGCAGTGCTGAGAGCAAAGATTGTAGGGCAGTCCTTCAGTCGCTGAAAATCGACCATTGTTGCGGTGGTTCCCGATTGACCACACAAAGTGCAGCGCGCAAAGCAGCTAGTTCCGCTGCTGTAGATGCCGTGGAGTTGTCAGTCCTAAAGCTTATGGTAACACCTCTTGCTGGGACAACTACTGTCCCTGAAGAACACTGGCGGTTAATGGAACCATCGGTGTATACATGTATGCTGTCAGAATATTTCTCGTGCAAAAGAAGAAGAGACAGTTGTTTCAGCACGGGCGACCTAAGATGCACTGTGGGTCGAATAAGGCACCGAGGTGGTCCAGGTGGTTTAGATGCAGGAGGGAAGCCCGAGGGAAGTTTATCGTTGTATTTCACAATCATTTTGGCGAACAATGCTTGGCGCCTTTCTGAAGGCAACAGTGCAAGGTGATGACAGGGAGCACTGTGCGAAGTGTCTGATGTGCGTTCTCAAGACTTCTACAACAATGTGAGTTTGTATCGGATAATCACCAGCAATTGCAATTGTTGCTTTCGTTGACGTACATCTGGGCAGTTGGCAATCATAGTTGCTGCTTTTCGAAGCCGGGAACGTATCTGAGGGCGTGTGACTGCCAAAGTCCAGACACAGATGTCGTCTGCGTATATTGACATTTTAATGGTGCTTGGTAAGTATTCAGCAAGGCCAATTAGTGCAAGATTGAATAGCGTGGGGCTAAGAACTCCGCCTTGAGGAACACCCCT
Organism: Rhipicephalus microplus; assembly: GCF_043290135.1. Lineage (NCBI taxonomy): Eukaryota > Metazoa > Arthropoda > Arachnida > Ixodida > Ixodidae > Rhipicephalus > Rhipicephalus microplus. The sequence goes on from NW_027464588.1 coordinate 14,251,587, forward strand.
GAAAGTCTAGCGTCGCGTAGTTGGGCCATCTTCTGTTAACACAAAGAATGATCTTGCAGCCAGGTAACTCGAAATCCACCGAAAGACTCGACCACCAAGGTCAACCACCGCAAGAGCACCCAAAATGGCTTCATGTAGTACATTGTCATAAGCGCCTTTCACATCTAGAAACAAAGCTGCAGATAGTCGCTTACGGGATCTTTTGTGCTGAACGTACGAAACTAGATCGACGACATTGTCAATAGAACAGCGGTCGCGTCAGATATCAGCCAATGAATTCGGATAACTCTTGTAGTATTCAAGATACCTCTCCAGGCGGCCTAGTATCATCTGTTCCATTATCTTTCCTACGCAGCTGGCCAGTGCTATTGGGTGGTATGAGGTGAGTTCAAGTGGGGATTTGCCGTGCTTCAAGACGGGTAACAAGCAGCTTACATTCCAGTCATCAGGAACATTGTCATCCTGCCACGAGATGTTCTAGAGGCTCAACAGTTCTTTCCTTGCACCTTCCCCAAGGTTGCACAAGGCTCAGTACGGAATGCCATCTGGGCCGGGAGAAGTTGAATGCCTGCAGAGAGCGAGTGCCGCCTCGAGCTCCTCCGTTGTAAAAGGGAGGTCCATGTGGTAATCACGGGAACGGAGGACGTCACCGCTCACTGGAGAATCTGGACGAGTGGCTTTATTGGCGTTCTGCGCACAAAAATCTTCTGCGATATCGATGTCTTGCCTCCTTTGAGATAGCGCGAGCGCTTTGAATGGAAAGCACTGTTCCGTAGGGTTACGCAGACCTTGCACCGTTTTCCAAATGTGTGAGATTGGCTTGCGAGGGTCTAGTGACTGGAAAAACGTTGTCCATCGTTCCGACGCTAATCTATTCATGCGATGCCGAATCTTCTTTTGCATCCGCCTGGCTGCCCTAAGAACGTGAATTGATTTTGTACGCCGATACCGACGCTCCGCCCGGCGTCGCAGTGCTCTGAGTCGCTCCAAATCTATATAAAAGTCGTTTCGTGTGGAAGATATCGTCACCGTGAGAGTGGCGTTTTGCATTGTGCTCTTAATTGTATGCTCTAACCCAGATCGTAGGCCATCACTGCAAGCATCTTTCATGTCAGATTTGAAGTTGGTCCATTGGACTGCTCGAATGGTCATCCATAGACCATAACTAGACAAGCCTTTGATGTTAAGATAGATTGGAAGGTGATCACTTCCTCGTGTTTCAACATCTGGAAACCACTTGACTTATCTCGCGAGGGAGTTGGAGACAAAGGCAAGGTCGAGACAGCTGCCGTATGTCACCCTTCGAAGAAAAATGGGGCTGCCGTCGTTCAGGAGAGTAAGGCCATAGTTGTGGGCGATGTTTGCTAACCTGCGTCCTCTTGCATTTGTCTGCGTACTTCCCCAAGCGTGATTGTGCGCATTGCAATCACCTATGATGACCCATGGTGCAGGACACACTCTCAAAATATCCGCTAATATCCTGGAATCGAGATTATTCGACGGCAATATATAAACGCCTATGAGAGTAAACATGAGTTTGTTCTTTTTCACAGTGATGCAGGCATACTGGTTGTTATCGTGAGGTGCATATGGTTGCACAACATACGTCAGTTCACGACGAACAAAGACGATGATTTTGCTGCACGCACCGTTCGTTGAAGACATGACAGCTTCGTACCCCGACAGTCTTATTGGTTTCGACAAATTGGGTTCCCAAATGACGACGATTGGAAACACGTTGGTAAACACAAACTGACGAAAATCTGAAAGACATGATTTTAGTCCTCTGGCGTTCTATTGAATGACGGATGCAGCCTTGACTTCTTTACGAAAGGATGAGGTGTGAGTAATCTTCCTAGTTGAGAGATTCAAGCACTGGGCTTAGAGCGTCCAATAGTCCAAGTGCGCTTCGAGCAGATGGTGTCTTCATGTCGACTACTATCGCTCGGATGGCTTCTATGAGGGAACGCAGCACCGAGATCACTTGACGATCAGTTTTAGGCAAATCTTCTATGGCTGGAGACGGCTCTGGTGTGGCCACGACCTGCAGAGGTTCCTTGGCAGAAGAGCATGTTGGGAGCGTGGGCCAATCGTCCAGAGAAGGAGGCTTCTCTGTTTCTTTCGTAGAAGTGGTGGGCCCTTTCGCGGCGCTAATGGATGGAACCACTGAAAAGTGGGCGTCTCAGGAATGTGCCTTCTTTGAAGACTTTCGAAGATGCCGATGTCGACGCTGACGCCGGACCACTTCGGCTGCCTCCCTGTGTGTCGAGTTGTCTCGGGCCATTTGTCTGAAAACCGCGCGCTCCTTTTGGATTCGAGGACAGTCTTTCGACGAGGCAGCATGAGGTCACTACAGTTGGCGCACTTCAGAGTAGCCGCCGGACAGGCGTCTTCAGCATGAGGTTCAGCGCAGCGAGGACACAGTCGTAAGTTGGGGCATACACTCTTGACGTGTCCTAGCCTGAAGCACTGATGACATTGAAGTGGCTTTTGGATGAATGGTCGAACCGGATGTCGGAAATGTCCAACTTTAACGTAGAACGTTATGCAACCTCCCTTGAAAAACACTTTTACGCAACGCGTATTTCAAAGGTGCCGCACTTGCGTAATGACAGTTTCCTCGGTTGCAGGCTTGGTTAGGGTAGACAAGTCAGCATTAGGAATGGCGATGTCGATGTCATAAATTACACCGGCAATTGATTTATCATCCATCGGGATAAAGGGGCGCATTTTAATGCCACCTAGCTCAGTCATTTGCTGCAGCTGTCCTAGTGCACTCACATCGTGCACGTCTATGACGAGAATGTTCTTCCTTGGGTTTACTCGTACGCCCTTAATTTGATGTGGCACCGCATATTCGAGAGCAACGGAAAGGGCTTGCCTGTTCAGAAGCCGTAGGTTGCTGAATGGATCTTCGGGCATGAAGATGATGACGTGCGGCCAGCGCGCAGGCCTTGACTGCACAGTCGCTGTGCTTGCAGGAGCTGATGCTGCTGCATTCGCCGTCCTTCTCTTCGCCCTCTTACCCTGGACAGGTATGAAGCTGCGATCGGATGTGTCCTCTTCCGACATAGAATATAGATCGGTGTCCTCAGTGTCACTGGGAGAGCCAGCTCGCTTCCTTGTGGTTGATGGGTGTGAGGACCTGTGACCAGGCGGGCCTCTGGCATGCTCCACGGCCATCACCTCAAGACGGGGAAGCAAGGCACCTCAAAAGACCGATGATTTTAGTAAAAAAATACAGAGCGCAGAAACAAGCGTTCAAACTAACAGTGACGCTGCAATGGCCACACTGGAAGAATAAGAAGAGTGGCCATGGCAGCGTCACTGTAGCAGTAAGGGGAAAGCGTTCGCCGATGTCAAAACCTGCTTTCGCAGGTAATTTCTCGAGCGGCGCTTTGGTTTCGGCTACAACGTCTGCAAACATTTGTGGTCACATGTTTCAACTTCGCTAGTTAATCATTTCCGCGAAGTACTTGGGCGGCTTTTTTTTCTATAGGAGCAAAGAAGACAAATTTGATAAATAGCTTTGCTGTTCATATTTTTGTTCGTTCTAAAACGTCTTGTTGTTCGTCATCAATTGATGTGTTCCTAAGTGTCATATTGAAACGACATTGGTTGGTTGCGGAACTTTATTGTGGTCCTGCAAGGCGCGCGTCAGCGCGCAGCGGGCGACTCCCACGTCGGAACCGTTAGGCCAAGCCTATCGGCCACTCCACGGGCCTGCTGGATGGCCCAGAACTGGTCGGCCAGGAGGGAGCTGCGTAGGGCCTATGGCCTCATATTATCTGTTAAGCACAAGGGCATGTGGTTGTGGATTTAGAAGATATGTTTGCTTGATAAGCGCCATCTCCTCATTTCTTCAACTTCATTCACCTCCTTCGTTAAGGTAATCATGCCTGCTCCAAGCCCACACACCACCCTTATTTTCACCGTCCTCATAGGGGGAAGGGACCGAACAGAGTCGCATTGGCTAGCAGTGTCTAGATAGTACTGCACGAAGATTAATACAGGAGGGTGTCTTGTGTATTACGCAAAAATTTCGGTCTTTAAATCTGTCTGTCTTTCTGTATGACATTAGTTTTTTTTGTCCGTCATAACGATACCCCAAACCGCACTAAGCGGTAGCCCTGACGGCCAACCCCATCCGCAGTGCCCACCAATATTTCTCAAGGTTCAGCGTTTTTACTTGTGCGATTGTGAATAAAAGCAATTATTGCGCATATGTAAGGCACCTAAACAACTCTTCAATATTTTGTATCTGTGGCTTTATACTACGGAAGGCACACACGTGTAATTCTAACGACCGTAGTGTTTATCACGCTGCGCTAACAGTGCAACGCGATGCTCAAAAAGGCCAGTGTTTCTAACGTTTTGCTAAGAGGACAAGGTGGTGGCACTTACCCACCTCTTTGTGTCCTGCACCTTACCGCCTTCTGGACGGGTGCGTATCTTTCTCCGCGGGCACGCACGCCTTCCTTTGTTTTCGAAGGTAACTGCCAGATGGCGCTCGTGTCTAACATGCCTTAATGCGCTCGTTCGCCGTCGCTGCACGGATCGAGACTCTTTAACGCAGCGCTTCAAGACCTACAATTGACCAATTTTCTTCCGCAGAACATCATATAAACGTTTTGTTCACTCAGTGCACAAAGAAGACAATCATCTTTCGACGACATTTGCAGCGAAACATCCAGGTGTGGTGTCAATTTTTATAAATTATAATTTCAACAGCTTGTACAGCTCAGAGATTTGACTAATTGATTTGTGAGGTTTAACGTCCCGAAACCCCCATATGATCATGAGAGACACCGTAGTGGAGGGCTATGGAAATTTCGACCACCTGGGGTTCTTAACATGCACCCAAATTTGAGTACACGGATCAGAGGTTAAATTAAATTTCATTGTTAGAAAGTGGCGCAAAAAAGTTACATAAGGTACACAACATGCTAGTTCAGCATTTGCCGTTTGCCCTCGTTCATCTTGCACTTTTCCTTTTTTGGCTACTCTTTAGCGATATGATTATAGGTCTGGGGTGCAGTGCAGGATGGCCCGAACTTTTCGGGCAGCCGAGTTCACTCCGAGCTCGCTTGCGGTGGCCGTGGCATGAAGACCGTGCGGAACGCGTGACAGCAGCGTTGATAAAAATGGTTACACGAACGCGCGTGGCATTGGAAACGCATGTGGGACATTTGCGGCGGTTATGAAAGAAACACCGCGAGCTTAAGGTCCCTAGATGAAACAAGGTAGCATCACTCATTGTTCTCGAGCCGTCCTCCTCACTCTCTCGATTACTCCTCTTTTTCTCTGCCATCCGCGTCTTTAACTGGGGCACGTGATCTTGCATACTTGCACGTGATCTTGGAAATGGCTGGTGGTGTTATTTATTATTATACAAAAGGTTCAAAACGAGTACGCATGCGCATATGGCTCCAGCCGGATTCTCGCCGTGACCAAAGACAAAATCGTAGCCAGAACATGAACTGAAGAGGAGGAGCGTTTCGGTGTGCGCTAAGTCGACCAAGATTGTTTCGCCATGCTCGTTCAATGCAACATCTGCGTTTTTCAGCAAGGCTGCGTTGCCATAAACAACAGAAAATGGTTTCGCTCTCTTCAACTTACCTCATGCTTTCCGAGATGAAGCGCACCATGAAGTGCAACTATGAACCATTTTACGCGAATGCTTTCGTGCAACTCCGTCAACGTATGTCGACGCTGATCTGCGAAGCGAGTTCATTTGTCGATTTTTATTGAAACGGCAGGCGCGCGTCTAATGCGTGTCTAGTGCATGCCAGTTGGTACAAATACATGAGGGGATGCACGTATACAGAGCAGCTGTAGGTTGTAATCAACGCACCTTCAGAAACATTTCACTCTTGACCAGTTCCCGCTTGAGCCGAAACGCGCTGATTCGAGACACCTCACCAGTAGAACTCCCACTTTTCAGGAAGTTCCCAGCACCGCATCAGAATCACTTGGCATCACGATTTTCCAAATGGGCACATTTAAAAAAACGTCATCGCAGTGCTGCTGGACGAGTGTTTGTACCAGTCTGGTCGTAGTTTTTTTTCTTGCGTGTGCGCAAGCAGGTTGTAATCAATCGTCACAACGTCACGCCCTGTGGCCACTTAGAGGATCCAGCAAGAAGCACGTTCTCTGTGTCACAGCACGAATAAAACACAATCGGAGAAGTGGACTAGTTAGAACTGGACGAAATACCGCGGCCGTGGAACTAAAATGTACTACGGGAGACGCCATGGCTAGTGGTGTAAAGTATAGAACTGCACAACGTTGCCGGTTGAGTGACGCACATCCCGCTTGCTCTTGTGTTGTGCCGTTTATGTACATAAAGGTAACTGTTTATTCTACGTCTTATTTCGCTCCATTTTGTTTTATTTACATCTATTCACCGTAGCAACAGAACCCAAACATTCGCTTTTGGATGAAAGTTTTAAACCTTCTAGGTGGCGCTTCAGGAACATAGGCGAAAAGGAAAGGGAAAGGTGTCGCTACCTTGGAAACTTGTTTCATCTAGGGACCATACGCGTGCTAGCACATCAGCGCCACCACTCACTGAAAGTTATAGCTGTGCAGTGACGTCAGCGTGATTGTCGTGCTGTATTTTTGCCAACACAACAAGCGCCTCCCACAGGCGTGTTTGTGGGCGTATGCCCTCTTTCGGGCAGGTTCTTTCGTTCTACCTGTAGCATGGAAATTTCCACTCTCGCAGGCAGCAAGGCTGCACACGCAGCACTTGCGGGCTGCTTGTTTCGCTTCTGTCAAGTATTGAGGATAAATGTAAAGAGAGGTGGTCACCAGGGGCGCTTACATCTTGTCGGCAACGCGGCTGTGATTGGATAGGTCGTGAGCGTGGTGAAATTGAATACGAGACATAGGAAGGTTTAAAATAACGTTCGCAGGCATTGCGGGTGTTCTTTAGTTGCGGGTACCAAATTAGCTTTAGAATAGCGTTTGCTTCCCCTAGTAAAAGGCCTAGGGACCTTCGCCCCGACAGCTAAGCCAATCGTGAACTTACAGCCCAAGTTACCGTCTTAAGCCAATTGCACCGAAGGTACACAGAGCACTTCCTGAGCCTCGCAAGCCGTGATCGCTGCACGCTATTTCAGATTCTCTGCGGGTGCGAACAGGAACGGGGGATAGTGTTACGATGCATGCGCAGTGCCAGCGACCGCACCGCAGGAGCTCGTGCTGCGCTATTGTAAACCTTCCTCATAGTAGCCACATGGTGACATAGCCTTTACTTTTGCATTTGTGTGTGTGTATAGTGAGCGCGATGAAGCTGGTAGCTGAAGCGTGTGCTCGCTAGCGTTTCGGCGTGAGCACTACTCCTCGGCAACAGCCAAAAAAAAAAGGGCAGCATATCCACGGTGTGAATATTAGAGAGTGGGGCGAAGCATTTGTTCGTCTGTGTTACCATCCATGCGTTCGCCCATGCATCTGTCTTTGTGTCCGTTCGTCCATCTAGACAACTCTCCCTGTACCACCATCTCGCGTCTTTTCATCATATATGCGTCCATCTGTGTGACAGTCCATGCGTCCATCCGCCCGTCCGTGCGTGCGTCTGTTCGTGCGTCCGCCCTGCGTTCATCCATGCATCCGCCCCTGCGTCCGTCCATGCGGCCATCCCTCCGTGCAGTCCGTTCATGCATCCATGCGTCCGTCCATGCATCTGTCTGTGTGTCCATTCGTCCACCTTGTCAACACTCCAAGTACCACCATTTCGCATCTTTTCATCATGTATTCGGAGAGGTGGTGGTAGTGGTGGTGGTGGTTAGAAGATAAGAAAAGGCACCTCATTTCTGCAGCCTGGTGGGGAGCACGGCACAGTGTCTGAGAGGTGGCACGTGCACACTTTCTTACGGCTTGCGCTTCTTGTCTTCTTTCCAACTTTAACCACCTCGCGTTCATGCTATAGAATACTATACTAGTTCACTGTATTCATGGCACACGGCAACATTTTTAATTAGAACGCGCAAGCGAGTTCTTCTTCTTTGTCCAATTCGTAGTCCTTCGTGGCACATGCACAACTGTCATCGTCTTTCTTGGACGAGCACGTGACATTTGCCTCCCTCCGAAAGAAGCATCGTCCCGATGCGCAACTTAGGTGCTCTACCAGGCGTATGAAGTGGTCGTACGAAAACGGTAACCGGGAGCTAATTAACTAGATAAATACGGTTTCATACGCACGACGTGCACAAATTCGGGCAAATGCTTTTGGCGCTTAGAACTACAATTAGTGTCGGGAATGACTTCGTAGTTCACGTCGTTCAGGCGTCGCGTGACGCTGTATGGACCAAAGTACCGCCTTAGCAGTTTCTCAGATAGTCCACGTCGACGTATCGGAATCCAGACCCACACTTTGTCGCCTGGTGAGTAGCTAACAAACTTGTGTCGGGTGTCGTAGTGTTGTGCATCTTGATGCTGCTGATGACAGATGCGCAGGCGCGCGAGCTGTCTGGCTTCTTCGGCACGCTGAGTGAATTCTTCGGCGTCTACATGGATGTCGTCACACTCATGCGGCAACATGTCGTCCTATGTTGTGACTTCGCGACCATATATAAGACTGAACGGTGTCATTCTAGTGGTTTTTTGTCGACCGGTGTTATAAGCGAAGGTCACGTACGGCAATATCTGATCCCAGTTTTTATGTTCCGTGTCAACGTACATACTGATCATGTCTGTGAGGATCCTATTGAGGCGCTCCGTCAGTCCATTTGTCTGTGGAAGGTATGCAGTTGTTCTCCGGTGAGCTGTACCGCTGAGTCTGAGAACCGACTTCAAAAGCTCTGCGGTGAAGGCAGGTCCTCTGTCTGTGATCACTGTTGTCGAAGCGCCATGCCAAAGGACGATGTTTTCGATGAAAAACTGAGCGGCTTCTGCTGCTGTGCCACGCTGCATAGCTTTAGTCTCCGCATAACGGGACAGGTAATCAGTGACCACAATAATCCATCTGTTCCCTGTTGTAGAAGTTGGAAAGGGACCCAGGAAATCCATTCCAATCTGGGTGAACGGCTTTTCTGGTGCTTCGACTGGATGTAAAAGACCGGCTCGCTTGCTGGGAGGCGCTTTGCCTCTTTGGCAGTCGGTGCACGTTCGCACGTGATGGTTAACAGCAGCAGATAACTTTGGCCAGTAGTACTTGCATCGTAGTCGGCACAATGTTCGGGTGTAGCCTAGATGACCAGAAGTTGCTTCATCGTGGCACGCTTCCATAATTTCTTTTCGAAGAGAGGCAGGCACGACGAGCAAGTGTGGGTTACCGGTTGGTGAGAAGTTTTTCTTATATAGAACATCGTTTCGCAAGCAAAAAGATGGCAGTCCTCTAGCAAATAACCGTGGCACGTCTTTACGTCGTCCTTCTAAATATTCAATGAGTGGTAACAGCTCAGGGTCACTGCGCTGCTCTCGTGCAATAGTGGCCGTGTTGACAACTCCCAAGAATGCCGCGTCGATGTTTTCGTCATCAGGAGCGACAGTTTCCACTGGCGACCGTGAGAGACAGTCGGCGTCGGTGTGCCTCTTCCCAATTTGTAGACGATGGTCATGTCAAACTCTTGAAGTCTTAGGCTCCAGCGCGCCAAACGACCAGATGGATCTTTAAGGTTGGTGAGCCAGCACAAAGAGTGATGGTCGCTAACAACCTTGAAGGAGCGGCCGTACAAATACGGACGAAATTCGATGACTGCCCACACCACGGCGAGACACTCCTTCTCGGTGGTCGAGTAGTTCTCCTCCGTGCGAGCGAGAGTTCTGTTGGCGTAGGCTATTACTCTTTCACAGCCGTCTTGCCACTGCACCAGAACGGCACCTAGACCTACATTGCTGGCGTCAGTGTGAAGTACTGTAGGGGCGTCCTGGTCGAAGTGCGCAAGGACTGGAGGTGTTTGCAAGCGTTGTCGCAGTTCATTGAATGCCATTTGCTCCTGTTCACTTCAAAAGAAGGGGACGTCCTCACGTGTGAGTCGTGTATATGGCGCCGCAATAGACGAAAAGTTCTCGATAAATCGTCGGTAATAGGCGCACAACCCTAAGAAGCGTCTCACAGCCTTTTTGTCACGGGGTGCAGGAAATTGCGCTACGGCGTCTATTTTGGCCGGGTCAAGTCGAACACCCTCGTGACTGACGACGTGGCCTAGGAAGCTGAGTTCGTTGAAACCAAAATGACATTTTTCTGGTTTTAAAGTCAGGCCGGCCGAGCGTATGGCTTGGAGTACGGTGGATAGACGGCTGAGATGTTCCTCGAATGATGCTGAGAATACAACAACATCGTCTAGATAGACCAAGCATGTTTGCCACTTTAGGCCCGATAGTACGGTGTCCATGAGACGCTGAAAAGTGGCTGGCGCTGAGGACAACCCAAAAGAAAGCACCTTAAATTCGTAAAGGCCATCAGGCGTCACAAAGGCTGTTTTTTCACGATCTCTCTCGTCGACTTCTATCTGCCAGTAGCCGCTTCGGAGGTCCATTGAAGAGAAATAGCGCGCATGACGCAGCCGATCGAGTGAATCGTCTATGCGAGGCAGTGGATAGACGTCTTTCTTCGTGACTTGGTTCAACTTGCGATAATCAATACAGAAACGCAAGCTGCCGTCTTTTTAGATGCGGAGCATCTTATACTCGCGCCTTGTAGTGCGCCGCCCGCGTCGTCCGTGCCGTCCACACCGCTTCTCGAACATTCGACAGCTGACGCGCGCGCATGCGCCGTCGCGCCGTCGCCCACTCTTCCACCATCTGTGCATCCCTTCCTCCTCTACACACCGCGCGCGCTTCACTCCTCCACCATCTGTGCACCCTTCCTCCTCTACACACCGCGTTCGACATCTACAATTCTCCTGATTCTCCAGTGGACGCGCATGTGGCGTCGCGCTTCGAGAACATTCAACAGCTGACAGTGCATGCGCCGTCGTGCTGTATATATACTCAAGGTCGGTGCTCGCTCGCTCAGTTGCCGCTCGTCGGTTGGTTTGTACGGCGCGTCGACGTCCAAGGTCGCGGTGAAATTAATTCCAACGAATCCACAAACACAATGATCGACGTCCCTTCGACCAGCGCCGCCCTTTCGCATACGTGTGTACGTGTTCACTCATTTAACACCCCCTCCTACAACCACGTTAACCAATTTAGCCATCGACCCAAGTAAGTCGCAATTTAACACCCCATTTTACAACCACGTTAACCAATTTAGCCATCGACCCAAGTAAGTCGCACTTTAACACCCCGTTAACCAATTATATGGTCCGCATCCTCCTCAGTGTTCCCCCGAGGGAAGCTGCGGGCAATTTTTTTTTCTTGACCAAAACCACGGGGGACGCCCAAGGACTTTTCGAAGGTTGAATGACGTCATCCACCAGAATCTTCTGTACTTGCTTCTGAATCTCCTCGCGTTCTTTCGGAGCCACACGTTAGGGGTTCTGCCGAATCGGTCGCGTGTTGTCTTCGGTAATGATGCGGTGCTTGGTCAACGGTGTCCGCTGGACCTTTGACGTACGCGAAAAGCAATCTTCGAATTGGTGTATAAGTGCAAGCAGACGCTTCCTATCAGAGGGCGGTAGCGTGGAGCAGATGTCCACCGACAAAGTTGTCGAGGCAGGGACTGTCGCGTCATCTGGTTGCAAAGCACAGCAATTCCCGGCTTGGTCTATATCGTCGAAGTAGGCAATTGGGGTACCCTTCTGTATTTGACGGCGCTCGTTGCTGAAGTTTGTAAGGAGCACTTCTGCCTGTCCACCAGTAAGCGTTAGGATGCCTCTCGCGATGGAAATGCCTTGCGTGAGCAAAAGAGCGACTATGTGCTCCACTATCACATCCTTATAGGAAGGCCGCCCACTGGACACAGACACAAGGCAGCAGGATCTCGGTGGGAGCGTCACATCGTCGGCTATTCGCAAACTGCCGCGTAGTTCGTCGCTGTTGTCGTCGACATACGGATGTGCGCAAAACGTCACCATGCGTTGAGGGATGTTGATAACAGCGCCATGATCTCGAAGAAAATCCATGCCCAAAATTAGCTCTTTACAGCAGTCTGGCAACAGGACGAAAGTGGCCACGAAGCTAGAATTCCCAATGCGAAGTCGAGCGGTGCATTTACCCGTGGGAGTCATCAGCTGACCACCAGCACTTCTTATGTGTGGCCCTGTCCACGGTGTCTTGACCTTTCTAAGGCGGTCGGCGAGTTCTTGTCGCATGATTGAAAAGTCGGCGCCAGTGTCGACCAGTGCTGTAACGTAATGTCCGTCAATGAAAACGCCAAGATGAGCACGTACAACTTCACCGGCATTAGTATTCGTCGTCGTATTCGTCGTCGTATTCGTCGTGGTTGTCGTCATATCTTCTTGCGATGATAGGGGGAACTTTTCGGTGTCTCGACGATTGGCAACCTTGCCCCCGGAGGTCGCAGCAGTTAGTTTCCCCGGCGCGGGCTAGGCGAACGGCCTCTGGTGACGTCCGCGTAGCTCTGAGGGAAGCCACGGTGACGCGCAGGAGATGGAGATCGCCAGCGACGCGGTGTAGTTGCTTGACCAGTCGACAGTTGATCGGCATTGTGGTCACGACGGTCTTCAGAGCTGAAATAAGCGGGACGAGAAAAGTTCCCGAAGCCGGAATTGCTATGACGGCAATAGCGAGCAATGTGGCCTGGTTCTCCGCAGCGGAAGCAAATAGGTCGACGGTCGGCCATGCGCCACAAGTCAGTTCGGCGAACTGGTGGTCGTCTCATGGAATCCCGTTGCCACCAAGGTACGGCCGCGGGTCGTGGCTGGAAGGGTGTCGCCACAAATGACGATGGAGGACGACGGACCACATCAGCGTAGCTCACTGGATGTGGCTCAGGACTTGGCGCCGGTGGTGTAACGGCTTGCTTCAACTCCTGGCGGGCGATTTCGGCAACAGATGCGACGGGCGGTTGGTAAGGAGGGACGCAGAGGGCCCGAAGTTCCTCACGCAGTATTTCCCTAATCATTTGTCGTAGGGAACTTTCACACACGGCAGTGTTCAGAGCTGCAGCACTTACTGCCGTGTGGTTCGGCAGGCGGTCGAACTGTCGGTATCGTTGTCGCAGTGCGCGCTCGATGACAGTCGCCTCTCTGATGAATTCATCTACTGTTGTAGGTGGATTTCGTACGAGGCCCGCAAACACTGGTTCTTTGACACCCTGCATTAGGTGACGCACCTTCTTTGCCTCGGGCATGTCAGGGTCAGCTCGTCGAAACAGACGAATCATACCCTCTGCGTACATGGCGGCTGTTTCGTTGGGTTTTTGTGCGCGAGCCTCAATCAGTTGCTGTGCGCGATCCCGTCGGTCCGTGTTCAAAAATGTTGCGAGGAGCTGTTGACGGAAATCTTCCCAAGATTGGAAAGTAGCCTCGTGGTTCTCGTAACACGTGCGAGCGCTATCTTCCAGGGCGAAATATGCACGGCCAAGTGTGTGCTGTTCGTTCCAGTGGTTAGATACAGCGACCCGTTCGAACTGTTCGAGCCAGTCCTCGACATCCTCGTACTCTTCCCATGGAAAACTTCAGGAACACGAGGATGTTCAAGAGTCACCTGGGAGGGAAGTGTGGTCTGCGATGGAAGGGTAGCCGTGGATGTGGTAGGAGCTGCCATGCTGGTTAGAGGCGGAACAGATACGGACTCCGGACTTAGGCCTAGTAGGCGCCGACTGAATCGGTGCACCGGAGTCGTGACGAGAGGCCGGGTCTCTGGACTAGGTGAACGGGTCCGAGCAAGACTGTCCTGCATCCAGTTGTAGGCCCCAGCACCTCCACCAGTGTCACGACGTCAAAGCAGAGGTCTTGCCGTAGAGACTGAGACGCCAGAAGCAGGTCGATCTTTTTAATTAGAACGCGCAAGCGAGTACTTCTTCTTCGTCCAATTCGTAGTCCTTCGTGGCACATGCACAACTGTCATCGTCTTTCTTGGGCGAGCACGTGACAATATCATACAAGCAAAATAATTTTACGTACACGTTGTGTGCTGTGCAGAAAGCTGCAAAGGAGGTGCAGGAGGGCCATCAGATTCGGAATATGAGCTGGAAATGTAGCGCAGGGGCTTCGTCCTCTTCCTTTTCTTAGTACCGAAATTGTCGGAACTAGAAAGATCTGACTTATCTACGAGCTTTTCCAAGTGTGCACGGCATTCTGCATATGTGCCTGTAAGTGTAACATGTACTGGGGTTAATTAATGAGCCTAATTATACACTCGATTATTAAATACAGTTAGCATGCATGAATTGAAATGCGAACAGAAAATAACAGCTCATGGCTAGTATTAAAGCGTGAAATCTAATCACTCACTGCCGATATATAATGATGTCTGAAGTACATTCAGGTCAAAGCACGTGCTTCAAGCTAACCACGTGCTGTTACATGATGCAGGCGACTCAACAAAATACAGGGGTTCACGATTCGCTTGGTAATATTTGAAATATCGCGTAAAAGCCTAGGTCGGCCAAAATACTCACGAAATAAGCCTTTCAGTCTCGCATCATGGGTGACAAATGTATCGTCTGGTTCCTGGAGGCGCCGAACCATTCTTTGTGCTTGTCAGTAGGCACTTTCGGCCACTGACATTTCTTGCCATTCACCCGCGTGGACGGTACCACTTCGACCAATTGTGAGGTCAAAAATTCAGCAAGTGCAAACATCTGAAAAGACAGTAGTCACACACGTATCAAGACACAGTATTGAACAGCACATATATTTTGAAAGATGTAGCATCGCTGCATAACGCTCTATCGTCCTGGCCCAGGCGTACGCCAACACGTGTTTTCTGAAGCGGATAAATTACTTGCAGCGTGCACCAGGGTGAAATGTTAGCGATATGGGTTAAAGAAAAGAACAGCTATGTAGCCTATATAATGGCCATACATGATAAAGCACTTACCTCGTTCTGCTGGACTTGAAATGCACGGCACCAACCACGCTGCTCCGACAACCCGACAAATGTAATATTTACCTGCGGTACACCACGGAGGAAGGTGATACACACGGTGCTAGCGATGACACTGCTGCCGCGTCGCAAATGTCCCTCTCAAAAACTGAAACAAGTCACAAAAATGGCGTTTCCAATTTAGGTTTTTTGATAGTAATTATCCTCAAAAGCGGTTGTAATACACCGCCTAATTGTCAAATATTATAAAGCTACTTTAACGAGGTTGTTTATACTGACGGTGATATATCCAAACAGCGGAGAAAAAAAGTTTCGCTTGGCGAGCCATCGCCCAGTCAAGCCAAGCCACTAGATTTGTTCTGTTAGTCCTGTGGATAATGGCGGCGTGCTTGTAGTGTCAGTGCAGATACGATTGTATTTTCTTCCTCAGCTACGGAGGTAACACAGTTACATTTATTTATTTATTTATTAAGAATACAGTCAAAAATTTCAGAACTTCGTATGAGTACTACAATGTGTTTCCGTCGCAGGAGCCAGCATGCCTAAAGCGAAGGAAAAGTCTTACACGCGCAAGATAGCGTCATTGCAAACAAAGGCAATATTTCGGGATTTTGGATTTCAAGCCGGCAGCCAGCCGTCAACGTCTGAAGGAATCGGGAACTTCGAACAATGCAGTAGTGCGTGTGGTACGCTACGCGCATGCAGTAACACATGCTGTGCCAGTGAGTGTGCGAGAATTTGCGTGTCTGGGGCTGACGAAACACTGCGGCTACATCAGCAGCTACTCAGGCGGATTGCTGCAGCTCGGCGCCCACTGAGGGCAGTTCGCCTTGCGTCACCGAAAGTGACTCAACGGACACATCGCCCACAAAATGTTCACACTGTTCGTCCAGGGGAGCATCACACACTGAACCCGAAGGCTCGCCAATGCAACTCAGCGATGTGCCTTCTCCTGTAAGCGGAGTCCCGGAGGTACCTGTTTGTTCATCTTCCACTGATGCATTGTCAAAGCACAAAGATTTTGTTGTCTCACTGCGCAGTTGGGCAATCAAAGAAAATGTTACTCATACAGCTTTGTCCGCTCGTCTAAAAATTCTCCTGGTCAGTACTTTCGATTCTTCATCTCTGCCTAGCGACGCTCGTACTCTTCTCGCCACGCCTAGACATACACAGCGTGCACCTGTTGTCAGTTCAATGGTACCGGGACAGTACTGCCACTTTGGGCTACAGAAAAGCCTCGAGAATGCTTTGTCAAAAGCACGTTATGAAGGCAGTCATGTTTCTCTTGCCTTTAACATTGACGGGCTGCCAATTTCCAAAAGCTCCACCATGCAGTTGTGGCCCATACAGTGCATGATCCATGAAGATCGAAGAATACCACCCCTTGTAGTTGAAATTTTCGCAGGCCCAGGAAAGCCTGCTTCAGCCAATGAGTTTCTCAACAAACTTGTCAGTGACCTGCAACAGCTTCTTTCCCGAGGAATGATTTTTCATGGGCACCTAATTGATGTTTCTTTGAAGTGTTTTGTTTTGGATGCCCCAGCACGATCATTTGTGTTTCAGCTTAAAGGACATACAGGTTATTCTGGGTTTCCTAAGTGCACAGCTGAGGGTACATACAGAAAAAGTCGACTCAGCTTCCCTACTACGTCATCCGCTTTGCGTACGGATGATTCTTTCAGGCGTCAGATTGACTAGGACCATCACCGGGGCACATCAGTATTAACATCACTGCCCATAGACTGTGTGACCTCTGCACCACTGGACTATATGCACCTGTTGTGTTTGGGGGTTACAAAAAAAGCTGCTCAATGCTTGGCTAAGTTGTCCTTTAGATATACGCCTTGGGCCTGCAAAGCGCAGACAATTTTCTCACCTTAATGTGTTGTTAGCACCATATGTGCCGAAAGAATTTGCTCGCAAGCCAAGAAGTTTATCTGCAGCTGACCGCTGGAAAGCTACGGAATTCAGGCTCCTCATCCTGTATAGCGGGCCTCTAGTGCTCAGACCTGTTCTAGCTCCTTCTCTTTACAGGAACTTCATGGCACTACATTGTGCAACTTATATTCTTTCAAATGCGAGCCTGTGCCAGCTGCATCTTGATTATGCAGAGTCCCTTCTACAGCACTTTGTAAAAGGTTTTGCAAAGTTGCATGTAAGTGACCAGGTTTCCTATAATATTCACTGCTTATTACATCTTGGAAATGATGTACGCAAGCACGGACCCCTGGACACTTTCAGTGCATTTCCATTCGAGAACAATATGCAGTTCCTCAAGCGGCTTCTGAAAAGCCACAAAGCTCCACTTGCCCAACTATACAATCGCTTGAAGGAGCGAGATGGAGAGGTAGCTGATCTTTCATCTTTTGACAAAATTATGTTTTCAAAAGAACATTCAGATGTACCCCTTCTACCCGCCTGTGAACCACCCTTGTACAAACAGGCTACATTTGATAGCTTCTTGCTTAGTGTAGAGGTTCCTAACAACTGCTTCATAATAGATTATTTTGTCATTATTCTGGAAAGTTTTGCAAGATTGGGAGGTATGCAGGTGCCCTGCATCATTGTCCGTGAATTCAAAGTAAAAGAAAACTTGTATGAGAAGCCATTTATTTCTGGCACCATTGATGTTTTTGTGGTTTCACAGCTTTCTGGTGTTAAATGTAGGCCATTAAGAAATGTACGCAAGGTTGCTAGGTTACCCTGGCACGGAAAATTTGTTACTATTCCACTGCTTCATCTGTCTTGAGGGCACTAAAAGAAGAATTGATTGCATTTAGAATAGATTACCCTTCAACAGTTTTTGACACACCGCTTTGCTATGAAGAGATGCTTTGTTTTCTTAAAGGGTAACTACGGTGCATTTTCGACCATACTGAGATAATGCTGTTTTCAAATAGTATTGTCAATCCTGCAAAGGCTAAGGTGGTTCATTTCGCCCAGACACTCGTCAGTAATTTTAATTAAGCAATAAGCGACAAGTCAAAACAAAGACCAAAACGCGAAGCTGCTCTGTCATCCATGATGGGTATCAGATGACGTCTCGAGAATTCGTCGCTGATGACGTCACGAGATTGGCTACACCTCACCACGGCTGGCCAGGGTGCACACATAGCTCACATTCCTCTTCTGATGCGCGAAAAGCAAGTTGGCGATGTCGACGCAGAAGCAAGCTGTGCCAGAGCGTCTGAACTTACTAGTGACAAGTTCAGCAACTATCTCAGCGCAGAAGGATTGCTTTTTGATTTCGACCCGCCGGCGCGTGAAGCATCTGACATGCCCCGAAATGATTTTCTTGTTGCTCAATATTGTAATACCGACGTCAACGATGACGAACACGCTGTATACAGCTGACAAAACTGAACTGTGCTAGCATTGTCACCTCGTAGAAGAAAGCGCACGTTGCATCTGTCTGCTGGCAAATGCAGGGTGTTCCAAAAAAAGTAGGCCCTTACGTCACGTGCACTGGGTAGCCTGCGTTTACTAGTGTGATTGCAAAATCGGCTACTAATTTTAAAATTTGTTTTCTAAGAAACTGAATGACTTAGGGTGCATAATTTGGCACATATTATCACGATACCAATGAAAACACACGTTCAAAGTTTCATTGAAATCAGTTAATAACGGAAAAACGTCGGAGTTCCCCTTTAAGTGGTTGTTACATGAAAGTTTTAATTTGTTGTTTTCTTGCGTTAAATGATATGTGGGGTTTAACATCCCGAAACCACCATATGATCATGAGAGACGCCGTAGTGGAGGGCTCCGGAAATTTCGACCACCTGGGATTTATTAACGTGCCCTCAAATCGGAGCACACCGGCGTACAACATTTCCGCTTCCATCGGAAATGCAGCAGCCACAGCCGGGATTTGATCCCGCGACCTGCGGGTCAGCAGCCGAGTACCGTAGACACTAGACCACCATTGCGTTGAGTGTTAAGCCAAGCACTGCTGATCCTAGAAAATAAGTGTAAGTGCTCCCTGAAAAAGTAATTACAACACGTTATTAAAAACTAGTCTTGGTTCCTACTGTACTGAAGTCGCGATATGAGCTCTTCAAATGCTGGAGCAAGAAATTGTGACGTTGCCATGGCCAGGCGAGTATCTTGTATGAAGTCGCCAGAATTAATACTGTAGCCTGACGTCAAGCTAGTGTCGATGTCGCGAGGTGCACCTTGAAAATATTGGCTTTACTAGTACTGAGAAAAAAATGGCACTAAATTGGGACGAAGAAAGGATGACCGCACAACACTGAGGAACAATGGAACTGAGGAACAACTGTGTGTGTGTTTATTAGACGGGAAAATTTAGAGCTGCAAAAACAAATAGGACTGCAACACTTGCTCATAAAGATGAAAAGCAAGATGAATCTCTCGCGAGTCAAAATGTCCAAAGTTAACAGCGCAGAAACATGTTCACTTTTTCGAGGAGGGCAAGTGGAGGCTCACTGACACACGTTTTCTTTCTTCCTAATATGGAAGGCTTCGTTGATTTCGCACTCGATCTTCTGACAATATCGTGAAAGCATCTTTCAATTATAGAAGAACTGGGTGCAGCTGCACGAGGAACAATGGGCTGCTAAGGTGCTGCTTGTTGAAGTCTTGAGATTGAACGGGTGCTCATTCAGGTGATCGTTCAAACATTGACTGGTCTGTCCAGCATAGGTGCAGCCACATGACAACGGAATGTCGTAATACATTGTTAATGCAGTCCTCGTACTGTGTCCTGTGCTTCTTCATGCACGCATGCTCTTTGGGGTTAATTTACTTGTTCGCATAGGCTGCCAAGAAAGCCTTACGCCTGCTTTGCTAACGATCTTGAGTGCATGGCTCGCACCGCGTGCGTAAGGGATGGCGGAAATTTTTTGTCTTGTGCTGGGTGTGTCCTGGTGCTTTGCTCAGCACAGGAAGGACAAAAAAATTTTGCCGTCTCTTAGGTACATAGTTTGAGTCATGCGCTCATGCAAATAGTGTATCAACTGGCCCTTCACGACACCCTTCTGGCTTTAATTCCAAAATAATTTATCTCGAGATTTGCTGTACTTCACACTTGCTCCGAGCTATCTCTGTACACAGGAGATTTGTAGGGCAGAGTAAACTGTCCTTCAAAAAAAATGGTGTCACTACCCCTTTATTATGACAGTCATTTGGTCAGCATATTGAGCTAGCAGTGAAGCGAAACAGCCACTATTGTTCAATAAACGTTCACATTCTTCAAAGATAAAGAGGTGTATTGGTTGTGCTTGAAAACTGATGTCTATGTGAGAACTGTTCATAGTGTTTAAGAGATATTCATGTCATAAGGGTATCTTAATTGTCCGATTGCATTGTTCTATGTAGAGCTTTAAAATGCTTCCTGGCGAATGACTGGTTTATGTATGATTATTGTTTATCGTACATAATAAACAATAAAATTGTATCATCCATTTCCAGCATGTGATGGAATTGAGCCCTGTGCTTTCCATGATGTGAATTTGTCTTATAAATTTTTTTGGTATTTCCCATTTCATGTTTGTTTTTGTATTTTTGCAACAGTCATATTTGTCGCCTGTTCTGCAGTATTGCATTGGATTGGTGTTTTGCATCATACTGGACTGTCAGTTTTTAACTTAAACTTTTTTATTACTTGCTGAATGTTCTTGATATTTTCTGTTTGTACCAAAGCTTGTGTCTTTATGACCCTGTAGGTTTTAATTTTGATATTACAAAATGAAATAATCACAGTTAACTTCTTTCATTGTTTTACCTTGACTGCTATAATTCCTTAAATGTGTGGAGCTGTGCTTCTATTCTCATCATTGCATTCACACTTCAACTTGAACATCGTACTTGAGTTAATTAGTGTTTGATTAATTTATTTATTCATTATAACTGGAGTACATGATTTGACCTAAAGATAATACACGTTTTATTGCATGTGAGACCTTGTGTGAGTCCTACCTTCTTACGCTTTAGCACTTGTTCCTGGGCAAGTTGGTGCCTAAGTTACCAAACATATTGTAATAGTTAAGGACGTTCGTCACTATGCTTGTTGATAGCGGACGAGAAAGGATTAACATCAACAATTGATGCGAACAAAAGCTTTATATTGCACACTAGAGAACGAAGTGGCAGGTGAAAATAAAACTATATATCCAACCCTACACGCCAAGCGTCACGCCACCTGCACGAGAGTCAGACCTCTATTATGCGGAGAGCTCGCGGCTACGCTTACTCAGTGTCCAGCGCGTATAGTTCTCGGTTCGCAAGCAGAAACCGCTGCCTCACAGTTTGGGTCCCCGTCGTCCCGACATGATGCGGTCGTCGACGTGCGCGAGGGCAAAGGTGGCACGGCTGGAACGGCTGACGGCACACGGATGCGCTACCGTGTGCAGCACCGTTGAGTCGGACGTCGCGGCCAACCCAGTAGTCAGGCTCGCAACTCCTGAGCTCCAGGATCAGGCCACGGCTCACGAGGACCACACCCGGTAGGCCTCGTCCACGAACCTGCTCCCGGCCACTGCACCCAGGCAGGAGCCGTTCAGCAGGCCCCGTCCTCGGACCTTGTACAGGCCGCCGGACTCGACCTCGAACGGACACACCGGAGCTCGACCTGGCCGACACGTACGGGTACCACGTCCGGCTCAGGAACGCTGCCTGGAACTCGTCCTCTCGAGCGGCGCACCGCTTCCTCCGTACACACGCCCGCGTGTCGCCCGACAGAACGTCTCGCTCGTCCCTTGCCGATGTGCGACGCTCTGGTGACACCGGCGCTTGATGGCATGGGTTCGGCTACGGAGCAATCAACCCACATCGGAGACGCAATGCTCCAGGCAGGGAATGGCCAGCCCGTCCAGCGAACAGCTTGCGTCGAGACGCGATGCTCGGCGCAACCGTGACCATTATCCAGGCCACGTTCATCGCTGTGCCGAACGTCTGACCATGGAGACGCCTCGCCGAGATCCGCGATTCCCTCGGCAAGGAAAAGAACAGCAGGCCAGGCCGCGCCCCGAGATGCAGTACTCGTGCCTGCAATGCCGCCCCAACTGGGAGTTGGACGGCAGTAGCGTGGACAGCCGCGTTCCCTGGCCGGAACCTGGATCGCCTGCGTCCGACGCTTCGGCCCGCTGTCTTCCGTCTGCCGCTGCTTCGGCTTGTCCCCAGCCATAAAGCCTACCGCCACGTGAAGATCATACGTGGCCCAATCGTGGCACGCCACCTCTATGGGCCACCACAGGTCATCAGCTGATTGGCTGACCTCACGCGCACATTACACGCGCCTTGCCCCACACTTCAGTCGTTGTCGTTTTCTTCACTCATCACACATTTGTTATTCTGTTTTATCGATGGTAAACGCTTGAAAACAAGTACGCTTCTAAGCATGCACAGTGGCATGAAAGTTCGCTGTACTCTTTCACGTCGCTCTGCATGATTCTAAGTTTTTTCTAGCTTATACCATCAATAAACAGTTGGTAATTGACACTCCGGATCCCTAGACGTCACCTTACTTGTGTCCATGAGTCTTGTTCTAATTTAGCATTGCACCAGAATTAATTTTAGCGCTTTGATATTTATTCTGCAGCAAAAGGGTTCCTGTGAAAGACGTTCAAGCATCAATTGAGAGAGTGCACAAAACCTCAAGGACCCTCCATATTACCACACACCCATATATATATATATATATATATATATATATATATATATATATATATATATATATATATATATATATATATATATTTGCATTGCACCAGAATTAATTTTAGCGCTTTGATATTTATTCTGCAGCAAAAGGGTTCCTGTGAAAGACGTTCAAGCATCAATTGAGAGAGTGCACAAAACCTCAAGGACCCTCCATATTACCACACACCCATATATATATATATATATATATATATATATATGGCCGCAAACCCCGTAATGGTCACAAACCCCGTTGTAAAGTTTGTCCTCATATGGAACCGTCATTAACAGCCACCAGCACATCTAACCAATTCATTTTCACAATTAGGGGAAGCTTTAATTGTGATTCATCCAATGTAGTGTATTTACTTGAGTGTGGCACCTGCCATATGCAATACATAGGCTACACTGAAACCCCATTTGGAACACGTTTCAACAATCACCGATCGCAAGCTAAAACCTAACCAAACCTTCCATTATCAAAGCATGTGAACATGCCCGGCCACTCATTTAGTAACCTCAAAGTCACGATACTAGAATCGGGATTCCGCACCAGCCATGATCGTGAACTGCGCGAATCATATCTCATTCATAAATCTAACACTGTTTCAGCTGGAATCAACGAAAACAAAGGAAAACTGACCTGTCTTTCCATAGATTAGGAGCGATGATGCACTGGTTTCAAATTGTACCACCTAAATCACGCCTTCTATGTCTGCCCCTTTTTATTTTTTATTATCTTCAATCATTTCACAGTGGCTTCAATTATACGCTTGTAGCGCCATCATCGCCATCATCATCACCGCGCCGCGCCTCTCTCGCAGCTGATGCTAGCTCGAGCTGCGCGAGATAGAGTACGAGCTGACACGCCTGGCGTGGCGGACGCTGGTAACCGAGGTGGCTCCGCTTCAGGCCAGGAATAAAGTGGCGAGATCGGCACGGCCCCATCGGCCGCCTTCGACGTCATCTCACGTCTCCTCTTCTCTCGCCGCTACATTGGGCTGGTGCTTGAAGTGGCAGCGAGATGGCGCAACTCTACCGGAAGGGCGTCGAGAAGAATGGCGTGCATCTGCAGCTGGTCCGTGACGCCATTCAGCGCCAGAACGGCATCGAGCTGCATGAACCATACCTTGGGGTAGGTCGATTGGAACGGCGGCACTGGCAGGCAGAGTTGCGGGAACATGGCCGCGGGCCGCTCAGCGAAGGGCGTGTTCTCCGGGTCACCAATGTAGCGGCGAGAGAAGAGGAGACGTGAGATGACGTCGAAGGCGGCCGATGGGGCCGTGCCGATCTCGCCACTTTATTCCTGGCCTGAAGCGGAGCCACGTCGGTTACCAGCGTCCACCACGCCAGGCGTGTCAGCTCGTTCTCTATCTCGCGCAGCTCGAGCTAGCATCAGCTGCGCGAGAGGCGCGGCGCGGTGATGAAGAAATGATGATGGCGATGATGGCGCTACACGTTCACATATCACTAAGATTGTTCTTATGCTGCCAAGCAATGTCATTACACATCTACATCTCTTCACTACGTATAAGCATGGTATCACGTCACTGTACATGTAAGGGAATCTTTAACTATGTCTTTAGTATGTATGAACCCTTCTGGTTTTTGTATTTTTTGTCTCTTTTTTTCTTTTTTTCTGAAGTACTTGACATTTTATGATGCGCATTGTAATGCTAACCAGAGCAGATGGCGCTGACCTGTTATTGAAATGAGCTTTTAAAGCCATGTATGAACTGTTGTCACATTACTCTGACGAACGCTGGTCCACCAGCTGAAAACTTTAGTAAAGACGCTTCCACGAAAGTTTCGTCGTCCCTTTCTTGCCTACAATACGTCGGGTCCAGCGTGAATGACGTTCAAAGAACTTGGTATATATATATATATATATATATATATATATATATATATATATATATATATATATATATATATATATAGCTAGGTATTTAAGCTCACTTAACATCAGCCTCGGACAGGCCGCATGGACATTCAAAGGACCATTAGGGGGTAGATTATATATGCACAATGAATAAGAAATCAATATACATATCTATTATGAACATATATGTACCTGTGTATATGTATAATATATCCCCTGATGGTCCTTTTAATGTCCGTGTCGGCTGTCCAAGAAGACGGATGACGAGCGAACGTACAAATTTGTTACCTTTGTACATTCACAGTACGTCCATTGTATATACATTGTACATCCGCAAATATCTGATGGATGTCCGGAATATTCGACACGGACGTCCCGACGTATTCCTAATGGATATCCGTGGTTACTTGGGGAGGAGGAAGGGGGAAAGAAGGCCAAGCGTTGCCTCCTCTGAAGCCAAGACTGGTCCTCTGGCCGGCGCGACGGAAAACGGTCCGTGCGTACAGCTTTCTCTCGAGCATAATGCTGCCGTGGTGAACGAGGTCTTGGCTATGCCGGAAGTTTGACTGCTATGTCGACGGCGCGCCATTCGTGGTGGAAACGGACCACATGGCACTCACCTGGTGTAAGGAAAGGATTTGAAGACGCCGAGAAACATCAAACCAGAACTGAAGAAGACGAGCGGAGGGCAGGTGGCACGAAGGCGACAACAAGAAATAAAGAAGAAGAGGAGAAGGAACGTGCGGGACAAGGCACGTGCGATTACGAGGCAACTGTGCGCCAATCAGCTGATGACCAGTGGTGGCCCATAAAGATGGCGTGCCACGATTGGGCCACGTGTGATCATTACGTGGCAGTAAGCTTTGTGGCTGGGGACGAGCCGAAGCAGCGGCAGACGGGAAACAGTGGGCCGAAGCGTCGGACGCAGGCGATCCAGGTTCCGGCCAGGGAACGCGGCCGTCCACGCTGCTGCCGTCCAACAACCAGCTGGGGTGACATTGCCGGCACGAGTACTGCATCTCGGGGCGCGGCCTGGCCTGCTGTTCTCTTCCTTGCCGAGGGCATCGCGGATCTCGGCGAGGCGTCTCCACGGTCAGCCGTTCGGCACAGCGATGAACATGGCCTGGCTAATGGTCACGGTTGCGCCGAGCATCGCGTCTCAGCGCACGCTCTTCGCTGGACGGGCTGGCCATTCCCCGCATGGAGCATCGCGTCTCCGATGCGGGTTGACTGCTTCGTAGCCGCACCCATGACAACAAGCGCCGGGGTCACCAGAGCGTCGCACATCGGCAAGGGACGAGCGAGACGTTCTGCGGGCGAGTCGTGGGTGTGTGCACGGACCACGGAGCTGTGCAAGGTCCAGGGTGGCCGAGAATCCAGGTGCCAGGGGAGTTCTGGCTGAATCGAGGATCGCCGAGCGGTGCCGAGCCGTACCGAGCGACGCGCCAGACTCGGACGTGGGCCGCGAGCTCATGAGCTGCAGTGTGCACCCAAGGGTACCTGGCGGTGCCCTGGCCAAGAAGAAGGAACGTGGGAAGAGGAGCTCGAGGGTTGAGGCCAGGAAGGCAGAGGAAGCGGTGCACCGCTCGAGAGGACGAGTTCCTGGTAGCGTTCCTGAGCCGGACGTGGGGCCCGTACGTGTCGGCCAGGTCGAGCTCCGGTGTGTCTGTTCGAGGTCGAGTCCGTCGGCCTGTACAAGGTCCAAGGACGGGGCCTGCTGAACGGCTCCTGTCTGGGTGCAGTGGCCGGGAGCAGTTTCGTGGGCGAGACCTACCGGGTGTGGTCCTCGTGAGCCGTGGCCTGATCCTGGACCTCCGGAGTTGTGACCCTGACTGCTGGGGTGGCCGCGACGTCTGACTCAACGGCGCTGCACACGGTAGCGCATCCGTGTGCCGTCAGCCGTTCCAGCCGTGCCACCTTTGCCCTCGTGCACGTCGACGACCGCATCATGTCGGGATGACGGGGATCCAAACTGCGACGTTCCCATTCCTGGACCAGGAAGTGCACAAAACCGAGAAGAACAAGGTGTGCCTGTACAAGTATGTGTTTCCGCCGCACCTGCCGCACCCGACGCTGGCCTTCATCGGGCTGCTGTAGCTGGTTAGGGGCGTGTTCCCCGCGCAGGAGGCGCAGAGCCATTGGTTCGCGCAGCTCATCAACAAGAAAGTGTCACTTCCTTCTCTAGTGTGCAATATAAAGTTTCTTTTGGTCACATCACATGATGTCAATCCTTTCTCGTCCGCTACAAGCAAACATAGTGACGAACGTCCTTAACCATCACACCTGGCTTAAGCGTTTGCGCGAGCCTTCGGGCCGCCTCGCGCGCTGGGCGTTGACCTTGCAGCGGTACAACTTTGTTGTGGGCTACTGGAAAGGGAGTTCGAACGTCGTGGCTGACGCTTTGTTGCGTGCCCCCGTTTTGGCGTCCGGCACTTGTGTCCGCCACTCCTGAGAGCAGTCGCATCAAGAAGACCCCGGGCTATCTGGCTCCGAAAGGTCGAAAGGCGCGAACCCCGATGGCGAAGTGACTTTCGAGTCGACAGCCTCGGGTGAGGACGCACACCTGGTAGACCCTGTCACGTCCGCTGGTATCGTCTTTAGCAGAGAGGATCTGCTCAAGGCACAGCTGGACGATCCGTTTTGTCAACACATCATTGACGAGCTCAAAGAGCTGAGCTCCCAAGCGGAGCGGGGCGGTCAAGCCGCTGGGCGCGGACAGACAGCTGGTATTGCTGTCGGCGCCGAGTGCAGTACGCAGGCTGGTATTGCTGCGGACACGTTGGACTCGTACCTGCTTGATGCCGACGGCGTTATCCTGCGCTACGTACAATCTGTGGAAGCTCTCCAGGAGTCTTTCAAGGTGGTGATACCCCAAAGTCTAAGGAAAGCCACCCTAGGTCATTTCCACAACTCGTGGTTGGCCGGACACGCGAGTGGCCTTAAGACTTCTCAAAAGTTGTGCCGCTGCGCTACCTGGCCTGGCATGAAGCGCGACGCCCTTCACTACGCCCGCTCATGCCGCGTGTGCCAATGCGTGAAGCCTCACGGGGGCAAGCCTCCCGGGCTCATGCAGCCGATTGAGAGCCAACAACCTTGGCAGGTCGCGGCCTGTGACATTATGGGACCTTTCCGAAGAAGCTGGAGAAGCCACGTTTTTTCCTGGCTGTCACAGATCACTTAACGAAGTGAGTCGAACTGTTTCCCCTTCGGAAGTTAATGGCACGTGTAATCTGGGACAAGTTGACCGAGGTCTTTACCCGCTCTGGCATCCCGGCGGAGTCGATCACGGACAATGCGTCCTATTTCACGGTCAAGGTGTTTGTGGATGCGTGTGCTGCCTTTGGCATTAGGCACCATAAAACAACCACGTATCATCCACAGGCCAAACCGACCGAGCGGATCAACCGGAACCTCAAGCCCTTGCTGACAGCCTTTGCGCCGAAACACAGGGATTGGGATGCCTGTCTCAATGAGATAGGCTTCTCCTTGCAATCTATGGTCAATTGCTCGACAGGGTACACACCCGCCTTCCTCAACTTTGGGAGAGAGCTGCCTAACCCCATGGACCGCGTCCTAGAGGGTGGCGGTGGAGCAAACGCTATGAAGATCAGCCCGTCTGGCTACGCGGTAGAACTGCGCCCATGATTCGACGCGGCCCTCGACCTGGCACGTTCCAACCTGGCAAAAGCTCGAGCTGGTCAGAAGGCTCAATACGACCGGTCGCAACGGGATGTCCGTTACGATGTCGGCGATCTCATCCTCAGGCGCAATCACGTCTTGAGTGACGCCGCCAAAGGCATTTCGGCCTCCGTTCCGGCCAAGTGGTTGGGCCCATACCAAGTGTAGACCAAAGTGTCGCCCCTGGTATACAAGCTTGCTGACTCCCAAGGGAGACCAGTCAGCTGTTCAGTTAATGTCTCCGACCTCAAACCTTTCGTGGCCCACAGCAACGGCTTCGGGGAGGGGGAAGCGGTCACCGAACCACAGGGAAACCGGGATAAGGCTGGTTCCAAACCACGCCACCGGTACAACCTGCAAAAACGCACTTAGGCTGATTTCCGCCCCCGGCATTTAGCGGGACGTTATCTCCTGCATGTAGGGAAGCGGAGATTATAGCTGCTGTGCGATCGCCCATCCAGAAGCAACAGTAACGGCTACCTGGCGAGCTTTCTCCCTGGTAACACCATTACACGCGCTGCGCGCGCAATATCCACCCGGTTCCCAGCACTCCCGGCTGCTCGAGAGAGAAAAGCCCTTTCCCCGGTGGCTAACTCTCTTACTGGGTATCTTCCGCGTAGTCGGTGGGAGGAAGGAAGCATGCGCCCTATTGGCGCACGCAACTTTCAATCCGACGGAGTCGGCTCTCTTTATTGGGCTAGCCTGTCACGCCTCCGGGCCCGCACCTTCAGTTGCGTTTGTGCTTTTCACCGACACCCCAGCATTCGTGATGTCCTTCTCGATGGCCCGTTCCTCCAAGAAAAAGCACGGGAGACCTGCCGCGCGCTCGCTCATTCCGCGGGCACCGGCCGCGTCCATGCCGCCTCTGTCAAATGCTCCCTCAGCGCCGGCTAACAAGACACCGCCTCGTCGTGAAGTCGCTACGTGGACGTTTCAACAAGGCACTGAGGCCCCGGTCGCCTTCGTGTGGACTCGTCGCTGGTCCATCAACGCAAAGTCTGGGTGGGGTTAGATCCCGAGTCCATCCCACGTCCTTTCCGCGGGCGCGCCCTTTCGGACCTGCTCGACGCTACCGGAGGTGCCTTGATGCCGCCTGTTCCTGAGGCCTCCTACTGCAACGATTGTGGTGTCCTGCTGGTGCACGAGGCTACCCACTTCCGTTCGAGGGTTCACCGAGCGAAGTTCGGCGGTGCCCCTGCGGTCCTGTCTACTCTGGTGATGCCACCTGGCCTAGGCCTTCGACCCGCCCTGCCGACCAACTCCGTTCAGGTGGTCGTGGCGGCGCTCGTCACGGACTCTTCATTCAAGTCGGTCATCACTGCTGCGGTGTCTGCGACCCTCCCACGGCCTCAGATTCCTGCTGAGACGCCGACGAATGAAGACACCGGGGTCCCCGTCGATCTCGTGGACGGCACTGAGCTGGACCCCAGTTTTTTTGCGGTTTCGGTGGATGCTTTTATTACGGCGTCTTTAGGGTGGCCTTGGTCTTAGGAGGAGGGGATGTGGGAATTGAGAGCGCCCTCCTACCTGGAACCTCGTTCCCCATCTGCCGCGCGCGCGCCGACGGCGTATCCCGGGCGCGCATACGCACTGGGATCCGCCAAAATGGTTGCCAGGGCACCTCTTGGTCTGGGCCAGTCAATTGTCGGCTCTTTTCCGCGCTGGCATGTCCGGGCACGCTACGCTGGTGCGCTGCGCGGGCCTACGTCACAACGCAGCGCCATTTCTCTTTGGGCCGCGCGTTACATCCTCCTCTCCTACGAACTATGTTGCGCCAGGCGATTCGCTCGTCGCGGCGGATGCTCTCAGGCCTCCACGAGAGGTTTACGCGCTGCTCAGCAGACGGATTCTTGTTGGTCCGTTCGACTTCGGCCCTTGTACGGGAGTCGTCGCGCCCTAGACCAGCGTACTTGCTCGGTCTTGCGGAGTACCCTATAGGACCTGCAAGCCCGTGAGTGTTGCGCTGTGCTGCATCTTGGGTTTTAAACCCGTTGTTCTTGTTTTCCTGCTTCGTGCGTAGCTTCTGCGCCGTGCCGGAGAAAACGACGAACCCGGCCGCAGCGTCGTCACACTCAGCGGCAGTGGAGGACGTCGCATCCTTACAAGGTTGCGCTTAGTAGGTAAGACTGGTGCAAACCTATCTACACAAAATAGAGAAACGTTGCTCCCTTAGAGTGCACAAAATAATGCCACGCCAATAAAATCTGAGCCGAAGCCTAGCGTATGTCTTGAAGAAACCTGCGTGGGCGCACTGTGTGTCTGCGCGAAAAGCTTCACAGATAACAGCTCGAAGATGGCGGGGTATCACAAGGAAACACATGCGACCGTCAGAAAGGTAGTGGCATCGATAAAGAAGATCATCCCTTAGGCAAAATTTGCTAGCCTGGCGGCGGAGAGCGCGAGACGGCGAAGGAGTGAGAGGATCAGAAAGAATGCTTATGAGGCCACTGATCCAGGGATCCTTTCGTTGTTCCACCGTCATGTTGCGCAAGGCAAATGACGCAAGTGCAGGCTCAAGGATGGAGAGGCAAACACCTTCATCCGATAGGGGTGAGCAAGAAAGGGCGTCGGCGACCGTGTGCTTCCGGAAGGGTCTTTAAGTGTGGATAGCCAACAAAGGGCGTGGTGATCAGTGACGACGTCGTATGCGTGACCATACAGGTAGGGGCGAAATTTTCCAAGGGCCAAAAAAATAGCTAAGCACTCTTTCTTATTCACGGAGTAGTTAGCCTCGGCTTTCGTCAAAGTTCGGCTTGCGTATGTGACGACATATTCATCAAAACCTGCCTTTCGTTGCGCGAGTACAGCGCCAAGTCCAACACCGCTGGCATCAGTATGAACCTCCGTGGGAGCGGCAGGATCGTAGTGGCGGAGGATGGGCGGTGAAGTTAGCAGGCGGCGTAGTTTGGTGAACGCATCGTCGCATGCTGATGACCAGGTGGAAAGGTCCTTGTCGCCGCTAAGAAGGTCCGTAAGGGGCGCACATACGGAAAGAAAATTTCTAATAAAGCGTCGGAAATATGACAAGCCGACAAAAATTTTAAGTTTCTTCAAGTTCTTTGGCTTCGGAAAATCGGCGACTGCTCGAAGCTTGGCGGGGTCGGGAAGTATGCCATCCCGCGATACGACGCGGCCAAGAATGGTGAGCTGCCGGGCACCAAAACGACACTTCTTCAGGTTGAGTGTAAGGCCAGCGTCGGTAAGGCGTGTGAGGACGTGCTCGAGACGATTAAAATGGGTGTCGAAATCGGTGGAAAGACAACTACGTCATCGAGGTAGCATAAACATGTGTTCCACTTGAGGCCTCGTAAAATAGTACCCATCATTCTTTCAAATGTGGCTGGAGTGTTACAAAGGCCGATAGGCATAACGGTAATTTCGTATAGTCCGTCAGGTGTGACAAATGCTGTTTTCGGTTGGTCAGGTGCTTCCTTAGAAACTTGCCAGTATCCAGACCGTAAATCCAGCGAAGAGAAGTATTATGCTCCCTGAAAACAGTCAAGGGCGTAGTCTCTTCGCGGTAACGGGTAAACGTCTTTACGGGTGATCTTGTTTAAACGTCAATAGTCCACACAGAACTGAATGAAGCCGTGCTTCTTCTTAAAAAGAACGACCAGTGATGCCCAGGGACTGTTGGAAGGCTGTACAATACCTCGCTGGAGCATGTCAGCAACCTGGTCGCCAATAACACGGCGCTCCGACGCTGAGACTCGGTAGGGGCGCTGCCGTAGAGGCGTACGGCTTCCTGTGTCAATCTTGTGAGATATGTTCGATTTGTGTCTGAGGTCAGAAGCGTGGCTGTCAAAAGAAGTACGAAACTTTTGCAGCAGGTTCGCCAACTGGCTCCGTTCTGAAGAAGACGTTGCGACATCGATGGAGTGGTGGAAAGCGTCAAGGAGTGACTGGTCAACAATAGTCAGAAGTGAGTGCGCTGAGGTCAGTAGAAAGTAAACTAGACGGAGTGCCAAAAATGTGACGGGCGTCGATCGGATGCACGTGACCGACACATTCACCATAAAATAAAGGTAAAGGCCCTTCTAGCGTATTGTACACGAGCGTCTTAGTGACGCCATGGTGGAGACTAAGGAGAGCAACGGGCAATGGAGAACATTTGTGTTGAAGGATCAAGGCAGAGGGCGTAAATAGAACATCACCGTCGGAAATAGCGGTACACGACACAGTCACCAGCAAAGAAGAGCGCGGTGGTATGGTGGTGTCGTGGAAAACAGACAGTTTATAATACGGCAGGGAGGCTTCGACAGCATCAACATCAGGAAGTGCAGATAGCTGAAGTTGAGCGTGACAGCAGTCAATTACGGCATTATTAATCGCAAGGAAGTCCCAGCCGAGTATCAAGTCATGGGAACACGAGGGAAGCACTACGAATTCGACAATATACACAATCCCTTCGATGACGACTCGTGTGGTACAGGCTGCGAGAGGTGTTACACTTTGTGCGTTAGCCGTTCTAAGAAAGAGGCCAGGTAATGGCGTCAGCACTTTGAACGGGGACGCAGTTCGTGCCTCGGGAACTGCGGCCGTTAGTTTTTCTGGTCGGTGGGTCCGGAACGGCGACGCATAGGGGAAAGCGAACGTCGACGTGGAAATAGGGAGCGGCAGGTGGGGCCTTGTGGACGACCAGAAGGAAAAGAAGAAGAAGGAGGGCTTGGAGGCGTAGTAGAAAACTGAGGGTCAAAAGAGGGCATTCGTCGAATGTTCTGAGCAGCCTGGCGACATCGACAATAACGTGCCACGTGGCCAACACCGCCACAAGCAAAACATATCGGACGGTTGTCGTAGGTCCGCCATTGGTCGGAGTAGACTCCGACTTGCGGCTGGGGGACAGAAAACTGCGACCGAGGTGGTATCAGCATTGGCGGCGGTGAATAGGTCGGCGGCGAAAAAGGCGGCGGCGAATACATAGGCGCTGGCTGGAATGCAGGCTGTCGAGGTCAAGCAACGGCCTCGGCGTACTTGAGAGGTGCGGCGACTGGCAGCGGTTCATGGGTGGGAGGATGAACTTGTGCAACCTGGTCATGAATGAACTCGCGGAGTGTAGACGTCAATCTGCGTGGTTGATCGGGTACGCAGGACATCAAAGAGCGCTGACGAGCGACCTCAGCGCGGATGAACTCTTCAATCTTGGAGAGAAAAGGAGCATGGTCTTCTCCTATGCCAAGGGTAGACAGGCTGGACAAAGAGTCGTCGAGCACCGAGGGAGGTCGGGTGGAAAGACGTTGCCTGCGCAACTCGTCAAACTTTGGCATAACTCGGTCAGTTTTAGGACAGTGCGAGGACTCTTAGAAAGCAACATTTGGAAAGCGTCGTCCTCAATGCTCTTCATGATGGGCTTGATCTTAAGCTCTTCGGACATCGACTCGTTGACTCGCTTGCAAAGGTCCAGAACGTGCTCAATATAGCTTGTGAAATTCTCACCAAGCTGCTGGGACCGAGTATGCAAGTGTTGTTCGGCACGGCGTTTGCGTACCTCAGGCCGTCCGAAAACTTGTGTGAGGCGCGTTTTGAAGATAGACCATGTAGGGAGTTCCGCTTCGTGGTTTATAAACCACTGCTTGGCCACGTCCGACAGGTAGAAGGAGACGTAGGCCAACTTGGTGGCGTCCTCCCATTTGTTGTGGGGACTCTCTCGCCCGTACATAAAAATCCAGTCATCAACGTCCTCGTCTTCTGTGCCTGAGAAAGCAGGGGGATCTCGCAGACGCAGAGAACCGGCGCAGAGAACAGTAGGCGGTGCCGATGGAGGAGTTGGAGCGGCGCTTGCTTCGGTAGGCATATTGGATGGTAAAATGCGATTTCGAAGCTCCAGGGTGATCGAAGCCCAGCAGACTCCACCACTTGTAACGGGGTTTATTTGCAGAGAAGAACGCAGAAGGCGAAGCAGTCAGCAGCGTCCGGCGAAATGCCGCAGGCACGAGCTTATGCTGATGGCGATGCCCCTGAGGCGCCGAGAAATGCCGCTGAGGCTCCTCTTCTTCACTACAGCACATTCGTCTAATATTCGTACTTCTGGACTGCTTTTGGCTCCGTGTGTGTTCGTGTGGCTTGAAGCTATTTTTTACAAGACCAAATTGAGCAAGTGTTCAGCACTGGCGCTTCACCCACCCAAATTTTTTAGACTTACCTTTCCAAGTCCGGTGACAAAGTTCAAAAGGATTGAATCTTTTTTTCAAAGCAAAACCGGAACACAGCAATAAATTAAGCCGCAAGTATGATTCGCTGCCTGCAAAAACGAAGACTAGGCAAATGTGTGTACTACCCATCATTCCCATGGTCACTGAACAATCGCAGCGCCAGAGTCCCCTCTAGTTAATTTTACGAAACTCTATGGCAACACACACCCCGGATCCACCTCCATCGCGTGTAGTGGCACCTGTAGCGGTAAATTACCCAATATAGGACAATGTCTTATGTCAATGTAAGGGTCAGCCTGTCCCAAACCCCGAGCACACACTCGAATTTTTACACCATCGTTTATCACCAGGGAGGCAAGAATACAAATGTTTTTGGGGTGGAAAAGAGGGGGGGGCATGTGCCGGCCCGGTGTGCCACTCCGTAACTACGCCACTGTTTACCACGCCTAAATAAAAACGAGGGAAAACAAGTTCCAGCGGATATGAAGGCTTGAAGAGTCGTCGTGCAAGGAATGGTGCTGCAGCCACAGCTCGACCCAAGCAGACTTTATTATAGGCAGCGAATCTTTATTTTTAGCAGAAATGTCGAGAGATAGATGCTCATAAATAAGTTAAGAAAACGATTGCGGTTCTGACAAAGACGTGTTGTCTAAACGCGAGCTCTAGCAACAAACCTTGTTTGGCGACTACAAAACAGGTTTTTCTAGAGACAATTTGAAGGCCGTGCTGCAGGGTCTTCTCTCGGCTTTATTCTCAACACATCGCTGCACGCAAACATCCGGCAGATGGAGCCGTAAACAAAGAGTTGAAACTGGGATCACCCACAATAAAAGACATCGCTTAAAACTTCCGCAGCTGTGCCTTAGATGCCGGGATGCAAAGCGGTATTTTTATTTTTGTGCATCTGCATATCATGCGGCTACAATGCACGTCAAAACTGCTGCGTGCCTTCAGGAGCAGCCGAGAAGGTTGGCATAGATGGGTGCGGCTGCTGCAGTTGAGCTATGGATTGGTGAATCATATCCAGGGCAAGCGCGATGTCCAAACTTGAGGAACCTCCCCACGATGGCTGCTGCTGCTGTCCAGCTGTGTGCTGCTGTCGCTGTACGGGTTGCTGTTGCTGCTGCTGCATCATGAGTCGAGGGTGGTGCCTGCGAGTTGTCATAGAGTTGGGCAGTTATTCTAGGTCTGTTTTTTTTACAGCGACAGCGTCAGAGAGCTCGTTTCGCAGATAGGCAGTCGTCGGAGTCATTGGTGGTGAGTGAAAAATTATCTTGTGCGCGACTGAAAAATAAAAAAATAAATAAAATATAATAAATTCAACATTCCGAGTCTGAGGAAAGTGTAGATTGAACCCTAGCTACCATGAAACCACGAGATATGTTCAAAGTGTTTAGAAAATGAACATGAATATTGTGCAGATGAAAGGAGTTGACGCATCATATATATTTTCTGGAAAAAGCGTAAAATCACGCCAGCCATCAAAAGTTGTGGATTGAGCGAATAGTGGGTGTTTTAAAGGCCGGCACATATTAAAGCGCTTAGACACAGTTAATCATCAACAGTAGAACGATAAATAAATTGAAGGGTTCACATGTTGCCCTTCGGACGCGTAAGCATTGAACGATACTTTTAAACGGCAAATTTTCAGCGCACAGTCATTAGTTTTCTTACGGCACGGTCAAGTATTGCAGCGAGACCGAAGAATGTTGGCAGTTAAGAAGGCGATGTAAACGAGGCCCTATGAACCCTTCGCGAACTACTTTTCAAGGCGGAGGTCAACAGCAGAGCCATAAACAAAGTGAACAGCTGCGAAGGGTTCACGTGTTGCCCTACGGACGCGTAGGCGTTCAACGATACCTTTAAACGGCCGATTTTCTGCTCACAGTCATTTCTTTTCTTATGGCATGTGTAAGGGTTGCACCGAGAACCGAAGAAGGTTGGCAGTTAAGAAGGCAATGTACACGTGGCCTATGAACCTATCGCGATCTACTTTTCAAAGTAGAGGTCAACTGTCCTGTGTGTTTTTTTGACAATCATTGCATAGTGAGGTGTGTCTGTGCACATCTTTGGGAAGTATGAAGGTAAAGGTTGAACCTCTATCACTTTGGGATTATTTATTTAGCGCATAACAGGCACACTAAGTGCGTGAGCGACGATAGAACCACTCGTGTTCTTCATAAGTTCTGCTGCTAATGGTTGAATCTTCTTTTGTATAAAAGTGAACGAATGTTCTAATTTTATTGGTTGAATTGTTTCCAGATACTTAGAAGCAGCTTTATAACACCCTAAGCTTCAACATATTGCCACGTTCCTTTTCCCAAGTTTTTGTTATCGTCCCAAAACACCACACGATTCTTAGCGCAAACCGCGCCTGCAGTTTTCTAGAAGGTTCCGGACTGTAGTAGATCATTTCGATAAGATCACGCCCACTGTGCGAACGGTACAGATAGTTCTGGAAGCTACGCCACCGCCAGCGATAACGCTAGAACATTCGACAGCAAGAGTATAAATGCCGACGCGCTTCGCCGCTTGTGAGTTGTTGATCGAAGGCCGACGCTGCGTTCGCCGCTATCAGTCCGAGACTGCTATCTGTGCAAGACTGCTGCTGTAATTAGACTTTCTCTTTACCGGGCACAGGTTCGCCCAAATAAACAGTTAAATACTAACACGAAGTTTCCTGTCTTCGGCCACGTCACGACCCCGTGACATCTGGTGGAGGTGCTGCTTCGTTCATGTACCGGACGCCCCCGTCAAGCCGTGAACCCAGCCCCCGTCGCGGAGAAGACACCGACGCCAACCAAGGGCAGCTAACGAGCCGCCGACAGCAAGGTCTCCCACCGGAGTACGGCCTTCTACAAGAAGAGCCGCGGAAGACCAAGACCATGACCTCGACTGCAGTGACAATGACAACCGGGGCGTCCCAACCCGCGATCGTCTTTCATCAACCCAGGGAACCACCAACGTTCCATGGCTCATCGTTTGAAGACCCGGAAACCTGGCTTGAAACATACGACCGTGTGGCCACCCTCAACCACTGGGACAACGAAGAAAAGCTCCGTCGTGTGTACTTCTACCTGGAAGACACCGCAAGAACCTGGCTAGAGAATCGGGAGTCCACGCTCCGAACGTGGGATGTCTTCTGCGGCGCATTTCTGCAAACGTTCGTGAGCGTCGCTCGCAAAGAGAGGGCCGCTGCTCTACTCGAGACCCGGGTTCAGCTACCAAATGAAAAGGTTGGAATTTTCACAGAGGAGATGACCCGCCTATTCCGTCACGCTGACCCAGACATGCCTGAGGAAAAGAAAGTTCGTTTCCTCATGCGAGGGGTCAAACAGGAGCTCTTCGCGGGACTAATGAGGAATCCACCGAACACCGTCCAAGAATTTGTATCCGAGGCGACCACCATCGAAAAAACGCTGGACATGCGCACCAGACAGTATAATCGTCGCCTGACTCCAGAATGCGCTGCTGCTCAAGCCAGTGACTCCGACGACCTGCGTGAAACGATCCGAGCGATTGTGCGGGAAGAGCTGCGCAAACTGTTGCCTTCGGCGCAGCCTCAAGTGAATTCGATCGCCGACATCGTGCGAGAAGAAGTCCGGCAATCGCTTCGAATTCCCGAAACACTGCCGCCCGAGCCAGAAACTATGAGCTACGCCGCTGCAGTACGCCACAACGCTCCTCCCCGTCCACGCCGAAACGCCGCCCCGTCGCACTTCCGTCGCCAGACGCCACCGCCGCCACCACCCCCACCGACGTGCTACCGTTCCCCAGCAGGCCGGCGCAGTGCACCGAGGAAAACGGACGTTTGGCGTGCACCTGACAACCGCCCGCTCTGCTACCACTGCGGCGAGGCCGGGCACACATACCGCCGTTGCCCGTACCGAGAGATGGGACTGCGTGGCTTCGCCGTCAATGCACCGCGTCCGCGGCCAGGAGATCGGCCACGTGACATCGCCGACTACCTGGCAGGAACTCAGTGGACACCACGAAGTCCTTCCCGTTCGCCGTCACCCAGCCGCCGCATGTCACCGCACCTCCGGCAGTACTCTGGCCCATCGCGGGGCCGGTCTCCGAGCCCGTATCCGGGAAACTAAGGGCAGCAACCGATGGAGGTGCGGTTGCTGTGCGACGAACTACCGAAGATCCTCCGACGACGACGACGCCGCGACGGAGTTTTCCGAACACAACGCCAAACAGGCAAAGCCCTGACGGCGAAAGCTCACTTACCGAAGGTGGCCTGACGACGCAACATGGAAGCAGCGGAAGAAGCCGACGCAGCCGTGACCCGACGCCACGCCCTAACTGTAATGCGAGACGGCGAACTAGCGACCTCGACGTTCTTATCGACGGCCACAGTGTGACCGCTCTCGTCGATACTGGAGCCGACAATTCTGTCATCAGTGGGTCGTTCGCCGCGAAGTTAAAGAAAGTTAGGACAGCTTGGAAAGGCCCTGAAATCCGCACAGCCGGTGGTCATCTCGTAACGACTGCAGGAATCTGCACAGCGAGAGTCACCATGAACGGACGTATTTATCCTACAGACTTCGTAGTCCTACAGCGTTGCTCGAGAGATGTCATCCTCGGCATGGACTTCTTATGCCTCCATGGTGCTGTCATCAACCTAAAAACAAAGTCGATAACGTTATCCACAGAAGAAGCACTACCGCCGCGCACGCCGTCAGGACACCATGCCTTGAATGTGCTGGAAGAACAAGTCACCACTCCACCTTGCTCAAGCGTCAATATTTCAGTCGGCGCTCCTAAATCACCTGACTTGGAAGGCGTCGTTGAAGGCAGTCAGCATCTGTTGGTCACCCGAAATATTTGCGTCGCAAGAGGAATTGCAGAGCTGCGGGGAGGCAAAGCAACGGTTATGCTCACGAATTTCAGCAATGAGTACAAACATGTGAACAAAGGAACAACGGTCGCATACATCGAAGAAATTGTCGAAGCCACCAGTGCTTTCGCCCTCGCCGATTCTGCGGAACCTGCTCAGAGGAACCAAGCCCCTCCCATAGCTTTCGACGTCAATCCCAGACTTCCGAACGATAAGCAAGAACAGCTCAAGGCCCTGCTCCTGCAATACGAAGATTGCTTTTCGTCGTCATTGAAAATTCGGCAGACCCCAATCACGAAACATCGCATCATACCCGAAGAAAATGCCAGACCACTTCGTCAGAGTCCGTACAGGGTTTTGACGCGAGAACGTGAGGCCATGAAGAGACAAGTTGATGAAATGCTGCGGGATGACATTATCCAGCCGTCCAAGAGTCCATGGGCAACCCCCGTGGTGTTAGTGAAGAAGAAGGATGGGACCCTACGTTTCTGCGTCGATTATCGCCGCCTGAACAAAATCACAAGAAAGGACGTTTATCCTCTCCCACGAATAGACGACGCACTTGATCGGCTCCATAACGCCAAGTACTTTTCGTCAATGGACCTCAAGACTGGCAATTGGCAAATCGAAGTCGACGAAAGAGACCGAGAGAAGACGGCGTTTATAACACCGGACGGCCTCTTCGAGTTTAAGTTGATGCCCTTCGGCCTTTGCTCAGCGCCTGCAACTTTTCAACGCGTTATGGATATAGTACTGGCAGGATTGAAGTGGCAGACTTGCCTTGTTTACTTGGACGACGTCGTCGTGTTTTCCTCGAGTTTCGACGAGCATCTTCGGCGCCTTGAAGCTGTACTTCAAGCCATCAAGACTTCCGGACTCTCACTGAAACCAGAAAAGTGCAGATTTGCGTATGAGGAGCTCTTGTTTCTGGGGCACGTTATCAGCAAGTCTGGAGTTCGTCCCGATCCACGGAAAACAGCCGCCATCGCAGAATTCCCGCCGCCCACTGACAAGAAAGCCGTGCGCCGATTTCTGGGCCTGTGTGCCTATTATAGGCGGTTCGTGAAAAACTTCGCCCGCATCGCCGATCCTCTCACTAACCTCACGAAGGCCAACGTGGAGTTTAAGTGGGAAACGCCACAGGAACACGCTTTCCAGGAGCTTAAACATCGCCTCCAGACGCCTCCGTTACTTGCCCATTTCGACGAATCCGCCGAGACAGAAATACATACTGACGCAAGCAGCGTAGGTCTTGGCGCCATTCTTGTGCAGTGGGCTGACGGACTTGAAAGGGTTATTGGTTACGCCAGCCGATCGCTATCCAAAGCAGAAGCAAATTATTCCACAACAGAAAAGGAGTGCCTCGCCATCATCTGGGCTACGTCGAAATTTCGCCCCTACCTCTACGGCAGGCCCTTCAAAGTTGTGAGCGACCACCACGCATTGTGTTGGCTAGCCACCTTGAAAGACCCTTCAGGTCGCCTCGCACGATGGAGCCTGAGACTTCAAGAATATGACATTACTGTCATTTACAAGTCCGGCAAAAAACACTCCGACGCCGACTGTATCTCTCGTGCGCCTGTCGACCAACCACTACCCGACGACCCGGATGACGACTACTTCTTAGGAACGATAACTACCGACGACTTCGCTGAACGACAGAGGGCTGACCCGGAACTTAAGGCCCTAATAGAATACCTCGAAGGCAGGACCGCCGAAATCCCGAAGGTATTCAAGCGCGCACTTGCGCCGTTCTTTCTACGAAACGGTCTTCTACAAAAGAAAAACTTTTCACCGCTTCGAGCTAAGTACCTTCTTGTGGTGCCTTCAGCTCTGCGACCAGAACTCCTGCATGCCCTGCACGACGATCCGACGGCAGGGCACCTCGGTGTTTCTCGCACGCTCGCGAGGATACAAGAAAGGTACTACTGGCCACATCTTACCACCAACGTCACTCGTTATGTGAGAACATGCCGGGACTGTCAGCGACGCAAGACACCGCCGACAAGGCCAGCGGGACTCCTGCAGCCAATTGATCCACCTCGCCGACCTTTCCAGCAGATTGGCATGGACCTACTGGGGCCGTTCCCGACGTCAGCTTTCGGAAACAAGTGGATCGTGGTAGCTACCGACTACCTCACCCGCTACGCCGAGACAAAAGCCCTGCCAAAAGGCAGTGCATCCGAGGTAGCTAAGTTCTTCGTCGAAAATATCGTCCTACGTCACGGCGCCCCGGAGGTCCTTATCACCGACAGAGGAACGGCATTCACTGCCGACTTAACTCAAGCGATCTTGGCATACAGCCAAACAAACCACCGCCGGACGACAGCGTACCACCCACAGACCAACGGCCTCACCGAGCGGCTTAACAAGACGATCGCCGATATGCTGTCAATGTACATCGATGTTGAACACAAGACGTGGGACGCCATTCTTCCGTATGTGACCTTCGCATACAACACGGCGGTGCAGGAGACGACGCAGATATCTCCATACAAATTGGTCTACGGAAGGAGCCCGGCAACGACGCTCGATGCCATGTTACCCAACGTCACCGACGAAGAAAACCTCGATGTGAGCGAGTACCTTCAACGAGCCGAAGAAGCCCGACAACTTGCGCGTCTCCGTATCAAGAATCAACAGACGACCGACAGCCACCGTTACAACCTTCGACGACGCTTCGTGGAATACCAGCCCGGTGAACGTGTTTGGGTGTGGACGCCGATACGCCGACGTGGACTAAGTGAAAAGCTTTTGCGACGGTACTTCGGACCGTACAAGGTGGTTCGACGTCTCGGCCCAGTTGATTACGAGGTTGTCCCCGACGGTATCACGAACTCTCAACGACGCCGATCGCGACCTGAAGTCGTCCATGTCGCGCGCCTCAAGCCGTTTCATGCGCGTTAACAAACTGAACCAGTGTTTTTTTTGTATGATTGTTGTATCGGAACTTATTCATTGTACTTTCTTGCATTATTATTGTACTTTCATCTTTACTTAAAGCATCGGGACGATGCCTTTTTTCAGAGGGGGGCAATGCCACGTTCCTTTTCCCAAGTTTTTGTTATCGTCCCAAAACACCACACGATTCTTAGCGCAAACCGCGCCTGCAGTTTTCTAGAAGGTTCCGGACTGTAGTAGATCATTTCGATAAGATCACGCCCACTGTGCGAACGGTACAGATAGTTCTGGAAGCTACGCCACCGCCAGCGATAACGCTAGAACATTCGACGGCAAGAGTATAAATGCCGACGCGCTTCGCCGCTTGTGAGTTGTTGATCGAAGGCCGACGCTGCGTTCGCCGCTATCAGTCCGAGACTGCTATCTGTGCAAGACTGCTGCTGTAATTAGACTTTCTCTTTACCGGGCACAGGTTCGCCCAAATAAACAGTTAAATACCAACACGAAGTTTCCTGTCTTCGGCCACGTCACGACCCCGTGACAATATTTTTATCTCACCTAACTCGATACGATAAAGGGTCGTCCACCACCCATATTGCGTGGTTGATTGCTAATAATACCACTTTTCTATAGCCAGTTTTTATGATTTTCAGAGCAGCTGTCTGACTAGAAGCAAAATTTTCTTCTTTTTCTTCGAACAAGTAGAGGTAACGAAAAGCACGAGAGGGGACTAGCAAGTTGAATGCATCATCATCATATGTATATTCTATTACCCTGTCTTGTGCCAGAGAATTCCGGGGCATGCCTTCAGGGTTCTAAATTTTATGACACCACCTAATCATCTGCCATACTTTCAGACACACCATTTTTCCCGCGGCATTCTGCATACGATATCTAGCCTTATCTTCTCAAACTCTTTTGCTTCTCCCCACAAATTTTTCCAAGTTTAATTTCAAGGTCAGGAAAGCAGGAAATGCGTAGAAACCGCACTCCAGGTGAGAATATAGACAGCATGATGTAAAGAAAATTGACCGGTCAACAGCACGCCCGCTACGGGGTGGTTGGTTTGAACCGCTGGTTTCGGGCTCCTGAAATGACGGTGGCGTTTTCGTCAAGATGGGACCACCTCCACGGCCCGAGTACGGGCCGCGCAACGCGTTGCAGGGCTGCGCACAAGTACCCGTGCAGCAAACCTGCGTCGAGTAGGCATAGGGGAGGGAGGTAATCGCATGGGAGACCGTGAGTTCGCACGGCTGGAAGGGTCCGCCCATATCCTGGTGCTGCGTGGTCTGGGCCGTCGCCGGTGAGCAGAGCGTTGCTTCCACAGCGCTGGAAGTGGCAGCTTCAGTGAACCTCCAACGGGACCCTGAAAGAGGTCAGCATGCGTCACTCGTTGCTTGGTGCATCCAAATCCAGTACCCCAAGCCACATGCTCATTTAGTCCTGCAGTAGAGTTCGGCACGGTGGTTCACTGGTCACGGTACTCATCTGATCACCCGAAGGATTCGTTTTAGATCTCAGCCGTGGCATTCGTGTTTGGGTGGAGGCGAAATGGTGTGTGCCACGTTAGGGCAGGGGTACACTAGATGGTCGATATTTCTGGAGCTATGCGCCACGGTGTCCCTTACAATGGCACCGTGGTTTTGGTACATAAACCCCCCGATATTACTACACCAGTGCTTCCCTGTGGTGCAGAACGCCTTTGTTCAGAATCCGTATGGACGACCAAGTGGTCTCGTGACATGCCAGCTTGTTCGGCCGTTTTAAACGAGCATAACCTGAACGATACAGAGACCCACCGAGGTGGTCTAGTGGCTAAGATACTCGCCTGCTGACCCGCAGGTCGCTGGTTCTAAATCCCGGCGGTGGCAGCTGCATTTCCGATGGAGGCGGAAATGTTGAGGCCCGTTTGCTCAGTTTTTGGTGCACGTTAAAGAACCCCAGGTGGTAGAAATTTCCGGAGCCCTCCACTACGGCGTCTCTCATAATCATATGGTGGTTTTGGGACGTTAAACCCCACATACCACATACCAACTCGCCTGCTGACCCGCAGGTCGTGGTATTGAATGCCGGCTGCGGCGGCTGCATTTTCGATGGAAGTGAAAATGCGGCAGGCCCGTGTGCTCAATTTGGGTGAACAAACACCAGTTGGTCAAAATTCCCGAAGCCCTTCACTGTGACATCTTTTTTTTATACATACGCTGTTTTTTGGGGCGTGAAACCCCACGTATCGATCATGAACTATACAGATGCATTTACGTCATCTTGCTATAAAGCTCGATCAGCTTATCTCCAGTAGCGCAGTGGAAGCTGTGATTTGTACGGGAAATATCATGCGCTGAAGTCAAGCCCATAAGCGCTGTTGTAGTCGGATGTCTGCCTGCTTCTTGC
Source organism: Rhipicephalus microplus (assembly GCF_043290135.1). NCBI lineage: Eukaryota > Metazoa > Arthropoda > Arachnida > Ixodida > Ixodidae > Rhipicephalus > Rhipicephalus microplus. The sequence continues at coordinate 14,295,997 of NW_027464588.1, forward strand.
AGCAGTTAAGATTTCCGGACCTGCGAAGAAAGATGACCAATAAGATTTAGTGTGGTCAAGTCGTCCATGCGCTGGCACCGCGAACGTGCAGTACAGTGTAGAAGTGCGAGAGGCTCGATGTCTACGTTCATATGCCGCAATCACAGTTCAAAAAGCAGCAATTTTATTTGAAACATGGTGTGAACGTATTATTCTGGATTGATGCTCTTCTTAAGCATAATTCTAACTTTAAGCGCTAAATTGGGAAAAGTACGAGAAAACAAGCGACACCAGAACTTGTGTCAGTTCCTCGTTTGTCATTATGTGATTTTGTGCTTTAGATTGTACTGATGCATATTTATCAACGTGCTAGTCTTTCAGTCTTCCTTCTTAACGCTACAGAAGTTTTTTGGTCGTCTTGGTGATATAGTGACTTCAGCAATGCAGGTGATCGAAAACGCTTCTGTGAGTGCTCAGTACAAGTTTCAGGCTGCTATTCGGGAGTCCAACTGAGTGCTCGCTACCTAGCGGCCATGTCTGTAAACGGCGCTACCTGGGAAAACCGTTAAAGGAGATGTGACCACGTTGCGCTTGTTGAGACGCAGCCGCATAGTTTTTGTCTTTCTGCCATGCCGCACGTGCGAGCCTGAAAAAGGAGAAAGCGCTGTTCAGAGACCATTGCAGTTTTTCGCAATGCGTGGCATAGTGGGGGAAAGATGGCAACGTATCGTTCTGTCACTTCCTTATGCTTGCAGACACGCACGACGGGGAACGGTGCAAACCAGAAACTTGCGCATTGGGATGGCCACTATAGTAGTTTGTTCTGATTACTTCGCTTGCGACGACTTAATTCTGCTCGGTGGGTACAGCATTATTAGATTGTGTGAATGTTTTTCAATATGAGACCCTCTCTAAGTGTGGAGTCGTTTATATAAGTAAACGCTTTAGAAAATTTGTTGCGTTACATGTGTGACTGTATTTTTTTCTTATGCTTGTTTTCTGTGCAAGCCGTAGTGCTACCCATTCTCAAATTAAGCTGCTGTAGTCGTTCCTCCCGATTTTTTTTCTATTTGGCATATGCGCGCACACAAACGCGTGCACAACGGTCGCGCTTGCGCATAGCGTGCATGTATGTTCGTGCGTACGTACGGCATGTCTGTCACGGTGCATTCATAGCGTGCGTAGTGGGCGTGCATGTACCTGCTTTCATCATCATCTACTGCCAACACGAACAACGGAGTGTCCGGAAGCACACGAGCTTAATCATTAGAAACCTAATAACATGGATCGGCAAAGGTACAATCGAAGGTACGATTTGCCTTGCCTCAAGACACACCAGCATAGGAATAGCTCCTTTATGTAAGAGTACGAACGGGCGCTGCACTCTGCCACGCGCCGCTCACCGCTCGCGAGACGCTGCTTTTCTCTAATCAGGTGAACTGAACGCGTATTCAGCTTTTGATGGCAAAACAAAACTTAGTGGGATACATCAAATCGGCAGCAAAGGTCACAGCATAGTTAGCTCAAAAACTGATAAGGCCTTGCCTGTAGCAGTGCAGCAACGCAGCGCATAAGCACTGTAGTGCCTTTCGAAGAGACCAGTCAATATGAGCAGTGGTCGTCTTCAATCTCGGGCTCACTAAACAGGTTCTTCAACGTGGAGTAAATATGTTTGCGTTCACCGAAAAGGCTCAGTGTTCCCACCCATAGCGCAATTATTTCCGCTCTTTCACCAATGAAACTTTTTATGCTGATGAGAATGAGGCGGTCCGCTTTCACCTTCAATGAATCAACGCGATCTGACACCACAATGAAAAAACTTCAGCACAGCGCCAAGCGAAACCATGGCGAAAGTGCCACGTCGACCCTGTTAGGCGCATCCATTTTGCTTATTCAACCAGCATTGCCTGCACGCAGACCGTTTTCTGCAGTTGTGAAAAGACAGTAATTGAGTTTACGTAATGTTGATGTCGTCAATCTGTAACAGTCCCGCCGACATATATTGCAGGGGGCGTGTCGTCGAGACGTTCTCTCAGGTTAAGTGGTCCTCAGCAGGACAATTCTTGGAACGTGACACTCCAGCCATGTTTCTTTTTCAAAGACCTCATCATAATTATTTGTTGTTCTTTTTTTCCGCCAGAGAACCACGATATGAATATGAGCCACAGCGTAATGGAGGGCTCCAGAAATCAGGTCTTCAACGCGCACCTAAGCCTAAGCACACGAGTCATGTCGCGTTTCGACTCAGTCAAAACTCAGCCGTTACGATTGCGACTCTACCGCCGCTCTGTTTTCTGGTCAGCAGTCGAACACAATAGCCAGGAAAGTACCGTGGCGAGTTCTGACGATTTCGCAAGGATGATTAGCACGTGGAATAAAAATTAATAACAATTAGATAAGCCACACAACAGCTTACGCAGCCAATGTCTCACCTGCGATTCGCTGTTGGCGACTGGCCATATTCGGCATCGCGGTTCCGGTCGGTGCCCTTCTGGTGGCAGTGGCGGTGTTCCTCTGCTGCTCGGGCTGCTCAGCGAAGGGCGCCACATGTAAACAGTTGGACGCAAACCGCTTGTAGTATGTTAAGAAAGGCATTATGCTCTATGATGGCGCCACAAATGATACGAATGTAAAAATTCGCGACCTGTAGCGTTCACGTAATCACCATCGTAGTTGCAATCGTAGTTTTGTGTCCATCTATGAACGGACACCACACTCGGTGACTTGGATCAATTGTGATGTCGGTTTAGACGTGCAGCTGCAAATTCCTTAACCATATCAATGCGCCTCTAGTTTCCTATCAGTTCTGTGGTCTCCCAATGCAAATTTCTTACCTTAAAACTAATTATGAATTACTAATGAGTAAACAGTTACACAGGGTGTGTCATGAAATGTGTCCGACATACTCCAAAAATCAGAAAAATGCGACAATTTATTGCTGGCTTCAAAATTGCTTTTCTTTTCTCACAGCGGTATGCATCTCTAGAGATCGGAGACATTATTTGCATTAGCAAAAGTGATTGCGCCCTGAAATATTACAGCATATATACAAAACCTAGTTTTCTTTCCTACTCTAACGTGAAGTTACGACGCAGAGTGAGCTTCTAGTGACGCAAGCGGTCAAAAAATCGTCACTTATCCACGGTCGCATCGCTCGGCGACGCACAAGATGACGTCATCGCAACTCGCTGTACGAGCGCTTCTGATCACCAGAATTGGTACTGTAGTTTGACGTAACGCTAGTGTCGATGTGATAGTAGAGAAGGTTGGGAACCTTGTCGTCCCCCTCATATTTTGTCGATGTGGATTTCAGTAAGTGCGCCAAGCAAAAATTGACTTCAATGTCAAAATAAAATGTTATCAGCAATCTACGAGCTTCACGCCTGGTCGGAGTCGTCTTTATATGCCGGAGATTTGTATGACGACGTAAAGTAGACTTATCGAATTGGTGCAGTACCCAATTAAAATCCAAGGTACATTTACTGCCGGGAGTGATCGCCCGACGGAGCTTTACAATATTGTGATATATCGAAAATTGTGATTTCATTGTAACGAGGATCAGGCCAGCATGAACAACAGCGAAACGGAGTAAAATAGCTCGCTTGCATCATGTGGAAGAACTGAATCGGACCAGGTCTGGCTGGTACTTCCGGCCTGGGGAGTTGCATCTGTGGACCTGGCAAAGCAAAGTGGGGTCCGACTTTTGCAGGAGCCACGGCCGTGGGCAGCAGAAAGGGCAGTGGTGGAGCCAGGGCTGGAGGTGCGGCAGCCGCAATAACTGGCCAGCACAGCACCGCTGCGTCGTGGAAGACTTAGTTCTATTCGCTTGCTTCTACCACGACGAAGCATAAATGACTGCTACTGTAGTACAGTAGACGCCTCGTGTGTTCATTTGAACACACGAGGCTCACTTTTTGACATGTTTATCAATAACATCACCCGACATGTCGTGCGAGTGAAAGCTCACAAAGGCTCAAAACAGGCGCAGCTCAAGCAGACATGAAACACGCCGACAATCTTAGTCGGTAGGTATACCGTGAATGCATGCCGTGGGGGGGGGGGGGGGGCTGCATTGAGGCACCGCGCTTCTACCAGGTGACTATTTCGGTGATTTCCTATAACACTGGACTTAAGTGAATAGCGACCGGTAAATCAAAAAAGGGTACCTGGAAGATATCGGAGTGAACTCTGCATGCTCAAGGCTGCTTCAAATGAAAGTAAAAAAGACTAGGTTTAAGCGTACTTGAGGCAGGGTATGTTGTGAGAAAATGTGTTTACAAGTTTGAAAAAATTTTGAGTCGTTAATTTGCCCCGCCCGTTTGTGCCTGCTTCTTGAAAGACGTCATTCGCAACGCTGTATGCTTGATATGTGGAATGGTTTTTCATTTTGAACGCCATATCATTCCTTTCCTATTTTTCGACAGTAATTGGCGCATCTTTTGTAATGCGACTTCGACACGAAAACTTAGTGGAATCTGGCTAATTGCAATTGTTAATATTTCACTTTCTTCACGAAAAAAAGAAACAAACAAAGAAAGAGAGAAAGCAAGCAAGCAAGCAAAAAGAAATGAAATAAAAAACAAAAAAAGAAAAAAAAGAAAAAAATAGGGCTTAGCTAGAGATGGCCCCAAAATGACAAACCTTGTATATGGCATGGAAAAGAGGGTATGTATAAATAAAAATGAGCGAAGGGCAATAAAGCTAGACGTTAAAGTCATCATGGTAGTCTCATGTTATCAAGGTGTACTCACGCGCTGCGGCTACTCCGACTGTCATGTGAGCTGCAGCGGCTTGGGCTGTTTGGTCGAAGAACCATCTCATCGTTCGGGCGCTTGCATCGAAAAACTGAGGCAGTCCAGGGCCGTTCACTTGTGGATGAGATGAAAAGACGCAGGAAAATTATAAAACAGCTCGTGTTTTTAAAGTAAAAAGAAATATATTGCCAACGCAAGTAGACACGGCTGGGTTTTCAATGTTAGACATAGTTTGTAGGCCTAAATGACAGGAAGGAATACAATCAACTCGTATGTGTGTTCTGTCACATTTTATTCGGTCATACACGTTCCACTTTCAAGCCTACACATGTCGCACCAACAAGGTCGGAAATCAACCCTTACTAGCTGAGCTTTATCGCCGAATACCCCAAGATATGTCGAATACTGTCATGTTTAAACTACGTTCCACGTCGAGAAAATAAGATCGAATTTCTTACCTTCATCTACATCACCAACAAGATCTTGACAAAAGCAATACAATGGTAAGGTATTCTACGCTGTGCTACCACACCCAATCGGGAACCTACAGCAAATGGTTGGGAATACTTACGCACAGCAGCGCAGTCTCTGCTGAGGGCTGCCAGCGAGCTCAGCTGGTTTAGTGGGTAAGTGGTTGGCGGCTCACGGGTGGTGACAGTACCAACCTTACGCAGTGGCGGTGGCGGAGCTCTGCGTAATCGCTGAATATGACCATGGTATCAATAACCAATCAATCAATCAATCAATCAATCAATCAATTGGTTAAGCAGTAAATGTATCTATAAATGAGTTATTTAATCAATCAATCAATCAATCAAATGATATGTACTCAGGCAGTTTGTCAAATTAAGGACAGATGTGTGCACAAACGTGTGCAGGGTTCCTCCGTGAGGGAGGGTGGAAACATTTTACCGCCGTTCCATCACATCATCGTCCCCTCCCCCACTTTCCGCTTCCTTGTTTCTTTGTCAAATTCGACGAAAAGAAGCTTCGCAATACATGCAAAAATCTAAATGAAGCGAGCCCACCATGGTGGAGTGGTCGTTTAGGAGCTCGGCTGCTGACCCGAAGGTCGCGGGTTCTGTCCCAGTCGTGGCGGTCGCATTTCCATGCAGGTGAAATGTTAGAGGCCCGTGTACTGTGCCATTTCAGTGCACGCGGCAAATAACACCGGATGGCCGAAATATCCACAGCCCTCTCTTACGGCGTCTCTCGTAATTATGTGTCGTGCTCTTGGGGCCTTAAACGCCATACTTGATTATTCTTCAGACGTTTATTAGCCGGTAGTCAGCGATAACGCATTATGGAGAGAGTCAGAACAGGGTACGGACTCTCACACGAGCGGCGCCCTTCTTGGAGATCACCCACTAAAAGGTCCTCGAGAGTGAAACACGTTGCTAAGTTTCTAAAGATTTCTACGTTATTTCAATGAAAGGGAGACATGATTCCCGCAATGGCCTGTTTTCGATCACCGGTTCTCGGAGGATGAAAATTGGAACAGCTCGGAGTAAGCAACGTCAGTGGTTCCCGACCATTTATAACATAAAAATAATCTTCATTGTTTAAACCTGCATTTTCATACCTTGCACAAGAGCGGCGACAGGGACGATAGAGTAAAGATAAGAGACCGATTTGGCGCTCTCTTTTGTGGTAAGCTCCTCCCCTTTCTCCCGAACCATTTTCGTCAGCTGTTTTATACGCAAGCTTGTGGTCAGGAACAAGCTTGCGTATAAGTATGGGGAGTATGGCCGTGCAACTGGTCCAGCCGATGCGGTGGATGGTGCGGCAGCCGTCGACCTGCCAGTTGGCGTTGTCCGAGCGTCGGCCTGAGTGCTGGCCAGGGTAGCAGTGGTTGCCCACCGCCTGAGCTGGAGTGGCAGCGGGGGAGGTGACTGCGAAAGCCGCGGTGGGTTCTGCAATGCAGGAGTACTTGGACCTAGGGATGCAGAGGTGCTCTGTGCTTCCAGCTCCTGGTCGTCCGAAGGCTCCTGCTTTACTTTGCTGGCGATCGCCTTGGCTATGCGCGCCTGCTCCTTGCGTCGGTGTGCCTCGCGTGGGTTGTAGACGTAGCCTACGCATTGACGAACTCACTGTAGCGTGGTATACGCCGTTCAAGCGATTCAAGTCACCTAAGTGGTATTATTTTGAAACAAGACTGCATGCGCAAGTCTTGAAAGAGTGCCTAAGGATTAGCACAGCACCGAAGCTCTTCAGATCAGCGTTACGAAACGCTCGTAAGGGTCAGTGATGCGACACGGCCTTAAAGGCTCGTTCACACCTGCTACCATTTGCGAGCGGCAACAAAAAGCGGTTCAAGGCCATGATTGTTCACGGCCAAGTGCGACCTGTACGTATCGTCGTCAGACAGAATTCATGTCTTCTCGCATAAAGCTTTCCTACCTCCATGTAGCTCGCTTTCCCAGTGTCCCGCAAAGTAAGCTCACGTAATGTTCCTGCTCATGTGACTGGCTCAGAGTTTTGCAACTGATGCCGTCCGACTGAAAAATCAAGGAGCGAGCGGATGAGCTAAAACTGTCACCTTGGGGCCCAAGCGGTCGTTTGCGACTATTTGCAACCAGTCGCTATTCGACTAACTTTATCGCACGACCGGTGCTGGACCTAGGTGTGAACGAGTTTTAACGCTTGACGCAATTGCTGTTCTCCAATGGAAACGTTATTTGGCTGGCATTCTATAAAACAACGCTCGCTTGGCGAGGGAGATACCTTTGATGTATAACAATAGCTCTCATTTTCACCAACTGTCCCAGTCAAATCTTCTAGGTGGAGTCATTTAGTAGGGTCCGTTTACCGTACAAATGTACCATGAGTTCGTGGTCGGCATTTCACTATTTCAATCTGTCATACATGTATTTTTCACTATAACCATTCGATCACGTTACCGTACGCGCACCGAGCAACTCGCACAACATTGTATTAACTTCTCGGATAGTGGTATGTTTTGAAACGCAACGGTAATATCCTACAGCGTGAATGGTACAGTACTACCATCATTTCTGAAAGATCCAGATTACGGTTGGCAGGATTATACCAGCGAGAAGTACAAAGTGGGGATTTCAAAAGACGCCTAGACAGAGCGACACGATTTTGGTTCTACTCCTTGTGATCGCTTTCACTTTTATGTTTAGTTGATAGATAGATAGATAGATAGATAGATAGATAGATAGATAGAATTGTGACCCACGTACTGGAATATCATTGATTGATCTTGCATTACTTAACGGATTTCGCGTTAAATTCAGCACATCCCATGCAACTTGGCAATCGACGTTATGCGAAGCATGCGAAGGGAAGGTGGCCATCTTGTAATATTTGTTATTGAGCGACACGTTACGGAATGACGCTAAGTAGACGCGAAGTCTTGTACACACAGACATAAGTTGAAAAGTCGCACATGTTTTATATAACCAGTTGTTTGCACTTGCAACACGATGCCAACAGCAACATGAGTATTAGCAACACAAGAAGCGGTAAGCTGATATGTAACACTTGTACATGAGGATGGTAGCCCTGGACGACACTGCTACAAAAAAAAAAAACTGCAGCGTATTCACAGAGCGAATTATAATTGGGGTGAAGCGTCCGTCAGCCCTTCCGTGCTTCCGTCCGTCGGCGTGACCATCCGTGCGTCCCTACACGTGTCCTTCCATCTGTCCGTGCGTCCACACATCCGTCCATCTGTCCATCCGTCTTCTAGTCTGTATGTCGGTCCATCTGTGTGTTCATCTAGTGAACACTTTAAGTACCCCCATCTCGCATCTCCTGTGGCACATAGCCGCTCCTCATGTCAGTCCATCCGTCCGCTCATCTGCTATTCTGCCTGTCCATCCGTCCGTCCATGTGTTCGTCCGTGCGTCCGTCTAGTGAACTCTCCAAGTGCCACCATCTCCCATCTCACATCCCGGTGGCTACGTACGACAACAACGGAGGATAGACAGACCACGCCTTAAGGAGCTTAGCCCTTGAAAACTACAGTACATGGTGCCTAAACACAACTGTCGCTAACGCTACGAGATGTCTCTATGGTAGCAGTACATATATAATGCTTACACAATTGCAGATTCGCAAGCACAACTAACGTTTCTCCCACATTACGTCCGGATAGCACATTTTTACAAATCATTATGGAGACCTGGCATTGTTATGTGGTAGAATACACGCGAAATAGTAGGACTCAATTCGTGCTGGGACAACGGCATTTATTCATTGCTTTCATCCAGCCAACGCTGCTGATGTCACTTTTTCTTAACACTCTCGCACTTGACTTACCAATGTCTGTTGTCACGGTTCCTGGGTACATAGAAAGTTTCAATCACTTGTGGTGCATAACCGCCTCCATGTGGCACATACCCGCTCACAAGTATGGCCACCGCGTCAGAAGGTGTTTGACGAGGTGCGCGTTGGAATTGTAACATTAGACAGTGCTAGCTTACCGTTAGCGTGATAGCGGGGTTAAAGAAATAGCGTTACCGTGCAGAAAACGTACGTTACGGACAGCATCCTATAGTTTAGCGGGATAGCGTTTACATGGTTTACATGCCCTAGCTAGGATGGTGGCGCCATCTATCGAACAGTCGATAAGTTGAAGAACATGAAAATGAGAAGAAATCGAGTATGTTCGCCTGTGTCACCGTGCGAAGTAGTCTTACAAGAAAGTTTTAAGAATATTAAAAGTAAATAAGTATAAACCTCGCAAAAAACGCTAAAACAATTAGGTTTCCCATTTGTTTACACCGATTTTCTATTTAGGCGTAGGGACGATCATATTGACAAGCTATCTCAAACATTACACTAGCATACCCGCAATACTCGGTCATCAAAGCCAATTGAAGGCAAGCGGAGTCATTTTAAGCTGTCGTTTGCTGTGAAAGAAGTCTACCTTTCAACAACTACGCATAATCACTTCGAAGCGGGCGCCCGTAAGCGCCGCCATGTTTACGTACACTACGTACAGCACGCTAACACGGCAACGTTAAATATGAAAAATAACGCGCGTACGGTAAGCGTTACGAGCAACGTACGCATCTGTGTATGCGTATCTGTGATCCCGCTATCGGGGTAAGCTCGCTATCCGCTAAGCTTGGTATACAATAACTGTTCACTATTCTTGCTACGACCAGCGGGCCATATTCGTCAAACCACCTTACTTTTAGCACCCAGACGTAGGCGGCTGATAGATAGATGCGTAAAAAGACGTCAAAAGTGTCCGCAGTACGGAAACAAATCATTTGCATTTAAATTATACCAGGATATTTGATTCGGTGGATTGCTGCTGCTACGGCCGCCTTGCGCCGATAAGATTCTTTAGCGGCCGCGCTTAGAGAACGCCAAAATTTACCCAGTCGGGTGCTCACACGCTGGTTGTCCTCCTGCGTCGAAAACAAGCACAATATTTTTATCGGGTTTCACGTGCCAAAAAGACATAATACTGAGACAGAAAAAAACATGAAAGCACACCTAAAGAAGCCATCAGGTTGTAAAGATATGGTGAGCCAATGTATGTAAGGGAGCTTCATACGAGCTCAAAAATTGCCGCGAGTTTCTTCATTAAAGTTCAACTTAATGTTCGAGTATTTCACTTTTCCTGTATACCTGCAAGTATAATAGACGAAGTTTCCTCACCATTCTCCGTGAGGTCATATATAATGACGACGCTTACAAGAGCCTACCCAAATCCTCTTCAGTGAAAATGAAGTAGATTGTCCTCTCAGGGTTTAACACCCCAAGTTTGAGAAAATGTTGTGGAACAAATGGTGCCAAAATAGTACTTTGGAATTCCTGACGTCATGCGTGGAAGCTTTGGTGCTGAATTCAAAAACGAAACGTTGACCTTGATTTTCTACACTATTAGTGAAGTTATGATGATCAAATTTATGATGTTTGCGTTCTCACAGTACAATTTAGCGATTTCAATCAATTCAATGTTTCTCTTTAGTGTAACGTTAAGTTCTATCATTGTCCTACAAAAAAAAAACCGCAAAAAGGTATGAAAGCGAGTACAGTGCCCAAGCCCTGAAACGTGATATCAATAGTTTTAGCATAGCGACTCCATTCTACGGCAACGCCGGCACCCACTGCCTGTCACATTTTTGCCTCGCTAAAAACGCGGCATGCGTTTCCACAACCCGTTGCAGCACTACAAACGTGGCTTCCAAAGGTAACGTTTCTGTGATTTAGGCATTTGCGTCAAAATTACGGCGACATGACGTGAATCGGATATGGTGGGAACGCAAAGTAAGTGCACTGCTTAGTGCTAAATTAGGTGCTCCGATCCACGAGTGCTGAATTAAAGCGTATACGAGGCGTTACGCCTACACAGAAAATGCTAAATGAAGAAAAAAAATTGCCCGCAGCTTCCCTCGGGGGAACACTGAGGAGGATGCGGAGCATATAACTGGTTAACGGGGTGTTAAAGTGCGACTTACTTGGGTCGATGGCTAAATTGGTTAACGTGGTTGTGAAATGGGGTGTTAAATTGCGACTTACTTGGGTCGATGGCTAAATTGGTTAACGTGGTTGTAGGAGGGGGTGTTAAATGAGTGAACACGTACACACGTATGCGAAAGGGCGGCGCTGGTCGAAGGAACGTCGATCACTGTGTTTGTGGATTCGTTGGAATTCATTTCACCGCGACCTTGGACGTCGACGCGCCGTACAAACCAACCGACGAGCGGCAACTGAGCGAGCGAGCGCCGACTTTGAGTATATATACAGCGCGACGGCGCATGCACTGTCAGCTGTCGAATGTTCGAGAAGGGGGAGAAGCGCAACGGCGCATGCGCACGCGTCAGCTGCCGATGTTCTCGAAGCGCGACGGCGCATGCGCGCTACATTATACAGCTAGCGAATGTTCGTGAAGAGGAGAAGCGCACGCGGTGTGTAGAGGAGGAAGGTGCACAGACGGTGGAGGAGAGAAGCGCGCGCGGTTTGTAGAGGAGGAAGGGATGCACAGATGGTGGAAGAAGGAGGAGGAAGCTTGTGGACGGCGCCGCAATACAAGCCTCGAGTATTAGATGCTCCGCATCTAAAAGTTGCCGCTGTCATGTATGCGATAGCACTACGTGTTGTTGATAAGAGCGGGCTGCCAAGCTGCCCTGTAATGATGGGACCTGACTGCGATCAGTATAAAGCTGGCATGTCTAGGCTACCTCCCCACTCACCCTTTTCACTTCTTTTATACCGTCGTACTTGATTGATGATTGATTTGTGGAGTTTAACGTCCCAAAACCATCATATGATTATGAGAGATGCCTTAGTGGAAGGCTCCGGAAATTTCGACAACCTGGGGTTCTTTATATACCGGCGTACTTACGGCACGATATATAAGCAAAGTGTTTTTAAGTGTGAATACACTTTATAAGCGACCCCAAACCATCCACCGCCGTCGGCGGCGTCCGCAGTCTTCTCTCTATCTTTAAAAGAAAGAGGACTTGGCAGGCCGCAGCGCGACGCTCTACCAAATAAGCCACAGACGCGACGCTGATATCGGTGTCAGTAACGTGCCTTATACCCCTCCCCCTTCACTCCCTCCTCCGCTCTCCTCGCTCGCTGCAGCTCTCTCTCTCGCGCGCCCGCCTTCTCTCTCAGTCTCCCGTTGAGCGGGTCGTGCGATGGATGTCCCGGAGGCAACGCTACCATCAACAACGAATGCAGTACAACCGAATGCCAGCACTGCACCCGTCGTTGGAGGTGACGGTACCGCGGTGGTTTCGCCGACTTTGGAAGACAAGGCGGCGCTGCGAAGGGCTTGTGAGACCGAACGTAAGCGGGCGAAGCGTGGAGCGGATGCCGAACTGCGTGCTCGCGAGGCCGAGTGCAAGCGGGCGAAGCGTGCAGCGGATGCCGAACTGCGCGCTCGCGAGGGTGAGGACAAGCGGGCGAAGCGTGCAGAGGAAGCCGAACTTCACGCTCGTGAGGCCGAGGACAAGCGGGCGAAGCGTGCAGCGGATGGTGAACTGCGCGCTCGCGAGGCCGAGATGAGGCATCAGCATCGATCCGCCAACGCGGCCCAAGAAGCGGAACGAAAACGCAAGCGTCAGGCGGAGAAGGGCGATGAAGGCCGGCGTCAAGACGCCGCTCGCTATCGTCAACGGCGAGTGGACGTTCCCGAAGCCGTTCCAGCCAGTGAACGTGCCGCGCGGGAGAGGGTGTGAGCGCTGGACTTTGCTCATCCGGACGCGTCGTGAAGTGTAAATAAATAATACTTTGTATATAATGTATCTGTGTACAAATGCTTCATGACAAACAACACTTAAATTCATTAATTACACTTTAATCATCATCATCAGTAATAAAACTCCCAAGCATTTCCCCGAGGGTGAACATGGTTAAGTGCGAATGCACGGGGTGATGCTATGAGGGGGAGTAAAGTTAAAATCCATTGGCATTCGCCAGTGAGTTAACGTAAATTCCCCGTGTGATCAAATTGCGATTTTCAGGAACCATTACACCATAAAGGCACCATAGTGTGATTAATAAATATAATAGTGCGAATTAATAAATACCCCTCATAGCATCACCCCGTGCATTCGCACTTAACCATGTTCACCCTCGAGGAAATGCTTGGGAATTTTTTACTGTTTCACCTTCATCTCCGGGCTTTGGACGTAATAGCCGCGCACGTTGGAGCTCTGTACAGCTATTACCCTCGTAGTCAGCAACTAGACCAATCAGCGTTGCTAAGAAGTGAAGTATAACAGCAATAAAAATTAGGCGAAGAGTTGGAGAAACAAAGTTTACGAGGAATGGCTCGATTGCTGTAGAAATAATTCTAACTCCCAAATGAAGCTCGCAAGTGCTCTAAGCTAAACGCTCATACCATCTGGGTGTTTTTGTTGTTGTTGTTTTTCGTTATGTAAAGAAAGCTATTTGTGGAAACCTTTTGTTGTAGAAAGGAAACGCTTTGACAAGTAGAGAGGAAACTGCGCGTACGTTAGGGTTCTCAGCAGCCACTGATCGCCTGTTCTCCATTGCGAACAGCATGAACGCATTTGGAGGCTGCGGGATGCGTCTTCGCAGCTGATAGCCATGCTGCTCTCCGCTGCTCATTGACGGACCTGCCCCGCTGAGGTCGGGTGGCTGCGTGAAAGATATACGTAAGAAAAGTACGCGTGTTCATCCGCAAACTTAAGCTACACAGGGACAGGAATGAAGAAGCAACAAGACAAGTGAACACAGATTCATACCAACTAGCCCGATTTACATGTTTATCAAGTCCCTCTTTTGGTTCTGTGTTCTGCTAAATAGGCACCCGGCAATGCAGTTTACGAGATCTGATGGAAGCGCAAGAACACATAGCCTAGCGAGTAGGCGCAGCAAAACAGAGTCTTCCAATGCGTAGCCTAGCGAGTAGACGCTGCGAAACCAAACTTGCACACGCAAATCATTTTCTTTTTTAGTTGTGAGCAAGTGGGTTACGGCTGATTATGTAAGCGCCCAGGATGCGCTCTTTGAAAACGTACCAAAAAATTGGCAGCATATCCACGAAGTGAATGATGGAGAGTGGGGCGAAGCATTCGTCCATCCATTCGTTCTTGCTTCCTTCCGTCTGTGCGACCGTCCATGCGTCCATCCACCCATCCTTGCGTGCGTTCATTCCTGCGTTCGTCCATGCATCCGCCCCTGCGTCCGTTCATGCGTCCATTCATGCATCTGTCTGTGTGTCCGTTCGTCCATATATTCAACACTCCAAGTACCACTATCTCGCATCTTTTCATCATATTGCCACGTTCCATTTCCCAAGTTTTTGTTATCGTCCCAAAACACCACACGATTCTCAGCGCAAACCGCGCCTGCAGTTTTCTAGAGAGTTCCGGACTGTAGTAGATCATTTCGATAAGATCACGCCCCCTGTGCGAACGGTACAGATTGTTCTGGAACCTACGCCACCGCCAGCGAAAACGCTAGAACATTCGACGGCAAGAGTATAAATGCCAACGCGCTTCGCCGCTTGTCAGTTGTTGATCGAAGGCCGACGCTCCGTTCGCCGCTATCAGTCCGAGACTGCTATCTGTGCGAGACTGCTGCTGTAATTGGACTTTCCGTTTACCGGGCACAGGTTCGCCCTAATAAACAGTTAAATCCCAACACGAAGTCTCCTGTCTTTGGCCACGTCACGACCCCGTGACATCTGGTGGAGGTGCTGCTTCGTTCATGTACGGACGCCCCCGTCAAGCCGTGAACCCAGCCCACGTCGCGGAGAAGACACCGGACTTCTACAAGACAAGGCGCAGAAGACCAAGGCCATGACCGCGACTGCAGCGACAATGACGACCGCAGCGTCCCAGCCCACGCTGGTGATGCATCAACCCAGGGAACCACCAATTTTCCATGGGTCATCATTCGAAGACCCGGAGTCCTGGCTAGAAACATACGACCGTGTGGCCGCCCTCAACCACTGGGACCATGACGAAAAGCTGCGTCATGTGTACTTCTATTTGGAAGACACCGCAAGGACCTGGCTTGAAAATCGAGAGTCCGCGCTCCGAACGTGGGATGTTTTCTGCGCCGCATTCCTGCAAACGTTCGCGAGCGTCGCTCGCAAAGAGAGGGCTGCTGCTTTATTATAAACTCGGGTTCAGCTTCCAAATGAAAATGTCGCCATTTTCACAGAAGAAATGACCCGACTATTCCGTCACGCTGACCCAGACATGCCTGAGGAGAAAAAAGTTCGTTTCCTCATGCGAGGGGTCAAACAGGAGCTCTTCGCGGGACTGATGAGAAACCCACCGAAAACCGTTCAAGAATTTGTAGCCGAAGCGACCACAATCGAAAAGACCCTGGACATGCGCACCAGACAGTATAATCGTCGCCTGACTGCAGACTGCGCTGCTGCTCAAGCCAGTAACTCCGGAGACCTACGTGAAACGATCCGGGCGATCGTGCGGGAAGAGCTGCGGAAGCTGTTGCCTTCGGCACAGCCTCAAGTGGATTCAATCGCCGACATTGTGCGAGAAGAAGTTCGGCAATCGCTTCAAATTCCCCACGCACCGCTGCCCGAGCCGGAAGCTATGAGCTACGCCGCTGCACTGCGCCACAACGCTCCTCCCCGTCCACGCCAAAACGCCGCCCCATCGCACTTCCGTCGACAGACGCCACAGCCGCCACCACCCACACCGACGTCATACCGTTCGCCAGCGGCCCAGCGCAGTGCACCGAGGAAGACTGATGTCTGGCGCACCCCTGACCATCGCCCGCTCTGCTACCACTGCGGCGAGGCCGGACACACATACCGCCGTTGCCAGTACCGACAGATGGGACTGCGTGGCTTCGCCGTCAATGCACCGCGTCCACAGCCAGGAGAACGACCACGTGACATCGCCGATTACCTGACAGGAACTCGGTGGACACCACGAAGCCCTTCGCGTTCGCCGTCGCCCAGCCGCCGCACTTCACCGCACCACCGGCAGTACTCTGGCCCAACGCGAGGCCGGTCTCCTAGCCCGTATCCGGGAAACTAAGGGCAGCAACCGGTGGAGGTGCGGTTGCTGTGCGACGAACTACCGAAGATCCTCCGACGACGACGATGCCGCGACGGAGCTTTCCAAACACAACGCCAAACAGGCAAAGCCTTGACGGTGAAAGCTCACTTACCGAAGGTGGCCTGACGACGCAACATGGAAGCGGCGGAACAAGCCGACGCAGCCGTGACCCGACGCCACGCCCTAACTGTAATGCGAGACGGCGAACTAGCGACCTCGACGTTCTTATCGACGGCCACAGTGTGATCGCTCTCGTCGATACTGGAGCCGACTATTCTGTCATCAGTGGACCGTTCGCCGCGAAGTTAAAGAAAGTTAGGACAGCTTGGAAAGGCCCTGAAATCCGCACAGCCGGAGGTCATCTCGTAACGCCTGCAGGAATCTGCACAGCGAGAGTCACCATTAACGGCCGTATTTATCCTACAGACTTCGTAGTCCTACAGTGTTGCTCGAGAGATGTCATCCTTGGCATGGACTTCTTATGCCTCCATGGTGCTGTCATCAACCTAAAAACAAAGTCGATAACGTTATCCACAGAAGAAGCACTACCGCCGCGCACGCCGTCAGGACACCATGCCTTGAATGTGCTGGAAGAACAAGTCACCATTCCGCCTCGCTCAAGCGTCATTATTTCAGTCGGCGCTCCTAAATCACCTGACTTGGAAAGCGTCGTTGAAGGCAGTCAGCATCTGTTGGTCACCCGACATATTTGCGTCGCAAGAGGAATTGCAGAGCTGCGGGGAGGCAAAGCAACGGTTATGCTCACGAATTTCAGCAATGAGTACAAACATGTGAACAAAGGAACAACGGTCGCATACATCGAAGAAATTGTCGAAGCCACCAGTGCTTTCGCCCTCGCCGATTCTGCGGAACCTGCTCAGAGGAACCAAGCCCCTCCCATAGCTTTCGACGTCAATCCCAGACTTCCGAACGATAAGCAAGAACAGCTCAAGGCCCTCCTCCTGCAATACGAAGATTGCTTTTCGTCGTCATCGAAAATTCGGCAGACCCCAATCACGATACATCGCATCATAACCGAAGAAAATGCCAGACCACTCCGTCAGAGTCCGTACAGGGTTTCGACGCGAGAACGTGAGGCCATGAAGAGACAAGTTGATGAAATGCTGCGGGATGACATTATCCAGCCGTCCAAGAGTCCATGGGCATCCCCCGTGGTGTTAGTGAAGAAAAAGGATGGGACCCTACGTTTCTGCGTCGATTATCGCCGCCTGAACAAAATCACAAGAAAGGACGTGTATCCTCTCCCACGAATAGACGACGCACTTGATCGGCTCCATAACGCCAAGTACTTTTCGTCAATGGACCTCAAGACCGGCTATTGGCAAATCGAAGTCGACGAAAGAGACCGAGAGAAGACGGCGTTTATAACACCGGACGGCCTCTTCGAGTTTAAGGTGATGCCCTTCGGCCTTTGCTCAGCGCCTGCAACTTTTCAACGCGTTATGGATACAGTACTGGCAGGATTGAAGTGGCAGACTTGCCTTGTGTACTTGGACGACGTCGTCGTGTTTTCCTCGAGTTTCGACGAGCATGTTCGGCGCCTTGAAGCTGTACTTCAAGCCATCAAGACTTCCGGACTCACACTGAAGCCAGAAAAGTGCAGATTTGCGTATGAGGAGCTCTTGTTTCTGGGACACGTTATCAGCAAGTCTGGAGTTCGTCCCGATCCACGGAAAACAGCTGCCATCGCTGACTTCCCGCCACCCACTGACAAGAAAGCCGTGCGCCAATTTCTGGGCCTGTGTGCCTATTATAGGCGGTTCGTGAAAAACTTCGCCCGCATCGCCGATCCTCTCACCAACATTACCAAGGCCGACGTGGAGTTTAAGTGGGAAACGCCGCAGGAACGCGCTTTCCAGGAGCTTAAACATCGCCTCCAGACGCCTCCGTTACTTGCCCATTTCGACGAATCCGCCGAGACAGAAATACATACTGACGCAAACAGCGTAGGTCTTGGCGCCGTTCTTGTGCAGAGGGCTGACGGACTGGAAAGGGTTATTAGTTACGCCAGCCGATCGCTATCCAAAGCAGAAGCAAATTATTCCACAACAGAAAAGGAGTGCCTCGCCATCATCTGGGCTACGTCGAAATTTCGCCCCTACCTCTACGGCAGGCCCTTCAAAGTTGTGAGCGACCACCACGCATTGTGTTGGCTAGCCACCTTGAAGGACCCCTCAGGTCGCCTCGCACAATGGAGCCTAGACTTCAAGAATATGACATTACTGTAATTTACAAGTCCGGCAAAAAAACACTCCGACGCCGACTGTCTCTCTCGTGCGCCTGTCGACCAACCGCTACCCGACGACCTAGATGACGACTACTTCTTAGGAACGATAACTACCGACGACTTCGCTGATTGACAGAGGGCCGACCCGGAACTTAAGGCCCTAATAGAATACCTCGAAGGCAGGACCGCCGAAGTCCCCAAGGTATTCAAGCGCGCACTTGCGTCGTTCTTTCTACGAAACGGTCTTCTACAAAAGAAAAACTTTTCACCGCTTCGAGCCAAGTACCTCCTTGTGGTGCCTTCAGCTCTGCGACCAGAACTCCTGCAGGCCCTGCACGACGATCCGACGGCAGGGCACCTCGGTGTTTCTCGCACGCTCGCGAGGATACAAGAAAGGTACTATTGGCCACGTCTTACCACCGACGTCACTCGTTATGTGAAAACATGCCGGGACTGTCAGTGACGCAAGACACCGCCGACAAGGCCAGCGGGACTTCTGCAGCCAATTGATCCACCTTGCCGACCTTTCCAGCAGATTGCTATGGACCTACTGGGGCCGTTCCCGACGTCGGCTTTCGGAAACAAGTGGATCGTGGTAGCTACCGACTACCTCACCCGCTACGCCGAGACAAAAGCCCTGCCAAAAGGCAGTGCATCCGAGGTAGCTAAGTTCTTCGTCGAAAATATCGTCCTACGTCACGGCGCCCCGGAGGTCCTTATCACCGACAGAGGAAAGGCATTGACTGCCGACTTAACTCAAGTGATCTTGGCATACAGCCAAACAAACCACCGCCGGACGACAGCGTACCACCCACAGACCAACGGCCTCACCGAGCGGCTTAACAAGACGATCGCCGACATGCTGTCAATGTACGTCGATGTCGAACACAAGACGTGGGACGCCATTCTTCCGTATGTGACCTTCGCATACAACACGGCGGTGCAGGAGACGACGCAGATATCTCCCTACAAATTGGTCTACGGAAGGAGCCCGGCAACGACGCTCGATGCCATGTTACCTAACGTCACCGACGAAGAAAACCCCGATGTGAGCGAGTACCTTCAACGCGCTGAAGAAGCCCGACAACTTGCGCGTCTCCGTATCAAAAATCAACAGACGACCGACAGCCATCGTTACAATCTTCGACGACGCTTCGTGGATTACCAGCCCGGTGAACGTGTTTGGGTGTGGACGCCGATACGCCGACGTGTACTAAGTGAAAAGCTTCTGCGACGGTACTTCGGACCGTACAGGGTGGTTCGACGGCTCGGCCCACTTGATTACGAGGTTGTCCCCGACGGCATCACGAACTCTCAACGACGCCGATCGCGACCTGAAGTCGTCCATGTCGCGCGCCTCAAGCCGTTTCATGCGCGTTAACTAACTGAACTAGTGTTTTTTTGTATTATTATTGTATCGTAATTTATCCATTGTACTTTCTTGCATTATTATTGTACTTTCATCTTTAGTTAAAGCATCGGGACGATGCCTTTTTCAGAGGGGGGCAATGCCACGTTCCATTTCCCAAGTTTTTGTTATCGTCCCAAAACACCACACGATTCTCAGCGCAAACCGCGCCTGCAGTTTTCTAGAGAGTTCCGGACTGTAGTAGATCATTTCGATAAGATCACGCCCCCTGTGCGAACGGTACAGATTGTTCTGGAACCTACGCCACCGCCAGCGATAACGCTAGAACATTCGACGGCAAGAGTATAAATGCCAACGCGCTTCGCCGCTTGTCAGTTGTTGATCGAAGGCCGACGCTCCGTTCGCCGCTATCAGTCCGAGACTGCTATCTGTGCGAGACTGCTGCTGTAATTGGACTTTCCGTTTACCGGGCACAGGTTCGCCCTAATAAACAGTTAAATCCCAACACGAAGTCTCCTGTCTTTGGCCACGTCACGACACCGTGACAATATATTCCCCATATAGAAACACCGCCATCCAGCGGACATTCCAAGGACTAAACGAGACGCGGCACACGCACACTTTCTAACAGCTTGCGCTTCAGGTCTATTTCCCACCTTTAACCACCTCGAGTTCATGGTATATACTAGTTCACTGTATTCATGGCACTGTGGCCCAACACTCGCTAAACCTTTTTAAAACCAAGGAGGTTACACCCAGCGAGTATAACGTAGCGACCTTTTCCTGGCAGATAGAGCTCAATGTACATGCCAATGGCTGCATGGGATATGAGAGACAGGAGAAATCGGCTTTTACTTTCTTACGGCTTGCACTTCGTACCTACTTCCCACCTTTAACTACCGCGAGTTCATTCATAGTATATACTAGTTCATTGTATTCATGGCACTGCGGCTCAACGCTCGCTAAACCTTTCTAAAACTTAGGTGGTTACACCCAGCGGGTATAACGTAGCAACCCTTTTTTTTCAGATAGTGCTCGATGTACATGCAATGGCTGCTAATGGGGATCACAGCGTGCACGTTAACTAAAAGCCGAATGTTCCTGTCTATCATACCCCATTATCAGCCATTGGAATGTACATTGAGCACTATTTGTTTTTGTTGTTCAACAATGCACAGACGGAATCTCTCACCAGCACCACCTTGGAGGTCAAAATGTTTGCAGGTAAAAGCGTAAGACTGGTTACATACTACGACGGGACGCGGGACGAACAGGTGCCGCTATAAGGAGCTTCGCCCCTAAAAGGCACTGACACATCAGCGTGTCACTGGGTTCAGTGAGCGTTCCATTTTCCTGGTATCCCTGGTGGTCGGTACCAACAACGCTGAGGCGGCCTAAAGAGCTTCGTCGCGCCCTCTGGTCCACTGTCGGGTGCCTATATCGCCTAATTATAAATCAAAGGGGTCTTGAAAAGGTCGCTCCTAAAATTACAAAGCGAAAACCACCGCAACCACACCTATTGGGTAGGTGATGTTTTGGGTGACGTCAGCGTATAAAAATTAGACATGTATGAATGATTTTCGTGGTAAAACGTCTATGCTTTAAAGGCTTCTCGAGTCTTTGTCTCGCTAAGCGTCCATGCAGGTGTACTCTTCTCAGACGTACACCACCTAAAGCTGAAACCGGACGCTTTGCGAGTTCTCCATCTAAGCAGAACAATACGTGGCCGGCTACAAAGGCCATTGCCGCCGCACGCGCGTCCAATTACGACCTTCGCGGTCTAACGAAATTTCCACAAGGTTCCTTCAAACTTTCCTGTACCTCATCCGGTGCAGTGGTCGCTTCCGTTGTTGCAGTTGCTGCCGCTGGTGCTCTCGGGGAAAACGGGTGACCCTCCACAACAGCTGAGACAGCGGCTGACGACGATTCCAGACCATCGCCGGCAGCCCCGCCCACGGAGTCCAAACTGTCCAGAAAGCCTCCATCGTCGAATGGCGAGCTGGCCACCGACGAGTCGTCGTCCTCTTCTTCCACCAACATGGCTGCAGAGACTTGGTCAGAGCTTCACACACCCGCCGTTCCACGAACTTCTAAGGCGTAACTTTATTTGCATTTTGCATAATTTTACGGTTGAAGTGAGTGAGGATGAATTTATATAATGAATAAGGGTAGGAATTTCAAGTCAATTTTCAACTGGTTCGAAAGGGAGCTTAGCGCCCACGAGGATGACTGAAATCAGGTGCCCTTTTCCCTTCTTGAAAAACCACGCATTATTTCTCTCCCTCTTTCATTCTTCCTCACCCTCAATTTCTCTCCCACACTTTTGCTATGGTATACATTTGTATACCATGAATGGTCATGCTGTACTAAGAGGTAGCTGCTTGGCTCATATCCATTGAGTTTTCTGATTACGCTACGCGAAGAAGCCTTGAGCTGTTGAGATAGCTCGGCTGGCTGCGCCCCTGCTCCAAATAATCCCATGTCGTAATTGCGGCATCTTAAGCCCATCACAAAGGCCTCCGCAGTGCTCTGGACCAATCATAGTTGACAAGATGGCGAATGTGACAATATGGTGTAATTATGTGGTAGTTAGGATAGAACCTACGGCTGATCGCACAATAGCTACATCACAAGAACTTTAAAGGAGAAATCGAAGCACACTTTGTGAACTCCAAAGTGTGTTGAGCGAAAGCCTGTGTCCTTTGAAACGGGGTTGGTGAGAACGGAATGCGATGCGCGCGTCTTCAATTTCAATGAGTGGGCACGTTCGGCGCAACGCTACGTTATAGGGTGTGTTCCAATATTCACCGTAAACGGCTCCATAGACAGCTAACTTGTCAGCGACCATCTTAAGTTCCATTCCAATTCTCAAGTAGCGGGCAAAATAGGGAGCTTCGATAAGAAGGCATCGTATACAAAAACGATGCAGGGTACTCTGCTGTCCCAACAAGATGGGGGCTCAGCGAAGTGCTCAAATAGCTCGGATCTCGTTGGTATGGTCGTTTGAACACATACAGACGCGTTTCAATATGTTCAACGGGAGTAGCCTTCAATTTTTTGTATAGTTGAGAACGAAATAAGGCAAAAGAAATAAGAGTTACATTTTTTAACTTAGCTTTTTCTTCTCAACGTTAAGTACCGTAGCGTCACGTAGACGGCTCATAAAAGTGCCCAATTTTTCGGAAAACATAAGCTCTTCTATGCTGTCAGCGTGGACTATATATTTGATAATGTGTAGAATCGGAACACAACCATGATAATTGTCTCCGTTACCACATGTTTCACTGCAAATTTCATCGAAGGCCAATAGCCTTTGCATCCAGAGAGAGCGATGAAAACATTTATTTGATGTTCTGTGGGAGAAAATCGGTGAATGGGATTCGGGAGGCGCTATATGTTAAAATGCCTCAATGCGCACAGTGGGCAAGTGCCACCAATGTATCGTCTTCGCAAAACTTGAATGTACTAAAATGTTAGCACACTCTAGCGAGGCGCAGATAACACCCCCCTTTTCGTGCAAAGCGTTGCATTGTCAGCTTATCGTAATAAACGCAATGATCTTTAGAATTACTGATTCACGAGTTTTATAGTTTAAAGAAACACATCACAATATATTGACGTGTTTATGTTTTGCCTCAAATATGCGCAAAACTGGATTTATAATCGATACTACGCAAAAGTATGTACTCGAAAATCATTGCAATATTGGTGGAGGCTGCGTATGTGGTTGGATTTTGGAATTAAAGGCCAACAATAGAATTAAAAACGACTAGCCGTTTCGGGTTACGGACAGACCGATCAGAATTTTTGCTTCGAAATATCCAATGAAAGGCTATCGTCTTTAAATAGGTCCTCTAACACTTTTCGCGACCTCATAGTTTGACATGTCTTTAAAGCTGGTTGCGTACACTGATGGCTTAAGAGATAAGTGCCACAAAAACGGCAGCGATAGGAGCACGCTTTTACTTTTTTTATTTTGTGCAAACAACGGCGCCTGGAGCATCCCCGAAGCGTTTTTTTTTCAGAACCAAGGCGTTAGGCGCATTCTTGAACAAGCTTTGCAGTTTTCAAGCTGGAAACTCGAAGAGCTTCATTCTCTTCCGCTTTGCGGGAAAAATCATGCTAAACGAACAATTGGCCCCGTGTCTGCATGTTTCTGCAAATCTCGTCGAAAGACGATAGTCTTGCGTGTGGAGAGAGTGAACAAGACATTTATTTGATGTTCGGCGGAAGAAAATCGGTGAGTGGTATTCTGGAGGCACTGCGTTATAGTGCCTCGAGCGTGCAGCAGAGATGAACGAGCGCCAGACGTGAGACATGAGTGCCATCTGGTAGTTTTCTTAAAAACAAAGCACGTGGCTCTGAGACGAGTGTGCGCGCCTGTCTCAGAGGTGATAAGGTGTAGAATGCAAGGCGATTGGTAGGTGCCACCACCATCTTGTCTTAGCAAAGCGTTGAAAACAATCCCCGTTCCGTGCAAGCGTTGCAAGGGAAGAGCAGCGTGATAAGCGCTACACTCCTTAAAATTACTTATGTATGCTTTTTCTAGTAAGAGACGCACATTCAGAATATATACGTGTTGTTATGGGGCCCTATGGATGCGAAATAATTGCTTTTTTATTGACAATTGCACAAGCATGAACGCTCTACTTTGAGCAACATTAGTGGGCGCTGCGGATGGGGTTGGCCATCTCAAGTACCCGGTGCCGTTAAAAGTAGAAAAACAGACAAATGTACAGACAGACACAGACAAAAATGTTTGCGTCCAAGGTCCCCAAGAAAGACTATCGTCTTTTAAAAAAATCCAATAGTGATCCCTATTTTGAAGCAATGCCGTGATTACATTTAACGTTACATTCATCCAATGATGTGGCGCAACCTTCCCGCGTTATTTACACTCGCAATAGTTCTGGCAAGCGCCACTACGCGTTATGCAGTCAGCACCTATGTTTGCGAGTGTTAAAGGGCCCTTTGAATAGCAAGACGTGAGCCTTCGATGCAGAAGGGATTTTCAGGCGCTTCCCGGTGGCCACGGGGTGGCTGAGAGAGTGTGAGTGAGAAAGAAGCGTGCGCATGGAAGCCATCTGGCCCCATTCGATCGTTGATTCGACTGACTCGAACGCTCCAACGAGACGCTGTGTCATAACGCGATGGCTGAGAGTGTGAGAGGGGAAGAGACCACAGCTGGCACTGTGCCAGGGAACGTATGGAGGGATGTATGGACGCACGGACGTGAGCACGAGGCATCGAAGGCTATGACATAAAAAATTTAGAAAGGAAGCTGTCACAATGCCTTACCGACAAAGTTGAAGCTAGTGCTTGCCCCCCCCCATTCCAAAAAAATGGCCTGTTCTGGTGATTACTTCGAGAATAAGTGACGTTGATATGGTATTATATTTGGTAGGTTAGTTGTAAAGTAAAGATCTTGGTGGAAGTAACAAATCGAGATGGGTACTGGTGACCTGATCTTCAATAGGATTTCAGGAGACTTTGTCGCTTTCAAAGCAAACGGTTTACACCGTGACTCACGTTGAGCAGTGCCTACTCGAAGAAAGTTGCCGTAACGTTTGGTACTGAGTTCAAGCCTGCAATAGGCGAGCGTACGACGCATGTGCAACGCTAACGCAAAGGTTTGCGTTGGCCTCTCTAAATAAATAAGCAGGCTTAAGAGGCAGAATGCAATTCTTTCTTCGCCTAATGGTATCGCTTTACCGTGCTCCTAGGGAGATGGCGGTCACACCCGCCATCTTGTAGGAGGCATGGCTTTACCCTAAAGCAATAATTTACGCTTCACTGCCCACTGTGTCGAACGTCATGGAGCCCCGTCTAGTTGTGTTCGCCAACTTACGTTTGTTCTGTTGAGCCATAGGGCTATGGGCCTCTTGGCGGGTCACACGGCATGTCCCACGACTGAAGTCCTGCCAACAAGACTTCGCTGTTGGCTTGTAGCGGAGACGATTACTAGCTGGCTTGCGCCTCGATGTCTGAAGAACCACGGTAGAACGTCGTAATTCAGGCTTCGGCACGCAGGAACATGCGCCAGCGCGAGGACTGTGCGTTCGAAACACGACGAAATGCACGCGGATATCTTCTTCCTCGTCTTCACTTTATGGACTGTTTCACGGTTCAACGCACGCTGGTGGATCCGCCATGAGGTCGTCGATAAAAAATTCCAGCATCTCTATGGAGTTTTCTTACTTCTACTAGGGTATACTGGAAAACATGGCTGTGGTGGTCGACAGCCAGGGAGAGGTACGAGACGCCCTGACTATACTCTCACAAAGAACTCCACGGTGGCGGAACAAGCCGCGATTGGTTTAGCTTTCAGGAGCAGAAAATGGCTATACATCTATAGCGATTCCAAAGCAGCAATTAAGAGCTTCGACAAGGGCTATGTCACTGGGACTGTGATAGAACTTATGAACAAAGTCAATCCTATCAATAATGAAATCCGATGGTTTCATGCACATTTGGGACAACTAGACCAAACTCGGGTCAACCTCAACGAGGTGACGAATGAGGTGGCACGAGGACTCGCTTGCCATGCCGGTCAGACCCTACCCGAAGCCCACTACCATTCCGGGGAGTATAAAGATAATTTATTCACATACAATGACATCACAAGATGCTATTACTTGGGGCTCCACTGTAGAATGCTGGCCAGCGCAATTCTCTCTTTAAAACGGGCAACATTAATCGGAAGAATATTGAAAGCATAAAAGAACAAGAAAAACTTAGTTGGTCAGCGTGAATTGAACTGAAGTCGTACGCTAACAACGTACCCACTCGCCTCAAAATATCAACGTAGTTGAATTGTCTATAACAACTGGCACAAACAGCGAAAAACATTTCTGCAAAAAATCACAATTTCAACTGTTTCAGAACAGTAACATCGCTCTTGACGCATTACCTTAAAAAAGTAAAAGTAAAAATTAACAGAATGTGAACTTGAACTGACGACCTGCGGCACCATCGGTTTCCCAACTGCCCGTCAACTCCCTATGCGAGCAGAACAGCCAGATGATGGGCCTCAAATCGACTACACATTTAGAGCATCGTACCCTCCCCCCTCATTTTTTCCAGTACACTGACGTGACCGGCCGCAGTCAATGCTTAACAGTGATGGGGCTTGTCAATTTAGCTGTATCGCTTTTATGACATGCCCCCTTACTCCAACGATAGTACTGCGTTGACGGGCCCCGTCACAATAGTCATTGCTTCTTCTAATACGGCGTTCCTCACAATGCTGATGTTGGCTCTCGACTTAGTACCCCATCACTATCGTATTATCTAACGGTAACGGCAAAATGTTCGCTGCACCTCTCTGCTCGATACTGTTGAGGCGTAGTCTGTTTCGGTAAGCCAAGAAAAGCGGTGGGCATACGCCAAACTTTCGAAGTCCTTTCAATCAGGATATAAAATCATGAGATGGCAATGATAATTTTATTTTTATACTTTACGTAGCGATCGGAAGGCTCGGCATACTTACAGATCGTATTTGTGGCAATTTCTGTGGCAATTTCGGTGTCTTGACTAAATCAGCACGTGTCTCTACCTTAGTGTCCTGCTTTGGTATCAGAAGCTGGTCACCCTCCGGGACTTCCCATTCGCAATTTGTTCATGTCGGCTAAAAAAAGCCATTTTCATCTTTGTGAGGCTGACTTTCTATACCGGTTTTTGCCGTCGCCGTGATGTTCCGTATATTCTCCTTGGTTTCTGGGTACCCATTTAGGTACCGTTGTTTTAAAGGCTCTAGATTATCTCAATTCAGTATCCCCGTGTCCAAACTTCTCTTGGCAAATGAAGGATTAGTCGCTTTCACAAAAGAACTCATCGAAGCAACACGGTGCCCTGAGAAGTGGCGCAATATGTGTCTAGTCATATTCACAAAACGAGCGAACGGTTATGGCTGAGTACTGCACGAGCGCTCAGATGCGTACTGCACGAACGCTCGGCTGCGTTCTCGTGATAAGTGAAGGTTTTTTTACTTTGTTGCAGCGTGAACGAACACGTCTGTATTACATTTTTTCAGGTGTGAAGGCTCTATAGATCATATTTAAAGTCATTTTTGTCTAATTTTATTTCACTTAATTTTAAAGACATCAAAAGATCAGGAGCACGCAAATGGGTACAATCACATTTTGAGCCAACCATTCAATTTTTCGAAGTCAACCATTCAATGTTTCGGCATGTGTTTTTTGTTGGGTGCAGTTAGTCAAATAATAGTTTTGCAAAAGCTTTTCACATAGGTCAATTCTAGCGACTGAGAAGAGTGTGTATATGTATTGATATATTTAGGAAATCATCATAGAAAATAATTTAGAAAAATGTTTTCCATATGCGAAATCGAACGAGGGGCTTCTCACTCCGCAGCGCGCAGCGTCAACCAATGAGCAGCGCAGGCACTCGTTCTTGAACGTTCAAATGACGAGCTATTTATATACACCACTTACCACTGGCAGTGAACATCTCGGGGTGAGTATCAGCGTGTTCATAACATTACCAGTGAGATTACGAGAAGCGCTAAAGGTGCGGTCGGCGCCCCACTCGACGCGACGCGTTGTCATCGATTTACCTCCCAAGCATACTTTGCCCCACAGGTAGTATAGACACAGATGTGCACGCGCTAATCTCGCGGTGGGTAACATTGTACGCCTTTGTCTTTCACTAGAATGATCACGTTGTACTTCCCAGGCTCACGTAGTTCACTTCGGTGGCTACAAAGTCCCGACTTGCGAAAGGACCGTGCTTTTTAGACACAACGAGGTAACAACCATGGCACTTGTTAGTTCACGCTCGTCTGTATATGGGAGTGCGTTTTGTGCATCGTATTTCTTTGAGCAGCGCATTATGTGTTGAGCTGTGAATGTTGTTATATCGCTCTCGTCCTGTTTGTGTTATTTTCGTACGTCATTTGTGACTTTTGTGCAAATGCGATTTTGCGAATTTATGACTTTTGTGCGAATTTAAACGTGCTACTATTCCACTTTCTTTCAAGGGCCTTCAAGTGCATGCCGCCTCCGGCGGTACACACATGAAGGCTCTCTAATTTTGTTCCTATCGCGTTCATTGCTGGGGCCTTTCGGTGAAACTGTGACTTTTTTTTTGTTGAATGAACCACAGATATACTTATGGCGGGAAATGTTAACGTGCAAGTTGAACACTACAATGCGTGTTGGCAACATCACCTGCATGCTTTGTAAGGAAGCCGTTCATAGCACGCACTTGATTTTTATCCTTACAAGCCGTCTTAGAAAGCTTTGGCCAGAACAAAATAAGAACGTCGCTGCATAATGAAGGTGGCGCCCTTGATTCATTAATTTACCCTACAAAAAGAAGAGGTAACGAATAATCTTGAACACAGTCATGAATTGCACAAAACAGGCAGGATATGGGTTGCGAGCAAAGGAGATCTGATAGAGATTGAGCTGTGATAGATAAGGAGCTCTGATGGTTAGGAGCTCTGAAAAAGAGCTCTGATGAATACTTGATGTTCTTCCTAGAATAAAAGTACAAATGGAATGAGCCGGAAAAATGGCGACGTATAACAGTGACAGTGATAATTTGCAATGAACTAAGTACAGCCGTGGCCACGTCTGTGTAGGGAGCCCGAGCAGCTGAGTTTCCTTCTGCGGAGCGACACCTTGAGGCAGTTTCGGGCTCTGACATGGTGTGTCAGGAGCATGCGTGGCCTAGCAGTCAGGCTGACCACGCCAGAGCCCAAAACTGCCTCAAGATGTCGCCACGCAGAGTGAAAACCGTCTGCTCACATGTACTACAAAGACATGACCACGTATCTTCAAACACATAGTGAAACCAATGAACCTGGGTGGCAGCCTTACGGAATACTTCAGGAGGGTTGACTTGTTGGGACCTACAGCCAAGTGCAGTGAGAGCAACAGAGGAGAAAACCAAAGCTGTTTGGCAGTTAATGTTTGCGGTCATGGTTGGCTGATACAGCCTTTTTTGTGATTAACTGCACACTTGAGCGCAGCGTGAATACGTTGTAGCATAAATATACGACTTACTTACGCGAGAGACTTAACAGAAAACAACCGTGTTCGCACGTGAAAAAATCAGCTGCCAGGTATACGCAGTATTGCCACCGCACTCGTAAACTATAAGGTGGAGTACGCCACGTTACGGTTACGTTTAATTAGTGTAAACTTAACGTGCGAATTGGCTGTATCATACTCTAAATGTGAGAAATTACAAACAGGCCAACAGTCTTGTCCGTTCTAACGCTTACTAGCACGCCAATCAATATGCTTATGAAAATTACAAAGAAGCTGCTCGACAATGGTGATATGTTAAGCACGGAAAACAGTTACACAGATCTGATATGCAAAATAAAGAAAATAATTGAACAGCTCTCAGAAATTGTCAGGCATTTTATCCATGATGCGTGATTGTGAAGCGAACAAGTATATCCTATCGGCCGGATGTAAGAAAGATGCCATGAAGTTGTATATAAAGTTAATAGGTAATGATTTGGCGTGGCAATCGTCTAGAAAAGTTAAGCCCGCTGGGTGGTAGGCTTGGTTATTTATACGGTACTGATGGCTGCGACATCACACGCTCTGTATGCGTTATTTTTACCGCTTATCTTATAGTGTACAAGCACTGGAGGTTGTGGGAGTCACTCGTATCGGGCGGCTACTTACAGTGGCACACGTGCTGCGCATCACAGATGCGCATGACACAATAAGACCATTCACAAGGAGGAGCTGACGCGCCGGCCAAAAATTTGCTGTGGGCTGGTGGGCGTGCCTTCGGCGTTCGCTTCGACGAGACGTAGGCAAGTGAATAATGTCGTGGCTCGTGCTTTTCTTGTAATTCAAACGTGCTGTTTGAACGTTCGCCCACTAATAAGTTGCCGATGTTTTCATCCACGGTTTCCACTCCTTGGAGCGGATGGTCCGAACTTTCAAAATTTGCAAAATAATTCTAGCTATTGATTTTCAGAGAAAAGAGGTAATCACGATTGGCCGTGCAGCACATTATTCTGCAAAAAATATAGGGAAATGCTTATATACAAGTATGTGAAAGCGAAAATTTGGACATAGCCGACGCGTGAGTGCGCCGCAATCAGGGTGTCACCGTTTCGAGAACGTCCTGCGGGGGCCGCCCATGAAATCGTCTCTTCCTGCCCAGCATCACTATGGCCATTTGGGCCAACGTCCTTCGGGGCCTTGAAACAAGTGCTTTCACCATAGCTTTATCAATTTTCAATGGCAAAAAAGCCGTTTTAAGTCATAAAGACAAACTTGAGCCAAATCTCTGTACTGGCTGCGTCGTTATACCCTGCGGGATAAACCCTCACAATTGCAGATCCCATCACTACTGTGCCATACCTCTCTTTATATTGTGTCAAGTTATTCTTTAGGAATTCTCACATGAAGCTAAATATTTTAGGCTAGTTTGGTGAGCAAAAATCTGCCATTTGTGATAGCATATACGCTCCACTATACCTTACGACAACTTCCTGTGGCAGCAAACCAAGGCTAAAAGAACGAGGCACGCCCCTTTTTATTACGCTTCTGCAGGTAGTCCAAAATGCTTCTATATTACGTAGCATAAACGAAATTGTAAAACAAAAGATATTGTTATTATAGTCAAGATTGTTCGCATTGTTATCAAGAAAACGTTTTCAGTGTGGTATTTTCGGTTTTCACTGTTTCTAGTTTTCTGGTGTCATTTCACCTTTTCCTGCCCAGGTAAATCAGAATGGCGTTTCCGGGATGTAGAAACTTGACGTCGAAGCTTGCGAGTGATCATGATTACGCGTTCCAGCCCCCCTCGAAAGTTGCACCAGCGATCTCACGATCTTCAGTGAGACCAGCGAAATTGCGATTGGAAACTGTAAGTAAACTCAATAACTTTTTCGTAAATTGTGTTTCATACTTCGTCTATATTTCGGTAGTCTACTATTGCTGGTACAATAACGACAAACGTCGCATGTTGTAACACCGATACCTGTCAGCGTCTATGGAGGAGTGGTTCCGGCGCTTTGCGGCGGCAGAGGTATTCCAGAAATAAGTATCCAGTGGAAAGCTTCACCTTGGCAACAGGCGCGTATATGTCTAATACGCGGCTGACTGTGCAATAACACCGTTCTTGGCTGAGCGTGGAGTGCGTTTCATTCGCCTGAATTTCAGAGCTTTAGTTGGCTGCTCGTGACGTGGTTGTGGCCAAGATATCTGCCAAGGTAGGTACAACTGGTAGCGAGGGCTCCATAGAAGCCCATACGTTCAGAAGATGGCGGCTGATCAGCTGCTCATAGAGCTTAGCGCCATCTCTGTGAGGTGGAATACTTCCGGCGGAACAAAAAATAAATTGAACGTGACGCAATAGCTGGTTAACAAAAATGACGTAATTTTGCGTGCACTAGGGGTAGATTTCATCTCAAATTACTTTTTTTAGGCCCCTTATCGCTGAGGACTCGCATTGAGGCAGTCGGCGGCGAGTTCCCCACGAGTGCGCTTCAAATCAACGACAGCTAATCTGATGCCTACTCATGACTAGATATCGATATTTAGGTTTACTACGGTTCACTTTGTGTCGGTTTTACGAGCAATCTGTTTTTTTACCTTTTATTGAGCGTTCGTGTCATTTTTCGCACATGGTTTAAAGCAACGAACAGCGTATTCCTGTCATATCGGTAGCGTTGCTTATTTGCTCCACACGTACGCATGTTCTTTAGCATGAACAATGCTTGTGTTCTTCGGTTTTAACAGAAAAAAGATGACGCCTACTCACGCCAGAATTATGAAATTTCAGTTTTATTCAATGGATGCATTAACTCGAACCTATTACACTGCACAAAATGGTAATATGCACAAATGTCTGCGAGCACTACTTATATCTTTATGGAGTTTCATCTAATACTAAATTACCGCTGTGCAATTATGTGGTTCAAAGAAGCGTTTGCACCGACCAAATCCAAGCGAGAGATGCCTGTGCTCCCATAAGTTTTCTTACCCAACTTTTTGCGCAGCTTCCGCAGCGCTATACCCGATGCGCGAAGTGGAGTAGAGTGCATGCACTGGCAAACACCGATAAAACAGCTTCAATAAGCGGTGCAGAAAGGTAACAATGTCAACGGTCTAATTTTGTTCAAACGGATGCTTTGGGGCCCATCGAAACACACGCAAATGGAAAGCGCGACCCATTCGCGAGTTCACGGCTTGAGATAACAATTTCGCTTTGCTGTTTGTTGCCTGAAATGAAGGTGATTTGTATGGGTGCATGTCGAGTACCAGCGTTGATGACGTGCATGTTTACGCCACTTTTTTGAGGAATGCACAGTGTGCTTTGTCCAGGTGTATGTCGGATACTTCAAAATGTTCAAGAAATATATGAATGTTTCTTGTTGGGATAAACATGTGCCACCAGTGGTAGATGTAGGTGCGTCTGCACTAATGGTGCTATAGCTGTCATACAATGACTGACATTGAACCACCTCTTGTGTTTAGTTGTGCAATAAACATTCAATAACTTCAATGAGGACACGTTTCACTCTCTTGATATATCAACAGCAACGAGATGTGAAAATACCACGTTTTTCAATGGTATACACTGCACACTTTAATTTTATTTTCAATTCGCAATTTTTGTTTATAAAAACCTTGATATAATATTGAATATGTTAATAATCTAGCAAAATTTCATGCATCTCTTACTGTGGTTGTTAGCTACAGGTCTTAGGCGGACAACGCCACATTCCTGGGCGATGATGGTGGTTTTGCGGTCGTTCGAACGCATCTCTGTGGTAACTGCATATGCTGTCTGTTCGTTCGCAAGTTGTCGATGTGTTCAGTCGCGATTGATTTAACGTCTAGCACCATTCCAAACGTTCTCATCCAGATGGCCGACAGAGAGAGAGGGAGAGAGAGATAAATAGAGAGGAAAGACAGGGAGGTTAACCAAGCTTGGCTCGGTTGGCTACCCTACACTTGGAATTGGGGGAAAGGGAGAATAATAGAAAGAGAAGAGACTTAAAAGAAGAGTAAGAATCAGAAGAATAAATGTTTAACTCGAGACCACACAGCGCAGTCTCACACTGTTCTTTCACAAGCGGTTTTGAAATCTGGTGGTTGTTAAAAAGTACAAGAGGGCTTTCGTGGCTTTGTGCGTATGGGAAATTGTCGACCAAGGTCTTATGATTTTCTCTTCTGTGAGCGGCCGTGAATATAGCTGACAGAGTTTGGCTTCCATAATACGTCGTTCAGACTGGTATGCTGGGTAATAGCATAGAATGGGCTCGAGCATTTCCTTGCAGGCGCAGATGATGCATGCCGAAGTGCTCGCCATTCCAAGGAAACGAGAATACGCATTCGTAAATGCCACGCCTAACCTTAAGCGACACAGTAAAGTTTCAGCGCATCGTGGGAGCCCGGATGGCAAAAGAAGTTGCAAGTTTGGGACAATCAAATACAGGTGCGTGTTGGAGAAACCCGGCGTATTCCATTGTAGGAGCGTTATACGGCGAGCAAGTGGCCGACTTATCCACACAGACAGTGGTCTCATTTGATGTATTCTTTCAACCGCAGTTGGCGAGAGCTGTGAATTTTTATGGGATATTACAAGAATTAACACTGATCCATCAGCTCATCCTCGTCGACACGAGATATGAGTGAATAATCTACATCAAATAAAAGGAGCCATATACCCACTTTGAAGTTGCATTGATAAAGTTCAATATCGTTTATTAAACAATACTACACAGCACGACTAAAGAAATCATGTTTTTCTATAGCTTCACAAGTCATACCTTTCGACAACTCTTGCGCAGCATAATAAAAGCAGCTTGTATAATTCAGATGCATTCGCAAACTGTGTAGAAAAACATTAAAAGTGCTGACAGTGAAACAGGTTGAAGTGCACTAATGATCTTCAAGAGTTAGGAACTGCGCAGTAATGCACAAACAAAAACAGTATAATTGACAAGTTCAGTGTAGCTTCTCTTAAAACATTTCTTTATTTTGGTTTCCAAATATAAAAGACAAGAATCTTTTCCGATAATAATATTAGCATGTCAGTATTTACGTCTTAAAAACCACGATGAAATCAAGAGAAACGCTGTAGTGAAGGACTTCAAAAATAACGAACCCTGGTGGCCTTTAGGGTGCATTGGCATTACAGCGTACGCGAGCCTTTGTCATTTGGGCCCCATCGAATTGTGTAAGTCTAGGTCGGAATCGGCTCCACTACCTTCGGATCAGCAGTCGCGCATGCTCAGTGCTGAGAAACTTGACTCCAGCGTTCGGTTGGTGTTTATAAGCGTTTTCATGTGAGCTTTCGTTATAATCAGAATCTTCGTATATGTATTTGTGAGTATAGCCAGCTGTGAGTATACAAATGGGTGCCACAAAGCCGTCCAGGCCTTGGTTGATTCGAAATTTTGTGTCGGGGGATGTAGAATATCAGTATATGATGTTAAAATACAGTTATAGTGATGGTGCAAGGGCTCGCTGTGACCGAAGTGAATATTTATGCTTAGACGTAAGAGTAGGGAATTATGTAATATACCTGCTCAATCAAGAATAATCTCGACGTAGTTAGAACTCGCATATATTACCTCCAATAAATCGCCGTAGGTTAACATCTCTGTGGTTTACACCTTCGTTGAGTGATATCGCCATTCCACACGGAGGCGGATGCCAGCAAATCTGCAGTGCTGGTACCACTAAACTATGAACTCTGCTGCATTTTCTTCTCAAAGGTGGATGTGGACATTTATGCATCTATGGGCACCCACTCCACACTGTCGCCATGACGGGGCCGGCCGGTAGCCGTACCTTCGCAGAAAATCACCGAGTGCATGAACGACGTTGTTTCTTTTATCACCCAGACAATCATCTGCCACTCTCCGTACATCGCAGCGGGGCTTGCCGAGATTTGGTAAATAATATCTAGGCACACATGCACTCAGACTCTATTTAGTATTTTGTACTTCAGGTGGAAGGAATCTCAAAAGTAGAGTTGCCCTAACTATAACCGGCAACCTGCTGTGCAACTACAAGTACTCAGAATTTGAGGGAACAAATTTACCGTTACATATATTTTAAGGGTATGTACGGTTGCTAACCAATATAGCGCCCGCGAACAGCCATAAAGCATGCAGTGGGTACAACTAAAACTTCGTCGTTTGTGTCAGCAGTGTTTCTCATATAAGCTCCTTCTCGTGGTGATCGACATCAGCCAAGTAAGCATTCCAGGCCTGTAAAAGAAGTTGCACATAAGACATGAATGCGGTTTGTAAAATGAGTGGCACGGAGCCCGAAAATGATACTAACCGGTAGCTTTCTCTCATGACGAGCAGGAATGATGCTTCTCCAGAAATAAATGCCGGGTTGTGACAGGGATTGCGCTGCCATTTTTCCTTCTTCATTTCACCTAAAACACATATTGCAGTGCAAGGTTCAGAAAGATTTCACACAAGATATTGAGTTTACTCACGTACTGAATTGCGAGCTCTTGGGCCACAAAAACATCACAGCCGTATGCAGGTTTTCAAAAAGTACAACTCTAAACTTCTTAAAAATATGGAGTATTTTTTTATTTTTTCTTACAAAACACTTCACTATAGCCTTTGATTTTTATCAAACCTCATAATGCAATATCCTCGTGGTATTTTACGTATTGCTACTTTGGCAGCTACATAAAAGAACATCACGTAACGCCACTGCATTGTCTTCGTGGTACGGTTTCCCAGTCGCAAAGAAATGCGCGGAATTTATTGAGCATAAGCCTGCCAAAGGTCATGGTTTTCTGCCTGAAGTACATGTAGGTCTACGTTTTAGGAAGTGACAAGAATTGGCACATAAGTACAACCAGTTGCTTACAAGAAAAGGTGATAGTTACATGTAAATATTTGTATTACCTGTAGCAGCACTCACGCAACGCCAATTATTAGTGTGGCAAATATAGTGAAAAAACTGGCCCACAGGTAAGACAGACGGAACAGAATGAACGGTTCTTCACGGTTGCATAAAGAAAAAAAAAGAGTCCGAACTCTAACTCTTAGTTGCTCGTGCACACAGGACCACAAGTGCACGTGCAGACATAGTCGTGCAATTTTAGTAGAAATAAGCTTTATTTCAAAGAATTGTGTACAAGCGATACTCGCATCTAAAAGAAGCTGTGTAGTGCTAAAATTTGCTTTTTTGGGGGTTTACAAATATATACCACATCCGTATTTGAATGGGCATAGATTGTAGTAGTATTTTTCAAGGACACCTAATGCACATTGAGAGTACAATTAGGCACCTTTTGGGCTCACAATAATTTCCAGCATATTGGCTGAAAATGCCCTAAATCACTCAATTTGTGGAGAGAAAGCATTTTCAATTGAGCTATTTGGTGTCTCGGCTTTACTGTTCGGCAAGATATATGCATCTTGCTTTTTTACAGAAATATTGGCATTATTAAGTCATTATTCTATGCGGTAACAAATACCGCACGTGCTTAATGATCAGAATATGCAATTCTAGCATGAATGCGTTGGTATGATTTGGTCTAACTTTTGAAGTCGGTGTGACGAGGAACGTAGTATTTACTGAAGAAGCAATGCTACTTTGATTCCCAGGGCAGCTGTCAAGTGACACTTCCATTCGGGGAGGTATTCTTCCACTTTGAATAATTGTAGTGATGTGACAGAGTTGGTAGAGAACCATCGCAAGTGTTGCCACGCCAGCTCCCTGCAACATATATATTTTGGTGCTTAAAAAGAATGCTTAAAAGCAGATATCCAAAATGAGTCAACTACTTGGTATAAAACATGTAGGTATGGTATCTAGCAAAACTCGTAGCATGGTTTTATACGTCTTGCTATTACGTAACACTGAAGAATTGCATTCTCCATGTAATTCGTAGTGATATCACTTATATGAATAGTTTCAGCAGGTTGTTTCAATCACTGTCAAAAATCTTCAAGAACAAAATTCTGATGCATGCCACCTCGGATTTGATTATGGAACCCTCGCTTGGCGTTAGACAGCTTAGCCATGTATCGTATGTCCTCCATATTATTATCTCTAGCATATTTATATAGTGTACCTCATTTACTGCTGGCAGTGTGAAGGACCCGAATGAGCTTCAGCGTGTTCACCCATAAGATGGCGTGAAGGGCATTGTTCAAAAGCTGCCACTATGTTCGGCTTTCGCAGGACAATGAGAAACGTGCTTTACGCGTACGACGTGTACTTTGCCCTATTGATCACTCATGCTCATTGACCCGTGAGGAGGGTGGAGGATGAAGGCTTGTACTTCAAGTGCTTTCACCTCAAAGTTTGCGTTGAAGGTATGGGCCGCGCAAGCACTACTTCAACTTCACTCGCATCAGTGCTTGCGTATGCGAAACGAGTGAGCTCCAAGCTTGAAAATCCATAGCATGAGTAAGTTCCTCGTTCTGAGTACACACTGCCAGCGTGCAGCTGAAACACACGTTAAAAAGAAATGGCAGATGTCACGTACAGTGGGAATCGATGATATGCAAAGCACCAATCAGGAAGATTGATATGCTGCTTTAAAATTAGTACAACGTTACGAGGCGGAAGTAAATTATGCCGTACATGACTTCCATGTTATGATTATCATGTTCAGACGTTTCATTTGCTTTCGTCATTTATTACGTCACTTGATACAAAATTAGGTATATATCGAGCTAGCGAGAGGGCCACGAGCGTTCTATAAGCGTAGCATGCAGTCAACTTTAACATGGCACAGATGCCGTAATTATCATGTTTTACGTGTCATTTAACTTGGTCGTCTAATCTTGTCACGTAATACCAAGTTTAGTATATGTTGAGATAGCAAAAGCAGCGAACGCGCTATGA
Organism: Rhipicephalus microplus; assembly: GCF_043290135.1. Lineage (NCBI taxonomy): Eukaryota > Metazoa > Arthropoda > Arachnida > Ixodida > Ixodidae > Rhipicephalus > Rhipicephalus microplus. Next base: position 14,334,684 of record NW_027464588.1, read on the forward strand.
GCGTAGCATGGATAGTCACGATTTACATGACATTCATATGATCATTATCATGCTTGGACATGTCATTTACATTCGTCGTCCATTCACGTCATGTAATACCAAATTTGATATATGTGGAACTAGTCAGACAGCCGCGAGCACGCCATAGGCGCAGCATGTAGTCATGTTTTACATGAAACACATACTAAGATTATTACGTTTGGACGTTTCATTTACCTTCGCCGCCTGTTCACTTCCCGCTATACCAAATGTGGTATATCTGAAGCTAGCGAAACGGCGGTGAGCCCATCATAAAGGGCCCAATACAGTCCAAGGTAACGTTGCTGCGCGCGCAGGCTGGGTGCAGCGACGCCACGCTAGCAAAACCCGAGCAGTCTATAGTATGACGCCAGGCGCGGTTGGCACGATCAGCGTCCATCAGCGCGTCCCGGTGGCAACTGGCACGAAACGCAACATGCTGCATTTCGCGCCGACGGTTTTTCCCAGACAGCACCACGTCTGCCTCTCTTCGTGACGTCACTGGCCGGGGACACCAACACGCACCGGGAGCCACTCCTATCATATCACGAAATTTGCTCGCACTATAAGTTATTTAGAAAGGAATTACCCTCACCTCACTCAGCACTAAATAGAGCATAATTAACGCTTCGACTGCTGCAAACGCACAGTTACCCCAGCCCCTATATCGGCAGCAAATACCTCCCAGATATAAGGCCAGAATGCCCCAAATGCCAAAATTCAAGATGCGATTTAATTCACATGCTGTGGCAGTGTCCCGTGCTAAACGCTAGCTTCGAGTCCCCTGACACCGAGGACGACTGGTTCAACCACCTCAGGAGCCCCGACAGGGCCCATCAACACCAGGCCGTCCAGAAGGCCCAAAAGGTGGCTGGCGAGCTTCGACTCCCAGTCCTCACATGGGTGGAGCCACCGGGCTGGCCCCCGTAAGGGGTGCCCAGTCCCCTTCAGGACCTTTAATAAAGTTAATTCTCTTTTTCTCTCTTCGTTACGAAGGGACGCCAGGCGCGCTCAAGCGCGCATGCATCAAAGCAACGCAGCGCGGCGCTCGCTTGTGAATATATGGCAGGCAGATCGGTGTCTCGCTTGGCATCGCCGGCGTGACTCGACGAAACGAACGCCGGCGCGCACGCGCGCATGTTCACGTCGAAGTGCATTGGCGCCTTGAGTGTGGCATGTAGTCATGTTTTGCATGATTCGCATCTCATGATTATCATATTTGCACACGTCTATGTACATACCTACGTCATCCATTCACATGGCGTAGTACCAAATTTGGCATATGTCAAGCTAGCAAAACGGCCACCAGCGCATCATGAGTGCGGCGTGTAGTGATACTGTTACATGGCACGCATGTCACAATTTTCATGTTTGTACCAGTCATATACCTTCGTCATCCATTCACGCCTGTTATACTATATCTGGTATATGTGAAGTAATGAAACCACCGCGAGCGCATCACGAGCGTGGCATGTAGTCATGTTGTTACATGACACGCAGTTCGTGATGATCATGTCTGCACCGCCCACATACCTTCGTCATTCATTTACGTCCCGTAATACCAAGTTTGACATATACGAAGGTAGCTGAACAGACGTGAGCGCATCGTGAGTGTGGTATGTAGTCAAGTAGTTACATGACACGCATATTATGCTTTTAATGTTAGGGTCTGTCGCTTGTGTTCGCCACGCACTCAGGTCATACCATACCAGTTTTACAACTTGTCATGTGAATGAAACCACCGCAAAAGCAGCAAGACCATGAAATGTAAATTATGACATTTATGACATAAAAATGATTTTCACGTTATGACTAATCACTTATGCTTGTCATACAATCATGCTATGCTATACGACTTTTGGTATCGATAATATTATCGAAAAGGCCAGGAGAGCAAAATATTGTAGGGGGATAGCTAGATGGATAGATAGATAGATAGATAGATAGATTGATTGATTGATAGATAGATAGATAGATAGATAGATAGACAATGTCACTGATGTTCGCGAAGAAATGCTTCACATTTAATAACAACTGTGATAGTTAGTTTACGCTAGTATTGATTGCTGTGCGTTATTTTCATACGTCCTTTGTCTTTTAGCAGCACGTTCCATTTGTCAAGTTCTGACAGTTCTTCGCACTCTTCTTGTGCGCGTGATCTTTTAAGAGCGGTGTATTTATTAGTCACACGAGGTCGTGAAAGTGGCGTTGGTGCATCTCTATGTTTAATCTTTTTCACATGTGCATCATATGCATACTTTCTGTTTTTTCTCGTGTGAGAGGGAATCAGGTTGTTTCGATGTACTCCCTCTTCTATGCATTAAACATACGCTTAATTACAGCATACACAGTAAGAACGACGGGTTCATCACCGTGAATGCATACGTGACCTGTAAGAAAAAACTAACACAGAATCCACTTATTTGCTTGATTTTCAGTTCCGCCAACAAATATTCAAGCCGAGAAAAGCTACAAAGCATTGTTGGTAGTGTTTAACTATAGAGCACTTGCATCGTCGAAGTAGTGGTAAAGGACGCGGACTTAAAGGGCCACTCACCGGGCTCCTAAAACACAAAAAAGAGCGCAATGTTCTTTCCGGATATTTATTGTCCTTCTTGGCGCACTACTGTGACGTAAACAGTAGTTCCCGTGACGTCTACAGCGTAAATGCTCTCGATTCCTTAATTCACGCAAAATATCACGTGTGGTTTGTCTCCTGCACTGCTTTGCCGTGCAGCTGCCCATCCGTTCTTTTTATCGAATGGACGTTGGGCACAATCAACCGATCAATCGGTTTTCGTGTTTACAACTGCGCAAGCGGCGATAACAGCGTGCAGCCAAGAAGTGCGAAGTCCAGAGAGGCTCTTGCGCTTAGTGCCGCTTTTCCTCACGTGCATTGAAGAACTAAGGGGTGAGGAGGATGCATAGTGTGTATGAATGAGAGAAGGAAATCACCTCCTCATCTTTAAACACGGGGTCGTGAGTGGCCCGTTAAAACGAAACACACAGAGAGGACCTTAAGTGTTAAGTCCTTCTGCCCTCTTTTTCTTTTGTCGCTGCTTGAAACATGTACTTTTATTGACTAGCGCGAAGTCCTATTCGTTTGTGACAAGATCGACGATTATGAATAAAAACGGCTCAACAACAACCTGTGGTCAGTGGTGGTTACGCCTACAATATTCGCATTATGCGTGGAGTGTTTAGCTAACGGAGCTATGGTATAATACCGAAAGCTTCCTGCATCTGCTTTATTTGCCATTTCGGAGTGCGTGTTTCTAGGTCATGGCTGAGAAAGACAAACACTAATAGGGAATAGTAGAGATGCTCCTCGTATGGAAGCGAATGCTCCTTTGTTCTGCTGGAGTGATTTGGGATGGAAAGCACGTACGGTATCTGTTCAACTAGAATATCGTGCAGTCGGGATGTTCAGAGTGGCTTCACCGCAGCGTTCACGAGCACGCCAAACGCACAGGCATCTTAGCTACTGTAAGGCAGAATGGAGGCAATAGACAGTTATAGTATACCGGGCGTACCGTGATAGCGGGTGTACCGGGATAGCGGGACTGAAGTGTGCGTGCGTAGGTACGTACGTTACCCGTACCGCTTACCGTACGCGCGCTATTTTTCATATCTAACGTTACCGTGGCGGCGCAGGTGTACGTAGTGTACGTACAACGTGGTGGCGCGCTCGAACGCCTGCTTCGAAGTTATTCTAGCGTACTTGTTGAAAAGTTCACTTTGTTCGCAACAAACAGCTGTTTAAAGTGGCTTCGCTTGTCTTCAGTTAGCTTCGATGAACGAGCATTACGGATAAGTTTGCGTAACTTTTGAGATAGCTTCCCATTTGGAACGTTTCTAGGTCTAACTTCAATATCGGTGTAAAGAAATCAGCAACACAAATGTTTTCGCGTTTGGTACATGGTTAATATTTATTCACTTTTATTGTTACTAAAATAAACTTATTGTCACAGTGCTTTGCGCCGTGGCATAGGCAAACATTCTCGTTTTCTTGCCGTTTTCGCTGTTCTTTAACTTACTCACTATCCAATAGGTGGTGCCACCGTTCCAGCTGGGGCACGTAAATCACGTAAACGCTATCCCGCTAAACTATAAGGCGCTGCGCACAGCTAACGTTTGCTGCAAGGTAACGCTATTTCCTTAACCTCCGCTATCGCGCTAACGGTAAACTATATCTGTCTAGTGTCTCAAGGGTGTATTATTCTAGCTGGTCGTAGCTAGAATATTAAGTCGAGTATTAAAGCCATTGCGAAATCACCATTATTTTTCTCAACATGGGCTCAATGGCGGCGCCTCATTCTAGTTGTTTTGGCTGATGAACGGAGACAACCACCAAACCGCAATACATACCTTCGAATGAACAAATGAACATAAAACAGCCAGAAGACATAATCCCACAAATGGTGCTGTGATACCGTTGTAAACCATCAGGAACGCCTGAAACAAGAGCGAAACATTTATAGGCTCAATATAAAATAAGTGAACACCAGTGAGACGTTGTTTGCTAATATTAGCTAGGCAACCGAAATAAGTGAGAAATAAAATACGCAAAATTTCAGCAGAGCCGATCATAATTCATTAATGTATCAACCGCGTTGTAACTTGCTGCTACCCCTTATTCCCTGCAGCTACGTTCTTGTACCAACGAAGAGTGACCTACTGTGACTGTATGTGCTGTGTAATGTATGTGTGTGCTCGTTCCTTCCATATCTTTTCAGCCCACCTTTCGGTTTTCCCCTTCCTGTTCCAGTGTCAAGGGTAGCAAAGAGGTTGTCCTAAACTAGTCAACTTCCCTGCTTTTTCTTCTCTACTACTCTTTTCTCTTCGCTCATGCATTGATGTTTATTCTGGCTCAAAACCCCTTCTAGTTTTCTCATGATTGTACGGTACGTTCTTAAGCATACGTGACAAAAATCCACAAGCAAACTCCCACAGGCATGCAGCTAAGAAAGAATATTTCAATCGAATAGTTTTCAGATACATTCAGAAGTATGATCATATAGTTTTATAATAATCATAACATTAGGATGTCTTTCTTATGAAGACCGCGCTTAGAAAATACGTTTTGTAGTCTTTTTAAGATGTAAAGATATTCACACACTTACTCTCGTCACAGAACCCATGCGTGCGCGCAGCATGCTGTAGAGTGTCATTACTATGCCCAAACCTAAGGTTGAGACAAGATAAAACAGTCCGTATCTTCGTCAATTTGAAGTAAACATAGTAGTATACAGTTTACTTACTGGCACCTTACATTGATTTTCTTTTATTTATGCAGAATATATGTCGCTAAAAGTTCCTCTAAAATATTAGAATGCATCATTTTTATTGAAAAAGCACTTTGAATTGCGTTACGACTAGTTGTAATTTTAGTATTTTGCCTCTTTATAATACTGAAAACCTAACGGTTGCATTTTCTGAATGTATTTATTTTCAAATTGTTAGATCTGTTATTTGAAATGGAGGAAGCACGAATAAGACAGCGAAGTGACATCTTTTTTGTCGTGTAGCCATTTAAAGTTTTTTCATATATATATATATATATATATATATATATATATATATATATATATATGAGTTATTATTAGGTGCTCGTATTTTAATGCTTGCCACTGGTTCACTTATTTTAGAAAGCGTTTTGCTTCTTCAAACACTTCATGTGAAAGTATGGAGTGAAAAAAATATTTTTGATAAAAATCACAGAACATTTTCACGGGTGCTTAGGCGTGTTCCTGCTGTACTGAACAGAGAAGCGAGCTTAGAAAAAAGTTCATTAGAAGAGGGCACTACGGAATAGATGGATATATATCTAGCGAAAATTCTATAGACATAATTGAAATGTATAGGGGCTCATGGTGAGAGGCTGATATTCGTGCAATAATGAAGTCACATCTCATAAAATACAACAGATCACGATGCACTAACAAATGCCCTAAAATACCTGCTAAAAAACCTGATAGCTATATCTGATGTTTTCTGACCTCTTTGATCGAGTATGGTGTTTTAAGAACCACCTATGCCAGCAAAACGAGTCCTTTCCTTTCTTTATCATGAAAAATTGGGGAATATATAGTCATTTGCATGCATTTATATTGCGCGACACAATTTTCTCGCACATGCTAGGAAAATAGGGGAATGTACAGCACAATGGAAATAAAGGTTTTAGGAATGTATCTCAGCTGCATGCTGAATGCTCACTGTGTCGTATTTTGAAGTATAGTATACCACAATGTTCATGCTCTTATTAACACAATTAAAAGACGCTGTGCTGTCTCGCTCTCCATATTATACTGAATGAGGTGAAACTGGTGACTGAAACTGTATAGCGTACCTGTTCCACGCGTAATCCATAGCACGTGATTCTCAGCACTTTTGTAACGACGGGAAATGATGTCGACGTACGGAATAGCAGCTTGAGAGTTGATTGTTGATGATACGGTACTTCAGACGGTGTGAGCAGGCAGAAAGAAAAATGCAAAATACACAGTTTTCAGCCAAGAGGAGGCGGTTGGTACGTTCACTATTATCAAACTTTAAATTATTCACAGGTGTAACGTGCACCAAAAACTAATGTTATGTCTAATATGACGGTAACCAATTCGATAAATCAGACACGCAATACCGCTAGAGCATATCACTAATGATTATCAAATTCAAAACAGGAACAACGATACAAATACTATATGCGAGAAAAGAAAGTCGCGTATTTGGTCGAGCAAACGACACTAAGTTTAATTAGCTTCCCCGCCTTCCACTGCACCCGCTTTCTGTAATATGGCCCAATTCCAACTAGATATAATACGGTTCGCTGACATCACGATAGCTTGACGAGGATACTAAAGGAAGCTCATACGAGTGTAATCTGTAGGGCATTGTAGACATCTTTTTTTATTCAATATTAGCCCAATGCTCTTCGCGTTTTAGGAAGGTTAAGAAAAAAATTTAGAGGGCAGTGAAAAAAAAAAGTCCCAAATGCACCATATTTCCTATAAGTACATTGTATTACGGGCGTAACATGTCATGACGAGATGCGAAGAAGTTAGTGAAAAACATTTGAGAGCCGCAAGAAAAGCTATCATGTAGTGGTGTTTCTATAACTATATTTGATTTCTCTAGCGTAAGTCTCTTTTGTTTTTCGCTGAATGCGTGTTGTCCTCGCCGCAGTGGTCTTGTGACTGAAGTACTCGGCTGGCGACCCACAGGTCGCGGGATCGAATCCCGGTTGCGGTGGCTGCAGCTTTGATGGAGGCCAAATTCCGTAGGCCTGTGCGCTCAGATTTGGCTGCCCGTTAAACAACACCGGATGGTCAAAATTTCCGCAGCCCTCCAGTACGGCGTCATTCATAATCAAAGGTGGTTTTGGGACAATAAACCCCACATATATAACAATGAACTGCGTGTTTTAGGGTAAAACAAGTTTACTGCTTTCCTATGACTAAGCGGCCGTTTAGGCCGGTTGCTTTTGTGCTCATTTCTGGCTTATTTACTTAACAAATCAAACTATCGTAAACATTGTGGTGTGGTTTTTTTTTTACAAAAATGTCTCGTTCGGTTCTAAAACAGCTAGCTTAAGTAACAACAAACATCTTTGTCACCCCCAGAAGTTGTGCCTCATAATGAAGTCATGTTGGGTACTTAAAACGCTACAATTGCATAGCGCTCATTTGCACTACCAAGAAAAGTTTTGATTTTTGTCTGAATAATTGCGAGCTTTATATTTTGAAATCTTGAGTTTATCAAGAAACATATATGTTGGAAGAGGTTTGCTGTGTTCATGCTACCGAAAAAGGGAATAAATTATATTCTGGCTACCCTTTAAGAACATGCAGGCTTTCTGTTTCAATTATGATTTGCGGAACTCATGTATGTATGTATGTATGTATGTATGTATGTATGTATGTATGTATGTATGTATGTATGTATGAATGTATGTATGTATGTATGTATGTGTGTGTATGTATGTATGTATGTATGTATGTATGTATGTATGTATGTATGTATGTATGTATGTATGTACAATTTAATTTTTTTATTTTATTCATACTGTCAGCATATCTGCCAAAACAGGAGTTGCTCATCTGGGCACACTAATTTCAAAAGTCGATGCAAAAGTGGAACATCTCACAATTTGACACAAAGAAAGCAAGAGCAATGCAAAAAAATAAATAAAAATCCAACATTCAATGCGCTCCTGTAGCATAACACGGCAGAACACAGGTGAGCAAGTGAGTGCCTTATCACAGCTCAGTTAAACATTTGTAACGCACATTGAAATCTTTAACATTGTTACACAGTACAACGCCATTCCGTAACTTATTCCATGTGTCAATAGCGGATACAATAAAAGAATTCTCGAACAATTTTGTGTTATGCTTCAGGGGTTTAATGTGTTTGGTGTGCTTTGTCCGCGAATGCGACGTGTCTAGAGTGAAAATTTTTGTTATCTCTGTTTTGTAGATACCGTGGAATATCTGGAAAAAGAATTTTATGCTGCTGATATTCATTCTTTCGTGCAATGTAGGAATATGAGCCCTAGTTCTTAGACTTGTTACAGACCGCGTTCTACGGTAGGAATTAAAAATAAACCTTAAGGCTCCATTTTGAACCTGTTCACATTTAGCGATATTGTTTTGCGTACATGGCTTCCATATCGGGTATGCGTATTCCAGAAACGGAAGTACTGTTGTTTTATATGCTATAGGTTTTACTTCAGGTGTCGCGTCACCAAGCCTCCGACGAAGCATCCAAAGCTTTTTTTTTGCAATTTATCACAGATATAATCTATATGGCGGTTCCAGTTCAAGCTATCTGTGACGTAAACACCCAGGTATTTATATTCTGACACACGGCAGAGTGGTTCGTCATTTACGACGTAACGAAATAAGAGAGGCTTGGTTTTTCTTGTAATCGGCATAAAAACTGTTTTGCTTGGGTTCAACATCATTTGCCATTTTTTGCATCAAGAGCCTATCATGCCCAGATGTTCATTTGGCTTTTCCTGGTCGTAGTTCAATTCTGCCTTTGAACAGATGACTGTGTCATCAGCATAGTGCTTAATGAAAACATCGGACGAGAAGCTGTTGTTCATATTGTCACGGGGTCGTGACGTGGCCGAATACAGGAAACTTCGTGTTTGATTCAACTGTTTATTTGGGCGAACCTGTGCCCAGTAAAGGGAAAGTCTAATTACAGCAGCAGTCTTGCACAGATAGCAGTCTCGGACTGATAGCGGCGAACGCAGCATCGGCCTTCGATCAACAACTGACAAGCGGCGAAGCGCGTCGGCATTTATACTCTTGCCGTCGAATGTTCTAGCGTTATCGCTGGCGGTGGCATAGCTTCCAGAACAATCTGTACCGTTCGCACAGTGGGCGTGATCTTATCGAAATGATCTACTACAGTCCGGAACCTTCTAGAAAACTGCAGGCGCGGTTTGCGCTAAGAATCGTGTTGTTGATTATTTTTCACGTTCTGGGCTGGGACAAGGAAACGAAGAAGAAGAAGAGCGCGAGCGAGGAACGCGGGGACGCTCAAGTGACAGCAGAGCGCTTCCGAACGCAGTTAAATAAACAAGTATTTTTGCCTTATACCTAAAAGACGGAGTTGAGTCTGATCACAGTGTCTGGAACGCCATCGTCTAAACATTGGTGCCGAAGAACCGGGATTGAAAACCAGGACCCTACGGACGGCTACCAGTCAACTGCAGCGGCATGGAGCGACTGAAGTCGAAGCGGACGTCGCGGCGAGCACAGAACACGAGGATTATAAACGAGGCAAGTGATCTCCTCGCTAACGACTCTGCCTCCTATGACCAGCTCAACTCCATATATGAGAGGCTGAAGGCTAATAACGAAGAGCTTAAAAACTTGAACCACGAGATTGAGCCGCATATACCTGACGAGGAGTTCGAGGTCGAGTATAACGCTGTCTTACAATACGAGGACGTTGCTACGCGCATTCTCGCTGAGATTCTGAGCAAGAAAGATCGCATGCTAAGGACATCGACCGGAATTCAAGAAACAGTTTCCCAGACAGTCGTAGCACCATCAGATGGAACTGGAGTTAAATTGCCTAAACTGACAATAGCTCCTTTTTTTGGAGACCTATGCAAGTGGCCCGAATTTTGGGAACAATTTTACCAAATTGTTCATAGTAACAATCGCATCACTGCCACGGAGAAGTTTCATTACCTGCGACTGTATCTTAAAGGAGACGCTGCATCAGTAATTGCGGGCCTTCCGACGACAGAAAGTTGCTACAGTGACGCCATCAAAATGCTACAGAAGCGATTTGGGGACAAGACGCGCCTGGAGCAAGAATATTTTGCCAAGCTACGGATGTTAAGCCCTGTCCGTTCATCGACTGACACCAAAGCGCTACGCAGCTTGTACGACCAAGTTCTCATGAATATCCGAGGCTTAGAGACTTTGGGTGTGCACAAGTCGTCATTTTCGTCAATGCTCTGCGACATCCTACTGCGTCCTCTTCCACGGGATATACTCCTGCAGTATCATCGATCTTGTGCCGTCCAGTTGGCATATGACTCGAGAGCTGAAGCTACATCCGTGGGACTGGACCGTGTGCTCAACTTCCTGTGTATCGAGCTGGAAAGCCTGGAAAAGAGTGATTTTAAGAATGCCAAAGAACGAGAACATGGACCACTCCCCGTGGCCAGTCAGTCGACGTACTCTCGGCGTGGAAAACCGACGTCATCTGTGCTTCACAGCAACTCGGTACGAGAAAAAAAGGACAACTGCGTATTCTGCTCGTCCAGCCATCATGGATCGGAAGCCTGCACAGATGACTTGTCACTGACGCAGAAGAAGCAACTGCTTTCCAACGACAAAAGGTGTTTCCGCTGCACCACCAAAGGACATCGGGCACGGGACTGCAAAAAAAGGATTTCCTGCTCCAAATGCCAAGCTCGACACGCTACAAGCATGTGCGATCCCGATAGGTGTTCGCGGAAGTCAGACTATGCTAACAAGAACCACGAAAAAACTACGACAGTCTGTGCATCACTTGGAAGAAGACCCGTCAAGGAAGACTCTACCACTTCCGTTTTTCTTCAGACTTTCAGAGCATGGGCCATGAATGATGACACCTGCCGCTACATACGAGGCGTTTTCGATGGTGGCAGTCAGAGGACTTTCGTAACTGAAGATCTGTCCAAGCACCTCAAGCTGAAAAGCGTGGGAGCAACTCGAATAGCCTTCAATACTTTCGCAAATACATCGGACCAAGAGGCTAAGAGGCGTCGCATAGTAGAACTACGACTGCGAAGCCAGTTTTCCGACGCGGAAATAGTCTTAACTGCCATAGAGATCCCAAGCATCTGCCAAGACATTGCAGAGACTGCAATGGACGTAGCCTTCGTTGCGTCTTTCAAGAAGCTGGGAAACGATGTTGCCGATGAGCTCCAACATCCATCTATCATAACTAAGAGTGGCATCAGCGTACTTATCGGGTCGGATCAGATGTGGAAAGTGTTGACCGGCGAAGTTTCACGGTGCGAAGGCAACGAATCATTGATCGCACTGAACTCCAAGCTTGGATGGACCTTCCAGGGAAGCACATCGCACTTGGTGTCCCACCCAACTACTTCACAAACGATGGTGTGCGTGCTAAAAGCCGAAGCTACCGATTCCGACGAGATATTGCGCTCCTTTTGGGAACTTGAAAACATAGGAATTACGGACGCGATAAACAAGCCACCTGAAATGAGCGACACCATGAGGCATTTTGAGCAAACGATTAGCTTCAAAAACGGAAGATATGAAGTGACCCTCCCTTGGAAGGATAATTTCGAGCTTGCAAGCAACAGGCAAGTAGCCGTTACTCGACTGGACAGGCTTGTCAACCGTCTCAACTCCAGAAAAGGACTGGTCGAAACGTATGACCGTACCATAAGGGAGTACTTGAGGGCAGGACATGCCGAAGTAGTCATTGACGTACCTGCAGAGGTGACGAAATTATATTACATGCCGCACAAGGAAGTCATGCGTGAACAAGCACTGACGACGAAAATGAGAGTGGTGTTTGACGCTTCGTCACATGCCAAAGGATGCAAGTGACTTAATGACTGCCTTCAAAAGGGTGACAACTTATACCAAGACCTCGTGCAAATTTTGCTACGCTTCAGAACGCACCCGGTGGCAGTTATCGCGGACATAGAAAAGGCATTCCTTCAAATTGCGATTCGGAAGGACGACAGAGACGCTTTCCGCTTTCTCTGGTTTGCAGAAGGAGATTTATCCAAGGGCAAGCTGCAAGAGTGGAAGATGACACGAGTGCCTTTTGGAGCCACATGTAGCCCATTTTTGCTCACAGCTACTATTCTCTACCACGTAAAAAGAGCACCGGCTGTCATGGCACAAACTGCGCAAACTCTTGCCGAGTCGTTTTACGTGGATGACTTAGTCACTGGTGCCGACACAGAAGAGGAAGCCGCTAAACTATGCCGAGAAGCGCGCTCAATAATGAAATCGGCCGGCATGACATTGCGAAAATGGACAACGAATTCAGGAAATTTGATGCGCACGCTTGAAAATCAAGTGGAGTCAACTAGTAATGAGATGGTCGTTCTTCACGAAACGTCAGTCAAGGTCCTGGGTTTGGTTTGGAATCCTGCAAAGGATGAATTCAACTTTTCGGTTGAAAACCTACTCCGGTTTTTGACAGCACAGACGGGTACAAAACGATTTGTCTTGCAGTCAGCATCAAGAATATTTGACCCGTTGGGATTTGTAGGACCATATACTATTGCCATACGAATATTGTTTCAGAGACTGTGGATACGAGGAATCGGCTGGGATGAAGTCCTACCCAATGACCTGCAAAAAGAATGGAATGATTGGGTCATCCAGCTGCCGCAACTGCAAGACGTCGTCGTTCCTCGCTATCTGGGCGGCGGAGCAAGGAAGACCAATGTGCTTCAAGTACATGTTTTCTGCGATGCCAGTCCAGCGGCATACGGAACAGCGATATACGTCGTATCAAGTCCTGAGAAGCCGATACTGTTGATTGCGAAGTCCCGTGTAGCACCCATTAAGGAGACAACGCTGCCGCGATTGGAGCTGCTGGCTGCCTTAATCGGCTCAAGAATGTTGGCATACGTGAAAAGGGCTTTGAGGAATGTTCAAGTTGACTACACGATGTGGACAGATTCCGCCATTGTGTTGTCATGGATAAAAGGTGACGTCAAAAAGTGGAAACAGTTCATAGCCAACAGAGTCAATGAAATTAGGTGCACTACAGATCCATCAAAGTGGAAATACTGTCCTGGAACGGACAACCCGGCTGACCTACTCACACGTGGCGCGACGCTTGAAAGACTGATGTGCAGCTCGAAATGGTGGCATGGTCCCGAGTGGCTAACTAAACCGATGTCTGAATGGCCCCTACAGCTCTGTGAACTAGACATAGCGGAAGCCACCCAAGGTGAAGTTACAACAGTCCACGTCGCACTAATGACACGCTTCTCAGTTCCGATAATTGATATTCAACGGTACAGCAGGCTTCAACAGCTACTCAGAGTCACTGCGTGGATTTTCAGGTTTACTGACCGATGCAGAAAAAGAAGTAATCATACAGGACATCTCGTGGCAACAGAAATCCTGAACGCTGAACAGTATTGGATAAAATGTACACAAGAGCAAGGCTTTCTTGAAGAACTCACCACTTTGACCAACGGCCAACCAGTCGAGTCTACATCTCGAATCGCTGAACTACGCCCTTACATAGACAAAGACAGAATTCTTCGGGTTGGAGGCCGTGTATCCCTCATGCATTCCACACAAGATGTCAAGCACCCAATCATAATGCCGTCAAGTCATCACTTTTCGACACTTTTGGCAAACAGAGCCCATCTTCAAGTCTTACATGGAGGAGTTAGAGATACACTTACGCAGCTTCAGGAACGCTACTGGATTTGTCGAGCTCGCTCTTTGGTAAAAAGAGTGCTGCATGGCTGCAATATATGCAAGCGTTTCAGTGCGGGCCCAGGAACTGCTGAGACTGCTCCGTTAACAAGTCATCGAGTGACACCAACGAACCCATTCGAAGTTGTAGGAGTCGACTTCGCGGGCCCTCTGTATGCACGCACGGAGAAAGGAGACACGAAGTGCTACGTTGCACTTTTTACGTGCGCCGTATCTAGAGCCGTGCATCTCGAGCTTGTCTCGGAAATGACATCCGAGGCTTTCCTGCTGTGCCTACGACGATTTGCAGCTCGGAGAGGATTACCTAGGGTGATCTATTCTGACAACGCACGAAGCTTTCACAAGACATCGGCAGACATAAAGCGGCTAAACCGAATGTTCTCTGAAGAGGACGTCGCTAGTCGCCTCAGCACCAACGGCATTTCGTGGAAGTTTATAGCACCAAATGCTCCTTGGTGGGGTGGATGGTGGGAGCGCCTTGTACGATCAGTGAAGCTTCCGCTGCGAAAAATTATCGGCAAAGCTCGTCTGAACTACGAAGAAATATCGACAGTGCTGGCGGAGGTAGAAGCAGTCGTAAACTCTAGGCCTCTGACTTTCATCGAGACAGATGCAGGAGAACCTTGCACTTTGACGCCAGCCAAACTTCTCCTTGGACGAAGATTGACTTCCATACCGTATGCGACCGCTGACGAAGTCAACAGTAATTCCAAACGATCAGACGCCATACGCAGACACAACTACAGGAAGCTGCTGGTTGAAAGTTTTTGGAAGCGTTGGCAAAAAGAATACCTGTTGCAATTACGATCTGCACACTTTGCCGACACGAAATCAAATACAGCATTGAAGCAAGGGGACATCGTTCTCGTGCATGCGGACAACACTCCACGCCAGCTATGGAAGCTTGCAAGGGTCACGGAAGTGTACCACAGTGCAGACGGTGTCATTCGTTCTTGCAAGATCAAGTTGCAAGGTGGTCACCTTGCGATCAGGCCGATACAAAGACTGTACCCACTTGAACTATGTGTTTAACTTTGCGCGGCCGGGAATGTTGATTATTTTTCACGTTCTGGGCTGGGACAAGGAAACGAAGAAGAAGAAGAGCGCGAGCGAGGGACGCGGGGACGCTCAAGTGACAGCAGAGCGCTTCCGAACGCAGTTAAATAAACAAGTATTTTTGCCTTATACCTAAAAGACGGAGTTGAGTCTGATCGCAGTGTCTGGAACGCCATCGTCTAAACAGTGTGGTGTTTTGGGACAATAACAAAAACTTAGGAAATGGAACGTGGCATTGCACCCCTCTGAAAAAAGGCATCGTCCCGATGCTTTAACTAAAGATGAAAGTACAATAATAATGCAAGAAAGTACAATGAGTAAATTCTGATACAACAATAATACAAAAAAAAACACTGGTTCAGTTTGTTAACGCGCATGAAACGGCTTGAGGCGCGCGACATGGACGACTTCAGGTCGCGATCGGCGTCGTTGAGAGTTCGTGATGCCGTCGGGGACAACCTCGTAATCAAGTGGGCCGAGACGTCGAACCACCTTGTACGGTCCGAAGTACCGTCGCAGAAGCTTTTCACTTAGTCCACGTCGGCGTATCGGCGTCCACACCCAAACACGTTCACCCGGCTGGTATTCCACGAAGCGTCGTCGAAGGTTGTAACGGTGGCTGTCGGTCGTCTGTTGATTCTTGATACGGAGACGCGCAAGTTGTCGGGCTTCTTCGGCTCGTTGAAGGTACTCGCTCACATCGAGGTTTTCTTCGTCGGTGACGTTGGGTAACATGGCATCGAGCGTCGTTGCCGGGCTCCTTCCGTAGACCAATTTGTATGGAGATATCTGCGTCGTCTCCTGCACCGCCGTGTTGTATGCGAAGGACACATACGGAAGAATGGCGTCCCACGTCTTGTGTTCGACATCGACGTACATTGACAGCATGTCGGCGATCGTCTTGTTAAGCCGCTCGGTGAGGCCGTTGGTCTGTGGGTGGTACGCTGTCGTCCGGCGATGGCTTGTTTGGCTGTATGCCAAGATCGCTTGAGTTAAGTCGGCAGTGAATGCCGTTCCCCTGTCGGTGATAAGGACCTCCGGGGCGCCGTGACGTAGGACGATATTTTCGGCGAAGAACTTAGCTACTTTGGATGCACTGCCTTTTGGCAGGGCTTTTGTTTCGGCGTAGCGGGTGAGGTAGTCGGTAGCTACCACGATCCACTTGTTTCCGAAAGCCGACGTCGGGAACGGCCCCAGTAGGTCCATACCAATCTGCTGGAAAGGTCGGCAAGGTGGATCAATTGGCTGCAGAAGTCCCGCTGTCCTTGTCGGCGGTGTCTTGCGTCGCTGACAGTCCCGGCATGTTCTCACATAACGAGTGACGTCGGTGGTAAGACGTGGCCAGTAGTACCTTTCTTGTATCCTCGCGAGCGTGCGAGAAACACCGAGGTGCCCTGCCGTCGGCTCGTCGTGCAGGGCCTGCAAGAGTTCTGGTCGCAGAGCTGAAGGCACCACAAGGAGGTACTTAGCTCGAAGCGGTGAAAAGTTTTTCTTTTGTAGAAGACCGTTTCGTAGAAAGAACGACGCAAGTGCGCGCTTGAATACCTTCGGGACTTCGGCGGTCCTGCCTTCGAGGTATTCTATTAGGGCCTTAAGTTCCGGGTCGGCCCTCTGTCGTTCAGGGAAGTCGTCGGTAGTTATCGTTCCTAAGAAGTAGTCGTCATCCGGGTCGTCGGGTAGCGGTTGGTCGACAGGCGCACGAGAGAGACAGTCGGCGTCGGAGTGTTTTTTGCCGGACTTGTAAATGACAGTAATGTCATATTCTTGAAGTCTCAGGCTCCATCGTGCGAGGCGACCTGAAGGGTCCTTCAAGGTGGCTAGCCAACACAAGGCGTGGTGGTCGCTCACAACTTTGAAGGGCCTGCCGTAAAGGTAGGGGCGAAATTTCGACGTAGCCCAGATGATGGCCAGGCATTCCTTTTCTGTTGTGGAATAATTTGCTTCTGCTTTGGATAGCGATCGGCTGGCGTAACTAATAACCCTTTCGAGTCCGTCAGCCCTCTGCACAAGAACGGCGCCAAGACCTACGCTGCTTGCGTCAGTATGTATTTCTGTCTCGGCGAATTCGTCGAAATGGGCAAGTAACGGAGGCGTCTGGAGGCGATGTTTTAGCTCCTGGAAAGCGTGTTCCTGCGGCGTTTCCCACTTAAACTCCACGTCGGCCTTGGTAAGGTTAGTGAGAGGATCGGCGATGCGGGCGAAGTTTTTCACGAACCGCCTATAATAGGCACACAGGCCCAGAAATCGGCGCACTGCTTTCTTGTCAGTGGGCGGCGGGAAGTCGGCGATGGCGGCTGTTTTCCGTGGATCGGGACGAACTCCAGACTTGCTGATAACGTGCCCCAGGAACAAGAGGTCCTCATACGCAAATCTGCACTTTTCTGGCTTCAGTGTGAGTCCGGAAGTCTTGATGGCTTGAAGTACAGCTTCAAGGCGACGAAGATGCTCGTCGAAACTCGAGGAAAACACGACGACGTCGTCGAAGTACACAAGGCAAGTCTGCCACTTCAATCCTGCCAGTACTGTATCCATAACGCGTTGAAAAGTTGCAGGCGCTGAGCAAAGGCCGAAGGGCATCACCTTAAACTCGAAGAGGCCGTCCGGTGTTAAAAACGCCGTCTTCTCTCGGTGTCTTTCGTCGACTTCGATTTGCCAATAGCCAGTCTTGAGGTCCATTGACGAAAAGTACTTGGCGTTATGGAGCCGATCAAGTGCGTCGTCTATTCGTGGGAGAGGATACACGTCCTTTCTTGTGATTTTGTTCAGGCGGCGATAATCGACGCAGAAACGTAGGGTTCCATTCTTTTTCTTCACTAACACCACGGGGGATGCCCATGGACTCTTGGACGGCTGGATAATGTCATCCCGCAGCATTTCATCAACTTGTCTCTTCATGGCCTCACGTTCTCGCGTCGAAACCCTGTACGGACTCTGACGGAGTGGTCTGGCATTTTCTTCGGTTATGATGCGATGTTTCGTGATTGGGGTCTGCCGAATTTTCGATGACGACGAAAAGCAATCTTCCTATTGCAGGAGCAGGGCCTTGAGCTGTTCTTGCTTATCGTTCGGAAGTCTGGGATTGACGTCGAAAGCTATAGGGGGGGCTTGGTTCCTCTGAGCAGGTTCCGCAGAATCGGCGAGGGCGAAAGCACTGGTGGCTTCGACAATTTCTTCGATGTATGCGACCGTTGTTCCTTTGTTCACATGTTTGTACTCATTGCTGAAATTCGTGAGCATAACCGTTGCTTTGCCTCCCCGCAGCTCTCCAATTCCTCTTGCGACGCAAATATTTCGGGTGACCAACAGATGCTGACTGCCTTCAACGACGCCTTCCAAGTCAGGTGATTTAGGAGCGCCGACTGAAATAATGACGCTTGAGCGAGGCGGAATGGTGACTTGTTCTTCCAGCACATTCAAGGCATGGTGTCCTGACGGCGTGCGCGTCGGTAGTGCTTCTGTGGATAACGTTATCGACTTTGTTTTTAAGTTGATGACAGCACCATGGAGGCATAAGAAGTCCATGCCAAGGATGACATCTCTCGAGCAACCCTGTAGGACTACGAAGTCTGTAGGATAAATACGTCCGTTCATGGTGACTCTCGCTGTGCAGATTCCTGCAGGCGTTACGAGATGACCTCCGGCTGTGCGGATTTCAGGGCCTTTCCAAGCTGTCCTAACTTTCTTTAACTTCGCGGCGAACGACCCACTGATGACTGAATAGTCGGCTCCAGTATCGACGACAGCGGTCACACTGTGGCCGTCGATAAGAACGTCGAGGTCGCTAGTTCACCGTCTCGCATTACAGTTAGGGCGTGGCGTCGGGTCACGGCTGCGTCGGCTTGTTCCGCTGCTTCCATGTTGCGTCGTCAGGCCACCTTCTGTAAGTGAGCTTTCACCGTCAGGGCTTTGCCTGTTTGGCGTTGTGTTCGGAAAGCTCCGTCGCGGCGTCGTCGTCGTCGGAGGATCTTCGGTAGTTCGTCGCACAGCAACCGCACCTCCACCGGTTGCTGCCCTTAGTTTCCCAGATACGGGCTAGGAGACCGGCCCCGCGTTGGGCCAGAGTACTGCCGGTGGTGCGGTGACGTGCGGCGGCTGGGCGACGGGGAACGCGAAGGGCTTCGTGGTGTCCACCGAGTTCCTGTCAGGTAGTCGGCGATGTCACGTGGTCGTTCTCCTGGCTGTGGACGCGGTGCATTGACGGCGAAGCCACGCAGTCCCATCTGTCGGTACTGGCAACGGCGGTATGTGTGTCCGGCCTCGCCGCAGTGGTAGCAGAGCGGGCGATGGTCAGGGGTGCGCCAGACGTCAGTCTCCCTCGGTGCACTGCGCTGGGCCGCTGGCGAACGGTATGACGTCGGTGGGGGTGGTGGCGGCGGTGGCGTCTGTCGACGGAAGTGCGATGGGGCGGCGTTTTGGCGTGGACGGGGAGGAGCGTTGTGGCGCAGTGCAGCGGCGTAGCTCATAGCTTCCGGCTCGGGCAGCGGTGCGTGGGGTACTTGAAGCGATTGCCGAACTTCTTCTCGCACAATGTCGGCGATCGAATCCACTTGAGGGTGCGCCGAAGGCAACAGTTTGCGCAGCTCTTCCCGCACGATCGCTCGGATCGTTTCACGCAGGTTTTCAGAGTCACTGGTTTGAGCAGCCGCGCAATCTGGAATCAGGCGACGATTATACTGTCTGGTGCGCATGTCAAGGGTTTTTTCGATGGTGGTCGCCTCGGATACAAATTCTTGGACGGTGTTCGGTGGATTTCTCATTAGTCCCGCGAAGAGCTCCTGTTTGACCCCTCGCATGAGGAAACGAACTTTCTTCTCCTCAGGCATGTCTGGGTCAGCGTGACGAAATAGGCGGGTCATCTCCTCTGTGAAAATTTCAACCTTCTCATTTGGAAGCTGAACCCGGGTCTCTAGTTGAGCAGCGGCCCTTTCTTTGCGAGCGACGCTCGCGAACGTTTGCAGAAATGCGCCGCAGAAGACATCCCACGTTCGGAGCGTGGACTCATGATTCTCTAGCCAGGTCCTTGCGGTGTCTTCCAGGTAGAAGTACACACGACGGAGCTTTTCTTCGTTGTCCCAGTGGTTGAGGGCGGCCACACGGTCGTATGTTTCCAGCCAGGTCTCCGGGTCTTCGAACGATGACCCATGGAAAATTGGTGGTTCCCTGGGTTGATGCATCACCATCGTGGGCTGGGATGCGGCGGTTGTCATAGTCGCTGCAGTCGCAGTCATGGTCTTGGTCTTCCGCGCCTTGTCTTCTAGAAGCCCGTACTCCGGTGGTAGCCCTTGCTGTCGGCGGCTTGTTCGCTGCTCCTGGTTGGCGTCGGTGTCTTCTCCGCGACGTGGGCTGGGTTCACGGCTTGACGGGGGCGTCCGGTACATGAACGAAGCAGCACCTCCACCAGATGTCACGGGGTCGTGACGTGGCCGAAGACAGGAAACTTCGTGTTTGATTCAACTGTTTATTTGGGCGAACCTGTGCCCAGTAAAGGGAAAGTTTAATTACAGCAGCAGTCTTGCACAGATAGCAGTCTCGGACTGATAGCGGCGAACGCAGCGTCGGCCTTCGATCAACAACTGACAAGCGGCGAAGCGCGTCGGCATTTATACTCTTGCCGTCGAATGTTCTAGCGTTATCGCTGGCGGTGGCATAGCTTCCAGAACAATCTGTACCGTTCGCACAGTGGGCGTGATCTTATCGAAATGATCTACTACAGTCCGGAACCTTCTAGAAAACTGCAGGCGCGGTTTGCGCTAAGAATCGTGTGGTGTTTTGGGACGATAACAAAAACTTAGGAAATGGAACGTGGCAATATCATTAATATGTAGTAAGAACAGCAGTGGCCCTATGACAGAGCCCTGCGGAACTCCTGAACCTACCGACTAGCTGGTGCTGTTTGTGCCCCCAATGCAAACCACTTGCTCTCTGTTTATCAAATAAGCCGCTATCCAATTTGTGAGATCAATGCTCTGCAGGATCGTGCTAAGTCTATGCAGCAATTTTGGATGTGGTATTTTGTCGAATGCTTTCCTGAAATCAAGAAAAATCATGTCAACTTGCCCTCTGTCATCTAAGACTTGACTAATGAAATGTGACACCTCGGTGAGAATTGTCACTGTCGAGAAACCTCGCCTGAAACCGTGTTGTTGTTCTGCCAGTAGTTTGTGCTCTTCGAGAAATTCGGTTAAGTGCTTAGTAAGTACATGCTCCAGTGTTTTACAGCACGTGCTTGTCACAGACACAGGCCTGTAGTTGTTTACACAGTTTTAACACCTCCTTTATGAATCGGCATGACCTTAGCACATTTCAAGTCATTAGGAACCTGTCCGTCACGCAAAAATTTGTTAAATATATCAGTGAGATAATGAGAGCACCATTCAGCATACCTTTTCAAAAAGACATTCAGAATGCTATCTAAGCCAGTTGATTTCTTTTCATCAAGGTTCAGAAGAAGGTTACAAATGCCTTCCCGTGTAACGACAATATCAGAGATTGGCGATGCAGGACAAACTAGGCTGAATTCCGGCAGTATACCGTTGTCGGCCGTAAAAACTGATTTGAAATAATCATTAAAAGTACAGGCTAACTTAAAACTAACGGTAACAGTGCCGGTTTTTTTATTTAAATACACAGTATTCGATTTTTTCTTTCGATAAATATCGCCGAAAGTTTTGTGGGGCTGTTTTAATAAACTGCGTTAAATATTAATTCAGGTATCGCTTCTTTGCGTCAGCCAGCTCAGCTCTGAACGATAAAAAGAGCGTCGTGACTTCAGCTGATCTGAGACTTTGTTTACTACTTTTTCGGTATTGCCCGCATGCGCCTTAGTTGTCGTTTCATGTGAATAATTTTTCGCGAAACTCTTGGATTCATTATTTGAACCTTTTTTTTTTGGTCAGGTATGTAACGTTTTATTAGTGTGTGTACAGTTACTTTAAACCTTTTCCACGCCTCCTCAACCGTTGAACTATCACATACAGCAATGCGCTTAAAATCTTCATAATCAATGTCAAAAAAGTCAAGAATTGAAAGATCATCAGCTCTAGAGTAATTGGGCACCAGTACAGATTTGTGGCTTGCGCTTCATGACGCATGCCCAATAGCTGAAGAATCACCATACTGTGATCTGAAATACCGTCCATCACTTCACAAGTGTACTTTTGTTCAGCCAGTGATGGACTCAAAAATACAAGATCAAGTGAAGAGCCACCCTTTTCGTGTACTCGTGTGCACACCTGTACAACTTGAACCACACTGAGCGAGAACACCCCATCTAGGAGAGCTCGGGATGGTAATACATCAACCTGACCCGCTTTATACTCCACCCAGTTAATATGCGGAAGATTAAAATCGCCGGCCATTACAATTTTTTTTGAATTCTGAAATTCGCTATGTAAGAAGTCATTGAAAGCTAGCATGTAGTCTTCCGAAGAATCGGGAGGACGATACACTGCAATGATTGTGAACTAACTGCCGTATAAAGTCACGTCACATGCAATACATCCAATTTCAGGTGGCGAAGAACGTTCTGTGCACTCAGTTGTTCTTTTACAGATAATCGCAACACCACCACCCCTAGTTCCGCGATCCCTACGATAAGCTATATAGTTTGGAGGAAGAAACTCGCAGTTTTCAATGCATTCATTCAACCAAGTCTCGGGAACATGAGTACATCTGGTTCATACTTGAGCAAAACAGTTTCAATGGCTGAAATTTTATTCAAGACGCTGCGCGCATTCAGAATAATAAGCGTCACTGCATCAGAAGTAGTGCCCACGTTCCTGGATTTTCATGTGGTTTGAAGATTATCAGCAACTAAGCATGGCTTCCGTGAAACGGTGTTTTCGTCCCAGAAATATGCATCCCTGTTCACGTACAGTTTGTCATGAACAAGGCGCACGCGCGCACCGCTTCGTTTTTCTTCTTTTGCACTCTCCCAAAGGCACTTGCGGCAATAAAGTACGCGCGCTGAAAAGTCTTCACGCACCGAAACACCTGTTCCTTTCAATTTTGAACACTTCATCAAGATATCGTTTTTTTCTTTGGAGTTGTATAAGTGAAATAATACAGGCCTGGAATGGTCTCGCCTTTTCCCAAGTCGATGTATGCGTTCTACACTACACGGACTTACACCTATTACAGAAAAAAGCTTTTGGTTTGCAGTTTCAAACAGTTCATTGGCTGATTCATTTGGTCTCTCAGGAAGACCATAGACGATCAAGTTATTTCTTCGTTGCCAATTTTCCAGATCGTCGACCCTCCGGGAAAGCACAGCCACTTGCTCAGTTAAAGCAGAAACCGCTTCTCTAGTGTCGGTCAATTTTGGAAAGGATGACTATCATAGACAGTCGTTCTTCAAATTTTTTTATGACGCTGCCATTATCTTTTACTTCCTTGTGAAGCGCACGTTGATCACGTTTTATATCAAGAAGTGTCTTTGTCTGTTCTTTCAATGTTTGCAAAATTTGTTCAATTTTTTCTTCAAGTACAGCGGGACCAGGGTTTGTCTCAATATCACCGCTCTTAGCCAACTTCAGCAACACAGACCAGCAATCACAAGATAGAGACAACAGTGTGTTGGGGCATGGCACGACTATAAGAAATAGTTCATCGCTTCGAAAACATGAAAAGCACCGCCTCACCTGTAAACAAGCAAAGACGAGCGTATTTCAGGTCATGCTTTGGTGAGTGCCGTGCCCGCAACAGAGTCCGTGTGGATCCGAGGTGTTCCTTATATACAGTTGAGGGGCGTGCACATCCATCTTTGATTGGGCCACGCAGTCACAGCATGACTCGTCGATGACGTAGGCTGCTGGCTCCAGGGGAACCGCATGAATACGTCCGCTTGTTGAAAGATGTTCGACGGAGTAAAACACACTTGGCAAATTCGTGCTTCTTGCAGAAATGATAATCGGAATCTGTAAACAAGCAAAGACGAGCGTGTTTGAGGTCATGCTTTGGTGAGTGCCGTGCCCGCAACATACATACATACATACATGTATGTATGTATGTATGTATGTATGTATGTATGTATGTATGTATGTATGTATGTATGTATGTATGTATGTATGTATGTATGTATGTATGTATGTATGTATGTATGTATGTATGTATGTATGTATGTATGTGTGTATGTATGTATGTATGTATGTATGTCCTCTCGCCGTTGGCTAAAATTATGGGGTTCGCTGATTGCCTTGTCATCTATTGACAGTAACATGAACAATTAATGCTCGCGACAACGCCAGCGCACGTAGGATTGGTGATATTGTGTTTCCTAATTCCCTTCTGAGATAGCGCTACAATCTTTGGGTTTCCACGAATTCTGCTGTGGACATTGTCGGAATTTGGAACACAGGTTCGAAACTTGAAAGATTGAAAAACAGCTTTAGTGTAAACGTGCGCAATTTAACAGCTTCTTATAAATTTCGTTTGATGCAAATGTTGTAAAACAGCGTTCCATGCACTTCATGCGCTATTACAGGGTCGCGATTTCCCGTGCAGCTATCAGCATCAAACCAAACAAGAATAAGTGAAATGAAAAGGAGGACCGGATGAAGGGGAGGAGTGTCTGCATACTAATGAGGATGTATGACATCCCAGGAAGGGTGAATGAAATAACACTAGCAATAGAGGGCATGTTTCTGCGAATGAACGGCATGTATTATACGGGGTACCTCGTTGCGGCACTCACGATACCAGCGAGAAATTGGCCGGCAAATCCAGGCACTTCCATTAAGTAGGTGTTGATATAATATGGCACAATCTGCATGTATTAAGAAGTAAGATAAATAGTTTTTATCGCGCTCTTCATAGAAAACACACAACATGTGTAAATACGTTGATCCTTAATGTTGTCGTACTATTGGACATTTATCGTACCAAATGCTAGTACAGCTACCACCATTTTCGAAGGACAAGGAATTAGAATTAGTGGAAACAACATTATGTATTAGATCATCGGCTGATATATCTGTGTAGGTGTGGCAAACATTAAAAAAAACGACGGTTAACTTCTTGTAGTCGTTAAAGATTCAGCAGCAAAGAAGACTTCTAGTCTAGAATAGTGTAGTAATGCTTGCGTGTAGAAAACAACTGAAGACTTTTCAACCTGTAAACATTGTAGAAGAGCCGCCGGATAAGACATCGTTAGAGCAGGAACAATGCGCAGAAAAATTTCCCTATACGCGCATGCGAGTCTCATTTTCTTCATTGTCCATATTGAAAATAGGTTATTAACTAACCTTCAATGTAACAAACATCCTCCTATATAGATGAAAAATATCAAGGTACAATACGCGGTTTAATATATATGCTCTGGCTAACTTCAAGAAGAGCTACTGAATCATTACATAGACCCTTGTCTAAGTACCAGATTGTACATTTAGTGAGGTGTGATTGACTGATAAAATGACTTTATTGATTTTAATGTGGGAAAACCAGAGCTTCATAAATTTCGAAAAAAACTAACAAAACACTTGGGCTGACATTTTGTACCTCTTTTCGCGATTCTAATAGCTGGTTTGATATGGCAGCGTTAGCTACATTGGCCGAAAAAAAAGCAGTTTCACGCGCACGTACAGCCACGGCCACGTCTGTGTAGAGCTCGCGAGAAGCCTGTTTTTGCTCCGCGGGGCGATATCTCGAGACAGTTTAGGGCTCTGATGTGGCCAGCCTGACAGCTAGGCCACACATGCTTCTGATACAGCACTTCAGAGCCCGAAACTGCCTCGAGGTGTCGCTCTGCAGAGCGAAAACCAACTCCTCGCGTGCTCCACACAGACGTGGCCGTGGCTGTACAAGAGCCATGCTGTGCTTGTGCGTGCAGCGGTGACTGCGCGCCTTTCACCGGTCTGCGAATTCCATAAGAGGGACATCATAGCCATGGCATTCTGATCGTACCCTGTGGCTCGTGCACGTCGAACCACGCTTCTCTTTTGGTTGCGTTTGCAGCGGCGCTATACATACACGTAACGGGGCAATTGTCAGTATAGTATAGTGATGGAGCAAGAGTGCTATGCAGCATGGTCCGAGCTTCTCGGGCAGAAAGTTCGCATGGCTCTACGGCGGCCATGGCATAAAGACCGCGCGTAGCGCGTCACAGCAGCGCTGATGTAAAATTGGCGGCCTATCTGCGTGCCTCGTTGGCAATTTGAAAGACAAGTATTCAGACTTGAGAGAGTGAATAAAACGTTTATTTGACGTTCTGCAAAAGAAAATTGGTGTATAGGTGCTGCGTGAGCTATGGACGCCACCTGGAAGTAATTTGAGAAAACGAAGTTTTTCTAGAACGCAAAAGTCCCTGGTAGATGGCAGCGCCATATAGTTTTAGTAAAGGGTAGTAATCATCTGTTTTTTTTTTGGTCATGTCATTGCATTACTAGCGCAGCGTAATGAACACTGCAGTCTTTATATTGACGTATCTAAAAATAAAGTAACAAGTGACCCCGTACTGATACTGTGCCAAAATATGCGCAATAATCGATTTTTGACTGACAATGTCAACGCATAACCAGTTCACTGGTTACGCCAGTGATCTGGTTATATGCCCATAACCAGATCAAGATAGCTGATCGCTTCGAAAAGGTTTAAATTTTTGCCGTTCTTCTGAATCGGGTGAAAGAAGCAGGAAGACGGTCCGAAAGTTCTGCGCTGAATTATACCAAGAAGAACTATCGTTTACGAAATGATTGCAACACGCGGCGATAAAAGTGCATGTTGCGCGTTTTTGGTAGTTATCAAAGAAACACCGCATGCATGCATGCACGTCTGTGCCACAATTCAGTCAACATTTCAGCAGTGCAGGACCTTCTGCTTGATTTTCACGCTATCTTTTTGCGAAGTAAATAACACGCCTCCCACAGGCATGTTCGTGGGCGTTTGTCCTCTTTCGGGCAGGTTGTTTTGTTCCACCTGCAGCATGTAAGTTTCCTCTCGAAGGCAGCAAGGGGGCAAACATTTGCTTCGATCGAATATTTTAGATATAGGTAATGACAACTTTTCACCAGGGGCGTTTGCGTCATGGCGGCGGGCACGCAGAGGCATATCGGGGACACAGGAGCAAAGGGAGGGCAAAGCGGCGTCGTCAGGAGGACGATTGACTGAACATACGGTGAAACTTAGCGAAAGCAGGAGTGTGACTCGGACCTTCGCGACGGACTTCGTAAACAATGCATTTGAATATGAGTGCGATGTGAGTGAAAGACTGTGGCACATGAAAGACTTGACACCAGTAATTAGTTCCACGTTTAAAACGTCTAGCGTAGCGGCGCCGCCTCAGCTCACGCTACGTATGTCCTGGCGTAGCCAAACCTAAGCCACTGCTAGATTTTTTGTTTATTTATGATAAAGTTTTGCTGGTACCATCAAGTCTATTGAATCCCATTTTGTTAGGCTCACGTGACTGATGTTTGTCGAGCACTTCCGAACGTTGTCTTCCTTTACGTGATACCCAAAATGTCCTTTCAGGGTAGGATAACTTATAATCATAATAATGATTATATACTCTACTGAACTGCTTTACTAGGCTGAATAAATTTAAGCATGCTATGTGCCAGCTAAAATACTATTTCTGACAGGGCGACATTTGAGACAACCTTATCAAGCTTCAAGATCCTTCCGGTTAGACGTAGTTATAAATGGGTGCCTTATTTACCTGTTGTAATTACTAAACACAATCGGCCATTTCTCGTACATATCTAATACTTTTACTTAGGAGAAATCGAAACTACCTCCAAAACCATAGAAATCCCGTCGCATAATATTGCAGTACAGTTGACTGAAGGTCAAAAAACGTAGTTAAGATCGGTACTAGTAACGAATTGGAGGCGATCAATAAGCAAATGATTCATGAACATTAATATAACAATAGTTCTTATAGTACATTTGGTGAAATGCGTTTCTAAAGTTTATGACAATAATGTAAGCATGTCAAACGAAGCTGATGGTTTTTTGGAAATTTGTGTTTGAAAAGGAATAAGCTTCTCTTCTTTCGTTACGAGCCTTCGTGCTAGAATAGATAAATCCTTTTCGTAATTCGCAAGTGCTCTTCTCTGGACTGCATATTTGCCCAAGTAATGGTGGCCCCTGTCGCACTTCAAGTGAAAACGGGACCCTAGTTTTACTTGCTGTGGCTTGTCTGTTATGAGTGCTTTATCAAGAGAACTGACTCTAAAGTTTTGACGTCGTTGCGTAAGCAGCCTGCCCTTGAATGTGCTATTTGCAGTGACTAGCTGCCATCAAATGTTCAAACTGCAAAGCAGAAAACTGTTAATTTTTTATGTGGACCTATACTATAGTGTTTTGATAACATAACGTCAGTGAAATTTTACAGTTGTGCCTCATGGGATGCAGGAACGCTGTGGCTTTGATAGGTTGAGAAGATGTGGCGGAGGGGGGGGGGTATGTTGTGTTTCCCACTCACTCAAACTTGTTGCTTCCCATTCTGTGTATTATTTCGTTGGAGCTGATCATCAAATGACCAATTACAGTAACAAAATATAAATAATTCCCTCTGATCTCCTGATACGCATTGTTGTGCCTCAAAGAAACGTAATAAATTTAAGAAGAGAGAACTCTGAAAATATCAGTGTATATAGTGTATACGTTTTGATCTCGACCCAAGCAGAAGTTTTGTAAGACATGTTATTAGTACAGAAATAGAATTCTGCGTTAAAAATGGAATATGCTTACGGTGCACTCATATCTTGTGCACCAAAATCGCCTTCAGCGATTGTCCTTTCTACAATTTACTTTATGCCTTAAAAAGTTGTTGTTGATTCAAATCAGTACACGTCACTTAACGTTATAATATTTGTCAATGAGCTTTGTTTTTCTTGTATACTGGCGTGGTTTAAAGTTTAAACCTTTATGCAGTGTCTGTACAGAGGGCGGCAGTGGGAAATGAAAGTTCACAAGGCGTATTCGCACCAATGTTTTTCGTTTTAAAAGCTGAACCTCCACCTTTTAATGCTTTTAAGTTTTTTTACGTGTGTGACACATGTAAAACATCTACAGCTGTTTCTTCTAAATATAAGCCAATAGGCCTTTGAGACACGGCACTGTTGTTTAGATACGTGATACTTTGGCCAGTTGTGAGCACTGTTGACGAGGAAGGGACAACGAACACAAAACAATCTTCATTAAGCCTTCTTGTTGCCCAAGGTTTATTTGGATCACCTCTGGTTGAAATACTTTGCTACAAAGCAAGATCTTTTGTGAAAACAGTGCCATGTTAAGGGAGACATCAGAGATAATGGTGGTTCCAGACAAACCTCAATGTTCTGTAGTCCTTTAAAGAATGGTCAAATTCGAATCAGAATGGAATATAACATGACGTTCTGCACATTAATAAGACCAATATTTATGTCGTATTAGCATATATATGTTGCAGAACACTATAATCTATTCTAGAACTACGATTTGTTCTAAGTTTGGTTTTGATAACCTTGAAACTAAGCAACGCTCTTTTCACACGTTATAGAAGGTTGGCCATAAAGCATGTCCAAATGGGACAGTAATAAGCTTTAATTTCAATGGTGCTTCTTTTTTACTTCTTTGCAAACGTTTTAAGCATCAAAGCCGCAGTAAGTGTGAGCAACAAAACAGCAAACTTCAGCAAGTTAGAATGAGAATATTTACCTGATGTATGCTCGATATTCATCCCAAAAGGGTTGGGTCACAACCTCGAAACCAGACAGTCATTGCTACCCCAAGAGACAGAGCAACGAGGTAGAGCACCACCAGAAGTAGTGCACCTGTGAGGGCGGCTCTGTAAGAAGAAAAACTATAGTGGAATTATCACAACAACAGGTCTGGGACGGATAAGCTGCTCCAACAAAATTAAATAGGTTAAAAGCTACGAAAGTCACCAGAATCAGGTGCTTTACTGTACTGCATGAGCTCATTAAAAGTGGTTCAACCAGAAATATATTTATAAAGAACGTTACTACACTCGTTTTGAAAAAATGCCCTGTGCGACTATCCTATTGTTTCATAGTATACACACATGGCTTACGAAAGCCATCGCGTGGTACCCCTCAGAATAGTATAACGTGTAGTGAGAAAATGCGACATGATGCTCATACACTTAGTAATTGCTTGTTGCAAGTCATGGAAACCTTGAAGTTACAATCGGTACAACATTGACTGCCCATGGCACTTGGTGAAATTACACATCAGTTTGCGCATACTCCAAAGCATACGATGTACCACGTTTACACTACAAAAAGTCTAATGCAAATGCAGCGCTTGAGAATGCAGTAGTGATTGAGCTTTAAATGCAAGACAATGAATATTACTATTGCCATGAGTACTTTTGATTATTTTTAATTACCTTAGTAGCTAGTAGTAGGTAATACAGCTCTCATTCAACACTAGCCAGAAGCTAAGTCTAAGTCTTCGTATTAAGCCAATTACACTAAGCTGCCTTAAGAAACACTACGCTGTCATGTTTGAATGAAGCTGTTCACATGAAACTATATTTTCTTACATTTGAAAAGTATTCGCACAAATAATGCATATTTTCTTTTTTAGTCTCTAGTCATGCTCACTTGTGGAATCCTAACACCTTAGGTCCTATGACGCAGTACAATCAGGTGTAGAACAACAGTAGAAATTACGTTTCAGAGAATAGCGAAAAAAAACATTACGAAATAGATCGAAGCATCCTAAGTTTTTTAAGGCGTAGCAGATAAAATTACTTATTATTATGCATAATCAAATAATGGTAATACGTAAGTTACACCGCATGTTTGACCTCTGAGCCTTCTTTGCTGCGGCGCGGCTCACATCAAGCAAAACACGTCTTGCCAGATGAAAGGATTTAATGGAACTAAAGAAGAAAGAAAAAGACAGGGGTGAGCCGGCGCTGCCACGAGGCCAAGCGTCAGCTCGTGAGGAGGCTCAATAATGATGATGACTGCTATTTGCTGCGAGGGATGAATAAAGGAAGTCACAACAGTCTCCCGTGCCGACATATGACGCTAGGTGCCTTCCAATGGGTACAGTAACTGCACAGGACGCTTCACAACAGTGCCATCGAGCAAGCGTAGAAAGCAAGTCCTCACGATGCCGTCACGTCCACCGATAAGTTCTTCAATTGTCCCAGGCAACTGCCAACCAAGATCTACAGTTGCCTGGGACAATGTTTTTCTCCGAGTAGAACTACATTGCCTTCCTTCACTATGTGATTTTTTTTGCTTGGTTGAATGTGTAATTCCCGAGTTCATTCAGGTACTCCTTTAACCAACGAGACCAAAAAGTTTGCAGATCCTATTCTCTCTTGCTCCAAAGTTCCTTCAGTTGATCGTTGGTCTACTCGGTTTTAATTTTGAGGTAGTAAGGGTAGCGTTGTCAGTCTTCTTCCAACGAGAAAATCTGCTGGAGATAGGGGGCACGGCTCATCCACATTATTGTACACATATGTTTATTTATTACTGCTTCCACTTCCGTTAATAGAGTGACCAACTCTTTCTGATTTACCAAACGCCGACGAAGCATTTTCTTCGAGCAGGTCTTCACAGAACGTACGAGTCTCTCATAAAACCCGCCCCACCAAGGAGCACTCAGGCAAATGAATTTACACTGAATCTTCGAGGAAGAGAAATATGCAACTACATCGCGATGCCGAATCTTTCGCCAGAGCTTCTCTAGATTTTTGGACGTTTTGACGCAGATTCGGGCATTGTCGCTGTACATTGTGTGACAGAGGCCTCGACGTGATACGAATCTCTGAAGTGCACAAAGGAAAGCCACCATCGTCAAATCTTCAACAAGTTCCAAGTGAACAGCTCTTGTTACAGCACAAGTAAAAAAACCGATGTAAGAGCGCTGGTGAAGATGTCCTTTGATGTAAAGTGGACCCGCAAAATCTACTCCACTTACAAGAAACGAAGGCGTTTGTTTACAACGATCCTGGGGCATACACGGTGAAACTTGTTCAACTGGTTTAGACTGTAGGCGTTGGCAGATGACACACCGTCGTATTGTTTTTTTCACCAGCTGTCATAATTGTGGAATCCAGTATTGTTCCCTTATTTGAGTCAGTGTGTCTCGTACTCCTCCGTGGAAGACTTTTTCGTGAGCATGATTGATGATTAAAGTAACGAGGTGACAGTCTTTAGGTAGGAGGATTGGATGGCGAGAACCATACGAGTCGTCCGAAATCTAAACTTTTCCTTGTACCCGAAGCAGCCCATTGTTGTCGAGGAACAATCTTAATTGTCCAGCTGGACTTTAGGAAGGAATTGAATTCTCGTTTGCAACGCAGTTGGCTTCGTTACCAAAGTGAGCTCTCTGTTCTACGCGAATCAAGTAGCACTCCGCCTGTTGAATTTCTTCAGCAGGCAGCTCCTCGAACCTTTCGCTTTCCTTCTCCAACTTTTTAACATAACGGAAAACCCATGCCGTTACTCTTACAACTTATGCGAGGCTGCTGAATCGTTCGTTATCAATCAGCGTTGGCATCGATGTTCTCGTGTTAACAGCGTGGATATTGATTTCTGGCCCTGTCTCAGCTGCCTCGAGGTTTCCGTTTTTGAGGTGAAGGTTTCCCCTGAATTCAGGCCAAAATATATGAGACATGGCAAGCCATCCGGATCTATGCCCCAAAACTGCGATTTCCTCAGTTTGTGTACAGTCAAGCCTCGAGTGAGCAAATCTGCAGGGTTTTCTTTTCCGGGACGAAATTGCCATCGAGAATATTCTGTCAAATTTCTGATCTCCTGCGTCCTGTTCCGTACGAATGCCTTCCAAGAAACGGGGTCCTTGTAAATTCAGCAAAGGGTAATCTGGGAATCTGACCAAAATGTTACTTCACCAATGCCCAGGTCGAAGTTCTTGATGATGTAGGCATATAGGTGGGCTGTAAGCAAAGCTGACATTATTCCAGTCTCGCCAAGGTAACCGTCTTTAACGGTGCAACTCTTGTCTTTGCCATTAATAGTATAGTGTGGACGGTACCACTTCAGTCAACGGTACGAATGTAGACAATAGCACCGTTTGCTGACTCACTAGCGTCGGAAAAGATGTGCAGCTCTGCCTTTTGATAAGCGCCTTCGCTGCCCGCTGTAAGGAACCTGGGAATACTGATCTCATGTAGCGTGGCTACCTCCTTGCTTCATTTTTTTCAGACAGCTGACAGCTTCATTGGCATGGTGTCATCCCAGCCGAGGTTTTCCCTCCAGAGATCTTGTAGGAAGATCTTCGCCCTTACTATAAAGTGTGACAGAAACCACGAAGGGTCGTAAATCCTTGCAACAGCTTGGAGCACAAAGCGTTTGGTAATTCGATGCTCCTCCATAAACTGTAGAATATCCTGGGGCCTAAACGAAAAGGTATCCGTCTGTTTGTTCCAATAAAGTCCCAGGACTTTCAGAGGTCCAGAAGGTGAGCAAAGTGATTATTAGGAAGAAGTGATTTCTTGTACGAAGACGGCAGATACAACGGGGTCGTTGCTGGCCGATTTACGAATGTTCATTGAAGCACCTTTGAAGATTTCAATTATCTCTTTATGCATTTGAATAGCTTGTTAAATGGTGTCAGCGCCAATAATAAGATCATCCATATATATGGAGTCTTGCAATATACCAGCGGTCGAAGGAAAGTGATTTTCTTTGGACCCAAAGTGGTGCTTTAAGGATGCAGTCAATAGGAAAGGACATGAAATAGCTCCAAATGACACTCTCGTCATTCTCCAAAATTCTGTTTCCGGCAGTGCGCTGTTCACTTGAGGTGAAGTCTCGAACCACAAGAAGCGAAGTGCATCTTTGTCGTGTTCTTGCAGGCCAATTTGAAGGAACGCCTTTTAAACATTAGCATTCATTGCTATCTTGTAGCGTCGAAAACGGAGCAGTAGCGTCACTACGTCAAGATTTAGTTCAGTTCAGTTTATTAACCTTAAGGGCTTCCCGAAGGAAGCATTACATAAGGGGTGGGTTACAACTTCTCACATAGACATTTCATATTGATTAGTTATATGCTGCTGAAACAATGATGGGCAGGTGATGGCGGCAATGCCAGCAGGAAGGCCATTCCAGTCTTTGGCAGTTCGGGGGATGAACGAGGCGGAGAAGTGAGCAGTTCGGGCACGTGGGCGTGCGACCTGCTGCGGATGACTGGTGCGGTGAGAAATGCGTGCAGCGGGTACGATGTATGGCGCTTGACTGAGAGTGCCGTGAAAGAACTTGTGAAAGAGCATGAGACTGGAAATACGTCGACGATCACAAAGCTTATTCAAACTGGAATCTGCCTTAAGTGCTGAAATGCTGATATTATACGAGTATTTTGAGTGAACGAATCGGGTATCGCGATTTTGAACAGCTTCAAGTAGGTCGATAAGATATGATTGATGTGGGTTCCTGATGTCCGATGAATACTCTAGTTTTGGTCTCACGACGGATTGGTAAGCGAGCAATTTGACATGTTTTGGGGCCTGACGAAGATTACGCTCCAGGAAACCTAGCGTCCGGTTTGCTGATGATATGATATTAGAAATATGAGCGTGCCAGGACAGGTCGTTAAAAAGAGTGATTCTGAGATATTTATAAGAATGAACATTCTCGAGAAGCGTGTTTTTGATTTTATAAGAAGGTGCTATGGCATGACTGCTGCGAGAAAATGACATAGCTTTGCACTTATTTGTATTTAGGGTCATGAGGCAATCGTTACACCAAGTAGTCATGTTGTCTAGGTCTTTCTGTAGAGCAGTTTGATTGTGGCTGTCATAAATGGTACGGTAAATGACACAGTGGTCCGCGAACATTATAATGTAAGAAGAGACTTGCGAAGGTAAGTCATTATTATATATTAAGAATAAGAGGGGGCCAAGGACAGATCCTTGAGGAACGCCAGAGGTTACTAGTACTGGGTTAGACAAGTGATTATTGATAGCTACGGAATGGAGCGGTTACTAAGAAATTCAGTTATCCATTTGAAGACATCTGGGCGTAAGTTAAGTTTTTTTAACTTGAATAATAGGCGCTGGTGAGGAACATTATCAAAGGCCTTGCAGAAGTCCAGGAAATTGACGTCAGTTTGTACATTGATATCGAGATTAGTATGAATGTCATGCAGAAAAATGGCAAGCTGCGTTTCACAAAATAAACCCTTGCGAAAGCCATAGTGAGCGGGATGAAAAAAGTTGTTCGAGTCAAGAAACTTCATGATAAGAGAATAGAAGACATGTTCCATGATTTTACAAGGAATGCTCGTTAATGAGATGGGACGGTAGTTTAGCGGGGAGTCTGTGTTACCTGATTTATGGACTGAAACGACCTTCCCAACCCTCCAGTCATTTGGAATAAGACCCAAGGAAAGAGACTGGGTGAACAGCAAGGATAACTAGGCTGGGACAATAGACTTCGTGTTTTTCAAAATTTTCGCATTAATTTCATTTATACTAGAGGAGGATGTACACTTCATTTTGTCAATGATAGCGCTAATTCCACTTTCATTAAAAGTGATGGCTGGCATTTCAGAACTTATACAAAACGATGGTGAAGCGGGATGTGCGTTTGACTCGTGAGTAAAGACGCTTGCAAAAGCGGAGTTGAACACGTTGGCGCAATCGACATCCTAAAAAATTTCGTTGGATTCATTCGTTATTTGAATGGCCTGAGTGTCCCTAGGATTTACAACTTTCCAAAATTGTCTTGGATTTGTAACTAATAGGTTTGGTATGTTGGTATTGTAAAATGTGTGTTTAGCTTGACGTAACGCGTGCAGGTAGTTCTTTTCTGCTTCATAATATTTATCCCAAGCACAAGTACGCCCAGTTTTCCTGGAGGAGCGATAAAGGCGTTTTTTTTCTTTGTTACAGGCGTTTTAAGGCAGTTGTAAACCATGGTTTTTGCTGGGAGGAACGAAAACTGATTTTCGGAATAAATTTGTCTGTTAGTTCCGCTAGTTTATTTTTGAAGCGTGTCCAATTGCTACCTACAGAATGTTCACAAAAGGTTGACTGGAATACGGGAAGGAATTGAGTCATGGTATCGTTAATCTCTTGATAGTTACCTTTGTCGTAAAGACGTATTGTTTTCTCGAAGGTATTTCGCGCTGACGGAGTGAATGAGAAGACAGCGTGGATGGGTTTGTGGTCGCCCATTTCAGATAAACACATAATGGACGAAAGGCTGTCGGGGAAATTGGTTAGTACAAGATCCAGAACGTTAGCAACTTGTTGGGTAACACGGGTGGGTTCTGATAGTAGCTGAGAAAGGTTGAAAGTTTAAGCAAAAATTGACAAAATTCCGCGTCTCAGTGTTCCCTGGCGCTGAAGATGATTGCGGGTTACACCAGTCAATGAGTGGATAATTAAAATCACCGAAGAGGACGAGCTGTGCGGTTGGGTGTTCTGTCACTAGCTTGCTTACGATGTCGTTAAGCTGGTAACTGAAATCAGTAGTGGCACTAGGGAGCCTGTAGCAAAGACCGAGTAAAACTTTTTTTGGAAGGGTATGCATTAGTACCCATAATGTTTCCAAGCTTGATGAAATGCTTATTGGCGAGCATGGTAGATGCTCGCGCAATGCTATTAGTACACCACCGCCACGAGTACCTGTGCGGTCTTTTCGAAAAAGGCAAAAATTTGGCAAGTCTGTTAGAACTTCGCGATCAGTGACATCGCTACTCAGCCACGTTTCAGTCAGTAACAAAATATCGCTACTGGTTGATAAAACTCGGCTTGACACCAAGTCACGCTACGGAAGAAAACTGAGCACGTTGGCATAGATTATCGAAAGTGACACAGAGTTAGCGGAGCAATCAATTAATTTCTGTTCGCCACGGGGTAGCTGCTATGTGACTTCCTTGACTCCGTTAGAAGCAGCGTCAAAAATATATTTCTTAGAATCGATGAATAAGGTTTGGAAGCGATGCGAATACGGGACTCCTTTGTTTTCAGCAAATGATAGAAGGTGCCTGCGTGAATTCCAAACTTGCAGCGAGAAATCTTCAACGATACTATAACTAGTGTTCTTAAGCATACGTCCTCTCGAAAGAATATTTGTTTTAATTTTATGGTACGCAAATTTAACTATTAGAGGGCGACAGAGGTTGGGCGAGCGACGACCAACACGATGTGCCTGTTTGATTTCTTTTGGGTTGATGTTTACCTGGAACCTCTCACGGCACAGATCAACAATCAGACCTTCTGCGTCAGCAGTAGTTTCGGGGCTGGAAGACTCGGGAATGCCATAGAAAATTAAATTGTCCCGTCGTGATCGATTATCTGCATCCTCGATACGTGCTTCCAGCTTAGAAATTTAGATTTGGGCAGGCTTCTAGATTGTCGTTTAAGGCCGTCATTCCGGATTCATGAGACGAAGCGTCGAACACGATGCGTACCTTCGTAGTAGATCGGTCCTCTCGTAAGACGGCTCGGTGTGGCATATAATACCGGGGTCCAATTGGTTGGTCTTCTTTAGAAGGTACTTTTTCAGCATATCCCTCTTCGAGGTACATTCGAATAGTTGCTTTGTATTGTTTTAAGAACTCACTGTCTTTGTTAAGCTTCTTCATCAAACTATGCAGACGTTTGAGTGCAACTGCGTAGTTTTCACCATGATCAACCCTTTCCTTCCACGGTAGCGCCACTTCATATCGATTGTTTTTCTTATTGATGTTCTCAAAATTTGCCAGCACCGATTAGGCGACCGTCATTCCTTCATTTTCGGCCTGAATACCAGTGCTTTCTATATCCTAGAAACGAGTCAAATTTTTTCAGATATCTTGCTCGGTCACTGTGGATTGTAGGACTGCAATACTGGCACACTGTGTAACAACGGCTGCAGTAGACAATGGTCCCTGCACAGTCCATTTCAGTTTCGTCTTGACAGCTTTTAACTTTTCGAACACAGGCTTCACGGTCGGCGTTACTATATTCTAATAATTGTCTGATCCAATAAGGACCGCAATCTGTTTGTCTTCTACTCTTTGTAAAGAGAGAGCTCGCTTATTCAAGTGCATCTTGTTCATTTCTCTTATAACGTTTTCTTCTGGTACCGGAATGCATTCAGTGCATATGGTGTCCACCACCAGCGCCTCTATTGAAATCGGAAGCTTCTGGTTCGCAGGGAGGATGGATACACGTACCTTCTTCATGGTTTTCCGTATGTTATCACCGCCGAACACACCGATGGCTAACGTTTCCTCTTCAATTAGTTCGCATCCAAGTCTTCCATAAGCTTTCGTTGTAATGAAGCTTCGCTGACTTCCGCCATCAAAAAGAACTCGGTAGTGACCGGATGATTTGGTGCCCAATACGGTGGCTGTCAGACTCTGGAGCTTTACGACTGACCTTGCCTGCTTGGACACCAGATTGACCGTGCAGATATCACCTTCTTGTCGTTTTTGATGTCATCGGATGCGCAAACGGATGTTGCGTGCTTCTTGCGCACTTGCCGCATTTTAACCGGTTTCTGCAATCCTTTGCCATGTGGCCCTGTTTTAGGCAACGAAACCATCATCCAGCTTTGATGAACATCTCCTTTTTGTTTGAGAAGTCCATATTCTTCCTATTGCAGATTTCGGCAGAATGCTTTTCAGACCGGCAGAACAGGCAATGTGGACTTTTCTGTTGAGATTTGTAGAGCAGCTGTCGTGGAAACGTCACGTGGATGACTTTGTTGATTATTTTTCACGTTCTGGGCTGGGACAAGGAAACGAAGAAGAAGAAGAGCGCGAGCGAGGAACGCGGGGACGCTCAAGTGACAGCAGAGCGCTTCCGAACGCAGTTAAATAAACAAGTATTTTTGCCTTATACCTAAAAGACGGAGTTCAGTCTGATCGCAGTGTCTGGAACGCCATCGTCTAATCATTGGTGCCGAAGAACCGGGATTGAAAACCAGGACCCTACGGACGGCTACCAGTCAACTGCAGTGGCATGGAGCGACTGAAGTCGAAGCGGACGTCGCGGCGAGCACGGAACACGAGGATTATAAACGAGGCAAGTGATCTCCTCGCTAACGACTCTGCCTCCTATGACCAGCTCAACTACATATATGAGAGGCTGAAGGCTAATAACGAAGAGCTTAAAAACTTGAACAACGAGATTGAGCCGCATATACCTGACGAGGAGTTCGATGTCAAGTATAACGCTGTCTTACAATACGAGGACGTTGCTACGCGCATTCTCGCTGAGATTCTGAGCAAGAAAGATCGCATGCTAAGGACATCGACCGGAATTCAAGAAACAGTTTCCCAGACAGTCGTAGCACCATCAGATGGAACTGGAGTTAAATTGCCTAAATTGACAATAGCTCCTTTTTTGGAGACCTATGCAAGTGGCCCGAATTTTGGGAACAATTTTACCAAATTGTTCATAGTAACAATCGCATCACTGCCACGGAGAAGTTTCATTACCTGCGACTGTATCTTCAAGGAGACGCTGCATCAGTAATTGCGGGCCTTACGACGACAGAAAGTTGCTACAGTGACGCCATCAAAATGCTACAGAAGCGATTTGGGGACAAGACGCGCCTGGAGCAAGAATATTTTGCCAAGCTACGGATGTTAAGCCCTGTCCGTTCATCGACTGACACCAAAGCGCTACGCAGCTTGTACGACCAAGTTCCCGTGAATATCCGAGGCTTAGAGACTTTGGGTGTGCACAACGTCAATGCTCTGCGACATCCTACTGCGTGCTCTTCCACGGGATATAGTCGTGCAGTATCATCGATCATGTGCCGTCCAGTTGGCATATGACTCGAGAGCTGAAGCTACATCCGTGGGACTGGACCGTGTGCTCAACTTCCTGTGTATTGAGCTGGAAAGCCTGGAAAAGAGTGATTTTAAGAATGCCAAAGAACGAGAACATGGAACACTCCCCGTGGCCAGTCAGTCGACGTACTCTCGGCGTGGGAAACCGACGTCAATAGTGCTTCACAGCAACTGGGTACGAGAAAAAAATGACAACTGCGTATTCTGCTCGTCCAGCCATCATGGATCGGAAGCCTGCACAGCTGACGTCACTGACGCAGAAGCAGCAACTGCTTTCCAACGACAAAAGGTGTTTCCGCTGCACCACCAAAGGACATCGGGCACAGGACTGCAAAAAAAGGATTTCCTGCTCCAAATGCCAAGCTCGACACGCTACAAGCATGTGCGATCCCGATAGGTGTTCGCGGAAGTCAGACTATGCTAACAAGAACCACGAAAAAACTACGACAGTCTGTGCATCACTTGGAAAAAGACCCGTCAAGGAAGACTCTACCACTTCCGTTTTTCTTCAGACTTTCAGAGCATGGGCCATAAATGATGACACCTGCCGCTACATACGACGCGTTTTCGATGGTGGCAGTCAGGGGACTTTCGTAACTGAAGATCTGTCCAAGCACCTCAAGCTGAAAAGCGTGGGAGCAACTCGAATAGCCTTCAATACTTTCGCAAATACATCGGACCAAGAGGCTAAGAGGCGTCGCATAGTAGAACTACGACTGCGAAGCCAGTTTTCCGACGCGGAAATAGTCTTAACTGCCATAGAGATCCCAAGCATCTGCCAAGACATCGCAGAGACTGCAATGGACGTAGCCTTCGTTGCGTCTTTCAAGAAGCTGGGAAACGATGTTGCCGATGAGCTCCAACATCCATCTATCATAACTAAGAGTGGCATCAGCGTACTTATCGGGTCCGATCAGATGTGGAAAGTGTTGACCGGCGAAGTTTCACGGTGCGAAGGCAACGAATCATTGATCGCACTGAACTCCAAGCTTGGATGGACCTTCCAGGGAAGCACATCGCACTTGGTGTCCCACCCAACTACTTCACAAATGATGGTGTGCGTATGACCGTACCATAAGGGAGTACTTGAGGGCAGGACACGCCGAAGTAGTCAGTGACGTACCTGCAGAGGTGACGAAATTATATTACATGCCGCACAAGGAAGTCATGCGTGAACAAGCACTGACGACAAAAATGAGAGTGGTGTTTGACGCTTCGTCACATGCCAAAGGATGCAAGTCACTTAATGACTGCCTTCAAAAGGGTGACAACTTATACCAAGACCTCGTGCAAATTTTGCTACGCTTAAGAACGCACCCGGTGGCAGTTATCGCGGACATAGAAAAGGCATTCCTTCAAATTGCGATTCGGGAGAACGACAGAGACGCTTTCCGCTTTCTCTGGTTTGCAGAAGGAGATTTATCCAAGGGCAAGCTGCAAAAGTGGAGGATGACACGAGTGCTTTTTGGAACCACATGTAGCCCATTTTTGCTCACAGCTACTATTCTCTACCACGTAAAAAGAGCACCGGCTGTCATGGCACAAACTGCGCAAACTCTTGCCGAGTCGTTTTACGTGGATGACTTAGTCACTGGTGCCGACACAGAAGAGGAAGCCGCTAAACTATGCCGAGAAGCGCGCTCAATAATGAAATCGGCCGGCATGACGTTGCGAAAATGGACAACAAATTCAGCAAATTTGATGCGCACGCTTGAAAATCAAGTGGAATCTACTAGTAATGAGATGGTCGTTCTTCACGAGACGTCGGTCAAGGTTCTGGGTTTAGTTTGGAATCCTGCAAAAGATAAATTCAACTTTTCAGTTGAAAACCTACTCCGGTTTTTGACAGCACAGACGGGTACAAAACGATTTGTCTTGCAGTCAGCATCAAGAATATTTGACCCGTTGGGATTTGTAGGACCATATACTATTGCCGTACGAATATTGTTTCAGAGACTGTGGATACGAGGAATCGGCTGGGATGAAGTCCTACCCAATGACCTGCAAAAAGAATGGAATGATTGGGTCATCCAGCTGCCGCAACTGCAAGACGTCGTAGTTCCTCGCTATCTGGGCGGCGGAGCAAGGAAGACCAATGTGCTTCAAGTACATGTTTTTTTGCGATGCCAGTCCAGCGGCATACGAAACAGTGATATACGTCGTATCAAGTCCTGAGAAGCCGATACTGTTGATCGCGAAGTCCCGTGTAGCACCCACTAAGGAGACAACGCTGCCGCGATTGGAGCTGTGCTGGCTGCCTTAATCGGCTCAAGAATGTTGGCATACGTGAAAAGGGCTTTGAGGAATGTTCAAGTTGACTACACGATGTGGACAGATTCCGCCATTGTGTTGTCATGGATAAAAGGTGACGTCAAAAAGTGGAAACAGTTCATAGCCAACAGAGTCAATGAAATTAGGTGCACTACAGATCCATCAAAGTGGAAATACTGTCCAGGAACGGACAACCCGGCTGACCTACTCACACGTGGCGCGACGCTTGAAAGACTGATGTGCAGCTCGAAATGGTGGCATGGTCCCGAGTGGCTAACTAAACCGATGTCTGAATGGCCCCTACAGTTCTGTGAACTAGACATAGCGGAAGCCACCCAAGGTGAAGTTACAACAGTCCACGTCGCACTAATGACACGCTTCTCAGTTGCGATAATTGATATTCAAGGGTACAGCAGGCTTCAACAGCTACTCAGAGTCACTGCGTGGATTTTCAGATTTACTGACCGATGCAGAAAAAGAAGTAATCATACAGGACATCTCGTAGCAACAGAAATCCTGAACGCTGAACAGTATTGGATAAAATGTACACAAGAGCAAGGCTTTCTTGAAGAACTCACCACTTTGACCAACGGCCAACCAGTCGAGTCTACATCTCGAATCGCTGAACTACGCCCTTACATAGACAAAGACGGAATTCTTCGGGTTGGAGGCCGTTTATCCCTCATGCATTCCACACAAGATGTCAAGCACCCAATCATAATGCCGTCAAGTCACCACTTTTCGACACTTTTGGCAAACAGAGCCCATCTTCAAGTCTTATACACTTACGCAGCTTCGGGAACGCTACTGGATTTGTCGAGCTCGCTCTTTGGTAAAAAGAGTGCTGCATGGCTGCAATATATGCAAGCGTTTCAGTGCGGGCCCAGGAACTGCTGAGACTGCTCCGTTAACAAGTCATCGAGTGACACCAACGAACCCGTTCGAAGTTGTAGGAGTCGACTTCGCGGGCCCTCTGTATGCACGCACGGAGAAAGGGGACACGAAGTGCTACGTTGCACTTTTTACGTGCGCCGTATCTAGAGCCGTGCATCTCGAGCTTGTCTCGGAAATGACATCCGAGGCTTTCCTGCTGTGCCTACGACGATTTGCAGCTCGGAGAGGATTACCTAGGGTGATCTATTCTGACAACGCACGAAGCTTTCACAAGACATCGGCAGACATAAAGCGGCTAAACCGAATGTTCTCTGAAGAGGACGTCGCTAGTCAACTCAGCACCAACGGCATTTCGTGGAAGTTTATAGCACCAAATGCTCCTTGGTGGGGTGAATGGTGGGAGCGCCTTGTACGATCAGTGAAGCTTCCGCTGCGAAAAATTATCGGCAAAGCTCGTCTGAACTACGAAGAAATATCGACAGTGCTGGCGGAGGTAGAAGCAGTCGTAAACTCTAGGCCTCTGACTTTCATCGAGACAGATGCAGGAGAACCTTGCACTTTGACGCCAGCCGAATTTCTCCTTGGACGAAGATTGACTTCCATACCGTATGCGACCGCTGACGAAGTCAACAGTAATTCCAAACGATCAGACGCCATACGCAGACACAACTACAGGAAGCTGCTGGTTGAAAGTTTTTGGAAGCATTGGCAAAAAGAATACCTGTTGCAATTACGATCTGCACACTTTGCCGACACGAAATCAAATACAGCATTGA
The DNA here is from genome assembly GCF_043290135.1 of Rhipicephalus microplus. Taxonomy (NCBI): domain Eukaryota; kingdom Metazoa; phylum Arthropoda; class Arachnida; order Ixodida; family Ixodidae; genus Rhipicephalus; species Rhipicephalus microplus. The sequence continues at coordinate 14,378,371 of NW_027464588.1, forward strand.
AGCAAGGGGACATCGTTCTCGTGCATGCGGACAACACTCCACGCCAGCTATGGAAGCTTGCAAGGGTCACGGAAGTGTACCGCAGTGCAGACGGTATCATTCGTTCTTGCAAGATCAAGTTGCAAGGTGGTGACCTTGCGATCAGGCCGATACAAAGACTGTACCCACTTGAACTATGTGTTTACCTTTGCGCGGCCGGGAATGTTGATTATTTTTCACGTTCTGGGCTGGGACAAGGAAACGAAGAAGAAGAAGAGCGCGTGCGAGGAACGCGGGGACGCTCAAGTGACAGCAGAGCGCTTCCGAACGCAGTTAAATAAACAAGTATTTTTGCCTTATACCTAAAAGACGGAGTTGAGTCTGATCGCAGTGTCTGGAACGCCATCGTCTAATCAACTTTGTTTTAGTCCTCCCTTATCTGAGGCTCGACGAGTTTCTGTTACGTCTTGTTCAGCAACAGCTTCCCGGCAAGTGAGTTGAAGTTCCAAGAACTCCAGAAGCATTCGAAGATCGTTATCTTCTGGAACCGTTACACGGTTTAAATTGCCTTGCGTATTCGAAGAGGGTACAGCCGACGAGGATGCCTTGTGCATCTCGTGAAAACGCAGCGCCATGTCCGTCGGTAGAACTTGTAGCGTCATCATCATCGCCATTCATCATCATCGTCATTTTTCCAGCCACCGCGCTGGGCCTCTCGTGCAGCTCATGCGACAGCTCGAGGCGCGTGCTGTCGAGATCGAGCTCACGTGCCTGGCGGTTCGGACGTGGCAGCCACCGCCGCTCCGCTTCGGCAATCGTCTTTGGATAACAAAGTGGCGAGAGAACGACACGACCACGTTGGCCGCCGTCCCGTCTTCCTCTCTCGCTACATTGGTTACCACGGACACACGAACAAGTGACCGGCGCTGCACTACTGCCACCGAGCTACGCGGCCATGCTCCAGTCAGCACAAGCCTGGCAGCCTCAATTCGACCTGCCACTGCCCCCGTTCCGGACCTCTCGCCTAGAGTCGTGGTTCGAGGAGTTTGCGGCGGCCTTGTATCACAATGGCACCTGGATCCAAGAGCTCATGTACGAGGTATTGGAATACCATCTTCCACATGACCTTAAACACCACCTCACATACTTCTCCTGGAGCCCTTGCCCGTACGATCACTTGCGAGATGCCGTGCTCAAGTTTTACGACATGCTCCTCCTCTCAAAAATGACACAACTGCACCTGGCTCATCACCTTCCAGGACGCCTCTCGCCCCACAGCCAGTCCAGACCATTCCCCTGCAGGCCACTGGCCACATAGATTCGACACTGGCCGCTGCCCCGTGCACCGTCGCATTCGCTGCAGAGACTTGGTCGGCTGAACTGTCTGTCTCGGGCGATTCGACGACCTCAGCTGGGCTAGCTGACCTCCTTCCTGCAGACTCCCCGCCTGTCCCGGCACTTGTAAAGGCCCGCGACACCACTCACACTATAGACCCAGAGCCCGCTATGACACTGCACGCCTTCAGTTTCCCCTGCACACCGGTGCCTGCTGCTCAAAACCTCGTGGACTGCCAACACCTACTAACATCATCCTCGATGTATCCTACAGAAGTTCAAGCCCCTGAGCATGCACGGCTGAATGTGCATGATGCTGTGACAATGTCAGGAAATCCCGAGGGTCACACGCCTGGCTCATCACAGGTGGAGCACACCGTGCATGCCCCAACAGATGCGCAGTTAAACCATCCGCCTACCACTACGTACGCGTGCTTGAGCATTTCAACGCCGTCGACGGCCCATGACAACTGTGACGCCACATACCCGCCGCTCGATCTCGCATCACCAAACGTCGGTTCTAGCTCGAAGAACGCGACGACTCATCGGCGTACGCCTACGCGTTACACGTCGTTAAAGGTCGGAAAAAGCAATCTATCAGTGCCCTGTGAGCCGGCTCGTTATCTCTGTAAACGATGTCGCACTTCATCGGTTCAAAGCGCACCGTTTCCAACTTATCTGCACCCTACTGGGCCGATCAGGCGGCCGCCGCAGCCGGTAATGTGCCACCACAAGCGACGGTACCAGCATGGTAAACACACTACCAGGGTTGACCGCACTCCCGGTCGACGTTCCTACCAGCTCCAACAAGGAAGTCACACTAGACCCTCTGGACTGGTCGTACTACGCTCATGCTACAGTCCATCTTTTAAGCATCAGTGTCCGAGTGCGCGCGACAATCGACCGCACCGAAACAGCCCGTGTGTGTTCTCGGCCGTTGACCATTTTTCACCTTGTCGTTGGTACTCGCTATCGACAAAAGTGTCCCTTTATCACGACCCTCGCCCGCTCCTTCCAACAGCGTGCCTGCGTAGCCACCCTCTTCCGCTGCGCCATTCCCAGTGTCGCCCGCCAGAGACCCACTGCTTGCCGATTGTCCCTTCCAGTTGACGACCTGGACTGCTCACGGCCCCCATTTCGTTTTGCGAACCTAACTCGCTTGTATATACGCTCTCATTATTTTCATTCCGGCTTCATTTCTGCCGGAGGGGGGATAATCTGTAGAGTCATCATCATCACCATGCTTCATCATCATCATTTTTCTAGCCACCGCGCTGCGCCTCTCGTGCAGCTCAAGCGACAGCTCGAAGCGCGTGCTGTCGAGATCGAGCTCACGTGCCTGGCGGTTCGGACGTGGCAGCCGCCGCCGCTCCGCTTTGGCAATCGCCTTTGGATAATAAAGTGGCGAGAGAATGACACGACCACGTTGGCCGCCGTCCCGTCTTCCTCTCTCGCTACAAAGTCTTAACAGAATTTCCCGAAGCATGGAGCAATAAATTGTCGAGTTGTGCCAAGTGCCTTGAGGCTTCGAGTATGAACCTGTACCTTGTCGTAAAGTTGCCTCAGCTTACGAACGTCTGCTGACGACGACACCGGCTTTAGATCCAGCAAACCTTGCAAATGGTCGTGCAGTATGATCTGTTCATCTCCGAAACGCTTCTTTAAAACTTAAATAGCGTCTTTATAGCACTCTTCGATAGCTTGTAATCCCGATATAGCCGACGCAGCCGCTCCGGTAAGCAAACTGTTCAAGTAGTTGAACTTGTCAGCTGTGCTCAACTCGCTGTTGTTGTGAGCTGCTGATGTAAACTGCGTCCGAAATCTCGGCCATAGTCTGCGGTTACCATCAAATTTTACGAGTTCTAGTTGGGAAAGCTTGCTTTTGCCAGATGATAACAGGTGAACGTTCGTAAGTAGTGGGGCTGGAGGAGCCAGATATTCATTCAGCTTGATTCGTATATTCGCTGTGAGAGTAACAACCTTTTCGCGGTATTCTCCAGCGTCTAACGTCTCACTGTCCAAAAGGTCGTCTGGCGTCTCCTCGAAAATTGCCTGATCCTTTTTCTCTATCTGACCATAATATGAGCTATTCGGTCGAGGAATACACTTACTGATGCTGCCGTGACGGCTTGATTTCCTCACAAGTGGTCTTCCGCCTCGGACAACAGGACATCCAGCTGGGACCGCAGGCTGTGGCGTCGTCTAAGATGTCGTACCATTCTGCCGCCCACAGTCGATGTATCTCGCCAAGATCGCAGGTGCCGTCTCCGAAGGGTATGGCTCCTAACGTTTAACTCCTAACGTTTAACAGAAAGATTACCGATAGCCTAGGAAAGTGTGGTGCTAAATGTAATGCATAAAATATTTACATAAACGAATTTATTCTCAGAATAGAGGAATATTCAGATTTTATACGTGTATAATAATGTGAACCTGTTAGGATAATGAAACTGGTTAATTAGTCAACCTATTAGTTTCATCAATATAGTCCCGCACGGCCGCGCATTTTGTCGCATTAGAGAAACCAGAAATGGAAGCTCCAAAAGACAAAATGACAGGCAGAGATAAGTCTATACCAATACCACGTAAAAGTATTTCTAATAGGGTTTTTCGTAATGTGTTAAACCGCCTGCAGGTCAAAAAGAAATGGTCTATTGTTTCCAGTTCATCACAGAACGCACACAGTGGCGAAGGTGCCTGAGCAGACCTGTGTTTATAGAAATTTAGATTTGGTACTCGGCAACGCAGCCTTTTGATAGCTACTTCTTGTTTTCGAGTGCGGCAAAAGCCTCTTCGCTAGGGATATAATAAATGGCGATATTTTGTAGAGTTTGTTAGTGCTGAACCTTTAAAGACTTGCATAAGCGTACGTCTGCGGAATCCAGCAGCACTCACATAAGCGGATGATGGACAGAGTGGTAGAATTGGTTGGCTGATTGACGACTTAGCTAAGGAATCGGCTACTTCATTTAGAAACAAACCTTTATGTCCAGGCACCCAAACTAATCGTACTTTTCTCAAATGCACAGGTACTAGTGCACGGAACGCCTTTGTTACGTGATTATCAGCACCAACAGAAAGTGCCGCACAGAGAGATAGGGAATGTGTTATTATGACAGCTGATGTAATTGCTGTATCTAACTTGCGTAAGGCGAGCACTACTGCCAGAAACTCAGCCACAAAAACAGGTATAAAATCGGGTAGTCGAAGGGAATAAATCCAATTTAAAATCGGACTGAAAATACCGACCCCTGACTTTTCGTCGTATTGAGATGCGTCTGTAGCAGTAATAACGTTCGTTGTAATACGGTGCAGGTGATCTTGTAGTAAACCATCCAAAATATTATGGAGAAGTAATTTGGCGTTATTAGGAAAAATGTCGTCGAATCGAATTTCCACCGGGGCTAAATTATCACGACTCGGCATAATGTCGCATATACGTATGTTTAGAGGCTCCATTAAATTTTGCACAAATATAATTTGTGGCGTGTGAAATCGCGGCCATCTAGCAGCAAAAAATAATTCCGGGGTGGAAATAAAGGCCGTTTCTGAATGTCGTAATGGTGATTCATAAATTCTTAAGGATGTCTGAACAGTCAGAAGGCGAATTCTACAAGAAAGCGGAGGGACCCTCGATTCGAGATACAACACATTGTTGGCAACTGTTTTGGGAAGGCCAAGGCATAAGCGCAAAGATTCTCTTTCCAGAAGAATTAGAGGCCGCAACCTGTAAGCTGGAACTCCAGAGAAAAGTACACAACCAAATTCCAAAATGGGACGAACGTACATGCGATATATCATTACCAATGTGTCTCTTCTCATACCTATCCGGTAATTGCTTAGCCTACGTAATATGCCAATGACCTGCACACCTTTTCTGGCGATATATTCGATATGAAGTCGCCAGTTAAGCGATGTGTGATAAATTACTCCAAGGTATTTAACAGATTCCACTTGTGGTATATTCTCATGATGGTAAGACAGAGAGATGTTCACAGGGTATTGCAGCGGGAAAACAAGGAGGGCACATTTACTCGGATTAAGTAAAAAGCTGTTGCCATCGAGCCAGCTCTCCAATATATTAAGGTAAGTCTGCAGCCGTTCATATAAGGTCTGAATGTTATCTGCCATCGCAAAAAATGCGATATTATCTGCATAAACATAAGTTGTTATATCCTGTTTACGTGGAATAGTGCTCATTAGTAAATTATATAGCACCGGAGAAAGCACCGAGCCTTGCGGTACTCCCCTCGTTTCGGTATGAGTAGATGATGAAAACCCATCTTCAAAACAATAAAATTTCGTGTCTGCAAGAAAATTGTAAACCCACGCTACTATGTATGATGGAAATTCAAGGTATTCTAATCGATCTATCAAAATACAGTGCTCCACGGTATCATATGCTTTAGCGATGTCTAAAGTAACTAAAGCTGCATATTTTTTATGTAGCCGAGCTAATTGAAGTCGACTCTCTAAACAACGTGGGCATCTCAAATTGAACAACCAGCCCTGAACCCAATTCGACAATGACTAAGAATTGACCTCATGGTAATAAGTTCATTAATTCGTATATTCACGATTCTCTCAACCAACTTCACTAAGTTTGATGTCAGTGCGATCGGCCTTATGTTATCCAACTTGTATGCATCATTTTCTTTTTTTAGCAACAATACAATTTTGGCAAGTTTCCATTCTGGAGGTATCCATGCGTTCCCTAACAAATAATTCACTAGTTCTAGCAGGATATTAGACGATTCCTGGAGTAAACATTTCAACATAGAGTTCGTAATCCCATCTGGTCCGAGAGCCGTCCTCGGTAAGCATAATACTGTCTGACTCAATTCAGCTGAAGAAACTTGTGGAAATTCATGCAAGTTTACCAGAACGGGCTGAATAGCCAAAAAATTAGCAGTGAAGCGGCGTTCTAAACCTTGCGCTATGTCTTCTAGAGAGGTGTTCATTTCTTCCGGCGTCAAGATACATGACTGTAACGTTAAAGGTGCTGGCAGTACCTTTCTCGTCCGAAGATAAGCGAACAAAGCCCTCTTATTTTTAGATTTAGAAATATAATCAAAATGTCTACTGTCGTATTCTTCTTTCGCGCGGTTCACTGTACGCTTAAATACGCCAGCAAGGAATTGATAGTCCTTCCAGTTTGTTGGGCTCTGATTAAAGAGAAGTTTTTTCCAAGCGGCTTTTCGTCTTCTATAATCGCGTGTACACTCATCATTCCACCAACGAGAGGAGGATCGTTTATTGGATGGAATAGAAAATTCGGAATTTTTTCTAGATCTCTCCAGCATTGAACCAATCGTAGATGCAATCTCCTTAGTACTGGCATTTCCAAGCTTGGAAACGGCAGAACGGAGGCAGGTTTGAAATTTGCTATGGTTGATGTATGTGCGTTTTGCCTGATCTAAAGTTATTGTTGGACAAGTAATGTCAAAAACTAATGGAAGATGGTCACTGTTAGTTGCCGAATCCAGAACAGCCCATGACGAAACCTTGATTGCATTGGAGCAAAACGTTAAATCCAAAACTGAGTTAGTTTGACCTCGGACAAATGTTACTTGACCTTTATTCAGACAGGAGAGGTGATCAATAGTCCATTCCCATAGTCGCCTACCACAAGAATCGGTCCTTATACCCCAAGACAAATGATGTGAATTAAAGTCTCCTGTGAGTACAATTTCCTTTCTACATGCTACCAAAACGCTGTCAAGATAACGCGTACTTTGCACACCGGAGGGGAAGTAACAATTTACAATTGAAAAAGGGTGGTATCCTGGGAGACACAAGTCTAATGCTAATATTTCACAATCTAAGTCTAACATTCTGAAAGAAATTTTCGCCCTATGGCATAATTTACCTGATGCAAGGATCATTAAACTACCACCACGTGATGGGCCATCTAACCGAAAAGCACGAAAACCTGCAAGATGAAAATTTTTATCTGGTGCGAGCCAAGTTTCTTGGAGAATTATAACATCAAGATTAAAATTATTGCAAAAGTAATGTAAGTCGATTGAGGCTGAGAATATAGAGCGGCAGTTCCACTGTAGTACCCTCAACTGACCTATGGTGTTGAGCGCACCACAGAGGCGCATGTCGCGCCCTTGTTAGCATCTTCACGCGAAATAGCAGATTCATTCCGTTTAGATTTGGACTTGAGATCGGTGAAGATAGGGGATCTGGTACGTTTATTAGTTCGTATATTGAGTTCCATATCTGTAGCAGTACTTGTGCTCGGCTTAGGCGAATGTCGGTCCAAGTGCACCTGTGTTCGTGACTGCTTAGCCTTGCCTGCAGATGCAGAAAGTTCGTCCAACACTACATTGCGTAGCTGTGTGGCATCGCTGGTAATGTCTAATACTGCAGGTTCTGTACTAGTCTGTACTGTTTGTCCAATCTGACTTGAAAAATTTGCACCAAACAGTCGGAAAGGTTAGATATGAGTTTATCCATTGCCTTACTCACTGCCTTTTCCACAGCAGTTTCAATAGCCTGCGATAGGTTTGAGTCCATACTGGAAGTGCAGCGCGCTGTAATACCAGAGTATCCAAAAGCCCTGTCTCTAACTATGTCAATGGCTTCCCTTCGAGAACAGCGCCGGCGGTCAATACCTTCTAGGATTTGAACCTCCCGGGAACGAGCGGAACAGCCAGAATTGTCGGCGCAGTGACCACCCCCACAGAGACAACACTTTTCCACTGTTGCAGTACACTTGCTTGAAGGATGGCCCTCTCCACAGGTGCTACAACAAACGTTAGAGTTACATGCTCCCGCACTGTGGCCGAATCTCCAGCAGTTCTTGCATTGAATCGGACGAGAAGCGAGGGGTTCTACTCGGAAGATCAGTGGCCATAATTTTATTTCTGACGGGCATTTTGTGCCCACAAATGTCGCGATGACAGATTCAGTTGGTACCCTCTCGTTGTCGACTAGGCGATTACACCGGTAAATTGAAATTACTCCTGCTCCAGAGAGCCTGTCTAGGGTCTCAGCTGGACTCAGCTTGGAGTCGACTCCCCGTACAAGGCCTTTGGTACATGCAAGGTGAGGCGAAATAAAAGCACTCACCGGGGTAGCAGCAAATGAGGTGCATTTGAGAAGATCCTGCACGCAGGTCTGATCCGGCGACCTACACACGATACCTCCTCGCCCAAATGGGCGCCCATCTGTGATGGTCTGGAAATGGTTTGAAGTCGTCTTAAGTTCCTTTTGAACCGCCTGGGGGTTTGTAAGTCTGATGAAGCCTCCATTTGTAGGTACCAGTGCCACTGGAATGCTGTCGATACCACTGCGGAAAAAGGAGTCTAACGGTAATTCGTTAGAAGGCAGGGACGCTGACCAGGCGGATCGCGCCTGGCCAGGAGAAGTAGTTGACGTGAGCACTAGGGATATGTTTAGACTCAGAAACAGATAAACTATAGAATCGGACTCTAAGACAGAAAGTTAAAACCACTCAATCCTCAGCCAAGAACACCCCAGCAGGTTGGGCACTTCTCTTCCTCCGCGACTGTTGAGCTTCGCCAAGCTCAACGGCTCGGCTATCCACGAGCTCTTTTTAATCTTTTTTTAAGCGCTGCCTTAAGGCCAAGCGTCAGCTCGTGAGGAGGTTCAATAATGATGATGATCGCTATTCTGCTGCGAGGGATGAATAAAGGAAGTCACAACAACACATGTTTAAATTGATTTCACTGGATAGCAGCAACTTTTCATTGGTAAGGAAAATATTTTGCGTACACCGTAGGAACAATTCCATTTGTGAAGCTGCTTTCTAAATCCTGAAGCAACGCTTCACGTCAGAGACATTTTAGCCATTTTTATTTTACAGCCCCTATTTATCATCTCATCACCTCCACCCCTTCTAAGAAGACGTCAGGTATGACAAAACTATTGTAATTACAGCACAGGTGCGTTAGCCAAAAATCTACACATGGCGAGAGAACACGATGACGATGATTACAACTATTAGTATGCTCAAGGGAAGACGGTGAACTACTCTGTAAACGCTTACGCCTGTTTCGTTTATGTAGTCATAATAAATAGACTAGAAACTTTATGCGTCAATACAGACAACATTATAAATATGCAGTCAGATGTACTCCTCTTTTTGTACTGACAATATATTACAGGACCCCTAAACAGCCTCTGAGAAAACAATAAACCAGCTTCTTATTAACTTCCGTATAGTTTCCCCTTTTCGAGCACAGTTCGCGACCTTTCCAGTTTGATCACGTGACATCAGGGCAAAATAAGCTCTCAATCGTTTAATAAAAGTAATATATCTGCTGTGAATTATTTCATACAATGCCTTACGAAGCAGTCACATGCTCGTTTTTCCTTGTATTGCATGACTATCACGCGCGACGAACTGATTTCACTTCGTATTCTGCGTTTGCGACTGCGCAAGCACAGGCAGCAGCATGTGGTCAAAATACGCAAAATCATAACTGGCTAAACACTTTGTGCCAACATTCCGCGTGTTTTATAAGAAATGAGTGGCGAAGGGAGATAGCGCTTGTGGGAAAGGGAGTTAAGGCGAGAAAGACAGTACTGTTTCGCTTTTGAACCCGCGATAGTTAATGAACCGTTTATTAATGCCTTCTAAATATAGTTTAACGTTTTTAAAAATAAAAATTGTTAGACCATGCAACTTCAAATACCACCCGTTAAAATAATATGTCACGCTATGGACGTTTATATTGTTGAACTGAAAATAAATTCGTACATTTGTTTACTTTCACTGATGCTGCATCGCCTTATGTCCCATGACACCCAAGTACACTTAAATTTCTCGCATTTTTTTCTGACTGAGACACGATAACTTTGCTCATAATTGCAATGAAACAATATTTGCCCGCAACACTGCTCTTGACGCCGACTAAAAAAATAAAAAAATACCAGTTGTGCGTCAGGGTGTTCATAGCGTTCTATGCGAGTAGGCGGAGACATCCAACTCAAAGTGTTTCTTCCAAACTGATTTCAGAAGAACAAATGAAGTGGTTTTCGCGTTAAGCCTTTCTTTTACGCACTAAAAAAACCATGGCGAAATTTGTTCAAATTTAGGTTTTTCATTAAACCGCTACGACATTTATTTCGCACATCTCGCACAGCCGGAAAGCTTGCAAAAGGGCTTATTTGTGCGAAACATTTATGTGAAGTGCAGTAAAATTTTCTTGCACTTCGAGGATTTGTTGTAGACAAACACACGTATCTTTTGGCAAAAACACTACACGCAAGAGGTACTCCAGTTATAGCAACACAATAACTTGTATTTCCGAATTGTAAGCCTTCAGCGATCCTTGCATGGGAAATACTATAATGTAAAACAGCAGTAAAGAGTGCATAAATGGACGCGGGCAATCGTTGAGTCGCGTGGCGGACCGATATTGACGTGCAGGCCTGAAATGTGCGTACAAAGGTATCGTTCATTCCATCTTGGTGAAATGTATCTGCACATTGACAACGTAAATGCGTCAGATTTGGGTGCACGTTAAAGAACCCCAGGTGGTCAAAATTTCTGGAGGCCTCCACTACGGCGTCTCTCATAATCATATGGTGGTTTTGGGACGTTAAACTCTACAAATCAATCAATCAACAACGTATATGCGAATTCTCTGACTTCTTTCATCGCTCTTGGTTCATTCGACATGCCTCTTTCGAAATTTAAACATTGAAATGTATGGTTAAAATTGTGGCAGGCTATTAAGCCTATTATTGCTGTAAACTTAGTGATGCAAATGGCATTCTCCTTTCTTTGCCGATTGGAACGAGTCTTCCGGATCAAGTCTCTCAATGGCAAGGCTGAGGTGCGGTGCTCTGCTAGAAGAGTTGGCCAACTCGTGGGTGCTTGTGTTACCAGCCATTGACGGTGGCTTCTCTCCATCGTCACTGGCGTTCAGGTTGACTCGGTCGAGCATTTGCCACAAGATCTTCTCTTCTTCAGATGAGCCAGCAAGGTCGTACAGGACACCTGTGCACAAAACAATGATAATAATTGTTGCGGCATTACGTTCAAAAATCGCATTGTCATTATCAGGAATGCCGTAGCAAAGGAATTATATCAATTTTGTCCACCTTGAATGCTTTCCCATGCATATGTATTAAAGTACAAAGATCTCTAACACTCCGCTCTCATCTAAACGTGGTCGCCATTACGGGCGTTTCATCTCGCGACCTTCGCGTCAGCACTCAAACACCATAACCGAATAGCACTGAAGTTATTTTGACCGCAAAAAAGAAGGAAGGAGGAGGCAAATAGATGACTGAACAACAACTGGTGCACATGATTTGCTTGGAATAAAAACTCGACTGCTTAATATAATAAAGTAGGTCATTGCATCTTACATAATAACAGCGCAATGCAAAACTCCAAGTAAAAAATGGCAGATCCCACGTACAGTTAGAATCTATGATATGCGAAGCATGAATGAAAAATGTTGACATGTCACTTTAATATCAGCACAACGCTACGAGGTGGCGGTCAATGATGCCGTACATGACTTCCGTGTCATGATTATCACTATTGGATGTGTCGTTTAGTTTCGTCATCTATTCAAGTCACGTGATACCAAATTTAGTATATGTGGAGCTAGCGAAACGACCGCGAGCACGCTATGAGCACGGTATGCTGTCATGTTCTTACATGATACGCGAGTCACGATTATCATGTTTGCACCATTTATATATTTCATCGTTCATTGACGTCACGTAACACAAAATTAGGCACATGTGGAGCTAGCAAAACGACCTAGAGCGCATCATGAAGGGTCCAATATACTCCTATGCAGGGTTGACGCGCGTGCGCGCTGGGCACAGCGACGCTAGGTTAGCAAAACGCGAGCACTCTATAGTCTGACGCCAGGTGCGACCTGCGTCCGTCGGCGCGGCCCGACGGCAACCAATGCTTTCGCACCAGTGCCATAGAGTAACATTACGCTATGCCGATGCGTTACCCAGACAACACAGTGCCTCCCTCTTTTCGTGATAGAGGGAGCCGGACGCGCTAAAACGCGCATGCGTGAAAGCAACGCAGCGCGGAGCGCACCAGCCAGTATATGGCAGGACCAACGCCTGGCATGACGCGACGAAATGAACGCCTGCGAGCACGCGCACCACGTCATGTCGAAATGTGTTGGCGCCTTGACTGTGGCATCTAGTCATGTTTTCACATGTCACGCATGTCATGATTATTTCGTTTGCACCACTCACATACTTTCGTCATCCACTGGTTTCACGTAATACCCAATTTGACATATCTAAATGTAGCGAAACGGCCGCGAGCGCATCATAAGTGTGGCATGTCCTCATCTTGTTACATGACACGCATGTCGTGATTAGCATGTTTAGATGTGCCATTTACCTCTGTCGTCCGTTCGCGTCACGTAATACCGTGTTTGGTACATATGAAGCTAGTGAAACGGCCACGAGTGAATCATTAGCGTAGCATGTAGTCAAGTTGTTACATGACACGCATCTCAAGTTTGTCATGTTAGCACCAGTATGATACCTTTGTCATCCATACACTACCCGTAATACCAAATTTGGTATAAGTAAAGCTAGTAAAACGGCCGCCAGCGCATCATGAATGTGCCATGTAGTCATGTTGGTACATGACACACATCTCATGATTATCATGTTTCACCAGTCACGTATGTCATCCATTCCCGTACCATAATACCAAATTTGGTAAATGTGACGCTAGCGAAACGGCCGCGAGTGCATCATGAGCTTGGCATGTAGTCATGTTGTTACATGACACGCATGCCACGATCTTCATGTTAGGGTCTGTCACTTGTGTTCGCCATGCAATCATGTCGTACCACACCAGTTTTGCAACATGCCATGTGAACAAAACTACCAGAAGAGCTGCAGGACCATGAGATGTAAATCATGACATTCATGACATACATGTCATGATTTTCATGTTATGACTAGCCGAATATGTTCTTCATACAGTCATGTTATGCCATACAAAGTTTGGTATCCATACAACTATTGAAACGGCCAGGAGAGCTATAAGTCGTAGGTGGCTAGATAGATAGGTAGATAGATAGATAGATAGATAGATATAGAGATAGATAGATAGATAGATAGATAGATAGATTCAAAGTCGCCGAAGCTCACTAAGAAATGTTCCGCATTTAAAAGTTGACATTTTGGGGTGTTTTTCTTGCATTATGTATTCTCCACTGCTCTATTCATTTTATTGAAAGCAGAAAAGTTATTGCAATGAAAAAATGCTAGATGATTTTTACAATATATAGACATAAATGAAGGAAAGGTTTTTGTCTCATTTGAGGTGTCAGGCTAAACTGGTACATGTGTTACGCATAAGAAATACCAGTGTTTGCAACTCCAGGAGCTGTTTTGGTAATGAAAACTTGAAGGAGTCGTATTAACGCTTGCGAAATCTTTAAAATTTAGCTATTGCTTTGTTTAAGTTGTAAGCTCCTATCTGGCTACAGATGAGCAACATTTAAAATATAGTAAACTTTCAGTTATTTATTTGCGAGCTATTTTTGTGCTTACCGATGAGTTTGTACCCTATGTATGTTTTGTTCTTGTTATATATAAGTTCGAATATAAGTAAATTATGCCGTATGTGTATGCGTCGTTATTGTGGTAATTCATCTAACGACCTCGAAAAAGCCATGCCCCGCCACAATGGTCTAGTGGCTAAGGTACTCGGCTGCTGACCCGCAGGTCGCGCGATCAAATCCCAACTGTGGTGGCTGCGTTTCCGATGGAGGCGGAAATGTTGTAGGCCCGTGTACTCAGATTTGGGTGCACGTTAAAGAACCCCACGTGGTCAAAATTTCCGGAGCCCTCCACTACGGCATCTCTCATAATCATATGGTGGTTTTGAGACGTTAAACTCCACAAATCAAACCTCGAAAAAGCCGCTAAGTGTATTAGCTGAACGGCCGTCGTGCTACGTTGTACAAAGCTCGAGGCAGGCCACACTGATGCCCTTATGTAGTGGATAAAGCAATTGCGTAAACAATTGGTTGGGTGCTCGTTCTGTCGTTTTGACAAGTGGGCTTGTGTTCCTCAATGTTCTTTGAGGAAAACATCGCAACTTGACAAAACGTACACATGAGCACACGAAATCTATTTATGGTTTTTTCAACTATCAACCTGCATTCAAGTGAGAAGCGTGGGAGACTACATAAATGGCTACTGGTATTGCACGCACTTGCATGGAAATCCAATCAAGAAGCTTCAGTGGGTTACGGCTAAAATACCCCAACCGTACTTGACAAAGCATATAACAACATATCTTTCAGATTTTCGGCGCGAAATGAGGATATGAAAATATATAAAACAGACGACGCATGAATAAACATATTAGAAAGTTTTATGCAATCAGTGCATATATAGCAAAATATTCATTGCAAGACACGGTTGTTCACGCTTCAAAATAACGCAAAGCAAAAAGGGAGAGCAATTGCCACCTTAACACCTCCAACGTCAACTCCTTTACTAAAGAAGTGCATTTGACTACCGAAATACGAAGCTACAAGTGTAAATGTTAGAGGTGACTAAAGAGAAAACGTTATGGCTGCTTTTTTCATGTCTCAAAAGGTCTGAATTACGGAAATATTTCCAATAAAAGTATACACAAGAATATGTTCGTTGAACGAGATTTTCATCATTGCAGATGTTTAGAGATTATGACGTATTCGCACATTACCCTTCAATTTTTTCGCGCCATAAGGTTTCCTTTCTGTTTTTTTCTTGCCAGAAGCTCAAATGAAAGGCCATTTATGGATCAGTTTGCATAATTTCTAGGATAGCGTTTTAGTAGGCTTTATTCATGTGTTGTTTTTTAGAGTGGTTGGCCAACGGGCAATATCTTTATGCCTACTTTACGCTTATTTTACTCACTGTACAGTTTACCCTGTGTACGCGATCATATGGTCAGACTTTTTGAAATATGTTTCGTCCCAACTGGGATGCTCACATTGGCCAAGCAGTGGTAGATTGGCCGCGCATACGGTTCCACAATTTGCCCCCATCGAAATTTATGCCAAAACTACCACCTGGTGTAAGAATAAACGGGATCGCGCCAAACATGTTGAAAATAGACTTACCCAGGCAGTGAACCGGCAAACGTAGTGACATTTTATTCTATCGAAGTGCCAATGTAAGACTTTCTCCGTCGGATTGAATGTTTACATTTCCCGCTTTGTGCCTCTGAGAGCATCGAGGCATAGGGAGTATATTCGTTTGTTTACCCGTTTCTCAGTTATATTTCAGCACTGGAAACAAGGAGTAAATAAAGGACGCCTGACGGCTGCCCAGTCTATGCTTTAGCTTTCGGACACTTAGCCTAGCGGCAACAGATGATGCAGACAGCTTGCTAGAGCAAATACGCCACCCCGTCTCAAGTCGTTCTAGGAAAGCCTACAGGGTACTGTTGAAGTATGACAGCCATCATCGTGCTTCACGTGCTTTGCTTGAAAGGATTTGGAAAAAAAAGTGAACCCATCCGCTCAGATTTCGGACTGCCATTCGTTTGTTATGGCGTGCGTATTATGGTTTACTATACGGTACTTTATTCAGTTTATTTTTCTTTTCAGTGTATCACTGAGGATGCGTTGAATAAATTTCTAACACACTTTATCTAAAATACAGCATATCACCACCAGCTGCCTACACGTTTACTTGAAAGCATGCAGTCAATAGTACATGCTTATGTTTTAAGATCGTCTCTTTTTTATGAAAGCACCGTGAGTCGAAAGAGTTGAGGTGTGCAGATTAATTATTAGTATTTATAGTTGGTCAACGCTAGTCATATCTTATTCGAAGTATGTCCTTCTTTGTTCCAGCTCTAAGCTATAAAAGCGGCATGATCGATTTTGTTGCTTCTGAGGCGAATAACGGAAGATGTTTTTTCTGTTTTTCTCCTTAAAAGAAGTCATCATTGAATAAAGTTACCTTAAAGAAGTAGTGTTCTCGATAGCCCTTGAAATATAATGGATGTTCATGTATTTAGAGATTCATTCGTTTTCTGCAAGAATAGCCTATGCAGTAGTTAGCACTTTGAACAGAAAAACTAAAATTGGAGAACAACGCTGAAGTATTCGTCGAAAAAAATAAAGTTTCGCATTTCAAGCTCAGAAAGCAGCGAAAAACTAAACAAAACGCCAGGATGCTTCTATGAGTCCAAAGAAATCTTTCTGTTCGTTCATTCTTTGGGATTTTATCAGTATGATTCTTCCTGTCTGAAGTATGTGGTATCGTTTTTTATAAACCTTTCTATTTTTATTCCACATTTTTCTACCTTTCGTATTTAATACGTGAATGTCTCTCCTTTGAATGTGGCCCTCTACATGGACCGATTTATTAGATTAGAATTTATTATTTTAGATAAGAATTTATTAGACAATTTACGAAACAGACAGGGACGGGTACCCGTCCGAGTCTCTTTCATTAGTTTTCAAAAATGTTTGCTGCAAATAGTTGATCATTGGGTACCGACAAGTTCGAACCCCCACTTTGTTGTTGGACACTACAGAGAAAGTGTCCAAGCACCTAAAACCAACATAATTCTTTCTTTTATTTCGTTGTACTGACATTATGGCTTGCTAAACATTTCAGTGTTAGCAAAAACATGAACGAAAATCTTCCCTATTGCTAATATTTTAATAAGAAAAGACTAGTCAATACAGTCAAGACAAATAGACAATGGTCAAGACAGATAATAAAAAGTAGCCAAGCTACTTCCTTTCATTTGGGTGAAGGTGCGATGCCGCGTACAAGTACCCGTATCAGTGGGGGTGCAACTGTTAAATATGCCCCAATAAAATATTTTGTAGCAATAATTTTTGCAGTAAATAGTCAGCGCTCGGCTGCTGACCCGGGAACGTCGTGAGTTCTATGCTGGCCGCAAGGGTCGCATTTTGATGGAGGTGAAATGGTAGAGACCCGCGTGCTCTGCGGTGTACTGCACGTTGGAGAACACAAGAGGGTCAAAATTTTCATATCCCTCCACTACAGCATCTTTCATATTGATATCATGGTTCTGGGGCGTGATTATACTACATATTATTGTTATGGGTCTCATTTATGCCATGATCTTGCATCTTCATTAGCCCCCCCCTCCTTACAATTACAGTTTCAGTATATACAAACTTTCGAATTATAAAACGAAGTTTTAAGTTTTATGCAGCGTGCTTTAGTAGTTTGCAAAGATATAAAAACGTGGATGTTTTGTTCCCCAAAATGTGTAACGGTGTAGCATTCGTCAAGCCCCTTTAAAAATATTAAAATAAAATACCAATGCTACCTAACTAAAAGAGATAAAAAGTAAGGTATTTCACAGAAATTAAAAAAAATGTAAGAAAAATAAAGGCAGCAGTATAACCCAGTTCAAGGTAAACTACACACAACTAAAAGCAAAAGAAGCCTATATCCTCGCGAGCGGCAGCAACGAAATCAGGATTCAAAACGTGATGACTGCATTGATATTAGATTGGTGCTCTACTAGCCGCTCTGAGGCAAAAAATGGAAATATAAAGGAGATCATGCTTATCATTTTTCACTCGTCGCCCTTGGCTGCCGGCATGAAATAAAGTGGCGGTATCGTTGATTATCTCCCCCTCCTCCTCATTCCTTTGTCTAGATCTGGCGCTTCTCATTAAGCTACGGTGTCGTTAAGGCACAAGAAATAGAGCGAAGAAAGTACAAAAGTTTGGCATTGGCATGAAAAACAGCGAGGCCTTCATGAAACGCTTAGGTTTACGAGTATGTGCAAATGAACGTTTTGACTCTCCCAATTATCGCCGTAATCCCTCATCAAGCAGGCTTAAGCAACGTATCAGCGATGCCAGCTTAAGGTCAACGCTTATTGGTTCTTATCAAGCAAGCAGTTGCGTGTTTGCTTTCCACAACTGAATAGTAATGCCCTGTGATGAGAACGTTCCATTTATGAACAGAGCAAAAGATTTGTGGGTGTTGCAGTTTCACAGGCACAAACCGTTCAACCTCGTAAGCCTAAAAAAAAGCAAACAGAGAGCTGTTATAATCCATGCTTTATGGTTTTCTACCACGGGAAGAATAAAGCAGCGTTAAACTTCACTTCTAAGCTGAAAACAGTAGAATTTGCTGCTCTTAAATCAGGAAGCACCTGAGACATCTGCGCATAGTCATGTGGGTTATTACAGTAGACTTCAAACTATTTCAAGATGGCGTCTTTGTGCGCACGGGATGTTGCTACAAGTCTTTATGCTATCCTGAATTCCTGATAAATTGTTTGGCCAGAGGGACACCATAGATATACTGTGTACTGTGTTTTAATCTGAAGGAAATATTCTTGTTCTGACGAATTCTGACATTCCGAGTGAAGACACAGTATGTATGTATGTATGTATGTATGTATGTATGTATGTATGTATGTATGTATGTATGTATGTATGTATGTATGTATGTATGTATGTATGTATGTATGTATGTATGTATGTATGTATGTATGTATGTATGTATGTATGTATGTATGTATGTATGTATGTATGTATGTATGTATGTATGTATGTATGTACGTACGTATGTATGTATGTATGTATGTATGTATGTATGTATGTATGTATGTACGTACGTATGTATGTATGTATGTATGTATGTATGTATGTATGTATGTATGTATGTATGTATGTATGTATGTGTGAATGTACATTGTTTATGTGATGCACACAATAATGAATAATGAAGGACGGAACTACTTACTTACCTCTTTCTCATCTGCATACAATGAAAAAGAAAGAAAGATAGTAGAAAGCACGCATATCTGTGCGATAAGTTCTGTATCATTATTTGCACTCATACGCAAATGATAATTTTTCCTCCTTTTGTACACCATCATATGTGATACAGTCGATTAGTCTGTCCAGCAAAGATTAGTGGCTGACAGTGTTTCCGCCCCACTGCTTTTACCACGTATACGCACGCGTTCGTGCACCAGTCGATATAAAAACCTCATAAGTATTCAGCAGAAAGCTTTCATCGATGCATAATACCTGCATGATAGTGCTACATCAAAAGTCTTCTTATTTTATGGGACCAGTCCTTCCTTTCAAAAAAAAAAGATCACCACTGCCTTGCGTCGGCCGATAACATTGCCGCACAAACGCTCAAGACAATGTAAAGAAAGATGAGTTTTTCAGCGAAGTTTTGCAATAGTAAATGTAAGTATTGCCGTTTGAATTGAATTTGAATATTTGGGCTCTTTAAAGCATTCGTAACTGTAAGCACAAGGTTGCTTATGGTAACTTCGTTTTAAGAACAGTGAAAGTACAGAAGGGTCCCAGTTTTTGTGATTGTAATATTTATGTGTAGGGGCACCACGGACATATAGGCTCATCCAAGGCACCTCGCATATTCGATAAACTACAGTGCCGTAGTTGTGCACCTGCAAAGAGCATGCAGAAGTGTAGCCTGGAGCCTCGTTTTCTTAAGAAGCAAGACCTTAAAACACTGCATGCACACGCCATTTATCAGTACAAGTGTTTGAGAGGATGTCAGGAGCATTTTGAAATGTGCTTGAAGTGGAAAATGGCACCTAGTCTGAAATAACTTCAGTAAATGGACGGCACGACGACAATCAACAGCACTGTGAAAAGTTGCACTCGCTGATCTAATTACAATGCATTAGGAAGAACCCTGGGGGTCGACATTTCCGGAGCCCTCCACTACGGCGTTTCTCCTAATGATATGGTGGTTTTGTGACGTTTGAGCCCACATATCAATCATCGATCTATGTATTAGCAGCCGAGAAAGGCCATATTATTTCGTACGTCCTTCAAGTCATAAAATCAAGCAGTTACACTCGCACTAACACGACCGCACAAATCACTCTTTGATAATGCATAACGTACGCACACATAGAAACACGACATGGCTAGCAGACGACACATGGAGCAATATAAACTTCTTGTTGTTGTTGTTTTCCTTTGCTCATCACTCGTACCCGATGGAAGATATTGGCCGATTATAAGGTGAATTCGCCCAATACTTTCCGCGTTGCTTCATTCCTGGAAGCGCTAGTTATTTAGTTATGATTTCAAGTGCCAATAGGGAATTTGAAAAATATGTAGTGAGCCCCCTATTTAGCAATAAACTCGTTTAGTCGTAGTTATGTATTCCTGAATGGCGAATTAAACATCCCCTTAGCTGTACCCGAATGTAGAGGCTCCAAAAAAAAAAGAGCAGGTTCTGATAATTTCAAGCCCAGTTCTTGAAGACGTGGTCCTAGTGCACTTTTTCTGAATGAATGAAAACGGTGATAACTGCGCGCTTCAGACAGTTGCCGCCAGGCGGTGACTCCACTCGATCTCACGGTCAATAGTAGAGCATGGCGAACGGGTAGGAAAGAAAAGTGACAATAAGGATGAGAGGAGAAGTCAAGGACGGGTACAGATGAAAAAAAAATAGAGTTAGAGTGCGAAAACAAGTAAAAGCGCAAATATTTCAATTAATAAAAAGCTATGAAGACAAAGATAGAAGTCAAGAGTCTGATGGTCAGAAAAAAGAAAAAAAGTGAGGAAAAGTGAGGAAGAAAGAAAAACAAATAGAAGGAATAGCTCAAAAGTTAGAAGACGAGTGTCTGAGAAGCAAAAAGAGAGCAAAATAAATGATCGAAAGGAGAGCCAAAAAAGCGAAAACAGAGAAGGATTGATGAGTGAAAAAAATACAGAGACAAAGGAAAAATGCAGTGAGAAAGGTTTTTTTTGCAATTTTATCTCTGAAGTAACTTTTCACATTGTTTTTAGTTTTATTTTGGTATCTTGCCACCCGGCTCTTGGCCTATTCAACTTTGTCGATGATTGCCATTCATTTCAGATCAACATCATCATCATCAAACCTTACAAGCACATAAACACACAAACGAGAGCCAAAGAAAAGAGAAAAAGCATAATCACATTTCGTAGAGCAATGTAAGTATAGTTTGCTGTGTGGCGCACAAATGCTGTAACATTCATGAATCCACACCTCGTCTCTCGATTGTCTAGTTCAACTTAATCTTGTCCCAACGGAACGTTTCCTCCGACTTGTACACAGGGTGAATAAATAACAACGGTGGGTAAATTAAGTGGTGTCAAATTGAATAAACAGACATATTGAATTTACTGCTCCAATCTACGACAAGCTCCCCACCTCTGCTGTTAACCAGTGTTGCGCCACTCTGTCTAAGATGAGCAATTTTTTTTTTGCAGAAGAAGAGCACGTGCTCTGATGGATGTACCAAAACATGAAGAAGAAATCACGATAAAGACACGCGTTCCATTTCTCCGCAGAGAAATGGAATCACTAGATCATTACTTTTTGTATTGTCGCCGCTACGATATACTTAGAAAAAGATTACTAATTATGCCATTTCGGAAAATAGACCTTAGATTGACGGCGGAAACGGCGCTAAGCTTTGGTGCCTCAGTTTTGGGACATTGCCACAGGGATGCTTTCAATGCCGTTTGCGATTATATTCAGGCAACAAAGCGTATGCCTTTGTGATCTTCAATCAAAAAAAATTATTTATTACTCCCCAGCGCAGAGTGAAGTAAACGCAGCTGAGTAGTAATCATAACACATCAAATCTCAAAATTGCTCAACTTGATTTTTTTTATTTTTTTTTCCGTTTGCTCTTTTTATGTTTTTCTTATTTTTACTTTAGTCTTATTATAATACCAATTCGTTACACAAAGTTAAAATGATCACAGAAAAACTGCACTACACTTTCTTGGCCAATCCCCCTGAGTGGGTATGAGCCATAATCCCAGGGAAACAAAACAAAACAAAAGACACGCGTTACACCAGGAAGCAGACGCAGAAGAAGAAGACTGCGTCCGTGCCAGCACCTGTGTTCCGTTGCCGCATCGTCACAAGGAGCGTTCTAGTCCTGAAGAGGCTCAGCCATTGCTTTAAAAAGGTGATTATCTTTTGCCTTACATACAATCAAGTCCTGTGCATTGGGGGCTGAACAATGGTCATTTTTTGCCGAATCAGAGACACCGTATTTTCCTCCCTGCAAGTCTCTCGAAGCAGTCACTTTTTATGCTATGTTCATACCATAAGGCAGTCTAAATAGGCGAGTAAATATGATCTGTAACGTTTAGAATTTCACAAGTCATGAAATATCACTCGAAATCTTATTTAAATTTGATCCCCTTTATGAACCATGCTACAGGACAGCACTTCCCGGTCAGTATTTTTAAACGCACGACTACGCTGACACATGCTGTACTCTCCGCTTGCTAGTGGTACCAAGGACAAGTAAACTCAACCGAGTAAACCCAACCGAGGTAACGGTCAGGCTTGGCGTGCTTACGTTGTCCGCTTTCACGATTCAAAACAGGGTACAAATGGTAATAAGCTCACACATTTGAATTCTTCCCAGGAAATGCACTGTTCGCCACAACTGCAAATGCCGTTATCGAAATCTTACTCTACCCAGCAAATTCGCGTGGCTTTAGATAGACTGCTGGTAGTAATCTTTCACAATATATCCGCGTGGCATTTGGGAACCACTACCGGTAAACACATGTTTCTCGCTTGCTCATAACTAGCTTAGGAAAAGTAAGCGCGCACCTACGATGTTCAGCGGACAAAGGATAGTCTTGTTGAGTCCTACAATTTTGTTGTTCACTTGTGCTACGGGACGTAACGCTTCTACATTACGTAAATGAAAGCCTATGCCCCCCTCTTCGTCGTAATTCGACAATTGTGAATCGGACTTTTTTAAAATGTCGTTAAACATTAGTTTAAGAGGTTTTAGTTCTGAAAAAGCCCTACCAAAACGCCAGAGGGCAGCACAGCTAATGAAGAAGGTGGATTGTGTGACTGATATTCGGCAATATTAACTGGCAGATACGGCCTTGCATGTAAATTATAACCTATTGATTCCCAAGAAGTGTGTGTGTGTGTGTGTCGTATGTATATGTATGTGTTAAGTGTGTGTGTGTTTTAGTGTGTGCGCATTTGTGGGTATGTGTGGCCCTGGGTACGCGCGTGCGTGCGTGAGGGTAGAAGAAAACGAATGTCGCCCGTGAACTTTCTGTGGCACTTACTATTGTACTAATGTCTGAGTTACAGTCTTTTGCTATAAAACTGCACTCTCCATAAATTGACACGCTTACGCCAGTAAGTCTTTATTTGTTCAAACTTGCCAGGATCACGAGAAGTAGGTAAAAAGGGGGTAAGCTAATCTTGAGCAATTACGCTCAATTTAATGTATTTTCTTTGTACCAACAACATAAAAATACTGTTCACTATTACATTGGCAAATCACGTAGGCGAAAGAGCAAATTTTTATCACAATGAAGTGGAATAAGACAGCATCATTGTTATCGCGCGTTCCTTGAGAGAGATTTTTATATCTCCCTCTCTTCCCGTATTTACGGCGCTTGAGGATCACAATGAACTGCTCACTCATGAAAAAAATCTACATCACAAACATCGCTTTTTCAGATCCTTACACCCTACGAAACATTTCGCTATCGAAGAACTACGCTCTTTTATTGTGGACGCAGTTTCTGACCACCGGGAATCGAGGACGAGTAAACGCATCCTACGCTATAGCTTCGTGAATTATCACCACTGTGTGTTTTCGAAAGTGTGCGTCTTAGAATACTGCATGAAGTTACACATTTAGTATAACAATCCAGTCCCAACTGCGGTGAGCAGATGATGACCTCTTTTTTGACAGCGCTCATAAGAAAGGAAAACCTCGTGGCACTTTTTGATAACATGAGCAGCAAAATAGCATGAACTGAAAGAAAATGACAGGCCACTCCTTCAAGGAAGAACACAAAATCAAGCATGTGCACTGAAACTTTTCACATGGTGTTACCACGGCAGATTAACCAAAAGCGAATTTCTATAACCTTTCCCTTTCTATTCATGTTGTTTTTCAGCTCATACATAATACCGTTTTTTTATCAAGCCGCTTAGCCCACCACCATATTGCACCTTGAGGCCTCGTTGTTTCTGTCACGCGGTTGAAAACAGATACATTGCCTGAGACGCTCACTACTGCTGATATTGACACTTTAGCGAGAGTTCACTAAACTGGTGGCGGTACGTCGGCGTTTAGGCTTCACAGCGTTTGACCATCCTATAAGTGAAAGTAAATGCAGCGCTAGCAACGCAAACTAAAAATAAGACACGAGATGGCAAAGCAGATGACATAGTTAGCGGTGGTATTTCATCTCGTGTGTTACTTTGCGCCTGCATTTCAAATCGTTTCTGATGTACAACCGCAAGACCCAATGGACGTTTTTCATAATTCGCAAGTGCGCTTCCTCTGAACTGCTTTTCTTTTCAATGAGTAATGGTGGTGCCTGTCGTGGTTCATGTGGAGACGTGGTCCTAGGTCCTAGTCATGGGCATGCGTAGCGCTCGTAGTCAGGGAGGTGGAGGTCCATTGCTGCGCCCACCACCCTATCTATTAGGTAAATATTGGGGGAAAATTTTACGATCTCCCTCTTGTGTGGCTAGCAGAGTGCCCCGCTTCCGAGTCAATGTAGGGAGCAGATCTTGCGCCCCCTCTTACGTGACTAGGGGTCGGCGCCATCCCTTCTGCCCCCTTCGTGCGCACGCCTGAGTCCTAGTTGAACGTGCTCGTTCTTGTCTATTATGAGCGCTTAATTTTTAGAGGCGACTCAACATTTTCCCCATTATTGCGTACGCGAGACCCGCTTAAACAAGCTATTCGGACAGAATGACAAGCCACCAATATTCGCTCAAGCCATGTAGCAGGAAAGCAAACTTTACAATTTTGAAAAGGGTCTATTTTAGGCACAATTCAGAATGTCCTAATATTTTTAGCACATCGCCTACACGCTCCTACCCGCAAGCAACTAAACCAAGTATTACGCTATTTAGAACCTAGTACAATGATGTCTCCACAAAGCGGCAGATTGCGTAAAATGAAGGCAGCAGATTACAGTTTTTGCAACGCTTACGCACCGTAGCTTCGATGCGGCTATCCACCATGATATCCTCGGAGGAAGGCCGTCAGGACCCTCGCAACGACGACGTGAGCTTGTCGTTGCCTGTTCGTGAGATTGGCCAGGCGTCGTTCATGCTTTCACCAACGCCGGATTCTTCTCCGTCCGAGACGGGTGCACACCTCTCGATCGACGCCTGCGTTGGCACTGCCCTTATCGGCCGTGCAAGTGTGCCACACACGGCTATTGGGAGCGCCAGTCGTGATGAACGAACGATGAACGCTCAGCTGATCTCGACGGCGCTTCAGGTGTTCGTGCCCTTTATCCTGGCTGACTTCGGCTCCACCTTTGCTGGCATCCTGCTCGACGTGGTCAAGGTAAAAATGGCTGGAGTGTAACAACGAACTACTGAGTCACTCAAAATAAGAGCTTCATAAACAATTTTGATAAACGCTGTGAAATATAAAATGCGTTGTTGTAACAAGGGAGACACTCACAAATGAAGAAAGAAAAAAAAACGGACAGAAACAAGTAGGCGCAATCTCTCAATTGTGAATATTTCGTGAGGCAGCAATCAGAGCCGCTCCATGAAAAAAAAGGAAGAAAACGAGAGTACAAATAAAAGTTGAATATGTGAGAAAACATGGCTGATCTCTCTTTCTGGGAATCAGTATATCAGGAAAGAGAAACGTGTCATAACAGAAGGAGTTGACAGTTTATTTTGTTTTGTTCGTGCACAAAGGAGAACGAATATGTGCTACAGAAACAAATTATACTCTCACGCAAAGAACGGCAAGCAGTTCGAAACTTGCAGCGGGCAGCTCAAGGAGAAAGCACGCACGAAAGTAGCATACACGGGACGCGCGCAGAGGAACAACTGTCGCGGATCGAATTCTTACTTATTCGTGTGTGAGCAGCTTTGGATAAACTCAAATCGAGTAGCTAGCGAAGCAACCTTCGTGCTCTCCTTAATTACTGTAACTTAAAAGCAATCTTGCCGTGGAAGTGCAAGAGGTACATAGCGCCTTAATCGCGAGATTAGTGGGCGTGCATGAACGACCTCGTTTTGTGAAGACGCGCGCGCATCTTCAGACACAGGACGACGACCTTTACCGCGTCCCCAATGCACGTCTTTCGGGCCATTTCGCTATAAATGTGAACGCGCTGAACGGCCTCTAATGTATATGAAAAGCTGGGCAACGTACACTCCATGGTCTAGTGGTTTTGTTCCGCCCACTATGGCATGGGAGGTTGTATGTTCGAAACCCGGGGAAAAGTTTGCCATTGGTTAGGATATATTATGTGCGACATCAGTGACGGAAATAGGCCAGCGGAGTTGTGGTGCACCTCGGCAAAAACACATTTGTGGTAAAACCGATAAATCTAGAGATCCTATCGTGGGCATGGGTAGGGTTTCCCATTTAGTGTGATAGTGAATTTTCATCGCACTCGCCCCCCCTCCCTCTTCGTTGGCAAAATCCAAACGACAACGTGCTTTACATTGGGTTAAGGAATTGGAAATTATGCGGAGACTTCCTTCATCCAAGGGCTAGCCTGAGTTGAAGACGGGAAGTAGACAGTTCCTGAAATGCAACGTCAGGTGTCTTCAGCTGCCAATAGTTTAAAATACCAGTGTATTCGTAATTGAACAAACGTATGAGGCAGACTCTACAAACACCCTTTTAAGTGATTAAAAGAATGTCGCGTCCCTGTGTCTCTCCTGTACGCACTCCTATGATGCTATATATGCAAATATTGACTTGAGGCAGTACATCATTTTTAGAATCGTTCACAAATTTGTTGCAGTTTCATCATAACATTCGAGCAGTACTCAGCTTTCAGATGGCTGGCGGTGAAACCCGATGTGTTGCTTAGATATCACACATTGCCAGCGTCATAGCATATTTCAAAGAAAAAACCTGCTAAAAAATAAGGCGTTATTACATGCTTGACGTGCCTTCACTGCTGGATTAGCGCAATGGAGCGTACCAAAACTTTATTCCATAAAAACGAGAACAACACGTATTTATGACACTAGACACTCCATTGAGTTCATGTGCATGCACTGGTCCTGTGCGTGTCGCTTTTAACAATTCCTTCAAGTATTTCGGCAAAAAAAGTAACGTGTAAGATATTTCCCATCAAAGTCCTAATCACATACCCTGAATTGATTATTCGCATAATGTCAAGCTTCGAAACCTTCAAATTAATAAATTGTTCCCCATCGCGTCCTTTAAAACGGCACTGCACGACCTGCGGTAATAGTGCGGAATATAAACTGTTGTATCACGTAGTTCCAGTATCCTTCATTCGCAGTAATTGTATTACCTCGTATTTCAATGTGAATGGTTCTAGTTGCGACTTATGAATTTAGTAAGAAAATCGCAGCGAACTTTGTGCCTCTTTAAGCACGACCAAGCAGATTGTCGTTATTGTTTTTGACGGCCACGTATTTAATGTAAACAAAGTGGCTGACCAAAAGCAACCACCTTCTAAAAATAGGCGGACTTATTGGGTTGAGTAGCTATCCAATTTAAACCATCATTAGGTCTTTGTAAATGGAGTTCCGTCAAATTGAACGAATAAAACTATTTGCATTGTTTTAAAAGTTCTATTTAAAGCTTTGTTTTAATGTATGGTACAACTGAAATTTGTTTTTTTTATGTAAAACCTGGCCACATATGCTATGCTTAGGTGTCCTGGTCGAATGGTTAGTAAAACAGATTTTACCCTTACTGAAAATAAAAATACATAGTTTTTGCTTATACACGCAATGCAGCATGAGGTGGTCGCTCAAGTTCTAGTACTACACGTGGATGTGGGTCTTACTGATCACAACCGAAAAATTTTAGAAATTTTCAAGCTGGATTAAATCATAGCAATATCGTTTGATTGCTCGCGGGAAATCTTAAGTGACACTTGTTGAGTTTAGCTCCTCTGTAATAAGATGCAAAGAATTGAGAGAAAAAAATGTTCAGACTTTTATTGGTGTTAGGGTACACCGCATTCTGTTTTGCGACTACACCTTGTTTGAGCCTGCTCTATATGTTCTCATTTCAACAATGCAGGAGTGGCCGGTGTATGTGATAGTGCACCACATATTCGTGGTCATTCCACCCTTGCTGGGACTCAACGGCAACCTGGAGCAGACCCTGGTTGCGAGGCTTAGCACCCAGGTGCGTATTCAGTGTGCCACTCTTCGACCCACATAATACAGAACTAATCCACGTCCTCGCTTGTCTATTCCACTTGCACTATTCGAATGTGCGTTTTCATGCGTGCCTGTAAGAATGTAGCTTTCAGTTGCTCTGTAGAGTGTCATGTTTTAATTTTAATCACACCCTCATCTAAATTACAAAACTTATTGATTTTCGATGGCGTCTTCCGTAGCATAAGCTCCTCTTGATGTTTGCATTTCATAAAACAACGAACCCATTGTTTCTTGTTTACTCACACTTTTAAGACGCCTTACTGAAGTATATGTTTCACCCTAATACTCGCAGTTTCATGGACTTTAAGTCTTTTCTATAAGCGTGTTCCCCGCTTCACTACTGTTATTACGCACAATTTTATGAAGATGTGAAGAGGAATCGTCTATAATATGGTATCCTGAAGCTACTTAAGTACAGTTACTAGACAAAATGCAGTCATTATTTGAACCAGTGTATCCTAAAAGAGAAGCAAAGTTCACTAATTCAGGTGTGCTTGTTAAGGTAATAAAAATGTAAAATCCTTCAGCGCTCTGTAAACAGGCACAAAATAAAGGTGACGTTTTGAAAGTCCTTGAAATTTGATGCTACAATTGCCACTTACCATAAATTTAGTCACTTTTTATCGCAAAAACAATGCAATAGACACAGATTCGTCTACACAACTTGGCATGCATACTGGAACTTATGCTTGTAAAGTTAAAAGTACACTAAAGTATTTTGACTATTTCCGCCAGAAAGAAAGCTCAATGCATGACATGATCTAAAACGACAAGTTTATCAACGACAGTGCGCTACTTACCGTGTAGTTAGGGTAAATTCACAAGAACACAAGCGCCGCAGTCAGACATTCTTAAAATGATCCCGATTACATCGAATGAACCACGTAAAGTTATTCCATAGTAATTTGTTTACCTGCACTAAATAAAGAACCTTCCGTGCATCAAAATACGCAATCAAGTGCCGCTTTTTGTATCTGTTTGAAAAATGGAAAAAAGAACTGGCAGACGTAACTATGGAGAATGGCGCGAGTGGTTCAAAAATGCAATTTCCGCGTGGTTACACTACACAGATGGTGCCATATAGCGGGGCACAGTTGAACCAAAAAACGTCTACAATCTTGGAACCGATGGCGGGAAGTTGATCTATGGCCGTATTTTCTGCTGTGGCTCCCACTGCTTTCGATCTGCTGCTAGAAAGCCGGGCAACATCGTGCATTGCAACAGTGACGGGAGTTGGTCGAACTGTGCACTTTTTGAGGCGAGTAATTTAAAGTGCGCTAACCTGTTGCGGACCACTAAAACGGCATTTTATTTCAAAATAGGCCTTTCGTTGGCACAAAAGGAACACACAAGGTTTATGGACCAATATTTATACAGTCAACGTCGACCTAATAGTTGCCTTTAGTATCTCTTTAGAGGACATCGAAGTCATGGCCCGCTAAGGTAAAGCGTTGTGGCAAAGCAAACTTTCAATCGCTAGGAAACAAAATACGCAGTCATAACTTAGTTATGAACTTTTTCAAGGGAGTTCTTGAATCCATTCAATATGACATACCCAACAAAAACTGATGACGGTGGAGCCCTTATATCAATTTCTGGCGTACAAGTTACACATGTGGCCTCCGTCAGATTGAGAATGAATTAAGCATAATCATAATATATTTCATAATTCAGAGATGCATCTCCCCCTCTCTCCCTCCAACTCCACGCCCTCGCAATTTTTTCCGTTTTGAGGGAATACCTGTTTCCATTTGAAGAACCCAATTCAAAATGGCGGCCTCCTTATCGCCACCATGCCCGCTTTCAAAGTTGCCCTCTACTACTTTTTGCTTGTTTTGAAGGAGAGGGTACGAAGCACGCATACAGAAGCACTGAAGAAAGTAGTGCAGAATTGAAGACAAAATGTCGAAATGACGGCTCTAGCACATACTGAATGCAGGAATTTTCCTTAACCATGCATAATATTACATAGCATAGCAAGAAGGTGTGAAGGGAAGTTAGGGCGAGGAGCAGTCTTGTGAGGATGACGGATGAAATTGGGAGGCGAGAGGGTGAAACATGACGTAGTCTTATAAGGTTCACTTTAACAAAGAGCTAGAGCTTGCGCCCAGGCATATGAGGAATAAATGTGTAGCTTTGCTGCAGAATGAGTGATCCGGACACAAAAGTAAGTCGTCCTGGCCGCGCGGTCTTGCTGCACGTCAGCGAATTCCAGTCCGAGCGTATCTTGATAACGCTGCCTCAACATCCTTACAATGTTCCCGTGGATGAGCCACACTTTTTCATGTGATAAGATTAGAAGGCTTGTTTCGCAGATATGCTGGCGTCTGCATCGAGGCCGGCATCGTTCGTCGGCAGCAAAAAATTATGATCTTGTCCATGATTGACACAAGAGTCAAATGAAATGAATGAACAATAAACATGTCCGGGACCAAGTGAGGATCGAATCCCAGCCAATTTCTTTTCAAGCAAGTATTCTGCCATACAGCCACGTCGATGCTTGGAAATGCAGCTAAAATTACTTCCTCTACTTAGAAATGCAGTCAAAACAACTTTCATGCTTTAAAAACACAAGAGCGTTGTATACAGGCTTCATAATATAACCTGGCATAGCACTGTGAAAATCGAGTGGTACAGGAGTACATTGACACTGGGTGTAATAACACCCTATAATCATAATGACGTCGTGGATTGAAGCCGGCCACAGATGACAAAAACATGGACGTTAAGGCATGTATCCCCTTGCTACCATGTAGTAAGTGCATAGAAAGCTAAAAACAGATACTTAGTTCGCATAAATGTTTCTGGTTGAAAGTGTGCTACCCTCTACAGAGAGTACAGGTATATGCTTAACTTCATTGACACAAGCTACTTTCAGCTTTATCGCTTACTTTGAAGTAATCCATGATTTGAACTTTTCGGGTTATATGACACATAAAACATTTTAATCGAGGTTTTTGAAATACGCACTTTTAAGAAGAGGACATTGCTCTCGCGTTACAGTTTGAACCCATTATAACCGAACGTACTTTTCAAAGTACACTTCAATTTTCGGGAATAGAAAATACTGAATATATTATTCTGAACTTGTTCACTAAAATTTAGAATGCCGAACGTCCCAGCAAGCTAATTGTAAATGGCATATTCACTCGGTTCTGATCTTTTTTGTTTTATAAGTCGTTAAACTTTATAAAAAGTATAAGGAATCTTAGAACTAATAAAATTTTCCTATATTTAGAAAAACGAGAATCCGTCAAACGCACGTAGTCACTGCTGCTTTACCGAAATTAATTTCAGTTTTCCCATTTATAAATTTCAAAAACGAATTTCTTGTGCTTCAGCAAGAACAAAATACTCTTTCCAACGCGCAAGATGCACATAGAGTGCATAGGTTTGCTTTGAGGTATAATAAAATGTGGGTGTATTTTGTATTCCACTTTAGGACTTCATGGGAGCACACATGGCCTGTTGTGCATTGCCTCAGAGTCTAAACTATAACTTTTTTGGAGGTGTGGTATGGGGGGTAGGTAGGCTTTTTTTGCTCATATGAGGCTCACGAGACTGCACCAGTTGTGCGTTGGTGGTGCCTCGGCGCCGCCTTCAGGGCCACCCACGGTAGTATTCTGTCGTAAACGCATTTGTGTGGCATTGAAGGAGGTGGTAAGTCAAGCTCAAGAAAATTAGCGTGTATGAATACGGGCGTAGGACTGAAGATGTACTGAGATGGCTCAATGGGCCCCGCGACACTTTTACTAAAGCATTATTTAGCAGTGAAACGCGTGTAGCCGTGATTACTGAAACAAATGCAACAAGACTGATGAAAATTGGTGCACAGAAAGTGAAATTATGAGTCCTCAAAGTTCAATACTTTAGCAGACGACAACGAGAAACGTTCTCTTTCAAATGTTACTCGCCTGATGACGTCAAAGACCACTTCCAATCACAGCGCGCGTCTCATAAGGACATCCTAAAAATGTCATCTCTTGGTGGCTTTCACACAATACCTCTTGATCGCTTTTTTGAGGGTGTGATGGCCTGCTTACCACAATTCACATGCGTCGAGTAGCAGATGCTCCCATGGTCACACAATGTAGGATACACACATGCGCTTTGGGCAAGGTCTCATCTCAGTTTGCAGTGCAAGGTGCGTTCAATTCGGCAACGCGGCCATCACGGCCTGTTGCATTTTCGGCTCGCTAAATACTCGGTACAAGCTTCCACATTTAGTTGCCGGTGTGCCATAGCATCGTTCGCAGGTTAAGTGTTGTGTTCGTTGTTCTGAAAACACATCATTTCGAGAGAGGAATGATTTCATTCTGAGAAAAAAAAATTTTTTGCTGTTTTAGCATTCACTCGTAGGCCTAGCTACCACCATATAAATATGGCCTGCTATTTCTCGCATCAAGCTAATCAAAATAGTACGGTGTTTTTTGTCACGCCACATGACTTGACGTCACTTCTTATAATAAGAATAGCCGCTGTGTGTCGCGGTAGCCTGAAAAAAGGCAGTATATCCCGTGGAATAAATTACAACTGCGTCGTATTTGACGTTGTCGTGTGTGCAATGATAGTTATGGGTTCCACAGCACCAGAATAACTAATAATAAATACGTCTTCAAATAGTGTCACAGGCCTCCTTTGAGGCTCTTTTATAGTAGAGTATATCCTATATTAAAATAGTTCAACCTTATTTCCGAATGCAATATACTACAAGGCATATTTTATTTATCTCCCAGGCAAACTTGGGCAACCTGAACCGGGTTCGCGAACAACTACCCATGATATTTGCAAACATCGCCCTTTTGCAGGTAACGTACCTACTTCTGCTCATTTAATTACTGCTACAATCTTCGAAAGCTTTCGATAGTGAACTGTAAGGAAAATATATTTCACATGAATATTAAGTGGTCATAATTGAGATTACTATATAGGGTGAATAAATATATGAACAAAACAACCCAATAAATAGTTTTACGATTTCGTTCTGCAATGCAATGTTCATTGTTTTCACTGAAAACCACTGCTTTTGCTAGATTTAGTTTCGTGTAAGTAGGTATTCCGTGTAGCATTTCTGTTCATCATTTCATACTGTGGTTATAAAATTCCTGCCTGTGCGATATCTTGAAAAAGGCCTGCATGATGATAACTTCTTGTGATAACTTGTCTGGTGTATGAAACAAATGAGTAATTATTTGTGTTCTGTTATGCCAGCACTGACACTGATGTAGTTCACGTGTATCAAAACTATAAACGCTAAAAACATGCTTTCGACTATAAAAAAAGTATTTCTTGTTAAGTATTTCAAGTAGGAATACACAGGGGACATGGATGGGGTAGTTTTGTTGGAAGTACTACAGGTTGATGAATGTGAAAGCTGCTCCTGTAGATGCAGAGCTCTCATCATTTTGTGGAAACAGAAAACAAGTGTGGCAGTGGCACAGGTTGTAGGGGCAAACTTCTCCATTGTAATCATCAAAAATGCAACTCTAAGCACGCTAACACTGATTTGCGCACTTAATTGGTCACAATCTGCGGACGCACTTGCTTCAACTATATGCAGAAACACCATTTATACTATACTTTGCCTTGTCACGTTGTTTTGTCTGGATAATTTATAGGCAATAAAAATAAATATAACAGTATTATAAATATTCAGTATATAGGTTGAAGTCGCATTCCTTTATATTTACTACGCGGGTCTCAGTAAAACTTTGCAGCAATCTTTTTCTACAAAAAGATCAACAAAGAGTTCGATTCGGGAGCATGATAGAATTGACAAGTATTCACACAGGCCACACTCGAGTAGAATGATCACTTTGGGAGATATATGCAAAAAAAGTTATTTTTCAATGTCGCAAGAACTTGTAAAGCGTAGGTTGACGGGCGTAAGTTCATAGGTTGATTGTAGTTTGGCAATTCATAAAGGCTTCAGTGTGCCGTTGAGACAAAAAAGGCTAAATTATCATCTATGGTGAATGTTCGCTGTCGCTGTCTTGAATAAATTCGATAACAAAGTTCACGTTACTTAACTTTAAACATGAAACGTAACACCAGCATAAAAGTTTACATTTTTAGTATAGAATCACAAACGGCCACAACTCTACAAATAGTAGTTTTCCAAATGTAATGATGAAGTTTTTCCTGTTTTGTGGTACTTTCAATACCATTAGCTCAAAGTTTGCATTGCTGGAAACAGTAGAGTTACATATTTTAGGTGCGAAGCTTTTGGGGTTGTGGGTCTATCCCTCCTCTCTAATAGTCTGTTGTAGTAGCCTCTTTCAGTCAGTTTTAAAGATTGCTCACTAGATGGCGTTGTATATATGTGTCTTCTGGGTGAACAACTCGCAGCTAAAGCTAACAATCGTAACCTCGTTGTAATTGCGGGAGGGCTAAATGACGTCCTGAAAAAAGAATCGTCAGGACTAGCGACGACCTTGGCGAAAGGAGTGGATGACATGCGCGCCGTGTCCCCCCAGGTGCAAATTGTAGTATGCACAGTACCGGAAGTACCAGTACGCAACGTCAACCTGCAAAGAGCGGTTGTCGACGCAAACAAAGAGATATGGCGAATTAGTCGAGAGAAGGGTTTCGAGGTAGTGGATTTAAACAGGGAAGTGCACAGGTGGGGTGGATTCCAAAGAGACAAGATTCATTTCGATAAGAGGCTTGGACACGAGGTGGGCTGGCGACTGGCAGGACGCGCAGTAGCTTTTTTTGGGGGCTCACGGGCCCTTCGGAGTCCGGGGTAGCTCGTAACAGGGAAAACAACCAGGAGGACGCTTTGACAGGTAGAATTGCGAAAAACCAGAAAAAAGGTAAAAGAAAAAGGAAAAAGGCGCGTGTTGCAATTAGTTACATAAACATGCAGGGTGGCAGAAAGAAGGCAAAATGGTTAGAGATTGAGGAGCAGTTAAACAAAGAACAGATAGGCGTGTATGCGGTTACAGAAACACACCTTAGAGACTTGGAAGAGCCACCACATATTGAAAATTATGTTTGGGAAGGGTGTAACAGGACCATATCGGAAAGGAAAGGTGGGGGTGTAGGAATGCTAATTCATCGCGGAGCCAAATGGGTTAGAGTGAAACAGACGTGTTCAGAGCACCTCTGGGTTCTGGGCACAGTAGGTGGAAAGGAAACGTGGCTAGGGGTAGCCTACTTGTGGACGGGGAATAACTGCAGAGAAAAGAATCAGGAGATAGTGGATTGCATGAGTGCGGATATAAAGGAATTTGGTAATGGGGCCGAAATCATCCTTCTAGGGGACATGAATGCCCACATACATGACCTTGACGGATATTCAGACACCAATGGGAAGTTATTACTAGATCTTTGCGAGCAACATAGTCTGGAGATAATTAACACGGGGCCTAAATGTGACGGCCAGATCACATGGGAAGTCGGAAACAAGCAATCAAGTATTGATTATTGTCTCATGACTGAAGGAATTTACCACAAACTGACAGAAATGAGGATGGACGAGGAAGGCATTAACAGCTTGGGTAGTGATCATAAACGAATAACATTACAAATGGGATACGAAACTGAAAATATGAGCATGGAATCAAAGTCTGGCAGCTCGTATTTAAATGACAAACAAATAATAAATATAGCCGCAAGAGTCGAGGAAGAAGTAGGCGAAATACCAGGCAAGGACTGGGAGTATAGTGAGCTGTTACATCTAATGACGAAGGAGATAGGGAAAGAGAAGAAAACTGTTTGCTGGAAAGGAAAAAGGAAGCCAAAAAGTTGGTGGAACAAGGAAATCCGGGAGGCGATCGAGAAGCGACGCGAAGCATCACGGGAGCATAGAAAGGCAAAAAAGGAGAAACGGCCGCAGGACGAAGTCAAAAAAATATGGGAAATATATTTAGAGAAAAAATCCCTTGTACAGAAATTGGTAGAGGCAAAAATTAAAGGTGAAAGGGAACGCTGGATGACAGAGATACACGAAAAAAAAGGGGGCCGCGCCTAGGATTTTTTGGAGCCACATAAAGGCGCTAGGTAGGAAGTCTGTCACAACGCAACAACATATTCTAGATGAAGGAGGAAATCAATTGGAAGGGTACGAAGCGCTAGGTTACATCCAAAAGGTAACAGCCGATTTGTTTCAAAAGAGCGTCCAGGGGATCTCCCCGGTGAGTAAAAGTGTGACGGAGAAAGCAACAGAGGAAGAGCTAGTACTTGATAATTTCAACTGGAAAAAGGCCGAAGGAAAAATTCCAAAGCGCACTGCCGCGGGTTTAGATGGGATTCCCGTTAGCCTCATTAACGAACTAGGACATAACACTAAAGAAGCATTGTTAAAAGCAGTAGAAAAAAGCTTAAAGGACGGACAAATACTGGACAGTTGGCGACAAAGTAGAATGAACTTAATCTATAAAGGCAAGGGAGAAAAGGACAAGATTCGCTCGTATAGACCACTAACCATTACATCGGTACTATACAGGTTGGCGATGCAAGCAGTAAAAATGAAAATAGAAACATGGGCCGAACATAACGATATTTTGGGAGAACTTCAGAACGGATTTCGAGTCGACAGGCGGTTAGACGATAACCTGTTTGTTCTCACTCAGTGTATAGAAATATCTAAAATAGAGAATAGGCCCTTGTACGTGGCTTTTCTAGACATCACTGGGGCATACGACAACGTTAATCAGGAAATTTTGTGGGATATATTGAAAGGAATGGGCATGGGCGACGACTGTATACAGCTTTTGAGGGAGATATACCGAGAAAATACAGTTTGCATAGAGTGGGAAGGAATGCGTAGCAAAGAGAACGTTGAGGTTAGCAAGGGTCTGAGACAGGGATGTCCTTTGTCCCCGCTGTTATTCATGCTATACATGGTGAGTATGGAAAAAGCGCTAGAAGGTAGCAACATTGGTTTTAATCTGTCACACAAACAGGGCGGCATGATGATTGAGCAGAAGCTTCCAGGTTTATTTTATGCAGACGATATCGTCTTATTTGCGGACAGTCGAGATGATATACAGCAGCTGGCGAATATATGCGGAAGGGAAGGTGAAGCTCTTGGACTAGGATTCAGTGTAACGAAGTGTGGATTGATGGTATTCAATGATCCCTGTGATCAGACGGTGTCCATACAAGGCCAAGAAATACCGAGGGTAAGTGAATACAAGTACCTTGGAGTATGGGTAAATGAGAGTGATAGATACATGGAGGTACAGGAAAAAGCCTCGGCAGCAAAAGGAAAGAGGAATGCGGCAATAATGAAGCACAGAGCGTTGTGGGGATACAATAGGTATGAGGTGCTTCGAGGTCTGTGGAAGGGTGTAATGGTTCCAGGGCTTACTTTTGGGAACTCAGTGGTGTGCATGAGGGCAGAGGTGCAATCGGGAATGGATGTAAATCAAAGGAATGTGGGACGCCTCGCGTTGGGTGCTCACGGGAAGACGACAAACGAGGCTGTAAAGGGCGATATGGGGTGGGCAGGTTTTGAGGCGAGGGAAGCGCAGAGCAAAATAAGGTTCGAAGAAAGGCTAAGAAATATGAAGGAGAGTAGATGGGCAGAGAAGGTGTTCCGTTATTTGTATAGGAAGAGCGTGGACACACAGTGGAGGAAAAGAACTAGAAGACTCACTAGTAAATATACGGCTGGTATTGTAAGCCATATGTCAACAAAGAGCGTTAAGGGAAAAGTCAGGGAGGCGGAGAGGATTTACTGGATGGCAGCTATGGAGAAAAAACCGGCTTTGAGTAACTACCGAAAGGGCAAAAATGAAATAAGGAGGGAGGCATTTTACGATAATTCAAGGGGAAGCGCTTTACTGTTTGAAGCGAGATCGGGTTGCCTTAGAACGCGTAGTTATAAAGCAAGATTCAGTAAAGAAGAAGAACAATGCACATGCTGCGGGAAAGATAAGGAAACGGCGGAGCATGTTCTGATTGAATGTGGAGATATCCACCCAGGTG
Source organism: Rhipicephalus microplus (assembly GCF_043290135.1). Lineage (NCBI taxonomy): Eukaryota > Metazoa > Arthropoda > Arachnida > Ixodida > Ixodidae > Rhipicephalus > Rhipicephalus microplus. The sequence continues at coordinate 14,416,783 of NW_027464588.1, forward strand.
TACGTTTGGGCACGAGCCTACAGGAAGCCTTGGGTTTTAGGGACAACAATGGAAAGCTGAACACACCCGCGATTGAAATAAGTAAGAGACGGTTAGAGTATTGGTGGCAGAAAATTAGAGAGAAAGGACAAAAATAAATATTGGAAAAATAAAATATGGACAGTGTGCCGTAAATGGCAGAGAACTTAAGCTGAAAATTTACCTTTTTTTCATTAAGATAGAATTTATCGAAGTAGAGGCATTAGGCCAACATCAAAAAGGAAAAAAAGTTTTTTTTTTCGAGCCTGGTGGCATACTTGTCACCACCCCGTTATAAAGGGGACGCTCATAGCATCCATCCATCCATCCATCCATCCATCAGAAATCTCACTAGGTGGCATTAGCAGTTATTGTATATCTTATAAATAAAGAGGAAAGATTGTGTATTCATAATAAAAAATTCACACTAGATGTACGGAATACGTAATGATGAGTGGGGTGAAGTGCCCGTCCATCTGTTTGTCCATCTAATGCGTGCCCTAGTGTGATAGCAGTGAACGGATGGACAGAAAGACACACAGACAGACGGACGGATGGATGGAGGCACCGATCGACCGACCGACCGACCGACCGATCGACTGACAGACAGACAGACAGACAGACAGACAGACAGACAGACAGACAGCCAGACAGACAAACAGACAGACAGACAGACAGACAGACAGACAGACAGACAGACAGACAGACGGACAGACAGACAGACGCTTCGCCCCACTCATCATCAGTTACTGCGTGGATTTTCTGTAAATATTCAGGAAGTGTCTCCACTTTTGTCTGTATAATAGGCCAACTGAGCCCTTTAAAATAAGACTACACGTTGTTAGTATGAAAGTAACTTTATTGCCGTGAAAATTAGATAGGAAAACTACTTGTAGGTGTACCACCATACTACAATGCGTAACAATTGTCTTGCCGTGGTTCTTAAAAAATCAGAGCACATACACAGAGTGAATGATGATGAGTGGGGCGAAACGTTCATCAGTTAATGCGCGCTCCCATCCATCTGTTTGTTCTTGCTTCCGTCCATCCGTGCGACCGTACACGCGTCCACCCTTGCAACCATCCATGCGTACGTCTGTCCATTCATGCCTCCGTACGCATGTCCGTCTCTGCGTCTGTCCGTCTGCCTGTCCGAGCGTCTGTCCATGCGTTCATCCGTGCGTCCGTCTGCCCATATGAGCGTCCGTGCGTGCGTCCGTCTGTGCATCCGTGTGTCCGTCTGTGAATCTGTATCTCTCCATCCCTACGTCTGTTCATCCATCAAGTGAACGCTTCAAGTACCGCCATCTCGCGTCTTTTCATCATATATTCGCCATATAAAAGCACCACCATCCAGCGGACATTCCAAAAAAATAAACGAGAGGTGGCTACCTACTACTATTACATACATCACAGACGCGCGATCCACCGAATAAGGAGCTTCGCCTCTAAAACATCGCTAATCCCTCCGCGATAGGAGTCAGTAAAACACGAAAGTAATATGCATCCTTAGGGAGCAAGTTTAAAGTTAATAGTACATTGAGGTAAGAGGGCTTCCACAATGTCTATTGGTTAACATGGATGCATCCACGATGTCGCTTAGTCATACATCTCTATCCCCACGACTGGCACCCATAATTAAGGAATAAACAAACCCTTGTGGCCACAGATGCTTGTGGTAGTTCAAGGAGTTAAGGGGGAGAGCACAACTGGAGAATAAAATGTGACAGCCGGTAAAGTGTGGCTGATTGGACGAGAATTTCACGCTAAGGTCACCTATAAGCACCACTTACAGATCAATGCCTGGCCCGGCGACAGAGAAACGCAACGCGCGTCGCCTGTGACTTTCGGTATGCGGCGAATGTTCGCGGAGTGAGCGTTCGTGGGGAACGCGGAGTTAAAGCCAGATGAAGTCGGTGGGCGTGTCAGATCTCTTTGAAATAGCTGGATGCTATGAACGACGCCAAAGAGTGGCTGGATGAATGGTTGTATCCAGCTGTACCCATTAGATCAGGCGGTGGCTCAAGCAACCTAGCCATAAAGTTAAGTATTACCACTGTGTGTTTAAGGATTGAGTTTCACTCGCGCCTCGATTGTAGCCACCAATCACCTAGCCTCCTCCTGGTTATTTCTACCCGTTTGTCTATTTTGCCTTCACTGTCGCTAAACCCCAATGCTTTTAAAAAATCGGCGCCAGTATCTTCGTCTATACGGCGATGTCCTTTACAAAACATTTTCAAAAGTTCAGCCGTTTCCTTCTGCCCTCCACAAGCAATACATACCGTGTCTGTGCCTTCAAATATAATCGGTACCTCTTGGTCCGCAATTGTCCCAAACTAGCCTCACAGAGCAGTGAAATACATTGAGAATTATCGTACATCTTTTCCTTTGCAAATTTCTTCTTAAAAGTTCGGTAGGTCTCCAGTGATGATTTCGTAACCAGTCCCATCTTTCACATGTCCCTTCTTTGTTTCCTTCCCCTTCTTTTTAACCGTTGCATTCTGCTGTTGTCTAAATACTTGCTGGGCAATTTTGAGTTCGTTTCCTTCATTTAGTATCGACTTTATTCATGTACAAGTAACTGAAATCTTTCCTAATCCAATGCTCCTCTCCCAATTTTCTCAATCGCTCCTCAAATTGTACCTTTGCTGCTAGCTTCCCTGCATTCAAACGATGTCCATCCCATGTCTCCGTGTACCCGCTGATTTGGGGCATTCCCGTATGCTTCCAAAGCAAGTCTACCAATGCCACTTTGTTTATTTTTCAATCTTGCTTGAACTTCTGGTTTCATGCACAAGACCGCATTGCCGAACGTCAAACCCGAGACCATGACACCTTTCTAAATTCCCCTCGCAACGTCATACCTATTGCAGTTCCCAAGTGCCCTATTTTTCATTACAGCCCATTCCTGGTGTTCTTAGCTATTGCGCATCTTTCGTGCTCTCTTAGGTACCTAGCCCCGTTATTTATTCATACGCCCAAGTATTCGTAAGTATCCACTATTTCTTGCGTGACTTCTCGTATCTTATGATCACTGCCTTTCTTATCAATAAAAATAATTGCAAAATTTTCCCTGCAGTTCTTCCAATTTAACATATCTCCCTCGTTATCAGAGATGTCTATCAATCTCTGCAGATATCCCTTGTTGTCGGTTATTATTACTATATCATCTGCATACATCAATGCTGGTAATGACCGTTCAATTTGTTTCCTTTGCTTGGCAAAAAAGAGGCTGTATCCGAGTCGACTCTCCTCTAACTTGGCTTCTAGTCTCTGGAGATACAGCATAAATAACAAAGGTGACAAGGGATATCCCGGTCCAAGCCCGTGTCGTATCTGAATAGGTTCAGATACCTGTTCTTCCCATTTGATAACTACTCTGATACTTTTGAAAAGGCCTTTAGAAGATAAGGTATTCCATCTTCCACATCTAGTGTGTCCAGTATTCTCCACAAGTCTTCTTGAATCACACTATCGTAAGCTCTCTTGATATCTAGAAAAGTCAGCCACGGGGGCATATGTTCTTTTTCCCTATTTTATTACAATGCATCAATGAAAACAGTTTGTTCATTCTGCATAGCTTCCACCCATCGGGGGCTGCACCATTCATTATTGCTTTGCTCGCTGCCTCTCTTAATGTCCGCTTAGAGTTTGGTCCCAGTTTCTTTATTATCCATGATTCGGATGCCGTCAAGGCCTGTTGATGTGCAATTAGGAACTCTTTTTTTGCCCTTTACCACTCTCGTTGTCCCAGGGGAGCCCCTCAGCTAATTGGTCCATCCTTATCTGGTACGGTGCATGCTGCGCTGTCTTAGTGTCTAAATTTTTTGTCATCATTGTTATTATAAATTTCATTGCCTCATCCCCTTCTAGTCTGACCCCTTTAACTGTAGTTATAAACCTCTGTTTTATGCTTGTCTTATTACTCACAGAATTGAGATGGTTCTAAAAGTTTGCAGCTGCCTTTCTAACCTTCCTGTTTACTTCCGCCATTCATTGGGCCCCGATCTTATCTTTGCACTGATCAAATTGGGTGCTTCCTTCTGGAGCTGAAAAAGTTATCCCACTTTATTTTCACATCATCCTACGGTTCACCCCTCTGATTAGCATACCGGTGTTCCCTGGAAGCTTCATGACGTCTTATTATGGATCCCGGTACCTTCATCATTCCGCCAGCTCTTGGGCTTGTGTCTGCTTTTCTCGGCTGATTTGACTCGTACCTTAGCAAGCTCCAACTTAAACTATCGAGTTATATTTGTGTACGTCCACTTTGCTTTAATATCCTTGGTGATTATTTTCTCAATCTCTTTATATTGCTATTTCTATTTGCATTTCCGAATAAATATTACCGTGTGGTTGCTCGTAATGCCGCCTTTCCGATTTCTTTTTTCCCCAAAACTCAGCTTGATAGGTTTGTGATCACTGCCTAAGCTTCTGGACCCAAATTCGTCTATGTTCATCACCCTTAGCCGATCATACATCCTATGTGACCTTATTGCGTAATCTATCGTCGACTTCAGCCTTCCCACCTCCCATTTTATCTGCCCTTCGCATTTCTCGGTGCTGTTGCAAATGATTAAATCATGCCGTTCACACACAACTATTACCATTCTGCCTGTTGGATCAGTATATCCATCCATATGTTCTATGTGCGCATTCATATCTCATTATATAAATACCTCAAACTCTTCTCCAAGTTCGTCAAAGTCATTTTCTCTGCACTACACCGTTTATTGACTTCCTCTCTGCCTTTTGCCCCTGTCCACAAGTATACAAAACCGAGGAGCGTCACTTGCCCTGCCACTTTTCCTTTTAGCCATAAATGTTCCTTGCATGCCTGCTTGACCCTTTGCGAGTCTGTACTTTTATGAATGAATGTTCCAATACCACCCCCCTTTCAGCGACCATCTGTTCTATTAAGATATTCCCGCGTGTAGTCCGGATGATTAGAAGGTTGTTCCATGCCCCTAAGATGTGTTTCTGCAAAACCATATACCATCGGCCTCTCATTCCTTAGCTGTTCTTCTACCTTGTCTCACTCCAGCCCATTGCTGCCACACTGCATGTTAATACATCCTACGTGCGAATTGGCTCGGCCCTCGTGGCTACGTCGACTTCTGCCCCGGACTCTACGTGTCCTAAATATTGATGCCTATTTGGAATTGTTTGTGTCTATACAACCTGTCAAAGAACTCCTCTGGTTGTTTCCCTCGATACTAGCTATCTTGCACCCCTAAGGGCCTGCGTGCCCCCGAAAAAAGCTACTGCGCGTCCTGCAAATCACTAAGCCACCTCATGGCCTAGCCTCTTATCGAAGTGAATTCCGTCTCGTTGAAAACCACCCATCTATGCACCTCTCTGGTTGTTTCCACAACCTCAAAGCCTTTCTTTCGACTCATCCGTCATATCTATTGGTTTGCGTTGACAACCACTCTTTGCAGGTAGACGTCACGCATCGGTACCTCCGGTATCGTGCATATCACTACATGTACCTGAGGAGAAATGGCGCACATATCACCGACTCCTTTTGCCAGTGTGGTCACTAGTCCTGCCATATCTTCATTTAAGACATCACCTAAACCACCCGAATTTATCACGAGGTTTCCTCTATCAGCTGTTGTTTTTAGTTTTGCGCTCGCTTGCCTCATGACTGCTTTCAGCTTGCGTCCCGGGAACGTTGCTACTGCGACCTTTTTGTCAGCTCTTGCCCTCTCTTTGATTGCTCCTGCGCCTCGATTTCAATTCTAGTGCGCGGCGATTATCACGTGCTGTGACTTTTCAGCTGGAGCATCCTGCACCGGGGGGGGGGGGGAGGTCTCTTGCACCTGTGACGCCAACTGCTCTGTTCCCTCCCAGTCCCACCACTACTTCGCTGAAGCTAGCTTTTGTGACCATTGAACCGACAGAAACTGTTTTTTTTTTCAAACTTGCTTGCTCTTCTTTCTCCGCCGTTCTTGTGTCTGGTGCCCTATTATTCTCTCCGTCGGCCGCTCCTTTGCTCACCTTCGCTAGTGCCTCCTCGGTGGATTTGAGCCTTTCTTTCAACCTTCGTTTTCTCTTGCTCTGTCGCCAACGCGATCTCCAGATCGGTGACTCTCATCAGCAGTTTACTCTGGACAACCATCATTATCTCCATTTTTTTCCTCGATCTCACATTGCCTATACTTGGCGGCAGCCTCCACGTTATTCGCGTCTGCACTTAGGTCTATTTTCAAACCCCCCCCCCAACATAAACATTTTACAGCCTTTTTAACCATGTCTTTTTGACACCAATTTTTCTTATGAATTGTCCCAATCGATAATTACAAAACACGGCATACGACAAACCATGCCCTACAAAAAAAGGAAGTCTAAGCTCTACTACACAAACTTGCGTGTTCGGTGTTCTCACCTCTCTCACGAGGTGGCAAGAGGAAAAACACAAACACACACACAAACAAGTAAATATCTGGAGACTGACCCCGAAAAAGCCGTGCAATGTAATAAGTGTCGCAAAGGTTTTAACTGTTGCATATAGTTATAAAAGCTAGCTCGAAACATGCAAAACCACTTATCGGTGCAGTCAATCGGGAGCGCCCAAAAACACGTGCATTCACCATGCCAGTCCAAACTGAATGGGGTAAGGGTAAGGGTGCCACCTGGTGGTGTGTTAAGGCGTTAACAAAATCGCATTTGAACGAAACACGCCGAATGGTATGAATGCTTAGAAACGACGCGTTGAAGAAACGAATGGCAGATGCGATGGCCCATAGTGCCTTGCTGCTCTATACCAAGAACATGAAAGGACAGTGGTACATATAAGTGAGGTATTTTTAAAAGCGTACAAAACATGTGACTATGGCACAGGGGATAGTGTGCCCATAATATGTTGTCCTAAACCTAGGTGTGATGGTTTCCATTGTCATTGAAAGAATATTTTTTGTTTTCTGATTGTGAATATTTTTTGACGTCATTTCCGTGACGTAAATACGTCACTGAAAGTTTAGTCGACCCCGGCATAAAACTCTTTTGTGTTAAAAAACAACCCTCAATGTAAACGCTAACGTGAAAGGAAAATCATGGCGACAACCTCTTATTGTCAAAGATTGCTGCTGCTGCTGTAGTTCTAATCTAGTACAGCTCGAAATCAATGAGTGGACAGAGTAGAAATTGGGAAATGAGTGTGCTAGTGGAGTATGCGTATCAATATGAAAGTTGAGTATGTCGAGGTTAGTCCGGCAAGATCACACATGAAACATTTTTTTAGCGAATCTAGACACTTGAGAAGCAGCAGCTGAGAACTGAAGTAAAATATTAAGGTCACATGAACCCAGCGCTCTCGTAACGCTTGATGTCAGCGTAGTGTCGCTTGCGCGCTTATCACGAGGTCTCAACCACATAAAGCAATCGCATAAACAGTGGTCTCAGACAATGTTGTCAAGTTTTCACTCGCGATAACTATTCTATTATATAACCTATTCTTCGAGTTTCCTCCGTTCATAACTGTATTACCCTGAGATTCACGCCATATCAAACATAGTGCGTGAAAATATTTAAATCATAACTACAGTAACTAGTATGTGTTCATTCAGTACTGTTTGGGCTGGAAAGTGAGGTCATTACTAAGCAGCTGTTTACGTGCAGAAGTTGAATCACTCATTCATTATTCAACTCATTCAGACTCGCAATAGTCTGTTCTGGCCATGAGCTTGAGTCCAAGGTATCCTGTTGAGAAAAAAATTTGTGAGTCCAGGTTTTAGTGAGCCCTGAATGAGAAAGCTTTTTTAATGTGAAGCATTTCTTATCAAAGTACAGTGACATTGAGCGTATCTATCTATCTATCTATCTATCTATCTATCTATCTATCTATCTATCTATCTATCTATCTATCTATCTATCTATCTATCTATCTATCTATCTATCTATCTATCTATCTATCTATCTATCTATCTATCTAATATACAATCTCCGACTTTCAGCTCTCCAAGCCGTTTAAATAATGGTATCAATACCAAAACTGGTATGCGATATCATGACTATATGACGAGCATATATAACTAATCATAACATAAAAACCTTGATAGCTAAGTCATGAATGTCATGATTTAGATTACAAGATTTCCCTGCTCTTGCGGTGGTTTCGTTCACATGACACAATGCAAAACTGGTAGGGTATCATGACTGCATGACGAAGATCCTAACCTGGTAATCGTGACATGCATACCATTAAAGTCATGGCTAAACTCCACGCTCGTGTTGCCCTCGCACTCGTTTCGCTTACTTCACATATACCAAATTTAGTATCACGCCACGTCAGCAGACTACGAAGCTAAATGACACGCCCAGACATGATAATCATGACATGCGTGTCATGTAAAACATGAATACATGCCATGCTCATAGCGCACTCAGGGCCGTTAAGCTAGATATACATATACCAAATTTGGTATCAATTGGTGTGAATAGACAGCGAAGGTAAATGAGACGTGTATATATAGCAATGATGGATGGAAGTCGGGTACTACATAATTTACATCCGTCTGATAACATTGGTTTCGGTTTAAAGTGAGATATTGACCTTCCTTGTTAGTGCTTCGCATATCATCGGTTCCCACTGTACGTGGGATCTGCTATTTTTTAATGAGTCTGAATGAGCTACACCTTGTTTTGTCGATCTATGTTGACGTGCAGTGCCAGTCGACAGTGGCGACCTTCTTGACATGTTCACTCGCCGTCCTGAAAGGTCTGGCGATTGACAGCCTCTGGGATCCTTCCCACATCGTCGTCCTCTACGCTGGAGCGCTGGCCGCTGTCAACACCGCCAGTCTCTTTCTCAGTTGCGTATTTGTTTTACATAGCCTCAATCACCGAAGAACTGCATATGGGAGCAGGGGACAAAAGCAAGTAATGCGATTGTGAAGCATTTAAAAATATTTTTGAGAAGTTTATAAATGCACACATAAATATTTAGTTGACAAAACTAGAAATAGGCACGGTGTGTTACATAACATAAATAAATTTGAAAAGTGAGTGAATTCGTAGGCATCAAGAAATGAGAAATATTGTTGTGATGACACATGTGAAAATGCACATACATATTGCGGTGCTCTATCTCTGTGCCCACAAAATTGTATACCGCAGGCGTTTAAAACCAATAAAACTAGAAGGCACGATAGAAGATGAATTTTAAAGACGGAAAACTGTACTAGAACTTATTTCGACAATCGTCTTTTAATACACTAGGTTGATATTTTGAACATTTTATACAGAGGCATATGAGTTGGCTGGCTTATTATATCGGGAGCTTTCTCGCTGTAAGAACGGTCACGCTTCTTCAAGCGGATAGGGTAAAGTGTCAATCATCCATGTTCTGTCATTTGTGCGTGACTATTTTAAAATATACATGTGCACATAATTAGTGGATTCCATTCATATCGCATTACTTCACGTATATATGCAGGGCGCTTGAAAAATGTGTCTAATATTGTTTAGAGATCAGCATAATGTGCTATTTGCTCAATGTCTACACAGTCTTCTCTGTAGCCAAAGGCATTTTAGAAGGTTTGACTACATAATTTGGAATAGTACTTAGTGAACTTACATTAATCACCTTTTCAATTAGCGGAGTCAAGTAGTTGGGTGAACTGGATGAATTGAAGTCCTGGATGTGAAGAACACATTGCTGCTTTGAGATTTTGGAAAAAGGGTCTCTTGTAATAATTATGCAGGTTACACACCCACACAAAGGAGTCGGTAGATGGTTGATATACCACCCCCTCATTTTGGTTTCACTCTTTCGCGTTTCGGTTTTGGATTCACCGCAGAATTTGGTATAATTTTATGTATTTGCAGTTATATTACTGATCGTTTTTTGTAAAATCTCAATGCGGACATCGGATTTTTGCATAAAGGGCTTAAGTTCTGCCTTTTGACCTAACTGTCTAACTAGAGTAGTTGAAAAGCAAATAACTTTATGGCCTAATTACAGTTTCATATAAAATCTTCAACCCTTTTAAGAGGCCTGCCGCTACAGAAAAACCAAATGCGACGACAGCGAGCAAATAGCGCCTTTTAACGAAATTTCAGCAGTACAACCTAACTAATAAACTTAACACGTGCATTTGAAAGTGTGAGCTCAGCTTCATATCACTGAACAAATGAAAGAAAGAACGTTGAAGACCTGTAGGGAAAATTTTTTTAGACATATCGCTTCGCAAGGCTGTAAGGCGAAGTCAAATGCGCGACATAAAGATCCGCTTCACTGATTTTCAGTACACTCATCTGAGCACAGTAGTTAACCTAAACAATTAAATTTCAACAAAAACTTTTTTAACTACAGTGTTTGCAAATAAACATTTACGAACTTTCATCTACATGCTGCCCTACGAAATATAGCAAGCTCACGTTCTGTACTCTGAAAGAGTGCTTTATTCATTCCTGTATTTAATATTCACGCAGGCTTCGTGATGTCCACGGTAGCGGTGCTGTCCACCAAGTGCGAGAAAAACCCGGACCACATCGCGCCGGCCATCGCGGCTTCGTTCGGCGACCTGACCACGCTGTTCTGCTCTCCGGCTACTCGTCTTTAATGCTGTACCATCCGTGTGCGTCTTTGCCACGACCTACTTAAATGCGAAGCATTTCTTAGCGAAATTCGGTGACTTTGAGCGTATCTATCTATCTATCTATCTATCTATCTATCTATCTATCTATCTATCTATCTATCTATCTATCTATCTATCTATCTATCTATCTATCTATCTATCTATCTATCTATCTATCTACCTATCTATCTATCTATCTATCTATCTTATCTATCTATCTAATCTATCTATCTAGCCAGCCACCTACGAGAATTAGCTCTCCTGGCCGTTTCGAGTATCGATACCAAACTTGGTATTGCAAAAGATGTCTATATGAAGAACATATCTGAATAGCCATAACATGAAAATCATATCATGTGTATCATGAATATCATGATTTACATTTCATGGTCCTGCAGCTCTTGCGGTGGTTTCGTTCACATGGCTTCTTGCATAACTGGTATGGCATGACATGATTGCATGGCAAACACAAGGGACAGGCCCTAACATGAAAACATATGTCTGTCATGTAACAACATGACTATATACCTCGCTCATGATGCCCTCACGGCCTTTTCGCAAGCGTTCCATTCACCAAATTTGCTATTACGGTACGTGAATGGATGACGAAGGTATGTGACTGGTGCAAACATGATAATCATGAGATGCCTGTCATGTAAAAACATGACTACATGCCAGAGTGAAGGCGCCAATACATTTCGACGTGAAGCGGTGTGCGTGCTCTCTGGCGTTCATTTCGTCGCGTCACGCTGGCGTTGCCACGCCAGGCACTGGTGCTGCCATATACTCGCAGACACGCGCCGTGTTGCATCGCTTTGACGCATGTGCGTTTCAGCGTTTTCGGCATCCCTCCGTCACGAAAAGAGGGAGACGCTGTGTTGTCTGGATAACGCATCGGCACGAAATGCAGCATGCCGCATTTTACACCGGTTGCCGTCGGGCCGCACTGACGGACGCTGATTGCGCCGGTCTCACCTGGCGTCGGACTCTAGAGTGTTCCCGTTTTTCTAACGTAGCATCACTGTGCCAGAATGCACGTGCGTCAACGCAACATTTGAGTATAGTGGGCCCTTCATGATGCGCTCGCGGTCGTTTTGCTAGCTCTACATATACCAAATTTGGTGTTACGTGACGTCAATGAATGACAAAATATATGACTGGTCTAAACATAATAATCCTGACTCGCGGAACATGTAAGAGCATGACAACATACCACGCTCATAGCGTGCTCGCCCCCGTTTCGCTAGCTCCACATATAATAAATTTGGTATCCTGTGACGTCAATAGATGACGAAGGTAAGCGACACATCCAAACATGATAGTCATGACACGGAAGTCATAGAAGGCATCATTTGCCTTCAACTCCTCACGTTGTGCTCATTTCAAAGTGACATATTAACCTTTCTCATTCATGCTTCGCATTTCATCAATTTCCACTGTATACATACGTGGGATCGGGCAACTTTTATCAGCATTGTAACGACCAGGTCTTGCAAAAGTAATGTAAAGCCTGTTGATATGCGTTCTTGTGCAAGTTACACTACGCTTGTTCACTGCTCACACGCTTACGTGCTTGCCGCCGTGCTTCAGGTGTTCGGTTATGTTTCGGGCCACTTGCTATAAGAATAGTTCACATCGATTGATCACAATGTTCACTATACTGACACCATTGGTGCGGATGGGGCAAGTTGTGGTATTATACGCGTAGGCTTCAGACACAAGTGCGACCGCTCTATGCTAAGCTTTGCGTTCGTTCAGAACACGAGCTGTGGGTGGATTGGGCCCCTTGACCTTGAAAGTATATAATCAAAAGTGCCACAGCTAGTGCACAAGAAAGTGTTGCAAACAAAGGCCAGCCGTTATTCACTAAAAGCTGTGTGCATCAGTTGCGCATAACTTCAAAAGTCTCTCTGTATCAATATAATTGATTCATCTACGTACAATACAGCTTTCATTCATCTCTTTTTTTGTGTGTGCTCCCGTCTGTTCATGCGCGGTTGCACCACGAGGCAGCACTGCCTGACCCAACTTCCCACACCTCTGCATACAATATGCGCTTGACGACCATACGCAGATCTGGCGCCGCTGGTGATCGCGATGTGCCTGCTCCTGCTGCCAATGTGGATAGTTCTGGCCCGACGCAACACCGTCTCCCGGGAGGTGCTGCGCGTTGGGTGGCTGCTAATTATTATCGCACTCACGGTCTCGAGGTAAGTGAGCAGAGAACGCACCCATTGCTCATCAGGAAAGCGATTGTTACACTCGAAGCTTTTGCGTTAATTCAGGTGAAATTTCTCCCCATAATTTACGTCTAAATCGGCTTTCCTTGCTGTTACTCTTGCTGTTCTATCTACTAACGCCATTGTATAGCATTGGCAGCAGGCCCTACTGCGGGGTTCTAGTTGCTGAGGAAATCAGCTGCTGACTGGCAGGTCGTGGGATCGATTGCCGGCTGCAGTGGCTGCATTGTTGGTGGAGGTGAAAATGCTGAAGGCCCACGTGCTGACATTTCTATGCACGTAAAAGAACCCCAGGTGGTCGATATATTTTGAGTCCTCCCCTGCAAAGTCTCTAATAATTATATGGTGGTTTCGGGGCTCTGGATACCACATATCATTCAAGCATTTGCTGCAGTCTCTAGGTTATTCTGTACGAATCCATTTTATAGGATCATTCTATTTTTTTTGTTCTCTATTTCTTTTGAGGTATTGTATGTAGTGATTTAATGTGTCTTCTACCTGCAATGATGTGGAATTCAATAAAAAGAATTGTTAATAAATAAATAAACCCTCAAATAACTAAACAAAGCGGGTAAACAATAAAACCACAATAAACGAAAGTGAATACAAATAAAAGCAGTCCTCATTTCAGATATTCAACATTTGCCTTGTCACCTAAAATACTGTCTCGTAAACAAGGATAATTGAATAGAATTTCGTAATGGCAATGTGAAAAATTCTAAGAGGCTCCAAGTTTAATTACCCAACAATTTTAAAACTCTTCGTACGTAAGCTCCTAAATACAAGTTGCTAGCAACTTTTATTGCCACTGTGTTTTTGCAGCTTCGGTGGGTACATCCTGGATTACGCAGTCTTCGCTTATCCGCCAATCGCCCTGCACATGTCTGCAGTAAATGATGAGTCAGGCTATTCAAACACTGAAATCCGGCACATTCTACGCGATGTCTTCAAACAACTACTTTCGCAGCCGCGTACTAGGCTGCCCCATAGGTTCAGGGCTTGAATTGAAACTCTCTCTCAGTGATAACTTGAGAGCAAAGTAATAAATAAACAAATAAATAGCGAATATGTAGGGCCTCTTGTATTTTTACAATATGCCAGCCAGATGTGTCAGGTGTAGCTCTTCGTTGCTATCTCCAGCTCTTGCCCATCACCAAGCTTCGGCCTGTTCTATGCGGTTATGGGGTAGATAGCCCATCATTTAGCGCCGCACGACGCAAATCATACGAAATAGGGAGTTTTAGTGCTGGGTACGCAAGCTCTTGGGGCGTCGCGGGCTTGGGGACGTGCGGCGTTGCGTACCCAACCCATACCAAACTGGGATGCCTTATAGAGGCGCGCACGCAAACGCAAACAGCACGAAGGTCACACGCGCTCGCAGCGCCATAGCGTTGCGTCGCTTAAGTAATTTTTAATTATTTTTATGATTAAGAATGTTAAATGAAACATACTTAGTGAACAGGACACTTTTTGTATCGTGCACAGTATCCTGGTAGACGCAAAAAGTTAAAAATGCTAGAAGCGCTGCCATCTTGTGACACTTGTGCAACCACAGTCATGAACATGTTAGCTTGCGCGTAATATTTTTGAGGTGGATAATAATGAAAAGGTTACGCAATTGTAATATTGTCGCTGAGCAGTTTTTGCACCAGATGTACAATTCACAATGTTTCTGCAATAGCAATGTTGTGGTTGTCCGTTTCACTATGACCGCGCTAGATGGCACCACCTATTCAGCTGGTCGGGGGCTGGCATATTTTTTAGTTTCTGTGTTACAGGCCATTCTAGCTTTGGTAATCTGGCCGAAACCGTGTAATTGCTCCAAGTACTCGCATTTTGGCTTCTTTTAACTAGACGGCTAAAGTATCTGCAGTGTGGATACCGTCAGTTCTTGCGAAGGTGGACCTTACAAGGTGGCCGATCCATGCCGTCCGACATTTCGCGCCTTTGTGTAGCTATTTGTATAGCGGCTGGCCACTATAATATTTGTGCTTGAAACTTAGAAGTCAAAGTGGTGGCTCTGGCCAGCCTCGGCTTTGCTCGCCGTGAAGGTAACATGATGCACCATCATGTGCGCCGGGGCAGCTTATTTCTGCTAGGAGGCCAGTCGTGGCAGCGTTGTTTATGGCCGCGCGGACGCATGGCCCCATCGCCCCAGCGGTCTTGCGACGCATCTGTTTGGGGTTTCGCGCATGGGCGATACCGCCGGCCCAACGTCCTGGGTACGCAAGCCGCTTGGCTACCCAGCACTAAAACTCCCTTGGATGGTTTTGGTGCTGGGTACCCAAGCGGCTTGCGTAGCCAGGACGTTGGGGCGGCGGTATCGCGCATGCGCGAACCCCCAAACAGATGCGTCGCAAAATCGCTGGGGCGATGCGTCCGCGCTGCCATAAACAACGCTGCCACCAATGGCCTCCCAGCGGAGATAACCTGCCCTGGCGCATCATGTTACCCGTGATGTAACTCACCTTTAGGGCGAGCCAAGCCGAGACTGACCAGAGCCACTAGCTTGACACAATTATTATAGCACAAAGGCGCTAAATCTTGGTCAGCATGGATCGGCGGCCTTCTGAGATTTCGCCTACGGTGAAGCAGCGCAAGGTTTTACTTCACGCCCCAGGTGGACATTTTTCTGTTGCGTGAGGTACTGACAGTAGATAAATAGTGAATAAATTGTTTCAGCCTGATTACCAAAGCTAGAATGGCCTAGTACATAGAAGTCAAAAACGTGCGAGCCCCCAACCAGCTGAATAGGTTGCGCCATCTAGCGAGGCCATAATAAAGTA
This sequence comes from Rhipicephalus microplus, assembly GCF_043290135.1. Taxonomy (NCBI): domain Eukaryota; kingdom Metazoa; phylum Arthropoda; class Arachnida; order Ixodida; family Ixodidae; genus Rhipicephalus; species Rhipicephalus microplus. The sequence continues at coordinate 14,432,410 of NW_027464588.1, forward strand.
GGCAATCACAAAACTGTTACTACAGAAACATTGTGCATTGTACGTCTCGTGCAAAAACGCCAGCAGCATGATTACAATCGAGTTACCTTTTAAATCATTTTCAGCTCGAAATAAATTACGCGTAAGCCAACGTGTTTGAGACTGTGGTTGGATGAAGTGTCACAAGATGTCGACACCATCGTTACAGTAACCTTGTATTTTTAACCTTTTGCATATACCAGGATACTGTACACGATAAAAAAGTATCGTGATTCTGCCGCATCGGCGATTCAAAAATATGTAAGTTAAATGCAGTTAGCATCACCATTTATGGTTCTCGAAAACGTAAAGGCATACATATTTATGGACGTACGTAAACATCTACGTATGAGGAACTGAAAACGTTAGAAGACACGCGTTTCGGTAAGACGGTAAATGCAAACGGTATCTGGTAACACGTTAAAGTAAAGAAGTATACGTTCAAGGTAAAATTTACACAGAGTTACAAGTTACACCTTTGTTCTGTTGTCGCGTTTGTCAGACAACGACCGGCCGTCCGAATTGCTTGGCTTCGACGATGCCGGCTTCAGTTGCAACTACGGCACATACGAAAAAAAAGTTTTTTTACTGCAGAAAGCTGTCAGAATAATTAAATATAGTTTATTGAAAGTAATTAAATTTATTTAAATATGCACGTCAAATTTAACACTTTAATTTGTAAAAAATAATTAAAATATACTTACGTGACCAGACGCTATGTTGCTACGAGCGCGTGTGACCTTTGTGCGGCTCGCGTTTGCGTGCGCTCAACAGTGGCGCCAACTTTAAGGCATTCCGGTCGGGTATGGGTTGGGTACTCAACGCCGTGTGCTCTCAAGCCGGCAACGCCCCAAGAGAATGCGTACCCAGCACTAAAACTCTCTATTGCTTTGTTCGGTTGTGTACAGATCTCAGGGGCGGTGTCTTACATTCCTGGTGTTCACAATGTTGGCGCTCACGCTGCTTCTGTAAATGCTACGGTGTTCTGAGGTAGCATGTCGGCTTTCATGGCGCTATGTAAGCAAACAATGGGGAAGCATGATTACGATACTACTTCATGCACTGACTTCAAGAGCACTGTGAGTTGGCATCAGCAAGGCTTTGAGCCACAAACCAAGGAGCAAGAACAAATCTGACGGAAATATAATATTCGAGACATAACGGTGTCCACTATACCTACGAGGGAAAGTGCTTGAACGCACGTGTGGCGCAAGCAGCTCCACATGTGGCGACGCATCACGACCATTCCCTGAACTAAGGCGGACCGATGGCTTCCGTAGAGGAGCGCGCATTTGCACTGGCTCTGAAAGAAATGAAGGAGGCGTTGACTATTCCTTCCTTCATAGAATAGGCTTTTACCTGAAAGGTAAACGTATCTTGATAGAGGTATCAGAACATTTACTGCGCATTTCCACAACGGCGAAGGAATGAAGGCGGCAGCAACAAATTTAAGTTAAGGTGAAGAACGGCATGTAGCTCGAAACTTGCCGTGCGCTGCTCAAGCAGAACAGACGCACGAAATGGACATACAACAGGACGAGCGCCAACTAAGAGCTGTGTACTAGCTTTTCACAAACAGCTGGCTGCGCAGATACAAAGAAACGCGCACGAAACGAACGCTCAAGTATACACAGGACCAGTGCGAATCAGCAGCTCTCACAATTGTTACTTCTTAATATTTCAGCAGTGCACTTCTTTCACAAAGGCGGCCACTGCAGTGAGCGAATTGGCATTTGTGCTCTCCGTAGCTTCAACACAAACTAGCTGTGAAACGTTTAAACCACCCGCATCAAGGGCACGCCCACACGAGCGGCAACGTCTTGCAGAGGCGTGCTCACTCGTGCGGACCGTGGGAACACATTCAGAGGAAAAGCGATGACTTCTAAAGTTAAATCTCAACCGCACTCTTCTCGCTATCTTACCAGTTATGTAAAGTGAACACGCTGAAGTGCCACCGAGCTATGATCACCGTCAACAGAAAATAAAGTACATAAATAGCTCGTCGATCGTTAGTGCACTGATCAATGTGCGTTCCGTGGTGGAGTCGCTTCACTCCACACGCAGCGGAGCTATATATAGGTGTCATAGGTGTGACCCGTGACAACTGAACAATGTTTCCTTTTTTTCAAATTTTTCTTGGTCATCTGTATACTTCACAACGTATAATCCTTGAGGGTAAGACGTGAGTGGAGCGGTGGTGTACCCCGGCGTAAGACATTTTCGTGTAAGAAAGTTCGTTTCAAATCACAATCGAACCAACCATGAAATACTCTGCTTCGCGTTTCTGATGGTTACCGATTGCAGCGCTAGGCGGCAACCTGGCGGCCGTCTTTAGCTGCAGCTTGTCCAGTTACCTGAACCGGTTGACGCCACTGGGAGACATACCGTTCGGGGAACACGTCTGCGTGGGGCCCCTACAGATGTATTACCAGGGTGGAGAGATGGCCGACGTGGCCTACGTGCTCGTCGGCGTCGTGGTGCCCGGCCAGACGCTGTTCGCCGTGCTCTCTAGGATTCTGCGCTTCGGCAAGGTCTCCATGACCATCACCTTCTTCGCAGCCTACTGTGGTGCATCGCTAGGGCAGGTGTGTCCCCACCGACCATGTTGCGTAATTGCAAAACGCGAAGAATTCACTTATTGTTTAGACACACGAGGAAAACAATTGCCCGCAGCTTCCCTCGGGGGAACACTGAGGAGGATGCGGAGCATATAATTGGTTAACGGGGTGTTAAAGTGCGACTTACTTGGGTCGATGGCTAAATTGGTTAACGTGGTTGTGAAATGGGGTGTTAAATTGCGACTTACTTGGGTCGATGGATAAATTGGTTAACGTGGTTGTAGGAGGGGGTGTTAAATGAGTGAACACGTACACACGTATGCGAAAGGGCGGCGCTGGTCCAAGGGACGTCGATCATTGTGTTTGTGGATTCGTTGGAATTCATTTCACCGCGACCTTGGACGTCGACGCGCCGTACAAACCAACCGACGAGCAGCAACTGAGCGAGCGAGCGCCGACCTTGAGTATATATACAGCACGACGCCGCATGCACTGTCAGCTGTTGAATGTTCTCGAAGCGCGACGCCACATGCGCGTCCACTGGAGAATCAGGAGAATTGTAGATGTCGAACGCGGTGTGTAGAGGAGGAAGGGTGCACAGATTCATCATCAATTCTTTATTCATCAAGTGCGAACATGAAAAAGTTTATGGGTACAGATTCACTGGGAGGTCCCAAGGTAAGAACCGCAGGCGGGACCTCCTGCGTGGAGGATGGTGGAGGAGTGAAGCGCGCGCGGTGTGTAGAGGAGGAAGGGATGCACAGATGGTGGAAGAGTGGGCGACGGCGCGACGGCGCATGCGCGCGCGTCAGCTGTCGAATGTTCGAGAAGCGGTGTGGACGGCGCGGACGGCGCGGACGGCGCACTACAAGGCGCGAGTATAAGATGCTCCGCATCTAAAACATGAGTATTCCGCACGCAACCATCAGGGCTACGAGCAGCGCTGACAAACACTCCCAGGTGTCGACGCACAGATACACCCGATAAAGTAGACAAGAGGACAACAGCCGCTTTAGTTCAAATCGTTAAGCATTGTACGCCCTATTTGATGGCTGCAGCCGCGGTCTCGGCGGGGCCTGGAGGAAGGAAGAAAAAAGAAGGGAGCATCATCACACGAGTGAAGCCCACCGTGTCGGCCCAACACATGATTAAAATGTCAGAGCGTGCGCTGGGTTTTAGTCGCCTCGGTGGCGTTTCGCTTTTAAACCTCCTGCGTGAGCCGGCTGGTCTGCACCGAACAAAAGGATTTAGAATGAAATCTGCCGCGTGCAATACTCCGCAGCGCGCCGCAGTATCGGCAAGAATCGTTACGTACTTGATCTTGGCGTGATATGTCACATGTTGGGCCGACACTGGTGGGTTCAAAACGGGTCAGCTTACCAAAGCTGGCTCAATTACGTCATTCTTTCTTCTCGTGTATGCCATTTAGAATTCTTTCTTTCAACTAATGAAAGGTCAATACAAGATTTACACGTCGCACCTTCTATATTTGTCAGGTTACGATACCAGACACAGGATCTCACTAGCTGTAACTGTAATCGTGACACGTTCAAAATGCTTTCTTTCCTAGAATTAACTGTAGAGGATTGGAACAAATAGCCCGGTAAAAGGGTGATGCAAGATTAACTCTCGCAATTTGAATCTCACCTTTAGTAGGAAGCAATTATCTTCTCTGGCTAGAATAACTTTCGTACGTTTATTTTTTCTCTTTTACCTCGTGCTAACTCATCTGTTGGACCCCAAAAATGCTGGACTAACGCTTATTGCCCTTTAGGTTTGTTCATTAAAGCACACGTGCGAACAAATTTATTGATTCCTGTGTCTTTTTTTTATTTTGATGCTCCTATATAATGTACCAAGCTGCCATGATCGTGTACATGATCACAGTGTCAATAAGCGTATAAGTAAATAAATATACAAATACATACCTAAATAAATAAGGAAAAACTGAAATAAATAACTAATGAACTGGCAAGCTTATGTTTCATGTAGGAAAAAAACAGAGATAACTATCACCGAGTGAAACTGGTATTTGCAATTAAACAGAAGCATACTTGACCTTTACCAAATCATTCTTTATCGCGTCCGGTTCTGGTAAAATTAAGCCCGGCGAAAAAATGCGCAGCCTAAGCACCAACAATAAGACATGCTTTCTTAGGGAATTAAACTACGGCTTTGACTCACTTTGACCCTCCACGAGTCGTTGGCGCCATCTATTTGAGAGACTCGTAAACGCACTCTAGGGCACCAAAGGTGAATGATTGTGTCGGTTTTCCCATGTTCGCTGATTCAGTTTCATATATAAACTGCCCATGCCAGCTGGAGGGGTTTTCTTTTTTGCATGACTATATTGGTATCTTTTGTGTTCGTAATTTTCAGTTCAGTTTTTCCCGGGGGGGGGTAATGGCCAAATAAACTTTGGTAGCAATTTTCATCTTTTCAGACTGTCACTAATGCATTACAGAGAAAGATATTATGAGAGCATAAGGGCCTTTGTGCCGTAATTGTCCATCGCCAGTATTTGTATTCGCTATCGCGCGCTGTGGAAAAAAAAACAAGCGAAGTAAATAAAAACTCCGAGGCACGACTGGGATTCAAAACCAGGTCCCCTGCCTGCCAGGCCAGTAAATTACCATTAGGCTACACCGGTGCTTGAAACCTCATGCGTGAAACTTCGTTTCAGATTACAACTAGACAGCTTTCATGTCGAGAAAAAAATCGCGTTATTATAAGTAATAAATTGTTCCAGAACAGCGAAGAAACAACCAGACATCACACAATGCCAATAGCATTATGACCAAGAATGCCATAGTGGATGCCTTACTACCACAAATAATTGTTATTTATGGCATAATCGCTACCCTGCAAGTGTATTCGTAGCACTTACACAATGTATGAATAAAAAATGTCTTTAGCAATGCCACTCTTGCAGCTTTTGCGGTGACAGTACAGCGCGTCTCGCGCAAGCCTGGTGTTTTTTTTTGCTTGCACAAGAAGTCACGATGAGGTGCTGTAACTGCCCATCAGTCATTATGGCGTTTTGAGCCAAGCCTCAGGCCTACGCACGATGAATGGAGGATGTGGTGATTTACTTTAGCCGTTAGTTTATCACCAGTCAGTTCATTACTAATAATATTATTGTTCTTGCCTAAGAATTTTTACTGTATTATTAATAATATTTATCATTATATCATTAATTTTTTGTTGTTGTTCTATGGGTGGTTTGGCGTTCCGATATGAGTGCAAAAGGCGACGCGGATGCCTCCTAGACAGACGCTTCAACAGACATATTGCAAGCAACACTTCACCAGTGGAATAAAAAGAAAGGCCAGACAAAAAAATACTTTAAGTATCCGGATAATATACTCTATAAGGTAACCCAGAATTGCTTCATCTAGGCACGTTGTTTCCTAGCCGTTCTCAATTTCCCCGATGCTATCCTTATTATGTTCGGCCTTCACCCTCCAAAGGTTGATATGTGGGGCTTAACGTCCCAAAACCAACCCTCCAAAGGCCCTTCACGAAGGTATGTAAAGTAAGAGTTCAGAACTAGGGTGTAGTAGTGCGAATCGTAAGCATTGTATACGTAAAAATTCCAACAAGAAGGTACAGAGGTAGGTTATGACAAGCATGAGCAAGAGGCCGTTTCAGACAAACGCCACTCTCTGCAATGTATAACAGAATCAACTCCTTTTTATTTCAGTAGTGATACCTAAAATGACGCGAGAGCCACGGTTACTCTGGAAGCTTGTTTTAATAAAAAGGGCGACAGGAAATGCTGTGAAGAAGAGAGGGGAAATTTTTCAGTACAAGTATAAACTATAGGTCAACGTTATTACACCTAACTAACTACATTAATCGGGCAACAAAGTGTCTTAAAGATTGCTTAGCCACTTTTCGTAATAGCACCTGTCCTATCCGAGTTCCGCCACGGTGGTCTATTAATTATGGTGTTCGAGTGTCAGCAGCAGGTCTCTGGATCTTATCCCCTCTGTATCGGCCCCATTTCCGATGGATGTGGGAAACCTATAGGCCCATCTACTTAAATCTAGGTGGACGTTGAAGAAGCACTAGGGATTGGAATTTATGATAATAAAAAATTGAGCCCTCTCCTCGAATGGCACCCTGAAGGAGTGCGAAACATCAGCGTTTAGCATGTGTGGCGGGACGGTTTGAAAAGGCGCTAACGCGGGTCCTGCGTTGAGCACTGGAAGATTCATTTGAAGCGATGGCTGGCGTATGTCTAGTTTCTTTAGAGGGGACACGGGCGCTGGACCGGAGCAGGCGCGTGTTTCGCCTTGATGATCGCCGCCTTGTGATCGGTGAAGTGCACGCTGAGAGGATCCTGCAGACATTCGGCGTCGCAGTTGGCTAAAGCCAGATCGATGCGCATTCCTTTTATTGTGGTGGGTGATTTCCGTTCCGCCGACACGCACTTCAGCGAGTGCACGTCTAGCATGTAATCGACGAGCCATTCTTGTCTTCCTCCGCTGACGAAAACGTTGAAACCTCCCACGACTATAAGAAGCACATTGACAGGCCTCACTTCAACAGTCAGCGCCTCCTTCATACAGCGCTGAAGCTGCTCCTTCGGCAGGTTGGAAGTGACGTAGAGCACAAAGATCGACCCGTCACCGATGCGCAAGGCAACTCACTCGAACCAGTTGTGTCTTCAAAAAAGCCCTTATCGTTCTTACACGTCGCCTCTTGTTCGGCTGGCGGAGCCCAGCGCTTGCGTACGGGTGCTTCAGTGGAGGCGTGTGGCGCTTTCGAGACGTTGCCAAACGACGACGACGTCGAGGATTCGTCAGCGTTGGCATTCCACTGTCGGTGCTTGTACTTGGCTTCCTTCACTCGCGTCTCGTCGGTGTTGCCGACGCGTTGAAGACGCTTGCGCTTCGCTTCCTTGGCTTGCGTCTCGTCGGTGTTACCAGCGCGCCTTCTCCATTCCCGCCCTCGCACCTCATCGGTGTCGTTGATCTTTCACTTCCGGCGCTTAAATTTGGCTTCTCTGGCCCGCGCCTTGTCGGTGTTGCCGTTGCGACGTCGCTATGCGTGAAGGCGATCGGCTCTGCTAACCCTCGCAACGCCGAACAACGCCCGGGTTAGGCCAAATCACTTCAGCGCGTCTTCCGGCGGGCAAAGCAGCTAGCTTCGCTTTCTGGTGTCCTCTCTATTGCAGATGAATGGGCTGAAAGAGCGTTCACTATACTCGGTGACAACTTCCTGTGGCAGCACAGCCAAGGCTACGAAGCCCATACACGCCCTTTTTTACTACGCTTATGCTGTACCACGCTGAAGTGCCTTTGTTTTGGCATACTTCGTCAAATTGTCCGTGGCTGCTACGATCCACTTGTTGCCGGCAGATGTCAGCGAAAAGAGCCCCAATAAATCTATTATTATTTGATCGAATGTCACCCTAGGTGGTTCGAGTGGTTGAAGAAGCCCCGCGGGCTTCAGTGGCAGGGATTTGTGGTGTTGACAATCCCGGTGGATTTTCTCGTATCGCTTAACAGATGCGTAAAGCTTACGCCAGTAGTGCGCTTGCCGAACTCGATCGAGAGTTCGAAGGGAACCTATGTGACCAGATGTGAGCTCATCGTGGCAGGCCAGAAGCATGTCGTCACGCAAGTCAGTTGGCACGCCTAGAAGATAAGTTCTCACAATGCTGTTGGAGTTTTTCTTATACAGGGCCCCATCTCACAGGCATAATGACGACAGACTTCGAGAAGTACAATGAGGTATGAAAGAGTTACGTCTTTCTAGTTTTTGATAACTGCACGTATTTCGTGGTTGCGTGCTGTCGTGTAATCAGATCGGTTGTAGTAAGGGTAGTGTAGTACTACCGTCATCTTCGTTGTCATGGCCACAAACATCGACAGGGGCGTGGGACAATGAATCGGCATCTTCGTGCTTGCGGCTGGATTTGAAAGTGATCGTGAAATCGAATTTCTGCACACGAAGACTCCATCGTGCCAGTCGCCCGCACGGGTCTTGTAGATTGGCTAACGCGCACAACGAATGATGGTCGTTCACTGCCTTGAAGTGGCGTCCATGATGGTAAGGCCTAAACTTCATCGTGGCCCATACAACAGTGAGGCACGTTTTTCTGACGTGGAGTAGTTTACGTCGGCACGGGAAAGAGCGTTATCACTTGCAACATGCCCTCTTGTAGTTGGACGAGGTCAACCCCAAGACTCACGTTACTGGCGTCAATATAAATGTTAGTATCAGCATCTTGGTTAAAAGTGAGCGAGGACTCGCGGTGTCTGGAAATGCTCCCGTAGTTCAGAGAAAGCTGCGTCCTGTTCTTCCTCTCGGACGAATTACACGTCTTCACGAGTGAATTGAATGAGCGGTTCAGCAATCCTAGAAAAATTGGCTATAAAGCGGTGATAGTACGCACAGAGTCCTATAAAGCAAGTTGCTACCTTCTTTTCACGTGTAACGAGAAACGAGGTCACGGTGGTGCTTTCGTCAGGGTCTGGTCGAACACCATCCACACTAAAAATATGGCCGAGAAACTTAACTTTTTTATAACAGAAGTGGCATTTTTCTGGCGTCAGCATAAGGTTAACAGAGCGGAGTGCTTCTAGCACTGCCTGCAGACGGTTTATGTGCTCCTAAAAGGTGGCAGAAAACATGGCACCATCATTTAGATAAACTAGGCACATGTGCCACGTTGAACCGGTAAGAACAGTGTCCTTAGTGCTCTGAAATGTCGCAGGTACAGAACAGAAGCCGAAGGGAGGTACTTTGAATTCATATAGGCCCTCTGGTATAATGAAGGCGGTTTTTTCGTGTTGTTGTTCATCAACTTCGATCTGCCAGTAGCCACTATTCAAGAACATCGATAAGAAATACTTGGCCAACCGCAGTCTGTCGAGGGAATCATTCATGCGGGGCTGCGGATAGGCGTGTTTTTCAGCTACACTGTTGTTTTCTGTAGTCTACGCAGAAGCGCATTGATCCATCTTTTTCGTTTACGAGAACAACCGGAGATGACTACAGCAGTCTTGGAAGGTTGGATAACGTCATCTTGCAGCATCCCTTTAACGTGAGAATTTATCACGTCACGTACCTTTGCCAAAACGCAGTAAGGGTGTTGTTTTATGGGTGAGGTGTCGGTATATGCAATTATTCGGTATTTGGAAATCAGTGTCTGACCAACCTGCGAGTTAGATGCTAAGCACTCTTAACTCTATATAGCAGTTCACGTACCTCAGTCTGTTGCTGTTCCGAGAGGGTCAAATTGACATCACTTCTGCAAGTAACGAAGTCACCTCACTTGGTGTTGGTCGAAGCTTGTCGTCGGCTGAAGTAGATGTGAAACGTTCAGCAATGTCTGCGACAGGGTAAGCTAAAGTGATGGCGGTGTGACAAAACAGGTGCTGGTACTCTTTACTGAAATTAGTCACAATATATTTGTTGGTGCTTAACGTTCCAAAACCACTGTATGTATATGCGAGAGACTGTAGAGCACGGCTCCGGAAGTTTGTACCACCTGAGGTTCTTGAACGTTCACCTAAATCAGAGCACATGGGCCTCAAACATGGGCCTCAAGCTCATGGGCATCCGTCGAACATACGAACGCTGGGGCTGCGATTTGATCGCATGATGATAATATGTGGGGTTTATTGCCCCAAACCACCATATGTATATGAAAGGCGCCGTAGTAGATGGCTCCGGATATTTAATCCACCTTAGATTCTTTAGCGTGCACCCAAACCTGAGCACACGGGCCTACAGAACTTTCGCCTCCATCAAAAATTCAGGCACCGAAATCGAAATACATTCCCACGACGTGTGAGTCAGCAGCCGAGTGCCCTAGCGAATAGTACACCTTAGCGAGTGGTGGTGTCAGAATTTCTGAAGCTCTCTGCTACGACATGCCTAATAAATATGTCGTGGCTTTGACACGTGCGACTGCAACTAGTAATATTATGCCGGAACAACCAACACTTACTCGAATCGTGAAGGTGCTGGTATCGCTGTACCTGGCGCGCCTCATCGTGTACCACCTCTGGAACTTGGGCGTCGACCCGGACAACGCGGCCATCCCCTGCCTGACGGGCTGCGGCGACTTCCTTGGCACGGGGTTTCTCACCATGGCCTACGCGTTGCTCTACTACATGGGCGACGAATCGGCCATTCAAGAAGAAGAGCTCCGCTCCTACGTGCACGTGACCACTCATCTTACTGCGCATGCGTCGTCTTCTACGCCAAGTTACGGCAATTCTACCTTGTCCTAGCGATGCCACGTACTTAGCTCCAGCTGAGTGGACCAGGCGCAGTTTCAGTGCTCATTGCACATTTTGCGCTTTAATATGTGATGACAAGACCACTTTCTTGTTTTATTTTTCGTTGTTTATAAGGTTATTATGCTTTTATCTTTATTACGTCAATTATATTTGCGAAAATGAAAGTTTGCCGGTCCTTTGGTTCTTTTTACTTTGTGCGTGTATGCATGCATACTTCGCAAAGCTCAAGTGTGCTTCGACAACGTACTGATATGATGATATCAGCTACGTGAAGACGTAAGTGTGAGTGTTGCGCAAGTTATATGGGTTTTTGATGCAATATTTTGGATAAAAAAAACTCCACCTTATGTCTTCTTTGTCTCATTTTTACTTGTGATGGTACATTTTGCGAGCACTGTATAGTAATGAACATGAACATTTAGAAGACGTTTTGGGATACATACCAGTGATGAATAACTTGAACTGCCGAAGGCAATGCCGACAATATTGTTACAACATATGAAATTTACGTATGTGCATCTGTGTAGCGGAGAACAGGGTGGTGCGAGACGAAGAGTACTTTCGGTTGGTGGCAAGAGGACATTAGTTTTTTTGGTAAGCTACCTGATTTTCACCGATTCCCCAAAGTGTGTGTGATCCTCGAGTTTAGGATCTACATCTACATCTACACCTCTGGTGCGCGTTCATTGTATACCCTCGAGTCGACCGTTACGTCACTTTTGAATAAACCCCTCTCTTAGACTTAACAGAGTGGTGGAGGTGGTGGTTAACAGCACATCGACGAACCACGGAGCCACAGCTGTTTGAACTTCGCCGGAGCTGTCGTCTTGCCGGTTTGCACCGACAACAACCGTCGTGATGGCTGAGAGGGAAGGTAATGGCTTCTCAACCACGCAAAGGTCAGTGCCGGCTGCACCTTAGTATCACTACATGAAACCCCGCCCGTTCACGGGAAGGGCAGAAGAAGATGTGGATGCGTGGTTGACACATTACCAAAGGGTGAGCAAGTACAACTGCTAGGATCCCACCGACCAACTGGGAAATTTCACGCCGTTTCTCACGGAAACCACCCTGATGTGGTACGAAAACAATGAAGATTCACGTGTGATCGTTTCACTGAAAAACTCGAGAAATGCTTCGGCGACTCTGATTCGAAAAAGAAAAGCGTGAAGCACACGTTGGGTCAAAGAGCTCAGACTCCTCGAGAAACGTGTATTACCTACAAAGAGGAGGTTCTGATGCTCTGCTAGATCATATACCCGTATTTGTCTGAAGAGAACATGGTCGGACACCTTCTGAAGAGTATAGCAGAGGATGTCTACAATTTTTTGATAGGCAGAGAAGACCTCACTTTCGTCTCCACCATCCGACGTCACTGCCGTACTTTCGAGAAGCTGAAGACCCGTCTTATTGCCCCGAAATTTGGTAGGCTGGCAAATTGTGACAACGGTCACCAGCGTCGATGTGAGCCCGTCCGCCGACCTTGCCGTTACTATTCGGGCCATAGTACGTGAAGAGCTGCCGCGACAAGGTGGTTGGGTTGACGAAACCATTCCTCATCCGCCTACCAGTCCACCCTACTACACGGCGGCACCACTAGCTCCTTTGCAACCATCGGTATGTGTGACAGACATCAGTGAAACTAGAACTCCGTGGCCACGTCGTGACTCATTCGCAGCCGACCAGCGATATGGCCCAGGCCTTCGTCACGGCCCCGCTACTCAGAGGTGGGCAGCCCCCGCTCAGCAAGCTCGTCACCGACCCTTCACAGCTGAGCGGTCTGATGATGATGATGATGATGATGATGATGATGATGATGATGACGACGAAGATGATGATCCCTGATACTCCGGCGCACACCCACAAAGGGGGATCGGCCAAGAACTGGGCGGCAGGATTTTAAATAAAAGGCTTATGGTTTTTCAAACACAACGTAACTTTGGACTAATAAGAAATATATAGAAAGAAAAGCCAAAAACTGAAAAAGGAGTATATCGGAGCAGGGAGCGATGCAGGCTATCAGATGCGATTTGAGACGAGGTAAAGAGAGGTCTAAAACGAATTATATATATATATATATATATATATATATATATATATATATATATACATATATGCAGTTTAAAATGGCAATTGCTTTGTTTCAGTTATGTAGTGAAATACCGCAGAGCAGACGTCCTTGTGGCTGTAACCGAATTTAATGCTGCGAAATGACATAATTACTGCCACATTTAATTCTAATCCTGATTTTTCGAGTGGAGCAACCAGGTATTTTTTTCTGCTGATGAGAATATTGACGACAGAACAAAAAGAAATAGTCTATTGTTTCCATTTCTTCACAAGTCTCACATAAAGGTGATGCCTTTAGACCAATTTTATGCAAATATTAATTCAGTTGCGAAATTATGTATATATATATATAAATATATATATATATATATATATTTATTTATTTATTTATATATAGATATATATATATATAGGCAGTTTAAAATGGCAATCGCTTTGTTTCAATTATGCAGTGAAATACCGCAGCGCAGACGTCCATGTGGCTGTAACCGAATTTAATGCTGCGAAATGACAAAATTACTGCCACATTTAATTCTAATCCTAAGTTTTCGAGTGGAGCTACCAGGTATTTTTTCCGCTGATGAGAATATTGACGACAGAACAAAAAGAAATAGTCTATCGTTTCCATTTCTTCACAAGGCTCACATAAACGTGATGCCTTAAGACAAATTTTATGCAAATATTAATTCAGTTGCGGAATTCTGCAACACAGTCTTGTAAAAGTGACTTCCAAGCGCCGTGTTGCGCACCACTGTGTATTCCAGCGGCATCTTTGATGTGCGAAATCTCGATATTTATCCGTTGAGTAGCAGTCGTATTCATGCAAACAGAGGTTTCTAAACCCTATTGCTGTCACGTAAGCCGTATCAGGATAAATCGGGATAAGGGGACCGCTAAGACGTACTGTGGCTAGTTTATCCGCCATCTCATTGAGATATATGCCACGATGACCTGGTACCCATAAGAGCTGCAGCTTTTTTAAGTTTGTCGGTATGAGTGTTCGAAACATGTGCATAAGTGTTAAGTTGGCTCCTGAAAATAGAGCAGCACATACTGAAAAAGAATCTGTAGTTACGACTGCTTCCGATTCGCCACAAGGAAGTTTCCGTAGGTCCAGTACAATAGCAAATAATTCTGCTATGAAGATTGGTGTGTAATCTGGGAGTCTAAAAGAAAAAGACCAGTCAAGGAAACGTGAGAAGATACCTGGCCCAGCCTTTTAATTTGATACGAATGCATCAGTCGCAATTATGTTGTTCATGTTCACGTGTGCCAAGTTTTGCTGCAGCCGATCATTTAAATGTTCAAATGGCATTTACTTTGCGTAAGAGGAATAAATATTTTCAAATTCTATTTGAAGATGTAAATTAAGGTTTCTTGTTGAGAAAATATGTTTGATTTTGCCGTTCAGTGGGTTCCAGCAGCGCTTGAACGAACATGATCTGTGGGCAGTGTAATTGCGACCACCAAGTTTCAAAAAATAAGCTTGGTTCTTTATTAAAAGCATAAAACGATGCTCTCTGGGGCACAGTGTATAGATTTAAAAATGTTTGTATAGTAAACATTTTGAATCTATTCAACAATGACGGTAGACGCGCTTCCATGTATAGCACATTGTTAGCAACAAACTTGGGCAGTCCAAGACACAGTCGTAAAGCCTCCCTTTCTAATAGTATTAGCGGTCTTAGTTTATATGTCACACTAACCAAATGTAGGACACAGGCGAATTCCATGATAGGACGAATGTACATTTTATAGTCCATTACCAATGTATTTATTCAACCCCCTTTTTATGTTGCTGAGCTTGCGTAACCACCCCATGGCTCGTGTTGCTTTGGACCCAATGTGATCAATGTGGCTTTTCCATTTTAACGGGCTGTTATATATGATGCCTAAGTATTTGAGTGAATCCACCTGGGGAATCTGGTCTGTGCCATACATCAAGGAGATGTTGACAGGATCCTTGAACGAGAACGCTAGAAGCGCGCTTTTGTTTACGTTCAGAGACATTCCAATTTTTTGAAGCCCTTCCTCTATCATGTTTAGGTAATTCTGTAATGTCTGATAAAGTGATTGCAGATCACTGTTTGTCGCAAAGAAAGCAATGTCTCGGCATTGGTTCGGCGAACGTCCTCCTCGTCTCGCACAACCTTGTTCCCCACTACACAGATGCACATACCTAAATTGCATATGTGGTAACAATATCATTAATAGGTGGTGCGTAAGGCAAAACAAACAAGTGTTACAGCGTCATAAAGCACAGACCCAGAATTAGCTGAAGTTATTGAGGAAAATATCAAGGACACCAGAAGGGCCAGTTTCACATGAAAAAAAGTATGCTCAAAATAACATTTACTTCATATCCGAATGAAGCAGATTTATTCGTTCTACGAGTTTCTAAAACATCTTTGATAACTAATATTACGGGAATGAGTACGCACAGTACGATACGGTTACCTATATAACTGAAGAGCAAGCGTAATAAATTTTTTGTAAAACTCAATCATTTCATAGTACTATACAATAACTTTTGGCGACGCTCCTAGTGATCTAACGTTGTGTATTTATCAATGAGCCCAAGACCGCAAGACTGCTTAATCTTTTTCATTATGGGAAAACTCGCTCTACGCTATCGGGGAAGATTCGAACGTGATAGCGTTAAAAAGTTCAGGCTGGAGAAATTTTGGTATGAGTAAAAGATTCGTTTGTTCGCAGCTGAAATCACGACGAATGCCTAAACCTGAAATCTCGAACAGAACTAAACTGAAAAAAAGCGATGTCATCTGGGTAACTGTCGCGTTCTCCACCTGTGCCACGTTGTCTTTCTTCATGTGATGTCACCTCGCCGCAAAGCGTTGTCCAATGTATTGTACACTGTATCTGGTCGCACTATGTCGTCCATTATGTTTTACGTTGCGATTCAAGGGGTTTTTTAGGGGAGGGAGGGACAGAGCATACGGTGCACTGGAGGTCAGTAAACAAAACAAAACTCGCAACACAAATACACATTTATTATCTGCTGCATCAAATGCGAGAGTAAATGTGAATGGCCGTTGAGCTCGAAGTCAACAAATATATGTTCAAGACCAGGGAACAAAGTGAAAACGTTGTCGTTCCTTCAATATACTGTTACGAGTGACTGTGTTTATTTACAGATGAGGTGAAATGGCGTTGTGAAATAGCAGCGTACTTCTGAGACAGGCCTAGAACGCTTCCACCCAACCACACAGTCCAGGCGCCGCTCCACTACTCTTATTATCCTTCCGCGCCCCGTAGGCTCGTGCATCTTCGTTTCATTTCCCCCGGCGGCAGACGAAGCTCGCCGAGCGAGTTAAACAGGCCTATCATGGTACTGTTTGAGGCGGGCTACGTGAACAATTTGCGTAGTGCGTGAACGCCGGTTATTGGCTGTGACTCGGGCGACAACGTAATTCACGTCACTGAGACGAGTGACTATCACGAATGGGCCGGAATAGTTTGCTAGAAACATCCGGTACAATCCTTTTCTACGAACACGAGTCCACAGCCACACGTAGTCACCAGGAGAAAACTCTACGAGGATATGCTTGGCATCGTAGCGACTCATGCTGTGTTCTTGCGAAGACAATGTTCGAAGGCGCGCTAGTTGACGTGCTTCTTCAGCGCGAAACAACGTCTGAGCGATGGACAGATCTTCCTGATGCGAGAAAGGTAATGGAGTGTCCAGAAAACTCTGTGGATTTCGTGTGTAAAGCAGAAAGAAGGGCGAATGTCCAGTCACTTCATGCTTGGCGGTGTTATACGCGTAAGTAACAAACGGTAAGACGGCGTCCCAGTTCCTGTGGTGAGCATCAACGTACATCGATAGCATATTCGTGAGAGTTCAATTTGTTCTCTCAGTGAGACCGTTAGTTTGCGGATGGTAAGGGGTGGAGTGGCGATCAGAGGAGCCACAGAGGCGCAAAATTTCATCAACCATATCGGCCACAAATTGTGGTCCACGGTAACTGATGACAACCCGTGGAGCACCGTTTCGCAGTATGACCCGTTGTAACAGAAAAGAAGAAACAGCGGCTGCTGTGGCCGATGTCAGTGCGTCCGTTTCCGTATAACGCGTTAAATAGTCGACGCACACTATAACATATCGGTGGCCCGATGGGGTCTCAGGAAGGGGTCCGAGCAAGTCGATGCCGACTTTTTCAAAAGGGGATGTCGGTGGAGGAATGGGCTGCAAATAACCTGCCGGGGCAGTGGTGGATCGCTTGTGGCGCTGACATATAGTGCAGCTGGGACGTATTGTTTTGTGGTCTTCCACATTTTCGGCCAGTAGAACCTCTACGTAGTCGATGTAGCGTACGTGTGAAACCGAGATGACCGGATGTTATGTCATCGTGCACAGAACGAAGGACGACCTAGCGCATGCTTTCCGGCACCACTAGAAGCAATGGGAGGCCATCTGCTGAATAGTTTCTTTTAAACAGCAAGCCATTTGAAATTTTGAAGTGCTTGTCGACGGAGTTATGTGCAGCTTCGAGCAAGGGTTTCAGAGTAGGGTCGCGCTGCTGCTCACGTTTGAAGCTGCTGGTATCTGGAAAGTCGGACGAGACAGAAACTAAATAGTCATCAATGTCATTGTCGTCAGCATTGGTGTGTACTGAAGGAAGGCGGGATAAGCAGTCGGCATCTGTGTGACATCGTCCGTTCTTATATGTAACAGAAAAGTTGTACTCTTGGAGGCGCAACGCCCAACGAGCCAGCCGGCCAGACGGGTCACGAAGTCCCACAAGCCAGCATAGTGAGTGGTGATCGGTTACTATTGTGAACTCGCGGCCATGTAGATACGGTCGGAACTTCTGAATGGCGAAGTCGACTGCTAAGCACTCGAGCTCGGTGACGGTGTAGTTCGTCTCTGCTCGGCTCAGTGTCCGACTGGCATATGCTACGACGTACTGGCGACTGTTGCAGAGTTGGACCAGCACAGCACCAACACCTAGTCCACTAGCATCAGTATAAAGTTCAGTCAAAGCATAAGGATCAAAATGCTTTAGGATGGGCCCTGAAGTCAATAAAAACTTCAGCTGTTGAAATGCAGCCTCACATTTATCATCCCACATGTACGGTGTGTCTTTATGAAGAAGGGACGTCAGTGGTGAGGCAAGTTGTGCGAAGTTCCTAATAAATCGGCGGAAATATGAGCACAGACCCAGAAAACTTCGCAGGTCCTTAACTGTTCGTGGTGGTTCAAAGTTGCGAACCACTGCGGTCTTCTGTGGGTCTGGTCGCACGCCTTCTTTATCCACGAGAAAGCCTAATACGAGCGCTTGACGTTCTCCAAAATGACACTTCTTTGAGTTTAAAACAAGGCCAGCTTCGCGTAAGCATTCAAACACAAGCGACAAGCGGTGGTTGTGCTCTTGAAACGTCTTGCCGTAGATAATCACGTCAACTAAATAGCACATGCAAATTTCCCATTTTAGTCCACGGAGTACTGTATACATAAATCTCTCGAATGTCGCTGGAGCATTGAACAAACCAAAGGGCATAACGTTGAACTCAAAGAGACCGTCTGGTGTTACGAAGGCCGTTTTCTCTTTATCTGAAGGATGCATAGGAATTTGCCAATACCCAGAACGCAAGTCAACAGAAGAAAAATAGGAGGCAGAATGCAGGCAGTCCAGGGCGTCATCTATACTTGGCAAAGATAGACGTCTTTTTTGTGATGACATTTAGGCGACGATAGTCTACGCGGAATCTTGATGAATTATTCCTTTTCCTCACTAGAATGACAGCAGCTGCTCATGGACTACACGATTCTTGTATGACGCCCTTTTTAGCATGTCTTCAACTTGCTCAGCGATGACTTTTCTTTCGGAAGGCGATGCACGATAGGGCTTCTGGCGTATTGGTGGTGCTTGGCCTGTATAGATGCGGTGTTGCGTACGTGAAGACGGTGGCGTAACGGTAGACGTCTCGTCTTGGGCAAAGTCAAAGACGGAGGCGTAGCGTGCGATCAACTCCTGCAGCAGCGACCGTTCAGTTGATGGAAGGGACTTGTTAATTATACGGTCAATGCTGGCAGAATAGCCGGGGTACGAGTTGGCGTGGGGTTTTTTTACATCCACCGACAGTTGGAGTGACCGTATGGTAAGAGTACTTTGCTCTTTAAAGCTTGCCAATTTATGTCCTGCAGGCAGATATATGGGCTGCGCGGAAACGTTCACAGTCCACAAATCGGCACAACCATGACGGTGAGCATGAGGCAACGAGGCACAATAACGTTTTTCTTAAGTGCGTTACTGAAGTTCGGCTCGGCTAAACCGTAGTAAGAACCCACACAAGAACGCGAAAAGTTTGCACGCACAAACATTGCGGTATGTGGGGCCAAGCAGACGTCTTCAGACACAGAAAACACTTCCAAGCAGTCATCAACGGTATCTTTCGTCAATGGAGACGGCAACACGGGACGAAAAATAATCCCACCACTACCACAATCAAGAGTTGCACCACATTCCCGCAAAACATCTATACCTAGAATGACGTCATGGGTCACTCCTGTAAGCACCGTTAGTTCAGCTCGAAACGTTCGATTTCCTACAGAAAGTAAAACAGAACAAACTCCAACCGGACTCAACGTTTCTCCCCCTACGCCGCGGAACGTAGCACTCCGATTCCAAGCAAACATTCTTTCGTCCCAAGGCGATTTTTAAAAGACTTGCTCATTATAGAAACGGCAGCACCGGTATCAACTAGTGCAACAGTACCCACATTGTCTACAAAAACACTCACTTTGTTCTCAACCATTACAACAGAAGGGGGTCTTGCGGAAGATGGTTTGCGGCCTCGCCCCCATTGATGGCACCAGTTAGTTTCCCAGTGGTGGTGGCGTCCCCGAGCGGCGACGCGGAAACAGGGATCGCTGTTGGCGTGCGGGTGGTGGGGTAACGCTGCGGTCGGAGCAAGGCGAGTCAGCACGTGCTGCGTGTTGCTGTTGGAAAGAGCCCTGAATTGGTCGAGACTCGCCAGCAGGTGCATAGGGCGTGTACACGTTGAATCGTGGAGCTCGCTGCTGGCGACGGTAGCAGTACCTAGCGATGTGTCCAGGTAGCCCGCAGTTGTAGCCAGTACGGGTGTCGCGCCTAGTCGTCCCCGGCGAAGCAAACCTCGTCGGTTGATAAAAGCCGGGCGATGGTGGTCGAGGAGTAAATCGCTGTGACGGAGCTTGCCTGCGTTCCTGGTTTTCGACTGGTCGTTCACTCCTCCGTTCGAACCGATCGGTGTAATTCTGGCGAGGCTCAAAGTAGCTCTGTCGCATCCGAGGTACCAGTGGTTCCGGGGCCGTTGGTCGAATGCACACCGATGGCAGACACCCGCGGTGTCCACAGCTTGCAGTTGAGCAAGTTCTTCCTTAACCACTCGTCTTATAAGAGAATAGATATCGTCCTGCGATGGAAGGTTGACACTTGCAATTGTGGGCACATTCTCAAGACGTCCGAATTTCGGTAGGACTCTCCTCCTCTTTAGCGCTTCAAACGCTCGGCAGTGTCTCCTTAGGTCGGAAGGTGTGTGTAAGTCTTCCTTAGTGATAAGGAAATTGTACACGTCTTCCGCGATTCCCTTGAGGAGATGACCTACCTTATCTTCGTCACACATGGTCACACTCACGATTCCGCAAAGCTTCAAGACGGCCTCGATGTAGGTGATGCATGTTTCGCCAGGTAACTGAGCTCTGCGTGAAAGCGTTTGCTCCGCCTGCTTGACCTTAGCTGTTGAGTCACCAAAACACCTCTTCAGCTCGTCCACGAAAATGTCCCATGTGGTCAATGCACTCTCATGATTGTCGAACCAAAGAGACGCGGTGCCGACGAGAAAAAACACCACGTTCTCGAGCTGCTTAGCAGTGCTCCAGCGGTTGCTGCGACTCACTCTTTGGTAGTGCTTGAGCCAGTCGTCAACATCGTCGTCCGGCTGCCCCGAAAAGGTCCTCGGCTGACGTTCCGGCATGCCGCAGCGATCTTGTCCTGGCGGGTGAGCGTGTTGCTCATCAGCAACAAGGTTGTTATGGCCTGCTCCCGCGTCCTCCATGTCTGATAGCTGCGGTGGCAAGCCTGCCAAGCGTCTGCTCCGTCGCAAATTGGTAGAGCTGGGTCGTCCAGATCGATGTACCCCGCATATCCACCAAACTGTTACGAGTGACTGTGTTTATTGACAGATGAGGTGAAATGGTGTTGTGAAATAGCAGCGTACTTTTGAGACAGGCCTAGAACGCTTCCACCCAACCACACAGTCCAGGCGCCGCTCCACTACTCTTCTTCTCCTTCCGCGCCCCGTAGGCTCGTGCATCTTCGTTTCAATACAATAAAAAAATGGCACAGACGCTAACCAAACGTAACGACTGTTCTATACGAGAACATATAAAATGTCCATAGAGTTAGGTATGAAACACTGCAACACCAATTGACCTTTCAGCAACATTACGCCTTCGTACGCTTATTCCTGTAGCATTTCCGAGACCTGTCGTGAGTGTGCAGTAGAATATTTAATTTTCATACAGGATAGCTGTGTTCGATTTATACTGACACCCGAATAGTTTACGATTGTATTTGTTGGGCCCACACTGCCAAGGTCAGTTCATCTTAACATTCTCAAATTTAAATTGCCCACAATCTTGCATTTAACTTTGACAAGCGCACAAACTGTTATTCCTTCAGAAAACCTGCGAAAAACTTTGCTTTTACTCGTCTTGTACAGTTCATTTTAAGAAAAATATGAATCAAATATTGTTGGGCACAGAACCAAATTAGTAATAATTGTAAATAACTATTTTCGATTGCATAATATGCAAGTCACTAACTTTTTATACCATGTTAAGTCAGCAATAGCTGTGGTCTAACGCAGCTGTGGTCTAACGGTTAGGGTGTCCGACTCGGCTGCGGGAGGTGGCACGTTCGAAACCCACCGCCGTATACCCACCGGTAAAATTGGGTACAAGCGTACGCCCGGCCAGGCGCCCGGCTTTTTTCAGGGTGTTGCGCTTGGGGGAAGCCTCGCAAACCCCGCTAAGCCCTTCGGGGCGAAAGCCCAGTTTCGAACGCAAACCTAGCCTGCAAAGGTGGTTCTTGACGTGGTCTCCACGTGGATGACCTCCGGGTCGGTTAAAACTAAGAGTTCACCAGGTCGCATCCGTGCGACATGACAAACACAGAGAGAGTTGTTTCTCAGTCGCGAAAGCGTACAAAGCGTTCCTACCACTGAAGCGTTTCTCTCACCACACCAATAGTAGCTTTGTCCAGGTATTATATTCGCTGTACCAAATATGATACAGCGGGCATTACATTATTAAATTATCAATCTTAGCTCCTGTCGTCCTTGGGTAGATATAAGCTACCACCTGAGGCATGGCTAGTACTTATCTGCATACGCATTCCCGAACGCAACAAGCAACACATCAGTTCGGCATTTGTCGCCAGCGTGGAGCAATTTTGTTTGAAAAGCGACGAAATACGACAGTGCTACGTCTGAAACATTGAAGACGCTATGAGATAATTTTAAGTGAACAGAGTAAAAATATTTTTGTTAGTGAGTAGAGACTCTGACGTTAGGCGTGAAAATAGAAAAAAAGCGATAATAGCTTAAGCGAAGAGGTTGTCGTTTTTCAAAGAGGCATAGATGGAAGAAGGCTTCAAATAAATTTTTTAGGCCGTGTTTCTTAGCTAATAGAACCAGAAAGATCTGCTTCGTTACAGAAGATATTAAAAAAAAAGACTGCAGGCTCTAACGGGCGCATAACCATTCCTTGCAAGAAACCTGAGATGACCGCTGTTCATGAAGCACAAAAATAAACTCCGGAGACAAATCCGTTTGAAGATTTCAAACTTTTTTTCTTACGTGAACCTGAGATAAACTCAAAGAAAATGCAAAAAGCACGAACGGTACCGCAAGTACGTTATTTCGAAACGAGTCTGGCAGCTCGTTTGGAGGAATTGAAGGCCCATAGGGCGAAATGTGAAAGGGCTCATGAGACTAACAGAACAACACCAATAAAAATAAGAAGGTATATGCACGAGTAACAATCAGAAGCGTTGTAGGAACTGAATCTTCGTCACACGCATTTCATCGTACGGGCTGCGGCTGCAACAAGCAACATGCATAATGCCACCATTCTATCAAATATTTGCTTGAAGAAGTTTGAACGGGATGCATAATGAAAGGTTTTAGGCCACGGCTAAATTGTGTCCCTTGTCACAAGAAATCTTTCCGTCTCATATTTCGAGATTTCGTAAAACAGCCCGCATGTCCCCTTTTACTTCCTTCTCTTTACGCAAGTATGGTTTCTTTTTTTAATGAGGTGCATTGCACAGTCGTACCAAAGTGTAAACATGGTGCGCATGATGATTGGGCCCTAAGGCGAAACACACAAAAGTCCTAAGGTTCCCCTATACGCACTTTTTTTGGTATATTGGAGCAGAATTCATTCTCCACTTTGTCTGTATTCGGTTTGTACAGTGAAGTTTATAATTTTGCAAGTAATGTTCATATACTTCCTGTGTTGACAAATTTATTCGCCGTGCATAAAGTCTCATTGCATAAAGTTTTCGCTCCAGTTGGTTTATATTAGACGATGGCAGGACAGAGCAAGTGCCACTGCATTATTAACACGTCTCACCATTTCTTCAATCTCTCGTGGATACAAGCATTATTCATTGCGCTTTCGCGGACTATAAGGAATGCAAATTGAGGCATAGCACAACGTGTTTATTATATCTCCATAGTTTGTTAAAAGAGTGTTCTAGGTATGAATGGATCGCTTGAAAAAGATGCAATTCGGACACTACGCATTTTACACCAGCAGTTGAGGCAAGACTATTTAGAGAAGAGTTAACAAGACACATACACAAATTGTGGAATACAGTGCGCGTGCGCGCACACACGCACACATGCACACACACACATGCGTGCGCACGCGCCCACCCACCCACACACACACACGCACACACACACGCACGCACGCGCACACGCACGCACACACACGCACACGCACACACGCACGCGCGCACACGCACACACACACACACGTACGCATGCACACACATACACACACGCACACACACACGCACGCACACACGCACGCACAAACACACACATGAACGCAAGCACTTGACGTTCACGTTATTTTCATGTGTGCTTCACGCCCATAATTTATGCCTGTTTTGTTATTGCTCTTTTAGCGTTCCTATCATACACCAATGGGCCCAAATCACAGCACTTGTGAGCTTTAAACTTTACATCGTCAAGTAAGGCGTTGTTTAGTCCTGCGTTATGTTGAAAACGGAAGCGTGCAGTTAAATTTGTGTAGCCAGTGCGGTGGGGTACTTACTGTAGCCCAACCAACTAGCTGAAGCAAGGAGAAAGCTGGAAACGTAGTCTTTGTGCGCCTCTTCGTACCCGTGTAGAACATATCTCCAGCAAGTCGAACTAGCACCTGCACTCTGATTACCCTTCTCTGTCTTTCCTGTACCTTTCTCGCTGTAGATGCATTCTACCAAGTGTATTTTTATGTCTGAGTGCTTTTTGTAACCGTTAGAGCTTTTTTTATGGTATCGGTATGCATACCGCATAGCTATTTTAGTTTTGTCTGGATATCTCTGGATCAATAGGAGCACACGTGCCATGAATAAAGGTGCTAAATTCAACAAGGAGTGTTAACGTAAGCTTGTTAGCATAAGCGAGGCATCGGATAAAGAAAACTACCACGGAACATCGAAAGAAGAAACAAGAGCAAGGGCTGACAGACAACAACGAGTCTTATTTCACCGCAACGAAATATGAATTCATAGAAGAAAGAAGAAAATATGATGACCGGCAGATACGTGAAGACTGCATTCAACACTCCAGATAATCATATTTTTTCTTCAGTAGCGCTACTGATATCAAGCTAAGAGATCACTCCTTGTCATCCATTTTCAGCGAATATACAATCTATTGCAGCAAAACAATACTTAATTTGTGTGTCTGTGCTTCATCTTGTGCTTGTGTTTGCTATGCCCGCTGTAGGGCTGTTCCCGAGGTATAATTTATTTGCCCAATACACGACTGACTGCTTGAGGTACGTGTGAACTTTAAAAAAAAGAAATGGTCCAGTATATACATGTTACACTGAAAACGTCATCGACAGACAATAGACTTGCGTTTGGAGAGAGAGAACAAAACGTTTACTCGATATTCTGCGCCATAAAATTGGTGAATGGTATTCCGGAGGCGCTGCGTTAGAGTGCCTCGAGCGTGCAGAAGAGGCGAACAAGTGCATCAAGTCACGTCACACGTGAGACATGAGCGCTATCTGGCAGTTATCTCTGGAAAACGAGGCGCACGGCTGTCTCACAGGCGATAAGGTGTAGAAAGCAAGGCGACGGGTAGGTGCCACCACCGTGTCGTCTTAGCAAAGCCGATGCAAGCGTTGCATCGTCAGCGCAACGTGCTAAGCGCTACGGTCCTTATAATGACTTATGTATGTCTTTTCTAGTAAACAGACACATATACAGAATATTGACGTGTATTTATGGTGCCTCAGATATGCGCAATATTTGCTTTTCACTTTTCAATCGCACAATTATGAACGCAAAATCTTGAGCAATATTGGTGGGCGCTGCAGATGGGGTCCACGTTTGGGGTATTGTTTGGTGCCGCTTAAAGTATCGTCAAGAACGGACAAACAGACAGCTGTATAGACAGACAGACCGAAATTCTTGCGTTGAAGGTTCTCAAGAAAACTATCATCTTTGAAAAAACCAATCTGTTATATTGTAGCTTCTAGGAGGATCTCAGTTTGATCACACTCCACTGTGAGGGCACTTGCCTGACTAGCGTTGTCGTCTATCATAACTTGCATGACTCAAAACTTGTCTTCTTTTGTTATTTTCAGTCTTGCCAAAATTGAAGCATTGTTTGTTACACCGGAGTACCTTTTATTGTTCCCACACTGGGTAGCTGCTGAGATACACTTTTGCTATCAGTTTGCTATGATTTATGCGTTTTTTTAGGGGCGAAGCTCCTTAGGGCGTGGGCTGTGCGTCCCCTGTAGCCTGTATGTAGCCACCTCTAGTTTAGTTCTTGCAGTGTTCACTAGATGGCGGTACCGTCCCCTGTATGTAACCACCTCTAGTTTAGTTCTTGCAGTGTTCTTTAGATGGCGGTACCGTCTCCTGTATGTAGCCACCTCTCGTTTAGTTCTTGTAGTGTTTACTAGATGGTGGTACTTGTAGCAGATGATGAAAAGATGCAAGATGTTATAAACTAGAAAGCGGTACTTGTAGTTGATGAAAGACGCAAGATCTTATAAAATAGGAATGATGCCACATATGGCGCGTGTCATTGGTTGAAGGCAATCGTTCGATTTAGAGCGGCGACGTACGCTAGGGGGAGCGATGTAGTAAAATCGAGTGGGCAAAATGTACAGAGGATTCATGGTTTACCAGGTTTGCCTCCGGAGCTTCGCCCACTCATCATAATTCACTTCGTGGATATGGCGGAATTTTTTCTGTGCTGTAGGGGCGTGAACAAAGTTTCTTTGAGTCCTACTTATATTGGTCATGAACAAAATGTATTTTTGAGTGGCTTCAGAACAAGTTTCATAGTTTCCGTACTTTATCTCGTAAAATTTCATGGGGTAGCCATTGTAAATACAGAAATCTTTGAAAACACTGTTTATTCTAGAAAAACAAGATGCAGCGCATAAAGTGTCATAATAGGACGAGAATTTAAAATTTTTAAATGAGAATATAGTTTCCTAGGGGCATTTGGCCTATCTGTAATTAAATTGCTAAACACACGACTCAGAGATAAATATTGCACAATGAACAGACTTCAACATGTTATCACTCTATATAATTGAGGAGCACCAGCATATTTCGAAAGTAGCTGCTCCCACAAAAGTATGCAGTACAGGCCACACTTTATTTCGTACACCAAACGTTTTTTCAGTGACATGGAAAGGGATTCTATTTACTCCCGCTATTTTAATTAAGAAGTTGCACAAGGATTGAAATCCTTGCAATGCAGTCGTATTGTATTTGTCTGCTGCATCTTCATTGGAGCGAGTAAATACGAAAATGGTTCGTCTACGTCATCAAGTTACGCACTCTCACAAAAGGTGTTTGTGTCATTAGGTAATCAATAGCACAAATGCAAGGCTTCTCTAACTCAAGTGCGTTTTCATCCAGAGAAAGGGAAAACCATACTCTTTGTGACATTCGCTCTAAAAGTGGGACAGCAGCAAGTTCTGATAACTCACGAGTTATTACAACTTAAAAAAAGTGCTGGTGGTGTCAAGAGGAATAGTTGCGCCAGGTAGCTGGCTGTGTCTGAATCGTTCAAATTTTTTCCAGATGACTCCCAAGTATTACACCGGAAATAGCAACCCTCTCAGGGTGGAGGAACCAGGTGTCTTGGAGGTAGAGGCATTGAAACGTGTTGAAAAATATCTTTCCTATACAGGTGTTTATAGGTTATATTGCCACATTGAATATGCAGCGCGAAGAGGACAACGAAGAACACGCGCAGCGACTGAAGAAGACGAGGTTCTCTCCCGATCAGTTTGCCAGTATTCTAATACAATTAAAGTGAGTTCCCTGGATTCGACTGCTGCTGTTTCTGCATTGTGACACTGGTGGAGGCGCTGGGTACATGTTCGGGATGCCTGACAACAGCCCCGCATCTGGTCAAGAAAGACTTCCGCGCATCGACACCCCCGTTCACCGCAGCAGCCGGCGCCTGTTAGGCCTCAGCCCGGAGTTTGGTCCATTGCCGGAAAGCGTGACTGTGCCAGAAAGCATGACGGCGCCTGGAAGCACTGGCCCCAACATGTCCAGCCCAAGCACGACACAGGTGACTGTTTTGAACTCTCGACTTCCGGTTGACTTCCACGGAAACGCATATGAAGATGCACATGACTGGCTCGAGGAATTCGAGCACACAGCGAATGTTAACGGTTGGAACACCACACAGAAATTGGGCTACGTTTATTTTCCGCTTCAAGACGGAGCCCGAACGTGGTTCACGAATCACGTGTGGTCGTCTTGGGACGAGTTCCGGCAGAAGTTTCTCGACACGTTCGCGAGCACTGAAAGACGAGAAATCGCACAGCGTCTCCTCGAGTCACGGATTCAGAAACCAAATGAATCCGTTACGATGTTTGTTGAGGACATGGCGCGGCTATTTCGTCGAGCAGATCCTAATATGCCCGAAGCCAAAAAGGTTAGCCACCTCATGCGGGGCGTTAAGGAGCAGCTGTTCGCTGGCCTCGTACGAAACCCGCCTACAAGTGTGGATGAATTCTCCAAGGAGGCGACATCTATCGAACGTGCACTGCATCTACGTTATCGCCAGTATGACCGCCCAACCCACAGTGCACCGATCAGCGTGGCAGCCTCTACCACAGCAACAACACCCGACGAAGGTTCTTTGCGCCAACTAATACGAGAAATCGTACAAGAAGAGGTCAAGAAACTCGTCGCCAAACCGAATGACTGCGCGATCGCCTCAGTAACGAAGTTGTACGCCAGGAGATCAGGCAAGCGCTCTCGCTTCCTGAGCAGAACACGAGCAATCCCAGGGCAAGCTATGCAGACGTAGTCCGCCGACAGCCAGCGAACGTGCCGACACCACATCAGTACCACCAGCAACATCCGCCGACTGCGCCTTGGTACTACAGAGAAACTTCGATGCCGAGGCGGCCACCACTTCGCAAAACTGACATCTGGCGTACCCCTGATCATAGGCCCCTGTGCTTTCACTGTGGGGAAGCAGGCCACATCGTTCGGTATTGCCTGTATCGTGCCGCAGGGTACCAAGGGTTTCCTTCTACGGTTCCTCGGCGTCATTTCAACGGAACATCTGACGTCGACACGAGTGTCATGACCCCGCGGGATGTTCCTCCTGGGTTTCGGTCACGCTCACCCTCTCCTGGGCGTTATTCTCCATCCTCTAGACGGAGCACCACTGACGTTCCAAGAGGGAAATCTCCTAGTCCACGACGGGGAAACTAAAAGCACCGACCTTAGGGGGGAAGGTTGCGAATCGTCGAAGTGCTGAAAATCCCCCATTACTGCCGAGCGAAGAGAGACACATTTTCAAGGAATCGACAAAAGATGGGGTTGTTACTGCCGAAGTTGCAATTACAATTGACGGACATGACGTCATGGCATTGGTTGACACTGGCGCGGACTTCTCAATAATGAGTGAGAGTCTGGCAGACACGCTCAGGTAGGTTAGAATGGAATGGACAGGACCGCAGATTAGAGGAGCTGGAGGGCAGCTACTCACACTTACCGGAAATTGCACCGCAAGAATGAAGATAGGGGATGCATCCTTCGTCGCAACTTTTGTTATCCTTTCTGAGTGTTGCAAACAGGCAATCTTGGGGATGGATTTCTTGCGTGAATATGGTGCCATCATCGATATTCCGGATGGTGTACTGACCTTTTCAGCGGATCAAAGCGCAGCGCTACACCGAAAATCCCTACGAGTCATTGACGATGTGACCATACCTCCGTTATCGTGCCGCCTTGTTCCAGTCACGTGCAGCGAGCAGAATACTGGAGAAGGAATCACTGAACAAGTATTGACGCTCCTACTCTCTCGCGGTGTTGCAATTGCCAGAATTATCGTCAACGTTGTGTGCGGTGAAGCAGAGGTTCTGCTGACGAATTTTACCAACGAGCGACGACACATTACACAAGGCACTACAGTTGCCTACTTCGACGAGATCACCGAAATCCGCGAGTGCTGTGTAGTACAACAGGACGAGCCGCAAGCCACGTCAGCCCCACCACCTATTGACATAAGCTCGGATTTGTCACCAGCGCAGAGACAGCGTCTAGTAGATCTTCTTCACGAGTTCAAAGACTGTTTTTCATCGACCTCGAGGGTCAGTCAAACGCCACTAACGAAGCATCGGATAATAACGGAGGAGACGGCAAGGCCAATACGACAGAACCCATACCGCGTAGCACCGAAAGAGCGTGAAGCAATCCAGGAACAAGTGAAGAAAATGCTCGATGATGACGTCATCCAGCCGTCAAGAAGTCCTTGGGCATCGCCGGTAGTGCTGGTTAAAAAGAAAGACGGAAGCTTGCGATTTTGTGTCGACTACCGCAAGCTGAACCGTGTGACAAAGAAAGACGTGTACCCATTACCGCGCATCGATGATTCACTCGACAGGCTGAGGTATGCACGCTACTTTTCGTCAATGGACCTCAAAAGTGGGTATTGGCAAATAGAGGTCGACGAGCGAGATAGAGAAAAAACGGCTTTTGTAACGCCTGACGGGCCTTATGAATTTAAAGTCTTGCCATTCGGATTGTGCTCAGCCCCCGCAACATTTCAGAGACTGATGGATACCGTTCTGTCAGGCCTTAAGTGGCAGACATGTCTGGTCTATCTGGACGACGTCATTATTTTTTCAAAAACATTTGAGGAACACCTGAGCAGGCTGCTATCGGTATTTAGGGCAATAAGGTCTGCCGGCCTGACACTGAAACCCGAGAAGTGTCATTTCGGTTTCAAGGAGCTTAAATTTTTAGGCCATGTGGTGAGCCATGAAGGTGTTCGACCTGATCCCGATAAGATTGCGGCCGTCAGAAAATTTCCGGTACCAAAAGACAAGAAAGCAGTCAGGCGTTTCCTTGGCCTATGCGCATACTACAGAAGGTTTATTGCCAATTTCTCCAACATAGCCTCGCCGTTAACACGACTCACAAGAGAAGACGTTTCGTTCACATGGGGCGACGATCAACAGGTGGCATTTGACGATATCCGACAACGCCTGCAGACTCCGCCTGTGCTTGCTCACTTTGATGAGGATGCTCCTACCATGGTCCATACAGATGCCAGCAACGTGGGTTTAGGCGCTGTACTCGTCCAGTGGCAAAGCTCAGCCGAGCGTGTGATCGCATATGCTAGTAGGACGCTTTCCCGCGCCGAGTCCAACTACTCCACAACGGAAAAAGAGTGTCTTGCTGTCGTATGGGCGGTTATGAAGTTTCGTCCGTACCTCTATAGTCGTTCCTTCCACGTAGTCAGCGACCATCATTCCCTCTGCTGGCTGACCAACTTGAAAGACCCGTCTGGTCGGCTGCCCCGCCGAGGTGGTCTAGTGGCTAAGGTACTCGGCTGCTGACCCGCAGGTCGCGGGTTCGATTCCCGGCTGCGGCGGCTGCATTTCCGATGGAGGCGGAAATGTTGTAGGCCCGTGTACTCAGATTTGGGTGCACGTTGAAGAACCCCAGGTGGTCAAAATTTCCGGAGCCCTCCACTACGGCGTCTCTCATAATCAGAAGTGGTTTTGGGACGTTAAACCCCACAAATCAATCAATCAATCAACCGTCTGGTCGGCTCGCACGGTGGAGCTTACGCCTCCAAGAGTTTGATGTGACGGTCGTGTATAAGTCCGGACGGCAGCACGCCGACGCCGATTGCTTATCAAGGTCACCGATAAAGCGCGACGATGACACAGAAGATGACAGCATGGCGTTTGTAGGAGTCGTTGACACCACTACGATTTCGTGCAAGCAGAAAGAAGACAGTGAGTTGCTTCCTCTTATTGAATTTTTGAATGGCCGGACAACAACCGTCCCTAGAAGATTTGCAAGGAGCCTGCCGTCATTTTGCTTACGTAGTGGTGTTCTCTATATGAAGAACTTTTCTCCCAGAGGAAGCACCCACCTACTCGTCGTTCCGACGTCACTTCGTGAGGAGATACTTTGTGCTTGCCACGATGAGCCAACGTCTGGTCATCTCGGATACACACGCACATTGGCCAGAATCCAACAGAAATACTACTGGCCAAGACTTCCAGCTATTGTGAAGCATTACGTGCGCGCGTGCCTCGATTGCCAACGACGAAAATCGCCACCGGTAAAACCAGCTGGGCTATTACAACCAATTCAAGTGCCCACGGTACCTTTTTCCCAAATTGGAATGGATCTCCTTGGACCATATCCAACTTCCCATGCTGGCAACAAGTGGGTAATAGTCGCCACTGATTATCTTACGCGCTATGCCGAAACAAAGGCTTTGTCAAGTGGCACCGCCGTTGAAACCGCACGATTCTTCGTAGAAAATATCGCCCTGAGGTATGGTGCTCCAACAATCATAATAACGGATCGAAGTGCCGCTTTCACGGCTGCGCTCCTGAAGACAGTGCTTGAGCTCAGTGGAACCGCCCATCGGAAAACCACTTCCTATCATCCACAAACCAACGGCTTAATAGAACGCCTCAACAAGACTATTGCCGACATGTTGAGTATGTACGTTGACGTGGATCACAAGAACTGGGACGACATTCTACCGTACATCACGTTCGCCTATAATACAGCGCAGCAAGAAACTACACGAAGAACGCCGTTCAGTCTCCTTCATGGCCGTGAAGTGACGACGATGCTTGACGCCATGTTACTGCACGACTGCAATGACATCGATTTGGACGCTGCATCTTTTATTCAACGAGCAGAAGAAGCGAGGCAGCTTGCGCGCATCCGAATCACCCAGCAGCAAAATTATGACGCCCAACGTTATTATCTGCGACACCGACATGTCGTCTATAGGGGCCGGCGACAAAGTCTGGGTATGGAGTCCTATCCGCCGCCGGGGACTGTCTGAAAAATTGCTGAAGTATTTTGGCCCCTACACAGTTTTACAACGCCTGAGTGACATTAATTAAGTGGTCGTTCCTGACAACCCCTCGACAACTCGCCAGCAAAAACCAGAAATCGTGCATGTTGTGCGAATGAAGCCCTACTTTTCGGACTGATATACACCATACATCTACTACACCATCTTTTGTAGAAGAGCATCGGGACGCTGCTCTCTGGAGGGGGGCAAATGCCACATTGAATATGCAGCGCGAAGAGGACAACGAAGAACACGCGCAGCGAGTGAAGAAGACGAGGTTCTTTCCCGATCAGTTTGCCAGTATTCTAATACAATTAAAGTGAGTTCCCTGGATTAGACTGCTGCTGTTTCTGCATTGTGACAATATGTAGCGACCAAGCAATAAAACGCTGATAGTGTAACTGAAAACATAGTTAAATGGCAGCAAAGTTTGGCGAAAGTGTTAGAGAAAAATTTTTGGACGAGCATCCAGTTTTTTTCACATCTAATTGCTTAATGAGCGACAAACGTGCCATAGCTGTGTGACTTAGAAAGGTGCAGTACGTGTCGGAGGCGTTAATTAAATTTAAGGGCATTCAAATAAATCAATATGAGAGAAATAACATCATATATGATGCCCTAGGTGCACCCATTCGTGTCACCTAGCGAATAGTGCATGCCAAAGTACCGAAAAAAACGCACGCAACGAATAGAAAACGAGAGGGGAGGCATGTACGCCCGTTGACATAAAGAAGAGGAAAGTCGATTGTAAAGAGGGAGACAGCGGCTCCACACGTAACTTAGCACACGCAAGGCAACACGCAAAGAGATTGGAAGTGCGTTCTTGGCTGAAGAAAGGTTTGTCCTCTGTACACGACTAGGAGCACACCGATTCGAGGTCACGCGCTGAATTGCGGTCGTCTTTCGTGCTACACTGTAAGCCCCATGTGCTCGCACACCCATGGCAACAACACGTACTATGAAAGTTCTTTCCGGCAGCCGAGGATGCCGCGCTCATAAGTGTGTTTCTTTGTAGCGATCATTGTGCCCGGCAACGGGGCCACGACCGAAGAGTCCCTGTGTGTGCTCATGTCATATATCACCACGCCCTGAGCACAGGGCTCCTAAGCCGAAGCTGCATTTATACGTATTTCGCTGTCAGCCATAAAGGCAGTGCGATGGAGCAAGGAGCGCTAGGCCTCCTCAGGGCACAAACTTGCTGCTTTGTCAAGAAGCCAATGGAAAGAAATCTTTGCCGGCCATTGTTCAAGGAGGGAGTAGTCTCCATAAAGTACGTAAGCTATGCTCCCGCAACGCTTACGCCTCAATCTTTTATTTGGAAACACATTTGCCTTTCTAACATTGTGGTATCCTACTGCGTAAACACAATTGCTTAGGTGGGTTCCTAATTTGAGGCTGCTGTTGCGCATTAGCGTCGGGTGAAGGACTAGCCAACACTGATGGAAGGTATTGCCATATCATGGGTCTAACATTCAGTGAAGTTGCACTGGTGGTCGTGGTAGTGATGGTGGAACTGACAGTGCTGGCAGCAAGTTTGTTGAGAACGCCAGCAAATTAGTGGTCGGGGCCTAGAGCGACCTTCAAAAAATTGGGAGGACCTGGTTCTTGGCTGCCTCACAGGCTTACTGGTTGTCGCACAAGAGCATCTTAGTCTTATGGTGTTGTGGCTGATACCAATGTTGCTTTGTGTGGTGTACTGTTTGTAAGACACACTGATCGTTAGTGACAGTGTTATAAAGAAAGCGATGATCATAGTTGCTAGGTAGAACTGTCTTGCCTCGTTCCACGCAGGACACCTGGGCGCAATGATAAACCTTAAAGAAAGCTGTGTGTACTTTCATTTCGTTTTGCAATAAGCTGCTTGCTGCGAAAGCAGTGAAGCGGTGAAGTTGGAAAGCCAAAGAGCCGCAGTAGCTTACGCAAGGGTGCTACCACAGGAAGAAAGCGATAGCTCTCCACGCGCGACAGATGTAGCCATCGGCGCTTTCATTTATTCTATAGGAGCTGTCTCTTATAGTAACCCCACAGCTGTGGCTCTCAGAGGTTGTATATAGCGATGCAGCAGTTGCAGAGAAGACCATGTAAATCAAGAAGGCTCACAAGACAGCAGCCAGCAAGCAATGTGAACAACAACAACAAAAAATCAAGAGCATGGCTGAACCTGAAAATAGTACAATAGTGTCTGCTCCCACCTTTTCTTATTTCCATGCGTGGCCCTGTCTTTGTCATGAAAAGCCCGCAAAGCTTCTTGCAAACGAAGGATAAGTGTAGGACAGAAAATCTAGTGTGCCCGTCAAAGCTACAGATCAGGCAGTATGCAAACCTCAGATAGACAAGGAAATTGGGTTCAGCGGACAAAAAAAGATTCTGCCACCTTAGTAACAACCCGGAGCCCCAAATGGACCAACAAAGACATGACCAAGTGACCATGGAAAGTTTCACTGGTGTGTTTTCTGTTCATATTGGCCGCGAGGACCTCCACTAGAGAGGCTAGCACTGCGATAGTTTTGACTTCACACATATGATAGTAGTTGCTAAATATGGTAGCTTTGCTTTCGCGACACCTGAATTGTTCCCCATGGCGTCCCCGATTCTTCGTCGCCATTTTACGATGCAAATTAGACATGAGAATGCCACCGGGGGTACCGATTCGTACAGTTTGCTTGCCCGTAATATGAGATCTCACTACTTCTTTATGCACTGAACTTCAAAACAAAGGAAAGCGCGCACGGTGTCCACATCAAAAGCGGGAGAAATGCGGTGTTCTAGCCGAAAAAGTCAAACCGGCATCCTATGAAAGACGTCCACACGTAGGTAGCGTCACGGTATGTCCTCGGGTCAAATATTCGCCACATTTAAAAGGTAGAACATGGACGGCGACAGTCTCAGAGTTCTTCATCCGCCACTATTTATTAAAGTGGACAACTTATTCATTACTTTTGATAAACAATGGAATGAAGCATGTAAAATTTCCGTAGAAATTTGGGCGATTCTTAAAACCTTGTATTTCGCAAAAAATTTTATGTTGTGCTTCAAGGGGGAACTCTGCTTTCTTGTGTATACTGAAATAATGCCGCTTTCAAATATTGACAGTCCTGCAACTGCTAGGGTGGCTCATTTTGCCAGACACTCGTTAATTGTTTTGTTTAAGCAATGAATGACGACTCAAAACGGAAACTCTGACAGGAAGTCACTCCTTCCTCCATGGTCAGTATCA
Source organism: Rhipicephalus microplus (assembly GCF_043290135.1). Classification (NCBI taxonomy): domain Eukaryota; kingdom Metazoa; phylum Arthropoda; class Arachnida; order Ixodida; family Ixodidae; genus Rhipicephalus; species Rhipicephalus microplus. The sequence continues at coordinate 14,468,178 of NW_027464588.1, forward strand.
GATCACGTCACTAATGCCGATACACACCACGATAGCTGGCGAGAGTGTAAACATAGCTCATGTGCTTTTTCTGACGTGCGGAAAGCCATTGAACTATGTGATTGGACGCAAATTCAACCTGTGCCCGCACGTCTGAGCGCACCAGTGTTAAGTTCAGCGATTACTTCAGCTACAATTTGAGTGCGATAGCATTGTATTTTAAATTCAAATGACCGGCACGGAAACTATCTCACGTGTCCCGAATCGATCTCCTCGTTGCTTAATATTTGGGTGAATTCAACGATCAGTACCTCGCTGTAGGCAGTTGACAAAACTGAACTGCACTCGCTTCGTCATCCCCTCGTAAAAGAAAGCGTGCGCTGCACCGTCTACTGGGAAAGGCAGGCACTTACATTGTATGCATACACAGTGCGACCTTCCGTTACAAATCATTCAAAAGTTGGCTGCCAATTTCCAAAATTCGTTTTCTAGAAAACTCAGTTAGGATAGTATAGGTAGGCGCATATTCTCAAGGTACCCACAAAAGCGCATGTTCTAAGCTTTTTTTTAAGTCTATAAATATAAAAATGTTAGAGATGCATTAGTGCACTTTTTTGTGATGCTTTGTTATCAGCAGGCTACCATTGGACGTGTCTAACATAGGACATACTACTCGGTTCATTTCTAATTTGTTCAATTGCCAGCAAGGGTCCTACTCCATGAAGAAGATCTGTGGGGTTTAACTTCCCAAAGCCACCATATGATTATGAGAGACGCCGTAGTGGAGGGCTCCGGAAAATTCGACCACCTGGGGTTCTTTAACGTGCTCCCAAATCTCAGCAAACTGGCCTACAACATTTCCGCCTCCATCGGAAATGCAGCCGCCACAGCCAGGATTCGATCCCGCGACCTGCGGGTCAGCAGCCGAGTACCTTAGCCACTGTACTACCGCGGCGGGGCGAAAGGTTCCCATTCCAGCATGCATCATCATTTTGGGTATAAAGCAAAGCTTAACTTTTCAGTTTCCACTAAACTATCGCTCCTTGTCACGAGCTACATAATACAACAGTGCAACGAAAAGGAATGTTCTACTTCCGGCCCTATGGCTAGAAGTGGCACTGGCTAGCAGTCCTAATTACACGTACAAGTAAACCCATTTCTTTTGATGTATACGCATTGGTCCACTTCGACTGAACACTATCACGACGTTGCCTATTCTTTCTTTGACCTCTTATTTGTTAACATTGCTGGAGCACCTTGCCGAGCTCTTCTTATGTTTCGCATATCAAAGGAGTGCACCCCTCTATTCATTTCTTCTTCATATGAGAAAAAAAATGTAACGACATGACTCAGCACTTCTTGGTATGTTCCTACGAATTTGCGCTTTTGTGCACATGACGCTCATTTATTATTGGCTTTGATAAATAATGGCGGTCAGAAAAGCATCTGCAAACATAATTTTTTATTATATACGTTCGATACCACCAACAAATTTTGGGTTCAGGTAATTCTGCGGGCCTTGAAGTTGCGGTGCTGACTATAGCCACAGCAGATGTGATGCCAATTTCTAGCAATGCATGAAGAGGGGTGTAAATTTCTAAACACACAGTGCGAAACTTCTTTGTGGTACCTCTTGCGAAAGTAGACCTGCATATAGGAAAATTTATTCTGCTATAACAACAGTATAAAACCTAGTCGCAGTGAAAGATGAACTAGACTTCCTGAATAATATTTCCAGATTTATTTTCTAGATGGAAGTATGTCAACGTAGCGATTTGTTTTGCCGTTGGTTTTTTTGCCGTCTTCCCAGCAGTGTGCGTACCACTTGCTACATCAATAATAAACACGTGTGACTGTACAAGTCAAAAGATCCACTTCTAAATAACCTATAATAGCTCCGAGAAGCAGCGCAATTTCATGCAGCACTTGAAAAAATATGGCCCATCATTTCAGTCTCTGCAGCTCATACATCCCTCCCACCGCACCGGCTGCTACAAGTACCAGCGTTCGCGATCAAAATAGATGACAGGTTTTTGCGTATCCTGGTCGAAAACCCATGCCATGTGGAGATTCTTTTTTTTAGTTTATCATAAACTTCGAATTGCAGTTCGGCGAGCGTGAATCATTTTGAAAGCAGCGACGACGACATAACCACTCGTGTAGGAAACGTTTTGACCCGATCAAAGTAGAAGTTTGAGATGTTCCTGTGCGACAGGTTTCCCGGGAAGCGTACGCCTTGCCAATGAAGAATGAGCGCGAAGTATGTTTGCAATGGAAACAGCAAACAAGGCAGATTCGTCGACTGTGATGTTCTCTATATAATACAGCACTTACTTCCTACGTGCGAATGATCAATCGCGCAATGCGTAAGTATCACTCAAAGAAGCGAATGTGCCGTGCGGGATTCAGAAGGCACGTGCTGGACACTTTACGATAATGTTATAAATTTTGAGGAATCTGCATGCGTCTGGCGCGTATCTTGAGTTATCGGCAGGTGGGTAGGATGTCTTACCCGTTTGCATGGACGCCTGTACGTGTGTGTACTCATCTGTGTATGGATATATATAAACGCTGAAAATACTTGGAGGGACCAATTTCAGCGGCACTCACCACGCCCCAATGGCCACGTCAACCCTTCAGTCTTGCGATACGCCTTTGACGTGGTTGGTGAATAATGTCGGCGTCCTTCAGTAGTGTGAAGTGTCGAGCCAGCTCGTTTATGTTCAACGCTGCAAGAGGGGGGACTACTTGAGCGCGAGGCCCTGGAAACAACAGCAAAAAATTGGGCAATTGGCGTCGCGTTATCTCGAAAAGTTCGATCTTCTTATCATCCTTCGTCGCGCTCTTCCTGTATCCCTCTGCTGGCCTTAGAGAAAAATGTTCGACAATAAAACAAAAAACAAAGCCCATCTTTAGGCCTGTTGAGTTTATATTACGTTTAGATTGACAACCCTCCCGTTGTATATGGGCATTCATGCCACCAACAGAGCACTCAAAAGTCCCTGCATGAAATATGAGCTACAGAAAACAGTACACCCAAATTTTATAGTGTGTGAATGACACTTATGAACAGAATAACCTGATTATAATAACAATTTGCATCTGAAAACCGCAATATGCATTAGAAGCATGTTGTACTGAGGGGCTCCAGAAAGTTTGAACACGTGGTGTGTTTCTATTTCCGTGCACATCGTGCAATACGCGGGGCACAAGCGCTTATTTTTTTACTGAAGTGCGACCGCCGCGGCGTGATGAAGTCTGTGGTTTTAGCGTAAGCAGCCGAGAGCTGCAACCGCTCTCCAACGATGTGAACAGGTTAAGATAACCAGCCCCACCACGATGGCCTAATGGCTCAAGTACTCGGCTGCTGACCCGCAGGTCGCGGGATCGAACCACGGCTGCGGCGGCTGCATTTCCGATGGAGGTGGAAATGTTGTAGGCCCGTGTACTCATATTTGGGTGCACTTTGAAAAACCCCAGGTGATCGAAATTTCCGGAGTCCTCCACTATGGCGTCTCTCGTATACATATAGTGGTTTTGGGACGTTAAACCTCACATCTCAATTATCAATTAAAATAACCTATGCAGTTACTCGCAACAATTGAATGTTGTGTGTTCGCCGATTTTCGAAAAGATCAAGGTAATTTTTGGCGCAGTGTTACCATAGCTTGCAAATTTATAGAGCATTTCGCATATGTGTAAAAGCCAAAGCTTACGTTAGAGATTCATCTGTATATTTCATAGTGAGCGTAAGTTTTTGCGTGTTTTCTTGTGATATATTTGGCCAGGACCACGTGACCGCATTTTTGCTTGCGCTTGTCTGTTTAATGAGTATATATTGGAGGGTGACGAAAACTAAAAGTCAGTTCATCCCATTTCATTTTGGTTCTTTTTGCGTGACTGTCTTTTTTTGTGCACACTATTTTACAACACCATGATCAGAAGAACTAGATGTTCTCCACCACGAACGCTAAATAATTATCAGTCGTGCGACTTCTAAGCGAAAAAGGTTAAAACGGGACAAGAAATAAAACAAACATAAAGTTACATAAAAGGGATACTCCGCATCAACTGCCTGATGCTGACTCATTACGCACGTTCACAAAGTCATACCAGCTGCCCATCGGTCAGCAAAAAAGCGCGCGAACTTCCGACAGCGAGATGCTTCGGGGGATAGAAACCGGAAGCGCCCTTGCTTTTCGATCGCCAGGCAGACAGTGACAAAGATGAAGCCTCCGCGTCAGAGCACGAAATTCTACAGGCTGCAAGGCGCTTGTCGATAATTTTAGTTGTGCGCCATATCGCGTTCACTGACAGTTCTTTTTTCGTTGCAATATGACTGCAAAACGCAATAGTAAAGCCTTCACCGAAGATTTTTTGTTGTGGCATGGTTTTTGTGCCCCAGAGAGCAAATTGTCCGCATAACAAAGCAGACAATATCTATAGCAAATAATAAGTCGCAAGCTGCTTAGGCTAACAGTGGACTCTTGATGACAATTAGTCAACCTCAAGAATTCGCCGCATTTCTCTTGTCAATCTGCGAAAAAGCGGCAACTAAAAAGGTGTTGCTTCTTCATTGGTGCGATATCCACCACTGAAAGCGCCCGCGCTTTCAGTGGTGGATATGCTTGGAGGGATCACGTGGTCTCGGGAGCCGCATGGGCTGCTTATGGAGCGCTTTCGTGCACGTCGAAAACGAGTTTTAAGTTCCACCTGCGCTGTGGTTTTCTCGAATGCGGAGGTTTTCTCGCATTGTGAACATCATCTAACCCATTGTAATATGAGTGCGCGTCTCTGAAGGTGAAGAACATGCTGTTTTACAGCTCGAGGCAACTTTGCGGTTCTTACGCAAGTGAGCCTGGTGTCAGCCTGCTCCGGTACCATTGAGACAAGAAAGAGCTTGAAGCTTCGGTTAAAAGTTAATGGCGGGCAAGCAGCAATCGGCTAAGAGTCGTGTGTGCAACAAGCAGTTCCGTGACAGACACTTTTCTACTGCCTAGGGGCTGCGATGTTCGGCGAGTCGTAGAATGTGGCAGAGAACACCCGTCGCACGCGTTTCGCGCTGGCTGTAAAGCAGCTGAGCCAGTTGGCGCTGGTTTCCCTTGCAACTCCGCTATTAGTACAATAAATGTTGACCACCACCACCATTCTGCTGACTAATGGTGCTTAATTTCCGTGTGAAAAAAACAGCCCAACCATTAAGCATGTGCAATATCATCTGAGAAACATGACCTAGCATCCTGTTTTTTAGGGGCGAAGCTCCCTCAACCGTGCGCCATGCTTCCTCAATGTATGTAGTAGTAGTAAGTAGCCCCCTCCCGTTCGGTCCTTAGATTGTCCGCTGGATGTTGGTACTTGTATATGATGAAAAATGATGAAAAGTTGTGAGATGGCGTTGGTGTGTTCACTAGATAAACGGACGGACGGACAGACATACAGACAGACGGAAAGACAAATGTATGGACAGACAGACAGACAGACAGACAGACAGACAGACAGACAGACAGACAGACAGATGGACGGACGCATGTCTTCAAGGGTGAAACAGGAACAAACAGGAATGTGCAGGAATTTACAGGAATAGGGTGGCCCGGCGAAATTTTTAGAGCATGTATACCAATGACATAGTGCAAGCGCTACAGCACATGTAGTTGTTCTTAAAGTGCCATAATATAGTCTATGCTTATAAAGCACACTACGTTTGCTCAAAGCATTTTTAATGAATTTGAATCATTCTTCATCTACACTGCATCATTTGTTTAAAAAGGTAACTGTAGAATGAAGTTCATCTTTATTTCAAGAAATCAAGTTTCTTTGAAATTCGTATTCCAGCTTCAGATAATTAAAGCTACTATGAAGAAAGCAACCCAACCATTCAATTGAACCTCACAAAGAACCTTTTACGTAATGCCTTGAACAGCTTAAGAACAATAAAAAGAAGAAATATCTAAAATAGATAGCCCGATAAGCTAAAAGCAATGTGCGCAGTTTTTATTATACACACCAGGCAGCTCAAAATTTCTTGATTTTTATTCGTCGAACAAAGATGTCCTTTTACCATGTCTGCAGAACAGTACATCTAAAGGTTAATGAGGTGCTTTTGAGTGGAGTCGTAGAGGCCTAGGCGAAAGCAAAATCGCTACGTCCTATAAAGTCCGTAATATCTGCTCGCCCGTGTGTTCAACGAAAAACAAAACAACCTAACTATTCAGCTCTGGCCCATTAAACCAAATGAAGACGCGTGAATTTAAGGGCTTGTTTTCTCTGTCAGGTACAATATTATTGAGAGCTACAAGACAATACTGTCAGAAAGGTATAGGGGATGTTATTAGAAGCAATTGTAATGTGAATGCAGTTCTACTTTTCCACCAGGCAATAAATAATTATCGGCATTGACGTAGTGGTAGACACTTTAGATCACGCGTCACTTCACTGTTTAAACACGTGTAGAAAGTTAATTCTAATTTTCAGGAAAATTATCTTTGCCGTATTGAGTTATCACCCACCTAATCTAAAGAGAGGTGTTATGTGATTGCGTCTATTTTGCGTTATTTATTCGGCTATCATACATGACCACTACGCCATATTTCTCGTAGCCGACAGTCTTTCCACGCTTCGAGATGACAGGGTAATACAACGGTAACAATGGGTGAGAAGTATGAAGCGGTGTTGTCAAGATTAATCAGTGATTACACCGTGTGTCAGCAGGTACCATGAACCTTATCGCGTCATAGAACAAACTTCTACTGTTAACTACCTCATCGGACCCCTCACGGCCAGTGTGGACCTGTGTCGCCGAGGCCGCGAAATCGTACATGTGGATAGCCTCAAACCGTATCACGAACCACTTGTTCTCACGACGCCTTAGAACACTTACTTGGCACCATCTTCAGCGAGAGGGAAATATGTAATGATGAATGTAGTGGGTCATGCAAAGCTCGGCAAACAGATTGTCAGTGCTAAGCACGAGACAATCGGCCCGGACGTTGTCGCTGACTTCGCTGGCTAGGCCTACGCTTCTACCTGGTCGCGAATAACAGTTCTGACTGTCTCAGTTCTTTATTATACGTGAAATACTTGCGGTGTACAAAGTGCAACATTACGTGACCTAAACCTGAAGCATACATAAGCATACGCAATTAACTCTGATCTGGTGTACATTCCTTTCCTTTGCGTATCTTGGGGGCGTCCCGCTAGCAACTGACACCTGCTCCTGCATTACTATTTCTTATGTTGCCTCTGTGCCATTGAACACGTCTTTTATCATCCTGCGCTGCAAGTAGCAATCTCCTGTTTCTAGAGCCTCATCTTCATTGTGTCCAAGCACCTTGTTGTCTTTTGGAACATGAATGCGAGTAATTTCTCGCTTTGCTGCCTCCACTTGTGCTTCAAAGAACGGCAGGAACGGGAAGCAAATATTGGGTAGTGTTCGCCTTAAGCAAACTCTTTTCAAACAGCCGAAGCTTTGAGAATCAAGCTGAGGAATAGAAGACTACTACTCATTGAAATGTCGCGGGGCCAGAAACCCAGAAGGTTACAATATTAGTAATGATTTTTATAGAGCCTGGTCTAGTAAAGGTCCATCTTCTTTATGCAGCGGCAATCCATTCTTGCGTTGTTTGATTCAAGGAAGTTAAATCTCCTTGTCTTGGCCGCCCAAGTTTCTAGAATTTAGTGTTCTTACTTCCTGAGGCACTGCATTATTTCTACTTCAAAGGGACGATTCGCTTCGTGTAAATGTGGCTAAAAGAATGGAATGTAAGAAACTTCCATTTGTCATGCAAGACGCCCACCTAACTGCAATAAATATACTCTAATCTATATCGCTTCGCAGAAACTACGTAGGTTTATTTATTTATTTGTTTATTTATCATTTTGTTCTTTATTTTATTTGTTTATTTATTTATTCCTGTATTTATTCGTTTATTGATTTATTTTTTCATTCATTTATTTAGAAATACTGTCAACCCTCTATTAGGGTCATTACAGGAAAGGTTTGACACACTCTACAATAAAGGTAGGCGCATAACTATACAATTCCCAATGATAAATCACGTTTACATATATAAAAATTCATGAAAGCTCTCCATTCCAAACAAAAAACGAAACACACGCACCCTAATTTGCAATGCAAAAGATTACAACGGCAATTATCTTTACAATAAATCATTTATATTTAAATCAAGTAAGTGAACAAATTCATTAACATCCCCCACATTTACTATGTTAATCAGTAACCCATTCCAATCTTCGATGACATCAGGAAAGAAAGCATAATGGTATGCCTTCTTTCGCGCAAAATAAGGTTGTAGTACTTGTGTGTGCTTTGTCTTCTCGCTTAGTCTCCCTGGCTGTTGTACGTAGCCGTTTCTGCTGATTTTAAGATCACCTTTCAACAATTAAAGGGAAACTTTAATCTATTTTTTACGCCTGTGCTTGTGTAGTGTGTCCAGATGACAAAGTTGCAAAATTTCTTTGAATGAGTCGTCCTACTTATATCTCGAGCATATAAAGCGAGCCGCAAGCCGTTGTATGCGTTCAAGTTTATTTACCAGCACTTTTTGTTGTGGACTCCAGACAATGCTGGAGCATTCCAGTATTAGCCGCATAGAAGTTTTAGGTACTCAAACACTTAAATTGTCGACAACGTGTGATTCCCGTTACAGTATTCAAACGGAATTATCGTTTTTTTAAAGAATTGTGCGTAACGGTAGATTTCAAATACTTGATTTCCGCTACCAAAGCTTTACATCATGAGTGTAATCCCTTCAGACATCCAGCAGTATTCAACTCGTCCTTCCTACCAGTAACTCGCGCGTAACTTGAGCAATCATCAGAAAACAGTTTGAGCTTGACATGATGTTTTGCTATATTTGCAATATCGTTGACATACATCAGAAACAATAAGGGCCCAAGAACAAGCCTTGTGGAACTCCAGAAAACACTTCCTGTGAGCTAGACAGAGTTATCAATTTTCACGACTTTCTTCCTGTCATTTAGGAACGCTTTAATCCACTGAAGTAGAAGTTGTCTGAGTCCAGCCCAGCTAAGCTTATGCAGTAATCTATCGTGAGGTACCTTATCGAAGGGCTTCGCAAAGTTTACGCAGACGACATAAATTTGTTGATACATATCTAAAGTTGTCGCAAAGCCATGGATAGTTACAATGAGCTGTGTTGTAGTCGAAACTTTACTCTTAAAGCCATGCTGATAAAGATAAAAGTAATTTTTTATATTCCAGGAATGTGACAATATGCTTCACAATGATATGTCCTAATATTCTGCAGCAGATAGATGAGAGCGGCACTTGATGGTAATTATTGGCGGACAACCAATGACCACTCCTAAACATAGGGACAGCTACAGCTGTGAGCCAGTCAGACGGCACTGAACTAGCACAAATAGATTTTTGAAAAATAATTTCTGAGTAGTAAGATATCCACTCTGCTTAACGCAGCAAAAAGGATGGGGTATTTAATCCGGCCCGAATGTTTTGTTCAACTCAAGGGACAATAGACTTTTCAATACCCTCTCTAGACTGATAGTAACATAAACCATCAAGTCAGATAAGTGGCAAATTACATTCTCTGTTTCAGTGTCACATCAGCGTCTTGTAAAAATTGCCTGAAAGAAAATGTTTAGACGATCTGCAACATCAACAGTATAGTAATTACTTTGCGCTTCAACTTTCTTGTTCGAAGTTGCTATTGTTTGATTTTTTCGATCACAGATAAAGACGTTGGAAAAAATAAACACACACGTAGGCTGGACTTGATGTTTTTAATTCTGTTGCGCCACTGTATCGAAATCTGCACTCATTTTCCAATACGCTGCATATGTAAAGGCAATGAAAAACAGAGGACAAACAAACTGCGGCAACTGTGGTCTCGGCAATTATACGCGCTGAATCAAAACGTAATTTTCATAAAAGAAAGTGCCTTACGATTCTTACATGATGGACAAGTTAATCGCGACTTCACATTGTTGGCAGTATGAAATTAAAACCGTTTCCGTCAGGCCTAGTTGATATTGCTGGTAGGGTGGTTTCAGCTAAACATGAACACCACTAAAAAAACAATGACAGTGCTGACCCTTGTGTCATCGCCAGGAACAGCACGAGCTTTCAAGCCATCAAATCATCGTGCATTTAGAAATATTTGTACGTGTATACTTCGATTTCAACAAGTTATAATTTACAATTGGTTCTAGAGAAGCAAGCTTTCGCGAAACAACGGTAAATATTTAATTACACTTATGCAACAAACAAATCGTACACCATATAATGTCGTCTTTCGCGCTGGTTGCCGACGGACGCTGGTCGTGCCTAGCGTCACACTATAAATGTTCGCGTTTTGCTAACGTAGCATTGCTGTGCCCAGCGTGCGCACGCGTCAACGCTACATTGGAGTGTGTTTAGGAAATGTTGTTAACGATTTAGAGTACTTGTTACTCTACTATGGGAGAGCATAAAGCTGTCCCGTGCGCTCCATGATTGGGCCATTCATGATGTTTTCGCGGCCATTTTTCAAGTTCCACATATGCCAAGTTTAGTGTTACATGACGTCAATAGATGACAATATGTATCACTCGTGCATACATGATTATCCTGACACGCCTATCATGTAGGAACGTGACAACATACTAAGCTCATAGCGTGGTCATGGCCGTTTCGTAAGCTCCACATATACCTAATTCGGTATCACGTGACATGAATAGACGACGAAGGTAAACGGCACATCCAAACATGATAATGGAGATCCCACTGCACGTGGGATCTGCCAATTTTTTTGGTGACCTTTCTTAAAGCGCCCTTCACAAACTTAGTTTTACGTATGAAGCTCCTTAGGTCGTTGGTTGTTACCTACTCCGTATGCAGTATGTACCTACCTCTAGTTTATGACTTGCCCAATAGATGGCATTGTATCTACGTGTCCTTATGAATATTATAACTTGATGATGTTAGTGGTTTTCACAGCATATCCAGGGAGTAAATGATGTTTAGTGGTGCAACAGGTTCGTCCGTTCATGCGTGCGCAGAACCCTCCGTGCATCCGTAGATTCACCCGTCCGTTCAATCATTCGTGCTTCCGTTTGTCCGCTGGTTCGTCCGTCCACCTGTCTGTTCATGCATGCTTCCGTCCGTGCGTTTGTCCTTCCGTCCGTTCATCCGTGCGTCCGCGCTTCTGTTCATCTGTCTGTCGTTCCGTACGTGCTTCTGTTCGTTTGTCTGTCTATGCTTCTGTCCGTCCGTCCGTGCGTACGTCCGTCTGTCTGTCCGTCCATGCTTCCAGTCAGCCCTTCGTCTCTCCGTGAGTCCGTTCATCTGTCCATCCATCCATGGGTCCATGCTTCTGTCCACCCATCCATGCTTCCATTCGTCCGTTCACTCTTGCTTCCAACCGTTTGTCCGTCCGTGCATTCGTGCCTCTCTTCGTCTGTCTATCCGCATGGACAGATGGACATACGGATAAAGGAACGGACGGACAAACGGAAGCAAGAACAAATGGATGGACGCAAGGGTCGGACGCATGGATGGACGTCTCGCCCCACTCATCATTATTCACTCCGTGGATATGCTGTGATTTTTTCAGGTTTAAGAAGTTCGTGCAGTTAGCAATTAGGAACCAGTGTACTTTACGAAGTATACTTTCTTATTCTGAAACAAAAATACATAACACTAAATTCTGATTTTCCCATTCGACCTTAGGATGCAAAGAGTTGCAGCAAGATAACGCTAACTAGGCGTATGGACTATGTCCTATTCTTCCTGTTCTAAGAGTCGTTAAACTTTAGAAAAACGAAAGCCTGTCAAACGCACGTGGTCAGTACAACTCTCCCTAAAATGTTTTCAGGTTTCATAATTTATGCGTTGAAAAAACGATTGGCTTGTGCATTAGCAAGAACAAAATAATCTTTGCACAGCGCTAGGAGTGCATAGAGTGCGTAGTTTTGTCCGTTTATCCAATCAAATCTGGGTGGGCTTTCGACAGTACAATGGGACTTTGTGGGAGCACCCATACCTGATGTTGTGCAGTGTCTCTAAGACTGCACGAGTCATTCTCCTTAAAACAATGCCGTTTATTTTTGGTTATATTATACTCGTGAGGCTGGGACAGATAACGCTGTGAGTATGAGAAAGCTCGTGAAGGTTTGACCGTCGCATCTGACCCTAGTTTTATCACTTAGGAAAAGAAGGAGAATGACGATAGTACAAAGGGTGATGTGTGTCAACAACAAAAAACACATAATCGAAGTAACTTAGGGAGTATAGCTTGTGCTTTGATACTGAAAATAATTCTGTTTCGTTAAGGCCAAAGAGAAAGACCGAGTTTCTATGCTGCCGAACGACTCCACAGTAGCTTCTAGGTTCTGTGACCAGGTGATTATACAGAGAAAAAAAAAGTCGCACCATTGACGACTATCCCCAGCTTGTGTAACAATGCCATGGAAGGGGCTGAGCTCTACGACCTTGCTGCGAATAAGTACAGATATTTTATGGCTGAGACAACGTGGTACAGGCCTACAGTTACCCACACGGTAGAAATGGCCGCAGACAACAAATACGGGGTCTGCAACTGCAATATATGTTTCAGCAGACCCGTTACGGCACGACGATTGCTTTCACTCGCATAATAACAAGACACTCACTTGGCGTGGTTGTGCCTGATGGAAGTGTCAGAAATATCTAGCGTCTGATTAGCTTGTTATTGCACTAGATTCATATCTACTGACATTTTCTCAAATCCTGGAAAAAAATGCGGGTATTCCACAGTACCCTGAAATAGTGTAGCAGAAAGCCTGACGTTAGGCGTTCCGTAAAGGGTCGGTACTTCAATAAGGTGTATGTGTCGTGATAACTTCAGTATTCGTTTGGGAAGGACCTAGCGTACTCTCTATTCTTGCATCTCACCAGCTCTCCTATCGCTATCTCGAGAGACCAGTGTACTTTCTATTGTACAGTGTTATAACATCTGCAAAAACTGATAAACCTCTACGAAAATTTGCACGTGTTGTTGTCTATTGAATTTATCTAAATGTGCAAAATCTCAAGAAAATCAAAGCAGTACTTCTTTCGTGGTCTTTAATGGGTTTGTTCGTCAATTCATCATACAAAACATAAAAGTGCATAATGCGGCATCCCCCCCCCCCCCGCCCCCAAATCACAGTATGTCCAAGGAGTGAATGATGATGAGTTGGGCGAAGCGTCCATCAGTCCATCCGCGCTTCCATCCGTGCGCCCGTCCGTGCATCTGCCTATCCGTGCGTCCGTCAGTGCGTCCGTCCCTGCTTTCGCTCGGGGGTCCGTCCGAGCATCCGCCCGTCCATTCGTGCGTCCGTATGTGTATCCGTCCATACGTCTGTCCATGCATCTGTCTGTCTATCCGCCCACCCGTTCGCTCACCCTTTCATTCGTCCATCCGCTTGTATGTCTGTCCGTCTGTGTGTCCATCTGTCCGTTCATCTAGTGAACACTTCAAGTACCACAATATCCCAACTTTTCATTATATACTCATCATACAGAAGTTACGCCATGCAGCGCACATTCTACAGACTAATTAAGAGGTGGCTACCTACTTCTACGACAATGACTAATACTGCTACTACTACTACTACATACACGCGGACGCACGACCCACGTCTTGAAGAGCTTCGCTCCTAAAATTTTGTCCCGAATTCCTGAGCAATACTTGCATAAATCCTTTCAAAGTTGTGTAAATTGCATAAGTTGTATGCTTTCATCTTGAAATGCCAAACTAGCTGAAATGGTAACCAAAAGTTTCGTGTATCGAGAAAATATTCTTAATAGTACCTAGGTGTTAACGAGTGAAAACTACGATACTATTGAGATAAAATGAAACAAAGCATAAATGAAGTTGTAAAGTTGTGAGCGCTGTGCTTTAGGAGAACACCAGTTCATTCGCTTTGATGAAGACGATTTTTATAAACATGTTCGAAACATCTGTTGTCTGCAGTTTCTATCGGTGGTACAGGACGGCTCTGTGCTTTCCCACAGTGAAGTACCTCGTACTCTAAATTGTTAACAACTATTTCTCAACATACGGGTGTGAATGGCATTAGGGTCGCTCAACGGGACGGCTTTATGCTCTCCCATAGTAGCGTACTAAGTTCTTCACATTGTTAACAACTTTTTTTAAACACACGTACCAGGATCTCATCAAGTGTGAGGTCCAAGGGAGGACTTCATACTCTCCCATAGTAGAGAACAAACATTGTAAAGTATACATTACTCTATATCGTTACCAACTTTTTCTAAACACCCGGAGTACTCCAAATTGTGCAAAACTACCTGAAAACACGTTCCGTCATGTTTTTATGCCTTTTTATCAAGTGTGAGGCCCACAGGATGGTTTTCAGCTCTCTCATAGTAGAGTACCGAGTATCGTTAACCACTTTCTCTGTAAAGTTATATCGGTACCATAGTTGTGTCAAATGTACTTGAAATTGTTAACCACTTATTCTAAACACCACTATCGTAAACATACGTCTAACAAGATAATGTTCTGTTAAAATGGTATTGACATCTGTGACAAATATTTTCTCCAAACGCATCACTTTTTCTCAACATATATTGAGTTTTCTCTACTTCCATTTTAAAAGTTACTGGCAGAAAAAAAATTGTTTATTTTCTTCTTAAACAATATGGCATTCTGTTCCAGCTTTTTGACTTTCTGTGTTCTTTTTTCTTTGTCTTTCCTTCATTGATCAGTGATTTTGTTGCAGTGCTGTCAGTTACATCATGCCTACGCTCTCTCGGTGGCACTTTCCACTGAGGTCATTTTGCTACACCATACAATTTTACTCACATGAACTGTTTTTACTAGTATGTTACTAGTATGCCTACCGCAAGAGGCGCTTTTCGGAAGGCATTTCAACTGTTGTCAAAAAGAAATAAAGTTAAAGGGATTTATTGATTGGTATTGTTACATAAACGAACATGGCTTGAACGTTACGCCAAAAACAACAAACAAGAGGAGAATACGGGGTAAAGCTCAAGAAATGATTTTAAATAGCGATCATGGAGATCAGACAGACGAGGCTGTCGCTATTCGTAGTTGAAAAATGACACACAGGAAGAAGGAAAAAGAGAGCGAGAAAAATAGATTGGAAATGAAGCTGGTAGAAACACTGGTTAGCTACCCTGAACAGGGCGCGAATATAGGGGTCGAAAATAGCTAGGATAGGAAGAGATATGTATAAAACAGATAAAACAGAAGAAAGACTACACATGCATAGAGGTGCAGGGCATTCTAATCAATCAGATTATGATCAAAGACAATTTGAACGCAGAAAGCGCAGGAGCACCTGCGCAGCCTTCTTTTTCGACGTACAGCACACAAGATAGAGCCTGTGTACAGTACCACCTCATAAAGACTAGCTTTATTGGGGGTGGTAACGCGTTGCGTTAATCCATTGATAGAAAGCTAATCATATAAATGTTAAAATTTATCTCAGCATGTATAATGGGAGCAAACGCTATTCGATTGATACTCATTTTGATTATGCAAATGCTACCCGATGATACTTGAATTGATAGCTATTCGATTCCAGTACCAAATTGAAGAGCATTCTATTCGATTATGTTGAGAAAATGATTAGTAAAAATGTGAAATATCGTTTTTTGAAAGTAGCTTTTGAATAAGCAGCACCAACGCCAGAACCCCCGTAGAAAACCTTGAAAGAGCTAACGCTGATGTCTTCTCTTTTCATCCATAAATTAGTCTGAATGAATCCCACACATTTACGAACCGATGGCCAATACTCATGGATTGCCGGATGAAGGCGTCTTTCTGGAAAACTTCGCGCTTAGCCGTGCACTTTACTCTGTGCTGAAGTTGTAGGCATTATTCAGTTCCAGTCTTCATCTTCTAGTAATGAAGGGGTGAAGGGTAGCATATTCATGCCTAACAATAGGCGCAAGTGTTGCGTTTCCGTAAATTGTTTTGCAGATATAGCTTCGAAAACTGACAATTCCATGCTTTCACTGCCAAGCCCCATGCTCCGATGACAGCTTGGTCTGTTTCATCGCACCTTCACCTCATCTGCACTGTTTTGTTCAAATTTGTTTGGTTTTTGTGGCCCAATTTTATTTTAAATGAAGCCACAAAATCTCCCACGGATGAAGTAATGACTGCGGTGTTTTAAAATACAGTTACAGAACACGTCAAGGCTCTGTTCTCTGCGATAAACAAGCTTGTCATAGCTTTAAAATTGCTCTATTTTCAGTCAAATAAATATAACCATAATGTTGTTTGGTGAAAACGTAAAAGTTTTGTTTCAAACAAAATGTAGTAAAGTTCTTGAACTTTTTGAAAAAAGTTTGGCCTACTATTAAAAAACCACTCGAACATTGTTCAATTACTATTTGTATTTGATTTGAATGCAATTCGGTACCAAATTCACCATTCGCACAAGCTTAAGACTCAGGTGGGGTACTCATATTTCATGCCTATTTGTTAAACATTCTTTTTAATTTTGGACTCGCCAGCGAATCGAATACACTTCACTATAGTTATGTTTTCCACGCGGGCTCCATTTCGTAGCGGCAACGTTTTCGCTGGTTTACGAGTTAGAGCGTGCAATTTGCAGAGTACGTGAATTATTTATATGACCTATTTGCATTGTGCACGTATGTGTACTGCTGCTATTATTTTCATCACAATAATTACACATAATTTATGCACCACTGTCTGAGGAAATAAGCATTACGCAGAGCCCAACGACAATCATCTCACGTTTTCAAAAGTGACTAGGCCCCCAGTATTGAGAGTAAATGAAATGAAAACTTCAAGGCATCACTTCAGTTCATCGTAGCACTTATGAAAGCAGACGTAAAAAATCTTCGACTGCGCACTGGCCTAAGTACACTTTTGTGCGCTCGCCGTAACTTTACAGCTTGCCAAGTGATGTGGCAAGTTCCATATTTATAGAAAAGTACTTCGCTTCCTCAATTGTTCAAAACTGCACTCGTGTAGATTTAGCTTGTACGCGTAATAACAACAAATCAAGCTACATGAGTTGCATTGACCGTTAACACACGCAGAAATGCATGAACAGGAATACTCAATGAAGCTCACTGGAAAGACAACCACAGTAGCTCAACTGAGGAAGCGTAGGTCACGTTATGCTGAAATTGCCGGCTTGGTTCATAACTGCAACGAATTTTGCTTTCTTGGCAGCTTTTACTTATTTTATGTCATGAGTACCGCGTTCTACATATCATGTTCCGCATACCTCCCTTAACCTTATTTTACGTTGATTTCATTAGTATGTGTCTAGCAAAAAAAAAACAAGCGTTGCGATTTCTAGGGCATATTGGTGAACAAAGCACGTAAATACATTCATTGCTATAATGGAAAAGAACGTGTGAACGACCCCAAAATGCGCTTACTTCAATAACAATATTTTTGAAGAACACAACCTATTTATACATAAATACGCCCTCGGCTGCCAGTGCTGGTTTTGAAAAAAACAAGGAACGAACTACTCCCCTTGTACTGCTCCTAACTAGCCCGTGTGCCATATTGGAAACCCAGGCTATCTTGCTTTTTTTCACATGTATGGACCGTTCAGTAAACTTTGAGGCATGAAGGGAACGTTTGGTGTGCTGGGAGTGTACAGGACGCTATGTGTCTTTTTTAATGAGCAGTAGAAAGGCGAAAAGCATATACGAGCGTATTTTCAACTCTAAGATTAGCATCGGTATATAAATCTGAATTCACAAAATAAAAAGACACAGTAGTTATACACGGATCACTTGGGCATCACTCTCGATCGGATAATGCAGTATACGGAAAGAGCCAATTTACGTATCACCGTCCAGATGTAATGGTGCGTATTGCAATATGTTAGAAGTGGTCTTAACCCTAAACATTACGTTGTGCCGGCCGCACCGCTAGTCACCCTGCCCATGTTAGGAATTGAAAGGAAGTCATTTGTTCTGGCGGACCGACTAGGCACAGGGACATTGACGTTTTCAAACGGAATGAATAAGCGAGCTCATGCGCCTTGATAGCACATGAACAAAACTGCCCTGAACGCATCTAAAGTTGTAGAAGTAGTGAAATGAGCACGGTAAGATAAATAGCTCCTGATTATCATGCATCTTCGACAGTGGCTCTTTGAGCAGCCAAAACAGACGCGAGGTAGGTGGTTTAGATACTATTACAATTGTAATATGCAGTCCGAGTGTCCCGTTTTTTTGTTTTGGTTTTGTTTCAGCGAAGCCTTGAATGCCCCGTTCTGGGCACTCTCCGATTCAAATGTACATGTGTGTGGGTCTGCACGAATCTCTTTCACGATAGAAGACTTTGGTCTAGTTTATGGTGAACGATGGCTTATGGCCGATGAGGCAGTATAACTAAGTATATCTTTATACAGGACACTCACTCATTTGAAGACAGACAGAAAGAAAAAATAACTTTTAATGAAAGGAAGAGAACATAGCCGGCGTATAAAAATTGTTGACGCAACTCTGCATGGAGAGAAAAAGGTGAGAGGAGGGGGGAAGTAGAACAGAGGCAAAAAGTAGGCGAAAAGTAAAATAAGAATTTCAGAAATTTTAAAATGAAAAAAAAAATTCACGGATCTCCTCGAAAGGAACCATGACAATTGGGCGAAGATCTGGGATTTGTATATATGAGGAATCGCAGGTTGCCCGAGCGTTCTCTATTACATTGCATAATAAAGGACGTGTTGAAGTGCATATAATTGTGTAATTTATTTCGCCAAGCAGTCACCCTATGAGCTTCAAGGAAGATTTAGAAAATTGATGGACTGAAGCACAGGCCTCACAAAAAAAATCAAGCAGCAGGAATCTTACCGGAGGCAAGATATCATTTTGAAATGAGTAGTGTGCTGTGACACGTAATGCTCGACTTGTGCCTTTGTGTAAGGAGTTTTCTTCTGAGGTCTGCGCATCAAGGCGCGTTTTAGGAGGGATTAACTCATCTGTACTGTTCTCGATAGGTTATTTACACCTGGAACAGCTAGCTGTTACCTTGTAGTTAGCAAATGTCTATACTAAGTTCATTGTAAAATTTGTTCTTCTGTCTCACATATGTTTCGACTATAGCAACGATTTTATACCGTGAGCACAACGGATGACAAAGCTAGGGTTTAAAAAAGTTCGTCCCTAAAAAAACAAAGAACAATGTGAGTTTTTTTGGGGGGGCTTCGTTTTGGCTTTTAGGCGGAGACATGCCCCGGCAGAGTCTCTGAATGTGTGCATTCCAGGTGCAACTAAAAATTGTCAAGCTGACCAGGATTACCAAAATATCCTAATATTAGTTTCATCGTGCGTTTATGTTCTGTGAAGCAGGCAAGAACGCTAAAGATGCAAACAGATATTATGTTTTTTGTATCATCGAAAGCATGCCATGTGGCGCATGCTAATCGGTGCACAATCGACACTCATGAATTTTTTTGTAGAGAACAGTATTCAGTCGCAACTACATTTGAGACAGAAGTCATGCAGTGTCCAGCTGTGACCACCTATATTAGGGATTGTTCCTTTCCATCAAAACACAGCCCAGTCCTCCCAGAACAGAAACTTTCCTGATCTGCCGACAGGTGGCGACATAAGTACTTCGTTTCACCTTGGTGACAGCTTGCTCCTTCTAACAAAAGGCAAATTTTCGTCTTCCGTTCTTTTTCTAAGAAAGGACGCAGATAAACGCAAAGAATTAAATGTAAACTGCCTGCTCAACATAAGATTGATTGATATGTGGGGTTCAACGTCCCAAAACCAGCATGCGATTATGCATGAGAGATGCCGTAGTGGGGGGGTCCGGAAATTTCTACCACCTGGGGTTCTTGAACGTGTACCCAAATCTGAGCAAATGGGCCTACAGCATTTTCGCCTCCATCGAAAATGCAGCCTCCGCAGCCGGGATTAGATCCCGCTACATGCGGGTCCGCAGCCGAGTACATAAGCCTATTACACCACCGCAGCGATGCTTTGCTCAACATAAGCTATAACAAAAATATAGGAGCAAAAAGGACATTTTTGTGCATCTTTTAGGGAATTCGTGACAATTTATTTGAGTCTGGGCGCAGCTACTGCATTATTAACACTGGGTGTTGAACAATTACAACGGTGAAAATATGAAATTTCTTCTTCATCGTGCTTATCGTCAACCTAACAAACAAATTTACAAATAACTGATGACTAGCAGCATCACGTTGGCGCATTCGTTCACTTTGAATGCCACAATTCTGCTCTTTGTCACATACTTTAGAGCCACCTTCACTACGAATCTATTTTCCAACAATGGAATTCCAGAGCGGCACTGGTATGTAGTGCATCAACCTACACGCACATGATTCTCGGTCGTTGTACAGAGGAAGCTTAGCAGAATTGACTTTTCCTCACGGGAGTCAAGGCCCGCCTGCCGGCTCCCACAAAATCAGTCTTTCGTTTTTGCTATTCTTTCTTACGTTGCTCGTAGAAGAAGCCTATAAGAGCGAATCACCGTGATGTAAAATGTGACATGCGATGCTTCAGGGAGGTCAGCGTAATCCCTGTCGAAGTGGAGCCGCGTAGGATGAATTACTCTTATTTTTCTTCATCCTTTTGTAAGCACTCCGCAACGCGTGTTTACTTTAAAGTTTGCCCTTTTTACTCTGACACAAATTTCACGCAGCATGTTGCGAGCAAAAAAGTTTTAAGCTGACACGCCGCGACAGCGTGAAGCACTGGAACATCTATTATAGCGTTGACTTGTTGCCTATAAATTTAGATTTTGCTCGGTAAATGTGGCATGCCAGTCACTCTGAATATATTACAAGTTTGTTTCGTGTTCTAAAGCTCGTCTTGTTGTTCCGTTGATGCGTGTTTCGTATGCTTCAGAGGTAGTGTGTCTATACAGCTTACCTATTAATGTATTATGCACAACGTCCCATATATATGTTTGCTGATTTAACTTGCACCAGTCGGGGGGCAACTTTAGACTATCGATTGCATGTTTCACAAAGCCAACGTGGACGGAAATGGAATATCGTGTAACCTGTTGCTTTTAGAGTGCTGTTTAGTGCAACCATATGGTATTGCCATTCAAGCGAGAAACCACACGAGCAGCGAATGTGTGAATTACATGTGTGAAGTACCAAGTACTCTGGTACTTGGTACTTCACGCATGTAATGGAATGTGTGAAGTGTCAAGTACTCCAAACCGTTAACAACATTTTTCTAAACACAAGTGAACACTCTGTGTTCTTTTATTTGAAAATATATAGGGAACTAATTAGAAAATAGTAAATCATGCCCCTTTGCTGGATGACTCACCATAATTTTAGGTGATTTCGATAGACTAAATAACAATATTTGTGAGCTACTCTTATAGAAGTGGCAGAAATGATTCACTCTTTGATAGTCGTTATGTCTGGTGACGAAATATTTTGCACAATAAATGTTTCCAAAAATTTCTTATTTGTATGCGTGGAACAAGCTGTAATCGTAGAGTCGAAAGTAATTACCATAACTTAGAATATGGCGTTTCGGGAGGCACCCAAGCTGGTATGCTGCCGAAAAGTTATATTTCCTACACGACACATCCCTACTATCTTTCTGACGCACTTCCGTACTTTGTTCAAGATGCCAATAGGTCGTTAAGTGTCTTCTTCTATTTAGTTGCAAATTATTTGGCCATACTGTTGTGTTTTTAAATGGCACCAGTCAATTTCGTAATCGTACAAAATATTTATTTCTAACTTGGTTTTATGAGATTTAGAAAAAAAAAGATACACTGTTGAGCAGCCGAAAGACAAAATCAACGTAAAACAAAGACGCGTGGTTGCATCTCACAAATGCATAAACGAGGTTAGGGGCAAGTAAGTTGACTACGTATTTAATGTAGAACGAGAAGTAATGTGTGTTGACAAAGATGTTTCCCACTCAGCCCTTAAAAAAAGTTCAGTCAGAGCGGGTCCGTTAATGAAAAACAATGGTACATTATCTCCATAAAGCCGACGGTATGAGAAAGGTCAAAGCCCCGCCGCGGTGGTCTAGTGGCTAAGGTACTCGGCTGCTGACCCGCAGGTCGCGGGTTCAAATCCCGGCTGCGGCGGCTGCATTTCCGATGGAGGCGAAAGTGTTGTAGGCCCGTGTACTCAGATTTGGGTGCACGTTAAAGAACCCCAGGTGGTCGAAATTTCCGGAGACCTCCACTACGGCGTCTCTCATAATCATATGGTGGTTTTGGGACGCTAAACCCTACATATCAATCAATCATTAGAAAGGTCAAAGGAAATGACATATGAATATATGAAAGAAAAAAGCAGCAAAATAAATGACGATGAAAAAGATAGAACCTATAGCTTTTCCCGTGCAGCTTAAAAGGCTTACAATGGCCTGGAACTGCACGCAAAAGCGAGGGAGCACTCCAGACTAATACCTTATATGAGAGGACGCGGAGTCGCGTGCTCTTTTTTATGTTTTTACATATATGGTCCCACTATGGGATTGCTGACCGCGCTGTCATTAGGAATGAAACGCAGAAAGCCATCTTTTTCACGACCAACACGTGATCTCCTTGTTTTGCCGCTGTATAATGCTATAATGCAGGGCACAGAATACGGCACAGCTGAATGATAATGTGAAAGGTGGTGGGCGTTACTCCAAAGAGATAGACTTCTCAGATCACAAGAGAGTTTGGCGACTGTTTTTCAAACAGTGATAAGGGTGTACGTTATTCTTGAGCAAGTCAGGCTTTCGCAATTGCTACGGCATTCGTCACGTGTAACATTCTGTGATAATTTTTTTGCAATAATTTACAACTAAATACGTCGTAGTCACATGCCGTATTATTTGGTTAAGCCACAGAAGGAACAAGCACACAACGCATGGCAGCTAATATATGTGTTGTCTTCGTTAGTTACGATTATTTTTTTTTGATATATATTTAGCAAGCATGAACTTTTCGGCTCTCAGAATGTGTTACTTCATTAGAATAAAAAAAAATAAAAAGCAGGCATAATCATCCTGTTCATTTCAAGGCGCAAAAGTATTTATTTTTATATTTATTTATTTTCGTTCTCTTAAGTCGTGAAGGCACTAATATCGCAAGGATGAATGGTATAGCAGTATATCATCTAACAGTTTTGCAGGTGGCAAGTTCTTGTGTTGCTAAAACGGACAGTGGAAGGTGGCTCTAGTCCCTACTTGTTTGTGGCAAAAAACGAAAAAAAAATACGAAGTACCAAGTGTTATGGAGGCATAAGGGAATTAGAAGTTTAATATCATGATCGAACCGTGAAGATAAGTAACCTTGGGGGGAAGGAAACAATTATGTTTGTGTGTTGAGTTTGTGTGAAAACTTTGTAAAATATAGGCTTCGCCGGAAGTACTTGTGGCGTGACTTAAGCGACGGTACACTTAAATTAGCTTTCATAGAAGGAACTCTGATCAGAAAGCGGGAGCAATTAGAGATGACAAAACCAGCTGCGCGCTTCTCAAAGGATTCAAGGGCTGCAGTTAGTTCGGAGCTAGGTGGATCCGAAATAGAGTAAGCGTATTTAAATGTGGATCTAACGAGCAATTTGTGTTTTAAATCTTGAAAATGACTGAAAAATAACGGTTCCAAAATACAATTACGCAATTGGTGTCAATTATTTAGAAGTCCAACGTGCACATTCTAAGAAAGGTTGTAAGTTAAATACCCACAAAACTAATAGTAACCTGTGAAAATGTTAAGAGCGGATCTATTAAAGTTATAGGGAAAGTCTTCAATACCTCTGTTTTGATGCAATCATGTCATAAATCCACAATTATTATTGTTTATTTTCACGAGTCACTTATCGCAACACTCGGAAACAGTGTGAATGTCAGAATTTGAAAAGTAGAAACATCATGTGGGTTATACAGAGCAGGATAATACACGCAATCATCAGCGAAAAACTTTATGCTTGCTTTAATACCAAGAATTAAATCAATATATCAATAAGGAAAAGTATTGTGGCCAATACAGAACTTACAGATCAAGTCTATTGTAACAGTAATTGTTTGAAAGTTATTATTATTACTGTGTTAACGTTCTGTAGACTGTTGGTTAAAAACAGTGAATGCAGTCTAAAAATAAGATCTATACTGAGCTTGCTTCCTTTCAAAAGTAAGAGAGTACGCGAAACAGTGCCGAACGCTTTAGCGCAATCTAAAAAAAAAAAAAAACACGGTAGAAAGGGAAGATGAAAGGTTGCGATGAAAAACACGTAAACAGGTTGGGTCGAGCCGACCTTTCCACAAGCAAACTTGTCTTCCTGAAGACTAGAACAGAAATGATTTCTTTTATGGTGAGGTATAACATGCAAAGATTACCGGTCGTGGTCCTAACTGCCGCTTTGCACGCCGCTCTCACATACCATCAGCGTTGGTTTGGAGGAGTAGCGCTGAGCCAGGTAAGGATAACGACCCGACCATTAACGGACGGTGTTTTGGCGGCACTGAACTGTCGTAGGTAATGTTCCTCAAGCCAATGCACAAAAACGCTAAATGACCAAAGCTCCTGTTTGTGCCAGTCAAAGTACAATGTGACTGCCTAAAGTCTTTGCAGTGTGCAACAACATGTGAAAATGACCTCATCAAGCCGCATGTTCACGTCAACGCGAAGTCCAACTTCAATTCAGATGGTCAGCTCCTCCTGTTTTACTATTGTGAATTACATCATGTTCGCGCTATGTTTAATTTTTTTACTGAGATTAAATAGGAAAGTAGGGCATTTTATTTCTTTTACTGATTTTAACACTAAAAAAAACGAGACATTTCAAACGTAGTTTCATTCAAAACAAAAATGATTCACTGGTATTTCATACAAAAATAAATATCTATTCAAGATTAACTGGTATTGGGCAGATCACTTAGAAGTGGCAATTGAGTCAACTTGGGACAAGAATTTTCTGTAGGCACCCACCCAGTGCGTGCGTCGAACGAGCCTACCATTTCCAAAAAACCATCCGCAACATTCTCATAAGCCGCTAGCAAGCTTTTTTTGTGGATTTATCATTTTAAATATTCAATAATAAAGATTTGTTCTTTACCTATAGCATAGGAGACAAAATTTGTCGCCTGCTTAGGAGGGATCCGCCGAATATTCTGGCGATTCAAAATAAGCACCAGCTTAAGTAATATTTGTGATCACTGGGCTGAGTAATGTGAAACAACTTACTTATAGCTTAGTTTATTTGACTACGAATCTTAGTTGTAGCATCATTTCACGCGGAAATAGCTACACACTGCCACACTGTATTAGCCGTGCATGTTGTGCCCAAAGTACACATGATTTACACTCTGCTAATGATTTTATCACCATGTACGCCAAATAACCAAGACACCTGTAATAAATTTTTGGCATACGCAATGCACAAGCTTTGTTATAGACTGGAAGGTCCTGCTTTGCGGGGTGACGTTCAGGGCAAATGCGTTATCAGCGTTTAACAAACGCAACTCCTGTACCGTACTGCACGTAACTTCAGATGAGTTGCAAGTGGTCTCTAACCTCACATTGTCTTTGATAAATTGCACCAATGCTTTCGGCTTAGACAAAACCTCCTGACAATCATCTGTAATCAAGTTGTTTGCTGGGTCGCGCCACTCAGTGATTAGGCATGATGCGTCCGGGTTGTGAACGATACAGCGGGGCACGTCTCGTTGCACTCCGTATTCACACTTACACTGTCTCGCGCATTGCGGATACCATTTCCCGCCGAGCTAAGATCCTCGGAGTAACTGTTTGTTTTAGTTCGTGCCGCGGGATTCTCTTGTTATGTTAAGGTATATTGCGAAAGAATACGCACGCCTCTGTTTCTAAGATAAGCCTTAGTTCGAACACAAAGCATATGATTATATTGTCAGCATGTTGCCACGACAAACAGCAGAAGGCTACCGAAACTAAACACACCATGAATGGAGATCATGAAATAAGCGTCCGTCTACTTTAATGTATAGAGAGGGCATGCAAAATATGTATATTGCAAATAATTGCATGTTAGGAAAAAAACGAAATTATTGCTAAAGTGGTCCGTAACATTATCCTTTCCATATCCGAGTAAAAAATAGCACAACTTTCATTAAAGGTGCTTAAAACCACTTTAAAATTACCGTTGCGAGGATGCCTGTATGGGTCTGTACAATTGTGAAATAAAAAATTTGCTGTTTCGGCGGTGGACAATCTTCAGGATGCGCATAACGAACTCTAACTGGAGCTAACAGCGTTTATATTTTCTGTTTCTTTTCTCCGAGAGAATTCGCAAGTTTTGATAGCGTGTTTGTTTGTTTTCTCAGTAACTAAACTATATTACGCTTCCGCTAATGCAACTCATATTGAGGAATAGCTTTAGTTGAATAAAGATAAAGAAGCACCATAGCTTACAACCGTCAAAACACTCGATAGTTGGTTTGTATCCGTGATTTGCATACGTGATCAATCAGGACTGTTTATGTTTCTTCTTGCTTCCAGCTACAACGCAATCATTTTAAAACTGACGGGATTTCGAAGCGCATATAACTGATGATTCATTATACCATAACAGTGCGTAGGAGGGCGCTTCTGTACGAACATTTGTGAGCTTGCAGTATACACGGGGATTGTGGCATTTCAAGAAGGAAAACATTGGGTTCTTAAAATGGGTTTCAAGTATCTATATTTTTTAGATGCAAAATCATCTTATGCTTGGGGTGGTGTCCGTTCCGCTGTGGCCGCACCCGTACTGCGCATGCTCCAAGTCTCCCACTCCACCATGAACGCCTCGGCTAGTTGTAGCGGCAGTGCCACCACTAAAAATCAGGGAAGCCAAACGTAAACGTCCGCGTTAACAAGTGGTAATTGAAATGCCTCGACAACCACCGTCATATAAGTAACATAAAAGAAACGGAAACTCGGTGCTTTCGCGTCCCACCTTGGTTGCCCGTGTAGCGAGTTAATGTGTAACTTTTTTTAGGATATCATAGATACAAACTAGTTTCTCCCAATCACCATTTCTGAACTTTTTTACTTTAACTGTTGCATTATTCTGGCATGCTATCTCATTTCTATGTATCTCTAATGTAAATGGTCTCGCACTTTACTCTATGGCTCGGAAGTTTTGATGTGACCTTGCTGTTATGACGAGTGCACCGACAGTGAGAGGCCTAGTTATAGCCTGGTGTTGCTGTTCACGTGGGGAAAAATTCGACTGCAAAGACAATGTGCACGGCCCGAATAAAATGTAACTGCAGCATACTGCTACAGATATGAAACGCGAGAGCCTTCGTTCGGCACACATGAATTCTTCAACGGAATGACGGAAACAGCCACCCATAGGAAATAAAATGCAGCGTGAAAACTTGGGAGCGCAAGCTCGGAAAGGGAAAACCTAAAAATTCAGCGTATTACTCGAAGCCGTTTGGGCTGCGTACTCATCACTTTAATGAAAACTGTAACAACCAGCAACGCCTAATAATTTGAACTTATGATAATGTTGCGCGTTTTTACCCCGTTTTCACACTGCACTAGAAGTGCCCTAAAGCTGCGGCCGATTTCCCTTTTTCCTGCGAAGTGACAACTTTTAGGTTTAGGCAATTAAAAGATGAAAGACAACGCAGAGTGCTTAGGCGATTAAGCCACGCACGACGTTGTTATATGTTAGAGTTTTTCCGTGAAAAGATGTCTACATTTCACTTTTTGTCTGGTTGCAATAGGTGTACATTCTCGCTCTTCAGCATCGTGAAGGCCCTAAAACAGTCACAATAATTTTCGTAATCCAGAGGTTTTAGTATATGTTAGGCCTTATTTGCAGTGGATGATGCCAATTATCTGTGCCTCAGAATATAACTATTGTATTTTAATTTTCGAGCTAACTTATTTAGAGATTTAGTACGAATTGTTCGATTTAATATAAAAAATCGAACGCCTGACTCCTCAACAAACTGTTTCAGTATTGGCTTTTATTGGGTTATTGAAAAAGCGCATTTATTGTGACAAGGTGGGGAACGTTCATAGCTACGCGTATTCTATTCAAGCATAGCGTAAGCCTAGGCTCAGCATTAGTATTATTCAACTCCTGCATTCTTCGATTGTATGGAGGATATTCATGTCCTCTTGTTATGCTTGTAATTGTTTGCTGCGAACTACGTTTCTTTTTGTTATTTTTTGTGAATAGTCATTGTACTGCTGAACTGCCACTCCCTCGAAAGAGAATAGCAGTATTGTAAATAAACAAATAAAAACTTCTAAGAGCGAAACAAACTTAGTGGATTCTGTACACGACCGTCTATTCACGTGCAAACATTCAATGTTTGTTTTCTGTGACAGCGATGTGAATCGCTTCCGGCTTTTTTACATTGCACAGCTTAAACTATCGCTGTACGTTTACAGTCTGACTTCAAATCAAGTGGACTTTGTGAGCTCGGTAAAGTTATCGTGGATCAGGATGTGCCGGAAGTCCGTCATTCAAGGGGCTTTATACTGTACTTATAACGGCGGTGCGCGGGCTTCACTGAGAGAACTTAGGCTTTTCTGATGGTGGATTTTACCCCAGGTTCTTTTTCACTGAACGGGGCGTCTTTCTCACCCCGTATAGTGAGAACTTCAGTTGCTACATGTACACTTTGCAAACTATTACTCTTTCAGAGAGCCATTGATCTCACTCAAGGGTCGAGACGAACGATGGCGCATATCTCAAAGTGGTACTCGCTACCCATCTTTACCGTTCTTTTGTAGTGTTCTGAAACACAATCAGAATATTTGTAGCCCCATTACGGGCGTAACAACAGTATTTCGGCTTTTCGTATACGATCTACGTGACGAAACGTCAGGCGTGAAAGGGCTACTGATTCGTCCTTGTGGATTTTTTCCCACACACTCAATGCTCCGATTATTTCAAGCGGCAGCGGCGCTCTTAGGTAGGTGAGCCAGACGCATGAATATTAACGCTATTAAATGCGAAACATTTGTTCGCCCACTGCAAGCACCACCTTTTCTATCTATCTATCTATCTATCTATCTATCTATCTATCTATCTATCTATCTATCTATCTATCTATCTATCTATCTATCTATCTATTTATTTATCTATCTATCTATCTATCTATCTATCTATCTATCTATCTATCTATCTATCTATCTATCTATCTATCTATCTATCTATCTATCTATCTATCTATCTATCTATCTATCTATCTGTCTGTCTGTCTGTCTGTCTGTCTGTCTGTCTGTCTGTTTGTCCGTCCGTTCGTCCATCCGTCCGTCGCCCGCCCGCCTACGTAAGGGTTCTCTTGTGATCATCCGGTTAACTTCGGGTGAACCAAAATTAGTATTTGAGGGTAAGAAGGTTAGAGGAATACTACTCCCCGGCCATAGCATGAATATTGTGAAAATCTTGTCGCGTACGTCGTGAAACACTTACCGCATAGCAGTACCGCACACCCGTGGGCGCCTATCTGCCACTGCTTAGCGGGCATGTGCCACAGGTGATTGACAGCTCATACCTACCTGGGAACAGTGAGAACACCCTTAGGTAATTTTAACCCGAGAGTGTTATGGAAAAGACAACTTCAGCTGCAATGACCCGACGAATGCAAAAAAAAATGTCAAGGCCCAAGCATGATTTCAAAAGGACTTGTTTGGGGCGAGTTGGTGATTACTTGGTACAGATAACTGAGGCGCAGAAACATTTCGTGAAACGGGGAGAGCAGAAAAGAAGAAAGAGCAGCGCTAGCTACAGACTGTTTAATGTCAGTCTAAGAAACACGCAGGAAAAAAGAAGACGAATCCTCGCATGCATGCCCAGCCAACAAACGTCATACAGCGCCATGGTCAAGGCAATAAGCGAGTTAAAAACAGAACTTCTGTGAAATAAAACATTATAGGTGTATCCCTGATACAATTGAGCCCTTTCATTTTTATATAAAAAGCTTGCAAGAGTTCTTTAGCTGCTTGTTTGTTACTCTCACCAAGAATAACCATTTTCTCAAACGAAGCCACCCATCTGCAGATTTCACAGAGCACAGGAAGATGCGCATGATGGTATTCGTCCAAACTACAAGCAGGCTCCCTCAATTTGTCAATTGCGCAACGTCCCGCTTGACCTATGAAGATTTTGCCGAAGCTATGTAGGACTCCACGCGTGCATCCGTTCATCCCTCCGTCTGATAGTCTGCCTGTCCATCCGTCCAAGCGTCCGTCCGAGCGTCCATCTAGTGAACACTTGAAGTACCGCAATCTCGCATCCCCTTTGGCACATACCCTAGATCACTAGATGTTCTTTAGATGGACGCTTGGAGCGAGTTTATTCCACCGGTGGCTACTTACAACATCGGAGGTTGTACAGACCCATGCGTTATGGAGCTTCACCCCTTAAACGTAGCATGGCGTCATCACGCTCTCGGTGTTAACAAAGCGCTGACAGCAAAAATTGGTACATACTGTCATTTAGTCTGTGAATTCTCCGCTGGATGGCGGTACTTCTGTATTATGAATATATGACAAAAAGAAGCGACATGGCGGGACATGAAGTGTGGACTAGATGGACGAATGGATGCGCGGATGAATAGGTGGACTGACAGACACACAGACAGGCGGACGAATCGATGCACTCACAAACAGATGCACGAATGGACGCACAAACGGGCTTACGTACGGATGGGCTGACGCACGGACGGATGGATGGATAGACACATGGATGAACACAAGAACGGGCGCACATGCGGACGGAGTGACAGACGCTTTGTCCCACTCATTAACATTCATTCCGTAAATATGCTGTGATTTTTTGTCGTGCAAGTGTTTGCGTTCGGTTGTGTTTTATACAGCGTGATGGGGGCCAACTAGGACGGCGCTTTTGATCTTCACCCCTAAGATCTGGCACCGGCAGCGTTGACCCAACGAACGCATCGAATAAAATACTAGGTCCCAGCAGAAAGCCAGCTACATGATTTTGCGTGGCATTCAAGTATTGTACCAGAGAGCCATGGTGGGCCTCGGTACTGAGTTTAAGGTAGGCACTAATGTTCGTGAAACGTCAATTGTGGTTGCAGTAGTGGCCATCTAATCCTATAAACAATACACACTTACTCCTGTCATACCCTCGTCACGTCGGGTTAACGACAACTGAATTGAAATGCCATCTACTGAAGCTCACTCATCTAGCAGTGTCCAACTCCGCTGTCATTGCTGGCACAAGCGCTGCAGATCCGCCTACCGCTTGTAAGCACTGGCGGCTGAAAAGTACATAATTGAAAACACAACTACACCTGGTTCGCACAATACATGAAAGACGCTTTCTGTGCAGAGAGAGCCTCCGAAGATCTCGCGCCCACGACAAGGAACGGATGTGTCATTGACCACTTCTTCATAACAATTATGTACATTTTTAGTCAACTAGACTGTACGCCATAATTATGTATACATAGGTTCCTCATCTCCACATTAACGGGTGATAATAGGAATAGCTATACTTTTGGTTGTGATGCTGGCATTTCACAGTGATTTGCCCAAGTTAATGAGGTGTCAACAGACAGCAGGATGCACCTAGTATTCGCCCGTCAACATAAGGAAGTTACATATACCTTACAGGTGTACTCGTATTCACAATGTGTGCGCACGTAACCACCATCACGTGATAATGAAACTTTTCCGTCCTATACCACAGTTCATGCTGGTAGTGCGTGACGGCGTGTAGTGCGTATAGCTAACGTCCTTCCAAATTCATGCTTCGCAAAACGTCGATTCCCAAGGTAAGTGGGATGTGCCAATCTTTTCGTGAGACAAAATAGTATTTCAAAAAATCAATGCCCTACGGCACACATCTTTATGCCTTTTTTTCGACTAGTTGTTGGCAAGTGTCACTTGAAAGTTAGGATGTAAGACGAAGTCATGGGCTTGATTTAAATAATTTGAGTATTAGTATGTAGAACATTTACTGCGTTAAGCCTGAGTCTGATACTCTTTATACAGTTTATAAAGCCGCACGAGTAATTCCAGCTTGAGCCTGTCATGGTGATTACACAATAGTTGCAGCACTATAGCAATTTTCTCACGTTCACAGTTAGAGCTGACGTTCTTGAAACACAGCTGTGAACTTCAAATAACGCCAAGAAAACGTCGAGCCAAGAACAAATTAACGTGCAAAATTTAAAACACAGCGCTTAGCTGCGCATTCTCAACTGATCGACACGCTGTGCGTTCAAAAGAATAGCGCATTGGGAAGCCTATTCTTTTACGCTACGTTAACCTCGATATAGAGCAAGAGAAATATTAAAGCGGGTAAAGTTTGGCGCTTAATTAAACTTTATCTCCAACTCTTTCGCACACAACGAGAACTGATTTTACTCCCTTCACTTCTGCCCACTGTCATTCCGAAACCTATTGAGCGCCCCTTTAGGGGTACTAAAAAGCAAACAATGTGTCTAGAATTGTTTTTAGGTTCCTTTTGCAGTTTGCTAATTATATTAACACTTCACTGAATTCTGGCGGTGGGCTTGCTCTGAAACTCATCCAGGAGTACAGAAAACTTGGAAGTGAGAAGAAGGAATGTTTGCTAGTAAACAGATGTCATTTTGGTCTGTTCATAAAAAATATTGCCAGGCCTGCGCGGATTGGGCAGCACCATCACAGCGACAACTAGAATAGTGACCTTTTTACAGCTTCTTGTTGACTCTCTTGGGGCAAGTTGTATGAGTACATGTGTATAAGGTACCCACCATGCCAAAAATAATCGAAACTTTCATGAAGAAAGCAAGTATTTACAGACGATGGTGATGATTGCCTATATAGTCTCACAAGGCAGTAGTGGAGTTGTGTTTATACTAAGGTCCCGGTCTGGGCAAGACTATACTACGAAGTGTGGAGAGACTGGTTTCAGCCCGCTATTGAGGCAGCCATTGGCCTGTTTATTGGCCATTCCACGTTGGTGGGTACATGCCAAGACATATATGAACAAGCGACCAAGCAAGCAAGGCAGCCATTATCGACTACGTTTGCTTTTATTTAGCATACCATCGCTAGCAAGAAAAATATGGTTACGTGAAAATTATACGAGAGCGCAGAAGGCACTGACTTTGACTAGCTTGCCCGCCACCATTGTTTTCTCGGAAGTATGATTCAACTCGTTAAGCAGCAACTTATATTGTATTGGCACTAGTCTGTACCTTACCCACGCATATGTTTCATTATGAGACAATCTGATAAATAGATATATTGTGCTGTGTTGATTAAAAATTTCGATCGCTAATTAGCGCTCTCTTCGTTTGTTTCTTTTTCATCTTCGTGTACTTGCGCTGTTTCAAGACGAAGCTCTGCGTACTCGCCGATATCGCTGCATTGTTTACGTTATGGACCCGTCCCATAAAACGGAGAAAAAAGCATGCGTGACAATACACGTGAACACATACAAACATGCGCACAAACATTCACAAGGGCTTCAACCCCCCCTATCGAGAAGAACTGGAGGAACGCATTACTTGGACATGCACTAGATCCCTGAACAACACCTTGGAGTGTGTTTAGAATTTCGTTAACGATTTAGAGAACTAGGAACTCACTATGGGAAAGCGGAAAGCCGTCCTGTGGAAGCCCATGTTTCTTTACACTGCTGAAGCGAATACTAGGAGCAACGTAGGAAAAAACTTGCTGTTGAATTATGCTCCGCGAATCACCGCATTTGTTCCGGCTCAATCGATCAATTTTCATTATATATGTATACCCGATTGGTCTTCACCCTAATTAAACATTTGCTTCACTATCAAATGCATGCATGAAGTATAACTTTTAACTGTAATTCAAACAGTCGATTAAGTGCCAGTTCTATTTTTAAAAACACGTTTGATGAAAACTGGTAAAACCGAAAGCACGGGGTAAAAAGATTCAAGCGTATATACTTGTCGACCAGAAGTGCGTAGAATAGAAACAGTAATTTGACTCCTTTGCACGTGCCTTTGATAACGTTATGGTTTGTAATGATACCGTCACAATTCATTCATTTACCGAGAAGCTCTAAGAGAAAAAGGTGACGGTGAGGATGATGACGTTTACATTGAATCATAGCAACTCGCAGGGATTAGCCAGAAATGGGGCAAACTAGCCCTATTCACTAAATTCCGCAGTCAATAAGAATCAGCAGTTTTTCTTCGTTCTACAACTGCTCATTATTTAATAACGTTGATTACATATGTTTCGCCTTCAGAGCGGAGAGGTCAATAGGAAGTCACGATATGGGTTGGTCGCAGAATGTTTTGACTTGGATAATGCAAGGCACCTAACGTATCCAAGTTAATGCCTACTCGAATAAATACTCATGAAGTAGTAATAAAAATGTGTTAAAATGTAGCACAAATTTTCCAAATTGCTTGGTTCAGGTGAATAAAGCTATCTAGTCTGCTCAAAATTTTAGAATTCAGTTGATATAAGAGCTTCTATTTGATAAAGTAATCGTGCTTTTGGGACGGAGAGCCCCAACCATTATCATTAGTAGTAGTAGTAGTAGTAGTAGTAGTAGTAGTAGTAGTAGTAGTAGTAGTATTAGTAGTAGTAGTAGTAGTAGTAGTCATCATCATCATCAGCCTGTCTACGTCCACTGCAGGACAAAGGCCTCTCCCATGTTCCGCCAGTTAACCCAGTCCTGTGCTTGCTGTTGCCAATTTATACCCGCAAACTTCTTAATCTCATCTGCCACCTAACCTTCTGTCTCCCCCTACCCCGCTTCCCTTCTCTGGGAATCCAGTTGGTGACCCTTAATGACCAGCGGTTATCCTGTCTACGTGCTACATGCCCGGCCCATGTCCATTTCCTCTTCTTTATTGCAGCTATGATATCCTTAACTCCCGTTTGTCCCCTAATCCACTCTGCTCTCTTCTTGTCTCTTAAGGTTACACCTACCATTTTTCTTTCCATTGCTCGCTGCGTCGTCCTCAATTTAAGTTGAACCCTCTTTGTGAGTCTCCAGGTTTCTGCTCCGTAGCTAAGTACCGGCAAGATACAGCTGTTATATACCTTCCTCTTGAGGGACAGTGGCAATCTACTTGTCATAATTTGAGAGTGCCTGCCGAATGTGCTCCACCCCATTCTTATTCTTCTAGTTACTTCAATCTCGTGGTTAGGCTGTGCGGTTATTACCTGCCCTAAGTAGACATAGTCTTTTACAACTTCAAGTGCACTATTACCTATCGCAAAGCGCTGCTCCTTTCCGAGGTTGTTGTACATTACTTTCGTTTTCTGCAGATTAATCTTAAGACGCACCTTTCTGCTCTCCTTGTCTAACTCCGTAATCATGACTTGCAATTCGTCCCCTGAGTTACTCAGCAATGCAATGTCATCGGCGAAGCGCAGGTTACTGAGGTACTCTTCATTAACTCTTATCCCTAACTGTTCCCATTCTAGGCTTCTGAAAACGTCCTGTAAGCACGCAGTGAATAGCATTGGGGAGATTGTGTCCCCCTGCCTTACACCCTTCTTTATTGGTATTATGTTGCTTTTTTTATGAAGCACTATGGTAGCAGTTGATCCCCTGTAGATTTCTTCCAGAATGTTTATATATATTTCGTCTACGCCCTGATTCCGCAGTGTCTGCATGACGGCTGATATTTCTACTGAATCAAACGCCTTCTCGTAATCTATGAAGGCTATGTATAGTGGTTGGTTATACTTTGAGCATTTCTCTATTACCTGATTGATAGTATGAATGTGGTCAATTGTTGAGTAGCCTGTTCTAAACCCTGCTTGTTCCTTTGGTTGATTGAATTCTAATGTTTCCTTTACTCTGCTAGCAATTACCTTTGTAAATAGCTTGTATACTACAGAGAGCAAGCTGATCGGCCTGTAATTCTTCAAGTCCTTGTCATCTCCTTTCTTATGTATTAAGATGATGTTAGCGTTCTTCCAAGACTCTGGTACTTTTCCCGTCAGGAGGCACCTCGTAAATAGAGTGGCTAGTTTTTCTAACACAATCTGTCCTCCATCTTTCAGCAGATCTGATGTTACTTGATCCTCACCAGCAGCTTTGCCTCTGTGCATGCTCTCCAAAGCTTTTCTGACTTCTTCTATCATTACCGGTGGGGTGTTGTCTGGGTTACTGCTAGTTCTTATAGCATTAAGGTCGTGGTTGTCTCGGCTACTGTACAGATCTCTGTAAAACTCCTCCGCTATTTTAACTATCCTATCCATATTGGTAGTTAATTTGCCTTCTTTGTCCCTTAGTGCATACATCCGCCTTTTGCCTATCCCAAGTTTCCTCTTCACTGCTTTGACGCTTCCTCCGTTTTTCAGAGCGTGCTCAATTCTCTCCATGTTATACCTTCTTACATCGCATACTTTACGTCTATTAATCAGCTTCGAAAGCTCTGCCAGTTCTATTTTGTCTGTTGTACTTGACACTTTCATGATTTGACGCTTCTTAATTAGGTTCTTCGTTTCCTGGGAAAGCTTGCCGGTGTCCTGTCTAGCTACCCTGCCTCCAACTTCCACTGCACACTCCGTGATGATACTCGTCAGATTATCATTCATTGTATCTACGCTAAGGTTTGTTTCCTCGCTAAGAGCAGAGTACCTGTTCTGCAGTGACACTCTGAATTCCTGTAATTTCCCTCTCAGTGCTAGCTCATTGATTTGCTTCTTGCGTATCAGTTTCTGTCGTTCCTTCTTCAAGTCTAGGCGGATTCGAGCCCGTACCATTCTATGGTCACTGCATCTTACCTTGCCAACCACTTCCACATCCTGCACGACTCCTGGGTGTGCAGTCATTATAAAGTCTATTTCGTTCTTATTTACGCCATTAGGGCTCCTCCATGTCCACTTGCGGTTTTCTCGTTTTCGGTAGAAGGTATTCAAAATACGCAGATTATTGCGTTCTGCGAATTTTACTAGTAGCTCTTCTCTGGCGTTTCTAGTGCCGATGCCATAATCTCCTACTGCCTGGTCTCCAGCCTGCTTCTTCCCTACCTTTGCATTAAAGTTGCCCATTACTATAGTATACTGTGTTTTCACCTTACTCATTGCCGATTCCACGTCTTCATAGAAGCTTTCAACAGAAGCGTCATCATGGCTGGATGTAGGCGCGTAAGCCTGTACTACCCTCATTTTGTATCTTTTATTCAGTTTAATTACAATGCCTACCACCCTTTCATTAATGCTATAGTAATCCTCTATGTTGCCAGCTATGTTTCTGTGAATTAGGAACCCTACTCCCAGTTCTCTTCTGTCTGCCAAGCCCCGATAGCAAATGACGTGCCCATTCTGTAGCACAGTATAGGCCTCATCTGTCCTCCTAACCTCACTCAGCCCTATTATATCGCATTTATAGCCTTCTAGCTCCTCGAATAATACAGCTAGACTTCCCTCACTAGATAACGTTCTAACGTTAAACGTTGCTAAGTTCAAGTTCCAATGGTGGCCTGTCCGTATCCAGAGATTCCTAGCACCCTCTGCTGCTTTGCAGATCTGACCGCCGCCGTGGTCAGTTGCTCCGCAGCTGGTGGGGACTGAGGGCCGTGAGTTAATTGACGAATGCCTACGGGAGGGGGTAGCCAGATACTGCACCAGGGTGGCCAATCCTTCTCTGGTGAGATCATCGGTGCGTACCGGCTTTAAGCCGGTACGCAGTAGTAGTAGAAGTATAATTTATTTCTTGGAATAAAACAAAAAGTAACCCAGGAAAAAGGCATTAAATAGGCACGAGAAAAAGCCCGCCATCGTGGTCCAGTAGCTATAGTACTTGGCTGCTGACCCGCAGGTCACGGGATTGAATCCCGGCTGCGGCGGCTGCATTTCCAATGGAGGCGGAAATGTTGTAGGTTCGTGTGCTCTGGTTTTGGTGCATGTAAAGAGCCCCAGGTGGTCGTAATTTCTGAAGCCTTCCACTACGGCGTTGAGAAATTCATATCGTTGTTTCGGGACGTTAAATTTCGCATATCAATCATCCACGCCTGAGAAAAGCCTCTGCACCTGAAGTTCGCTACCGATAACAGAAAAGTTTTCACGTATCACATATCACAAGAGCCCTAATAAAAGAATACGGCAATCAAAGTAAAAAAAACAAGCAACACGTGATAAACCTAACATACTGATAAGTGCAATGACTAAAGAAGCAGAGATGAACCGATGCCTAAAAGAAAGTGCGAGGAAAGAATACTTTGAATGTAGGCGTGCGCGCTGAGCTCAACAAACGACACTACTGAAATCCACGCCCTCATGCTTAGCAGCGTGATACCTTGCCCGTTGAGCTTTCACGGCAGGCATGGGTTTGTATTTCACGCGCGCCAACCAACAAGCTCAGCAAGGAATTGTTTTTTTGCGAGCCTATTTTGTGTTAACAACCCACGCACAGGATGCATTCCAAACGTGCACAAAAATACATGCACGCACGTACGCACACTTTTCCACAAACACCAGCGTTTTGCGATAGTAATGAACGTGAGCATTGAATGTGTGTGCACATATAATAATAATTGTTGCGGTTTAACGGCCCAAAATATAGTTATTATAAAGAGAGACTTCGTAGTGGAAGGCTGTGGAGATTTCGACCTCCTGGCGTTCTTTAACAAGCACCTAAAAATATAGGAACACGAGCGTCAAGCATTGTCTCTTTCGAAAATGCGGCTGTCATGACCGCGATTCCATCTCACGACATGTGGGCCCGCAGCCGGCTGTTTAGCTACTAGACCACCTCAGCGACCTGCACATATTTCATTAGTGTCTAAAGTAGTTATCCTTCATAACGACGTTTGGTTTCCCAAGTAAACCTGGGACATTCAGGTGACGGAGGTCGCGTCGCCTTCTTCGGGTGAAGCTCCTCTTAGTCTAACCTTGTCCTGCGTCAGGCGTAACCAGCCAGACGGACAGACGGACGCACAGAGGGACAGACAGAGAGACAGACGGACAGACAAGCGTGCAGACGGAGAGACACACATGGACAGACAGGGACACGTACAGACAGACAGAGACACACGCACAAACGGACAGACAGAGAGACAGACGGATGGACGCTTCGACCCACTTATCAGTATTCACTCCGTTAATATGCTGTGATTTTTTTCAATAGCTTTTTTGTAGATTTTGTTCACCAGTAGAAATGTTGAATGTGTCCTAACGCTCCCTCTTGCACATTGAGGTCACGCTCGTTGCGGCCTTCCTGCCAAAATGAGATGGTCCACGATCTTGCGTCAAGGCGTCGCCGTGAATGTGGTCCGCATTCGGCACGATTTGTCTCCAAGGGAGCAGAAACACGTCGTATGGTGATTTGTAACCCTACGTCATCGGCCACAGCCGTATTCTGCAGGCCATGCACTCATGCGCAATCGCCTCGGTGCACTCATGCGCATGCGCCGCGTAATCTGTGACGAGCGTACGCTCGTCACCGATGACGCGGTGCATCATGCCAGGCTGGCCGACAAATTGATCGCTGTTGATAACAGCTTGAGCCAGTTCCGCTCGCACAGTGCTGCGCAAAGCAGCGACAGAGGTATCTGGAACTCGACCGTTACGAACGCTGCGAGGTAAGGCTTGTCTGTTTGTTAAGGGGCGTTTGTAATTGTTAGTCGGCCTAGTTATACTAATTCAATGTTCCTCGTGTTTCTTCTCTACGTTAGGGGATTTGCTAACGCGGACACGATGAGCGGTAACTTGGACGAGTGCCATTTGCCCGAGCTTTAGTGTTAACGCTGACTGGCAAATGTGGGTTTTGGTGCCTTCGCTTTGCGCATCGCAAGAACCATGCATAACGAAAACCGGATGCTTTTTTTTCGGCCGTCGTCACTAGTAGAGTGTGTTGTGTTTGCTTGAGGCTGCGACACGACTTGCTGAAGATAAAAAAATTACTAATTTTGCCTCATGCTACGAAGGAACAGTACTATTGTGAGTCGACCTGCGATGATGAACAACTCCCAGTATTACGTTTGTTTCGATAATTTTGTGCAATGTCCCATTTATGGCAATGTAGGTCAGGTGGGCTGGTCAAGGAATTCAAGTTATCACCGGTGAGATAGTACTTGGAAAAATGCGATAACTTTCACTGAAGGGGGCAAGCTGATGGCTTCACTCTATCGACGGTAAAGAAGATTGTTTGCCGAGGCAGCCTACTGTGTCGGTACTGTAGCTTCTATAACAGTCGCGCAGGGGATAGCGAATGCCGGCTGTCTTTTTGAATTGCCGTAAGCATTTGAAACTTTAAAATAGATGATGGTCCATCTCATGCGATAAACGGGTTGGTGTTTTGGAAAATATAGACGGCTTGTAGGTGCTTGGGCTGAACTGGGTGACAGTACCGAGTTGATGAATGAGGCTTTCTTTTCCAGTAATTAGAGGGGGAATACTAGGAGATAATAATGCGACGTAGTTATGTTATGAAGTCCAGCGGCCGAGGAACCACATTTTAAGATTGTCACTTCCAGTGATTGTGTCACTTTGCGTGAGGTGGAACCTGCACGTACTATGCGACCAAAGTGGCAAGCCCAGCTTCTTTCACGAATACATCAGCGTGCGCCAGAAGTGGTATCAAGGTGATATTTTTACCATTTGAAATGAGGCCACAAGTATATGCACTCAGGTTGTGTACTTCAGCGTATACAAACAGAGTGGATTCGCCGGTCGCCCGAAACCTGAACCAGCGTGTCACTTCACTTACGCATGCATCGCCACTCATTCCAGCATAATTTAGGGTGCTCGCTAGGATTGCGACTGAACTAAGGTAGTTTTGTCGTCGGAAATGCAGTGAGTCAAGAAACAACCAACCCATTTCGGAATGATTACTGCACCAAGGCACGGCATGTGCCAAACAAGTGGATGGCTGAGAGTAACACTGTTTTAGCAAATGAAGCTCCTGGCCGTTAGAAGACAAAAATAAGATAATATTTGACGGATTGCAATATGATGTGCAGCCAAACCGTTCGATTAGCTGCGCATTCGAGCAGGGTGTGCCGACTGCGACCTTCGACCAGGAGGGACTCGGATAATCTAAGGCGAAATTTCGCGTTCATTGTCGCCTTGTAATTCAGAAGAGCTTTGACGGTGGGTGTAACAGTGACGACAAAATAAGGGCGGTCACGTGCCATAACCGTAATGACCGAAGGTTTCGGGTTATCTCGCGTTAGTTGGTTGACGGTTATGACGCCGCACTTTCTTGCGAGCGTCAGGGGAAAGGCGAAGGAGAGATATTGCTGCTTACGTGAACAAATCTTTACTGTGGCCGAAACAACGATGTTTCGCAAAACATGAGGGCAGTTGATGTCCCGAGCCCCCATCCTTCTATAAGAAAATTGTAAAGGAAGTTCTGTATTGGGGTGGTGTTCGTCTCTGCCATCGACGAATTGATTTTGTTTGGGTCACATTTTAGACAAATGAGAAGCCTTATGATTAGTGGCGACTGAAGCGGGGTAATTGAGAATTGCAATTGTGACGACATATGCGCTTCCGAATGCACGATGGATAGATGACACAATGAGATAGACAACCCACGTTCCGCTTGTGCAATGCACTGTTTAGGGGCTACATGGCTGCACGTAAGCAAGCACGAAATGGGAGCCTTTTGTTGGAAGATTATTTTTACATCTGTGCAGTGACGAAGTGTCATAACAAGCAAGAGAATCTGTCAACCTCGACTTGAGTCACCTAGTATTGAAGTGGGTAAACGGAAGCGTTTCCAGGAACGGCTGTGGGTATAGAAAGATTTGCGAAGTGTCGTGGACAAGTCATACGATTTCATTCCTGTTGCTGAAAGAGTTATAACTAACTGCGAAGACATAGAGTATGAGGACAATTGTTTAACTAATGACTTGTTATGAAGGTCAACTGTTTAGATTTGTGGCCTCAATGAGGAAAGCAGTGGAGCTTGTTCAATGACGACGATGCCACGTGCGAGCATTCATCTATACAACACGCAGTACAAATATAAACATTCAGTCTGCAGAGCCTCCATTTTTATGAGGACTCAGTAACGCCATCAACGCATAAACTTGTACGAATGGAAGGCTAGAACACCGACGGGAATGTGCACTAATGCTGGCAACAGAGGTTGCACGCGAAAGACAGAGCTTCGAGGACTTGAACGTTTTACGAAGTACCGGCGAGAACACGCAACAAGCGTTTTTAACCCAACATGCATGGTGTATGTGTCGCTACCCGAAGGAGGATGGTCACAATGAACTTATTTAGCGAAGCACACTGCCTCTAGCTTGTGTGCACCAAGCCTTGTCGAACTGAGTGGTAGCAGTATGCAGATATGGCAGCCCACCAATTTCAAAATGGCACATATATAGGTGGGAAGACTCATATTAACAACAAAACAGTGAAACATATTGATGCATCACCCTAAAAAATTTTACACCCTAAAAAGTGTAAAACAGGTGTACGCATTAAAAGCAGCCTTATGAACACCCTTTCAACGCCCCCTTTTGAAATTTGAGGTGTTCGTAAATAAAACACTCTCAAAACACCCCATTCACACCCTTATATTTGGGGTGTAATGAGCAAGGCTACAAATAATTGAGTGATATGTGGGGTTCAACGACCCAAAACCACCAGACGATTATGAGAGACGCTGTAGTAGAGGGCAGCGGACATTTCGACCACCTGGAGTTCTTTAACGTGCACCCAAATCTGAGCACACGTGCCTACAAGGCTACAAATGCACGACATTTTCGGGCCGTTTTGCTTATACTCTAAGTCTACGTTAACCATCTTGATACCAGCAAGGCTCCCACTACTAGCTGCTTGCGAGTCTAATAATGAATCGAAGCAGAAAGTAATGTCACCGAATCGCAGTTTTCATCGATAAAGCACGCAAACTACGATAAGATGGAAGATACAATAGGAGCGACGCTTGCTCAATAGAGTAAGGGCCAATTCTCCTGTACCTGTTCCTTTCATCTGTGTCATTTGCGTAATTAGTCAACACTCACAAAGTACACTGATTTACCTGAACAAGCTAACGTTGCGCACATTGGTGTAGCGATGCATAGAACACCCCCCCCCCCCCGCCGTACCCCATAAGATCGAAGCTTTTAAAGCTGGAGATGAAACAACCACCGCCTGCAAAAAAAAAACAGCACAGTTGTTTAGCCATAACCACCACGTCAGCAAGCCATCGGGTCCCTTAAAAACGAACATTGACTTCATGTATTTTTAGCAGGCACATTTTATTTAATTACTGTAGCGAATGTTCATCTTCATGTGTCCTTAAGAGTGCGTCATATAAATTAGGAAGAGCACACCGACCATAAAGAAAAATGCAGAATAAGGACATTTCGGTGACCTTGACGCAGCCTTGCTCACAATGACGGGAGCCTTGAGGCCTAAATTGCGAACAGAAAGTAGCAGCAGGTCAGTATTTTTATTTACTGCGTGCCAGAGCGTTCCTGTTCTTTCTTGTTATTGCTTGCTGCATAAAAGCGTGCAGATGCGCGTATGCGCTGTCGTCTTCGTCTTCCTAGTAGTACGCACGTGGCAATATGTTCTCATCGAATAGTGTGACGACCGATTCATGCAATGTTGCAATGTATTTACCGAAATGAAAGTGCTGATAAAATATCGCCTGCGTGACCTTGAATGTGCAGTCCCTAAAGACCCATAGAGCTAAGCAAAAAGCATCAGCTTAGCTTTTTTACCTAAATTCGCTACATTAGGCCGGTAAAGGTGCGCTAAACATATCTCCTGAATATTACAAATGCGCGTTCTGACTAGTAGCTCGAGCTGGCCGCACTGCACCGTCACAAAATTCACTGCGATTCAGATGCACTGTTAAAGAACGAGTATAACGCAACAAATCCCTGCCGCAAAAAAAAAAGCAGCGCCCGCGTTATCAGCAGAGGGCCGGAGCGAGCATTAAACCGCATCTAGCCAGTCTGAGAGCACCAGAAGGCGCCATCAAGTCTCGTCGCCTAGACAATCTTGGCTGCCCGCCTTCCTCCGTGGCTGCCCGGTATTGCTGCGCGCCGGGCGCACAGCGCAGGAAAGGGGTCGACGTCGTCTTGCATGTCACTGCGTACGCTGGCGATAAACCCTCCCGTGTGGTGCGCGTGGCTTCTCGATCAGTAGAGTTTATTAGTCTGTGTTTAGTTTGAAATGTGCCTGCGCTCTGTGCTCCACCAGTTTGTTCTGTCAGTGCTGATTATTGTGAAGGTGCACCATCCTGAAGACTGGACCTGTGGATTCATATTGTGGAGCACTCGAAGT
Organism: Rhipicephalus microplus; assembly: GCF_043290135.1. Lineage (NCBI taxonomy): Eukaryota > Metazoa > Arthropoda > Arachnida > Ixodida > Ixodidae > Rhipicephalus > Rhipicephalus microplus. The sequence goes on from NW_027464588.1 coordinate 14,512,301, forward strand.
GAAATAGTGAGTAGCGCTCTCACGTTGTTCCGTTCAGCGCTTTGTTAACTGCGTGAGCACGAGAATAACGCCTTCAAACACTTTTGTTTTCAACTAGTTGATGACAAATCAGCATATGTTTCCTTAGCAAGAATATTTGTCCGAACTGTTTCACGCGGATGATGGCGAAGTGTGATTGTGGGCAAGTTTTTTTGTTTGTTTAGATTGTTTGGAGTACAAAGCAGGGTGAGCGTGCGCCGCTGAGGTTCAGCGAAGAAATTGAACAGATTTTTGCAGTGCCCTTTGTTGGCAGCCGTTTTTAACGGGGCCCGCTCGTGCTGCACATAAATTTTAGTTTACTAATTAATACATGTGTGGGGACGGCGCCTGTTAGCTCTAAGCATCAACCGTATGTAAGACGCATATGCTTGGGCATGTCTGTAGTTCATTTACTTTCTTTTTTTTCTTATTGCACAAAAAGACCAAGAACAGAAAACAAGGGCGTGGTGTCTATGTCGTTCTTTTCGGTTCTTTTTCGTTTTGTGCGGTAACGCTACCGTGATAACTCGGGTTGATGCATCGGGTGACAACACAGCATATTGTTTCGCGTTTGGTGCACCTCGTGAAGTTTGCCTACTTGCTAATACATTCAATTTCGTTAAATTTGTCTGCACCGGTATCTTCGTTCACCCGCAACGTAGCGTGACACTGCCGACAGCCGTGTCTATGTAGCGGATCGAGCACTGAAGCTGGACTTTTGTTTGAACAGACCTTTAGTATGTGTGTGTGGTCGAATTGCCTACTTGAACAGCGCAAACGCTTGTTTGAACATAACTGCTAACGTTCGAGCACATTTTATTCAGATTGTTTCCATCATGTGTAACTTTCAAAATATTCTTGTTCTTCAGAGTTTTATTGCCATCGCCTCGCTCTGGCGTTTAACTTCGCTAAGTACTTCAGACGTTAAATGTATTTTCGCTATGTGAAGCGTATTATTAGTTTTTTGTAGCACAAAACACTTTAATGTTTTACATACTGCACGGTCTCTAAGCATGTGTTGCAGCCAAAATGTAAGAATAGGCAGCATATCTATCTGGGAACACAACACGCACAGCCACTGAACAGCCTACGCTGCATCGGGAAGGAGTTATGCTTTCTCACCCTGACAGCTTGATTGAAACAAATGGCCCTAATTTAGCAGTATGCAATGGTCATTGAGTGAAGTTAACAGGGTCACTTTATTGGACATTTCCCAGCCAATTTTGCGGCTATGGCAAATGTGTTTGAAAAAAAAATCTTGCTGATTTAATGCACTGAAAACAGTGAACTGCTTGAATATTTCGGAGAGAAAAAAGTTTTTGGTCATGTGGTTGCCTTTCAAACTTTGCAGACTGTTGTATGAGTGTTCTGTGAAAAAAAATTATTTTACAAGTTCCGCACCTTTTTTTATACCAAGTTTGGTACACGTTAAGTAAAGGGGCTCATGTAAGGTGTTCGAAACTCAGCCCTAATAATACAAATTTTTGGCCACATACGTCTGCAAGAATTAGCCAAAGTGTGTTCTGTTTGCATTTTCTCATTGCTATACTGCACTTTGTATGAATATCTGAGCTGTGACTACTTACTTCACCAAAAGATATTTTGATGAACAATTATTTTTAGACATCTTAAGCGGTTAACCTCTACGAGAAAAGATCACTCATTTCACAGAATTGTCATTTTTGTCCATATTGAGACGCAATTTGCACCATGTGGTGGTCCAATTAAAAATCACCTTTTACCTAAATTGAAAGCAAATAAACAGTTCTTTGTATGTGACAAGTTCAATCACTACAATTTCTATTTCAAGGAATAAATTTTTTTAATGTTCCCAAACGGCAATGGGGAACTTCGAGGCGTCGGCTGCCAGATGACCAAATAGCGAATGGGGAACTTGGAACTTCAAAAATCATTTAGGGGCAAAGCTCATGAGGCTGTAGGTCGTTCCTTCCTCTGTAGTCGTACTAGTATTATGTAGCCACTTGATGAGTTGCACGATAGCGTTAGTGATTTTGACAGCATATACACGGACAAAATCATATTCGTGAAGGGAATCGTTCGTCCGAACATTGTGCTTTCGTCTCTGCATCCATCCGTCTGGGCTTCCATGTGTTGGTCTGTCTCTGAGTCCGTCCATCTTTCTGTTCGTCCATACTGGCGTCAGACTGTCTGTCCATCCGTTTGTGCGTCGAGACGGACGAACGCTACGCCCCACTCATCATCATTCACTCCGTGGATATGCTGCGATCTTTTTCTCAAAACATAAATTTCTATGACAAAATTTGGCACATGAAAATAACTGTTTATTTGCTTCGATTCACGTACAAATTCTATTTTAATTCAACCACCACGTGGTGCAAGTTGCGTCTCATTATAGACAAAACAATTGTTTTGTGAAATTTGCGATTTTTTTCTCGTAAAGTGTGACAGCTTGAGAGGTCTAAAATATTTTTTTCTCCAAATATACCTTATATGGATTAAGTATTCACTCCTCAAATATCCATTCAAAGTGCAGTATTGATATAGAGAAATGCAGATATAACACATTTCGGCTAAATTATTTGAGGCGTATGTGGTCGAAAAATGGTAATAATATTACTGAGCTTCAAACACTTTACGGAAGCCCTTCACTTAACTTGTAGACAGAATTCGGCACGGAAGAAGAGATACTTAAGAACGAATTTTTTTCACAAAGATCCAGACGAGATTCCGGGAAGTTCAGGAGGCATCCACGTCACCAGTAAATTATTTGTCTGCGAAATATTCTAGCAGTTACCCTCTTTAGGGTAGTAAAATCAGCGCGATTTTTTTAAATACATTTGCAGGGGTCACCAAAATGGCTGGGACGTCTGTTGTGGAATGACCCAATAGCCAATTCCATTATATAATCGTGTCAATGTGAGCCAGTTCAAGAACACTAGTATCATTTGCATCTTAATACGTAACTCTACATTACTTAAATTTACAAGTTACCTGCACTGAATACCTTCTCAATGCGCATACCGTCATGTATGTTAAGTGGCATTGTGCTTTTTTGCAATACAGATAAAATATGTATGTGTTCTTACGCGTCGTACTGTATTCCTTTTAATAAACTAATCGAATGAGTACCATGGTAGATCTGCAGAAATACACATGCAGCTGTGTTGATGCACACTTAGGCATAGAACTTGACATTCACTTAAGGCCCGCGTACTCAGATTTGGAGGAGGAAGCAACAAAAAGGGAGAAGGCAGGGAGGTTAACCAGAAAGACATCCGGTTGGCTACCCTACTCTGGGGGATTAGGGAAGGGGACAAGAAAGACGAGAGAGAAGAGAGGGAAAAGAAAAAAAGGATGAGGGAGAGACTGACAGTAATTTCACTGCAGCTTGTAGAACTCTACCGCATGTCAGAGGCGTTCCCACAAGCCTGTCTTTCTCAGGAAACACAGCAGGGCTTGCACTGCCTTGTGGGCTGTCGAGGCATGTGGACGTTGCCGTAATAGCACCTGCACAGTAAGAGGCGGATCATCCAGTCGCCGCATTGCGTTGGCAAGTACTTGTCTATCTGAGGCAATTTGAGGACAATGGCACAGCAGGTGTTCGATATTTTCGTCGGTGCCGCAAACATCGCACGCCGCACTGTCAGTAATTCCGATTACGTGGTATAAGCTTTCGTGAAAGCAACTCCCAGCCAAAGGCGATAGAGAAGCAAAGCTGCACGTCGATGTAGGCCGGGTGGAGGCCGGAGTTGTAGTGAAGGGTCGAGCTCGTGCAGTCTTGTACGTCGTATGCTTGGTGTGTTCCACTCAGTCAGTGTGAGACTGCGGGCCAGTTGACGAATCTGCCTCGCCGCATCCGCTCTTGAAAGCGGAATCGGAACGCTGTTCGCTTCTTTATGTGACGTGCGAGCAGCATGATCTGCAGAATCATTGCCGTCTATACCACTATGCCCAGGTAACCACTGAAAGACGATGTCATGGCCTTTTTATATTAAAAGATGGTGAAGTTTCACGGTTTGGTAGGTCAACTGGTCGTGGCATCCGCGACGGAGAACTGATATCAGACATGTAACGCTGGTTTTGAGTGAGAAAACACAGCCCATTTACCTGGTCTTTCTTCTGAATTGATGTGTTCCAGTGCATTGCGCAGAGCCTCGAGTTCTGCCGTCGTTGAAGTTGTCACATGTGAAGTCTTAAAACACAGAGTTACCCCTTGTGATGGTATGATCACTGCTCCACCTGAACTAGACGGCGTAGTAGAGCCATCCGTGTAAATGTGCACGTGGTTACTGTAGTTTTGTTCTAGTAGGAATAGACTCAGTTGTTTCAGGGCATGTGTCGGTAAGTCCGATTTTCTCCTCATTCCTGGAATCATTAAATGAACTCGCGGCCGGCTCAAGCTCCAAGGAGGAAGCAGTGGCTTTAATGCAGGTGCGTATGTCTCGGCAAACGATGAACGATGCTTGTAGACAATAGTGCCGTATGTCGTGCGGGGCCTTTCAGCAGCTAGGCTCGCCAGGTGGTGAGAAGGGGTCCTGGCATAATGCCTGCGGTGCATGCGCATTGTCTCGGTAATAATATGCGTATTTATCGAGTGATCTTGAGCGATGGCAATGGTTTCAGCCGTTGAAGCACTGCGGGGTAATCCAAGGTATATCTTATGTGCTTGGGCTTGAATGCTCTGAATTGCGCGCAGGTTGGTCTTGCCGGTGTTAGATATTGCAGGTAAGCTGTACCGTAAGAATCCGATAAACATCACTCTGTACAGTTATAGCATGGATGGTATGGGCACTCCTCAATTCTTTCCTGCAAGGAATTTGAACATGTGGCTTGTTGTGATCCACCGCTTCTTCACATAGTTCACGTGTGGAGTCCACGACAGGTTTCTATCTATTATGACTCCCAAGAACCTGTGGCTTCTGCTGAACGATATGTATTCTTCATTAATCGATATTCTGTAAGCAGACATTGGTTTCCGCGTGAACGCTACCACTGCACATTTTCCGCAGGACACCTGGAGACATTGTTTACGAAGATAGCATGACGTCGTTGTAGCAGCCTTCTGAAGGCGGGCGCGAAGCTGAGGCCTTGTCACACCTGATGTCCAAATGCAGATGTCATCAGCATAGACAGAAAGTTCTACAGTGCTAGGTAGCTGCTCGACTAGACCAATGAGAGTTAGGTTGAAAAGGGCCCCGCCGCGGTGGTCTAGTGGCTAAGGCACTCGGCTGCTGACCCGCAGGGCGCGGGTTCGAATCCCGGCTGCGGCGGCTGCATTTCCGATGGAGGCGGAAATGTTGTAGGCCCGTGTGCTCAGATTTGGGTGCACGTTAAAGAACCCCAGGTGGTCTAAATTTCCGGAGCCCTCCACTACGGCGTCTCTCATAATCATAGAGTGGTTTTGGGACGTTAAACCCCACATATCAATCATCATCATTAGGTTGAAAAGGGTAGGGCTTAGTACTCCTCCCTAGGGAACTCCTCGGCTGCTGTAATAATCAGGTGTTGGGCCATTCGCTGTCATCACGTAAAATGATCTCAGCTGTAAGTAGCTGTACACCCACATATATATCTTGCCACCAAGACCTACTGTTTCCAAAGCACCAAGGATGGCTTCATGGGTGACATTGTCGTAAGCCCCCTTAACGTCTAGAAACAGGGTGGCGCACAGTCTCTCACAGGCTTTCTGGTGTTGAACATATGTCACCAGATCAACAACGTTGTCGATTGACGAAGGGCCGCGCCTGAATCCGGTCATGGATACTGAATAGATTTCATAGTGCTCTAAATACCACTCCATTCGTGTTAGAATCATTCGTTCCATCGTTTTTCCCACATAACTGGCAAGTGCGATAGGACGGTATGAGACAATATCCAAAAGAGATTTACCAGCCTTTAGAAGTGGAATGAGGCGACTTGACTTCCATCCCTGGGGAACCGTACCAGTCTGCCAAGAGTCGTTGTATAGGCGTAAGAGTGCCTTCCAAGCTTCGTCTCCAAGATTACAAAGGGCACGATAGGTAATGCCGTCAGGTCCGGGTGCTGAAGAACGTCTGCACAGAGCCAGTGCCGCCTCTAACTCATCCATAGAAAACTGGCATTCCATGCGGGGATCACGTGAGGGTGGTGGGTTGTCAAATGTTCCCGTTCTTGATACTGTGAAATTGGAATCACCGGCAATTTTTTGACAGAAAGATTCTGCGACGTCAATCTCTCTGCATCGAAGGTGAAGTGCCAGAGATGTAAACAGGTGTCGCTGACCCAAGGTTGTGCTAAGACCCCGGACAGTTCGCCATATCAGTGATAGGGGCTTTCGTGGATCCAATGACTCGCAAAAGGATGTCCAACGTCGCCTAGCCAGTTTATCCATGTGCCGCTGCATTTTCTTTTGAATGCGTCTAGCCAGCCTCAAATCATCCATGCACTTTGTGCGTCGGTACCTTCGTTCTGCACGACGGCGTATTGTGCGAAGTTTCTCAAGCTCGATGTCGAAATCGGTGCGCTTGTGATTAGTCAAATGTGTATGCGTGGTATTCTGCAGGACATCCTTTATCGAGTCCTCTAGGTTATATTTATTATTTATTTATTTATTTATTTAATGCCTACTGCAGACCTTCACAGGTCCAAGCAACTGATGATGAGCCGTCGGTACAGCAGTCTTCCATTAACATTTTGAATTTCGGCCAATCGGTGTACTGAGGCCTCTTGAGGACTTGGAGCTGGTGAAACCTTCTATACACAGGTAAGATGGTATATGGTCACTGCCCTGCGTTTCCAGATCCGAAAACCAGTGCACTTTTCTGGTAAGTGAGCGAGAAACCAATGTAAGGTCCAGGCAGCTGCTATAGGCTGATCCGCGTAAATACGTAGGGCTTCCATCGTTACAAACGCAGAATTCGTTCTCCGAGGCTAAGGACACCAATTTTCTTCCTCTAGAGTTGTTCCTGGAGCTTCCCCATAGGAAATGGTGGGCATTGAAGTCGCCAGTGATCACCCATGGCCTTGGAGTCGTTGTCAGAATACCGCGTAAGCGCTCGCAGTCAAGGCAGCTTGATGGAGATAAGTAAGCTTCGATAATCGTGAAACCAACCTTATCCTTCTTTACAGTAAGGCACACATACTGAATCCCTTCATCAGGCGAGACTCGGTGGTGAACGTGAGGTCATGGCGCATGAATACAATAACTTTGCTGCAGTCTCTTTTAGTGGAGGACATAAAGCACTCATATCCTGACAGCTTGATTGAAGCACACAGATTGGGTTCACAAATCACGATAATGGGGAAGCGGTTCACAAATACAAACTGTCTAAAGTCAGACATGCGCGACTTCTGTCCTCTGGCGTTCCACTGAAAGACAGATGCAATCCTGATTTCCGCTCGAAACGACGCTGCCTCGCTGGCCATGGTTTTACCTTAGAGCTGCAAGCACCGGACTCAGGGTGTCCAGCACATGCAGTGTGGTCTGCGCAGCCGAAGTCTTCATATTACTCAAAAGGACACGCATGGTACTCATCAGCGATTGCAGCAAGCTTATCACTTGATCTCCATTCATCGCATCATTGGTTTGAGGGGTCGTCGAGGGCGGCGGGATTTGATGCAGCTCCGAAGTAGGTTGACTTCGTGGAAGAGAGGGCCACTGTTCAAAAGGTGCGACTGCTGTCCCTTTCTTCTGTTTGGCAGGATCCGTCTTCAGTGAGCTCGGTGTTTTGTGGGTCAGCCTCTTTGATAGAGGATGACATCTCTCTATCGGTAGAGCCGTTTTTTCGTGATGGTCTTCGCTCCCCGACACCGTCGTCGGCGTATTGTAGCGGCAGCTTCCCTGTGCGTTGAATTGTCCCGCACCATACGCCTGAGTACCGCGTGCTCGTTTCGCACCCGCGGGCAATCTTTGGATGAGGCCTCATAAGCACCGTGGCAGTTTGTACATCGTAGCATGGTGGCACTGCAGGCGCCTTTTGAGTGAGACTCAGCGCATCGCGGACACACAACTTTGCTCTCACAGACACCTTTTACGTGTCCCATCTTGAAGCACTTGTAGCATTGCAGTGGCTTCGGTGTGTAAGGACGCACTGAGTGGCGAACATGGCCAACTTTGACATACGAAGGAAGGCTGTCTCACTTGAACACAAGCCTCAAGTAGCGTGAGTTGCCGAGTCTGGTAATGTGCGTGATGCGGGTGCCTTCAGTCGCTGGCTTTATTAGTATTGGCAGGTCATTAGCTTAGATGGAAAGATCCACATTATAAATGACGCCTACATTGCCATTACAACCTGTAGCGACCATTGGCCGAACTTTCACGTTGCCGATTTCTGTTATGTGCCGAAGGCTTTGCAGTGCGCTACGATGCATAACGTCTACAGCAAGGACATTCTTTCGTGCATCGATCCTCACGTCTTTGATCTCATTCGGTGCGGTTTCCTCGAGAAGCACAGAAAGAACTTGCCTGTTCAGGAGTCGCAAGTTAGATGCAGGGTCTTCGGGCATAAACAGCATGGTGTGCGGCCACCGCTGTGGTGCAGTCTTAACAGTGGAAGTACTTGCCGACGATGCCGTCCGCAGCAGTCTTAGTTTTGTAGATCGATTCATGATGACCGTAAAGTCATCATCCGATGACTCAAAACCGTCCGAGTACAAATTGGTTGCCTCACTGTCGGTGTCGCTTGACGCGTTGCTACGCTTCCTGGGCGACGAAGTCCGGCGCGACGGTTGCACGCCTGGAACATTCTCAGGTGTGTCCTGAAGCATCACCGCAATTCCAGGAAAACAAATTGAAAATACTAAGACACGGGCACAAGCGTTCTGTGAGAGAATCACTTCGTCGTCGTTCCTACTCAGCATACCTTTTCTGGCATTTCTCACTGCAGTGGAGCCCGATGCCAACGAATATGCTTGCTATGCACTCAATTTATACCTACACATATGGAAGCAGTTAGTTATGCATGGTGCACACTGTATGTTGCACTCTTTGTAAAATTTCAGTTATTCTTCCTTGTGTATTTAGTTCAGGTTTCGGGGATTGAATTTCCTGTACAGAAAAATCATCTTCGCCCCACTCGAAGGCACCAGTCATCCTAGCAGCTGAAGATGATTGTGCAAGCAGCAGTGACGAGTGGCTTTGCAGTTAGATGGTTTAATATCAAAATTTATACTGCAAGATGTAATATGTTGTAAATGTGACTCTAGAAACTCGCTTACTTTTTCTACGTGTTTTTTTCTATTTTATAGGTGTCAATCAAATGTCTTACGTCTCAGTCGTTTGCCCGACTAGCGCAAATGTTTTTGAAAGTTGTAGAGATTTATTGTATTCAAAACAATGAATTTTTAGTATAGAGAGAAAGAAACTTGGTCACGTGACATATTTCAAAATTTTGCAGAATGCCATCAGAGTCCTGTTTGTTAGAGTTGCAGTTTTTCTATGATAAAGGCAGATGTTAGCATATGGGCTGAATTCTTTTTTGCTTCGGCGTTATGATCGAATGAACTTTACTACAGGTTACTGCTTGCACTACTGTAGTGTGGTGCGTGCGTGCGTGCGCGTGTGCCTTCCGCGTCTTTGTCGTTTACGGCCAAGTCTACGTACACATATATACACTGGTCTCATGCAGCTCATTCAAGACCATGGCACCTTATTTTGTCAGCCGCAGAGAAGGTTCATACATGCTACTCCCTGAGAACAATTGAGGCTTGGGCCAGTTGGTGATGCACATTTGATGGAATGAAGTGCTATAAATGGCTCTCCTCAATACACAGGTCTAAGCGTCACCTCCTGTGTATCTGCTTTTGTTGCCCATTAATTGCACTTCATTTGATCAAGTATGCTCATCCATATAACTCCAGCGTTTCAAGGGGGTTTTCAGTGTACACCCCACTCGCATGGGTGTAGCTTCATCACACACCCATAGTTTAGGGGTGTTATAAACACCTATTAAAGTAGGGTGTAACGTTTCTTTACACCCTACGGTTCAGAGTGTTTCTAAACACCTTATTGTTTAGGGTGTTTTCACACACCCGAAAGGTTGTTGCCCATGGGACAAAATAAATACACCCTTATGGGTTTAAAATTTTTTAGAGTGTGCCTTGAAAGTGAGACGTGTCTCGGTTGCGTAGTTTGACAATTTCAGGCTATCCAAGTCGTCCTCATTTTGTTTATTAAGAGTGGCGTCACTCTGGTTAAGGCAAATTGAGTTTTGAACACTATGATAGCATGCAGCTGGGTCAAAGATGCAATACGCGCGCGAATGCCACAGTTTGGCGGCTGTCGTACCATGAAATATTTTCTGGGGTCGTCTTTGCCTAAAAAGTGCAGTTGACTCTGCATGTCTGGTCGCAGGCCACCCCGAGCCAACACAGTTTTGTATCTGTGGTTTTGGCGTATTGTAATGATGGTGGCAAAAAACAAAGGAACTGGCCTGAATCAGTTGCGGTGATATCTCCCACTGGCACACAGCTTTTGCGTTATGAACGACGCTGTATACTCCGTAAGTACAGGGTAGGGTGTATTTTCCTGGGAAAGGCATACTAGGGTAGCTCTTTGAAGAGGGGCAAGTACATTTACGCAAAATTACTAATCAATTATTTGCGAATGGTGTAGAATTATTGACTGCAGTGCACACCGCCATCGAATATCGCCGATCGCTCACCCATATCAACCCTAGTGGTGGGTGGTGATAGGTGGTTGACAAGCTCGGACAAGGGTTATCCTCCTCGGCATGTTTCACCACAGAAGAGTTCCAGCGTAGCAGAAGCCCATTGTGGTCGAAATGACGAAACACCAGCATGGTCTTTTGATTTATGTGCATCTTCAAGAAACCCCTATTTCTCTGGAGGCCAACGCTGCAACTTACCTCCAGACATACTGTTGTACTTTTTTGGACACTTCAGAATTTTCAAACTACGCACCAAACTTAACCTTCCTAGCTCCAATAATCTTGGGATAAAATATTTTAACAGGAGGGCCACCTCCCGCACTACATGTAAAAACTAACGCTGAATCCTAATTTACCACTCTGGATATCCGCGTTAATAAACACCCTCGCAATGCACGTAGGGTCTTGAATTCATTCTGGAACTCCCAATTCTGGGGATATGGTTTACTACTAGAGACGTTTAATCAGTGGGACGATGTTGACGAAGATTGTTGATGACCCAAGTGCTTGTAATGCCAGTGTAGGTAAGCTTGCATGACTTTTTTATTCATTGGCTCATTTTTAGTTGGCTAGAAATTTTCTGGCAGCAGCGGACCCTTTCAAGAGCGGCTGCAGCATCCTGTGAAGACGTTTTCTGACTACGCGCTGAGTATATGTGATATTGACCACTGTGATTTAGTTCAGGTATCTTGCTTGCTTACAAAAATTTAGTTATTCACGGTATGCATTGACGGTGGCGGTTCACATTTTTGATCGGGCGCAAATGAAATTCCCCGCGCTTAAAGCAGAATTTAAGCTACTTTCAACTGGAACTTTGCTCATTCCGCTGCCTATTTCCGGATTCGTCAACGCCTTTCTCATGAGCGATGATTACGGTGAGTTCGCCCATTCTTTGTTCATTTTTATTCTCTTACAAGTATCTTGTTTTTGCTTTCAGAGCCACCAGCGTTTTTTTTCTTTTTTCAAAGTTTTACAAACCCTCATTATGCAAGTATTGTTGCCCCGCCGCAGTGGTCTTGTGGCTAAGGTACTCGGCGGCTGACGCGCACGTCGCGGGATCGAAGCCTGGCGGTGGCGGCTGCATTTTTGACGGAGGCAAAAATGCTGTAGACCACTGTGATCTGATTTTGGTGCATGGTAAAAAAGTCCAGGTGGTCAATATTTCTGGAGCCCTCCACTACGGCGTCGCTTTAATGATATGGTGGTTTTGTGACGGTGAACCTCATACATCGTCATCATTATCATGTAAGTATTGACTTCTATAGGACTATGTGCGTGGCCTACACTGCCTGTAATGAAATTCGCCTTTGTGTTTGTCTGCGAAGTGGAAAAATTGAAGTAAAGTTTTTCGTAATACAAGCCATATGCAATGAAATGCAAAAATTGAGGACTAATACACGTGCTTGCGTTTGCAAAGTTTAGAGGTCGTGCGATGTCGGCTTAAATCGGACTGAAGCACTTACATCAGAGCCAACATTACCTTTAGCGGCGATAATTTGCAGCGACATGATGCGGTTAGCACAGCGATTGCTAATTGTAGCCGTTATAATGAAAACAGTTACGTTTACATCAGCGAGTACTGTACATAAAAAATGAACAGTAAGACATGAAAAGTATGAAGCATTTTCACTGCATAGTATCGTTTCAAGCTCCCAAACAATACATAAGTGATTATCGCTATCGCGAAAAAATTCTGTCGTGCCGAATAAATATACCTTTCAGAAATACACCTTTAAGGGGTTCTCGATTATTAAGACACCGCACATGTGAGAACCCACTTACGATTATTCTGCTTGAATACCCTTACGTAAGATAACGCAAAGGTTCTTCTAATCATCCTTGACTCAATTTTTGCACTTGCCCCGCGGTGGTTGTCAAGCAGTTACGGTACTCGGCTGCTGACCCGCAGGTCGTGGGATCAAATCCGGCTGCGGAGGCTGTATTTTTGATGGAAGCGAAAATTCTGTAGGCCCGTGGGCTCAGATTTGGGTGCACGTTAAAGAACCCCAAGTGGTCTAAATTTCCGGAAACCTCCACTATGGCGCCTCTCATAACCATATGGTGGTTTTGGAACAATAAGCCCAACATATCAATCAAATAAATTGATTGTTACATTTATCAGAAAAAACTGTAATTGTCGCTGTATTGGTGAATTTCAGCTTTCCACGCAATATACTTTGTTGCCATGCATTGCCATATAAGCAGTTGCTATGCTTTCCAAAAGTTTTGCCCCGCCGTGGTGATCTAGTGGCTAACGTACTCGGCTGCTGACCCGCAGGTCACTTGTTCGAATGCCGGCTGCGGCGGCTGCATTTCCGAGTGAGGCGAGAATGTTGTAGGCCCGTGTGCTCAGATTTTGGTGCACGGTAAAGAACCCCATGTGGTCGAAATTTCCGGAGCCCTCCACTACGGCGTTTCTCATACTCATATGGTGGTTTTGGGATGTTAAACCCCACAAAGCAATCAATCAATCGAAAAGATTTTTTCTTTCTTTTGTTAGAACCTGAACTTCTTTTCTGCTCACGGCAGTAAACACGTTTCTGCCAGTAAGCACAAAAAATGGCCGATGCCAGTAAGATATAATAACATCATCGGGGAAGCTATGCCATCTCTGCACACGTGAATTGATGTGAATATTAATATGCTGAAAAGTTGAGTCAAGTGCGGGGAACATACTTTTAGTTTCAGTGCGAACAAAGACGATTACGGGGAAGACTTGGGAGGAGCGCTGACTGTGCGTTGTCCTACAGCCTTTACACACATATTATTGGTTATACACTTTCAGAACTTTGCCTATCTTTTCATACATGTCAAAGTTGCATGTATATATGTTTAGAAAAGCACGTCGACTGTCTCTAGGACCTGAAGTCGTAACAAACATCACTGTCTAAAAAAAGCTCAGTGCATGACTATTTCTTAAAGAGAGCCAGTGTGCCTCTCTAAGAGAGTGCCATATATCTGAGTCTCACAATAATAAAATGAGAGTCAGAGAATGCTTTTTTCTTTCTTGTTGTGCAATAAAATATCGTTACTTCATGAAAACAAGGAACGTCTATTACATTAATGCATTTCGATCAATGCAGTCTGAAGTCCAGTAACTATTTTGCATACGAGCAAGGCAAATGTGGTGATTTTTGTGACTCACTACTTCGTGAACAACGGTAGCCCTCGTGTTTTACCTCGAAACTTGCTTTGAACACAAACCTTACTATTATAAGTGCCGCTACGCACTTGCAGATAGCGACCTCACCTTTCCGCAAGGGCGCGGCCAATTAGGCTATCCAAGATCGCTGCTTTTGCTTTTTGAGTCCACGTTTGTGCCGGCTCGCACGGGGAATGCTTCGAGGATCGAGGAAATCAACGAAATGCAGTTTATTGCCACTAAACATGCAGAATACTTTTGCGAACATGGAGCACAGCCAACCCTCCGGTTTTTCCTATTAACGAGCATCGAATTAACTAGCATTAACTATAATCCAGGTTCTACGAAGAGCTTGACAGAGTTCATGTGGATTCGAGATTGGAAACACGAGATGAAATTTGAGCGCTTGTCTTGTGTACTCTTACTCCTTCCGTCCTTGTTTTGAATACATTACTATACATTCTTGTTTCGAATACATACTATATTTAGATTGAAGCAGTCATGGCAGTGGAAGGTACACGCAAAATGGAACACGACTCTGAAAACCACGGGCGCCATAATACACAATAAAAATTTTTACACCCAGAAGGGTGTAAATGAGCTTGTCCCGTGGACGACATCCTAAGGGTGTTAATCAGCACCTTCCAAAAAGGGTGCTAAACCATGCACCCTTAGAATAGGATGTACATGTAAAAAACTGTAGGGTGTTACAAAAACACCCTTAAGGAAGGGTGCCTTCAATGTCCATCACTTTCTTAGCACCCTCTGTGGAGGGTGCGAGAAGGATGCACAAGGGTGTAGGGTGCCCATGGCAGGGGTGGCAGTATTCTTTTAGACTGCACTAATAGATATCAGCATGCATTGATTACACACTACTTGAAGAAAGTGGTCCTCATTATCGATGGTGCGCCACCTGTCGAGCTCCATTCATTGCGTGTGCGCAAAAATATTGCCGCGTGCATAGCTGCATTTAGCGGCGAGATAGCGACGACAACGAAGAACGCGGATTTGCTCGAGAGGCGCAGCGCAGCAGAGTGAAGACGATAATCTTAGCGGCCTTCTCTGAGAGCGTCTCTACAAGTCCCACTGTCGGTGTTTTTAAATAAACCCCCTGTAATTTATAACCCGCGACACTGGTGGAGGAGCTGGGTACTACCACCTCAAGATCAGCACCCCTGCACAGTAAAAATTTTTACACCCTGAAGGGTGTAAATGAGCTTGTCCCATGGACGACACCCTAAGGGTGTTAATTCAGCACCTTCCAAAAAGGGTGCCTTTCCATGCACCCTCAGAATAGGGTGTACATGTAAAAAAACTGTAATGTGTTACAAAAACACCCTTAAGGAAGGGTGCCTTCGATGTCCATCACTTTTTTAGCACCCTCTGATGAGGGTGCGAGAAGGGTGCACAAGGGTGTTGAGTGCCCATGGCAGGGGTGCCAGTATTCTTTTAGACTGCACTAATAGATATCAGCATGTACTGATTGCACACTACTTGAAGAAAGTGGTCCAGATTATCAATGGTGCGCCACCTGTCGAGCTCCATTCATTGCGAGTGGGCAAAAATATAAACACGTACAGTCGTGTAAGAACTTCTGCTGGATCTATATATACTTCACAGTATATGCATTAGGCGCGTTACAGAAAACTAAGCCTTGCTTCCCTTGCATATTGCATTTATTTAATATGCAATTAAAACTTATAAACTTTTCTTCTACCACACAACTTTTTCACCAGATGCGTTACATGTTGACGTATACATACGCTACACACACAACACCTCAAATGTTTATTATATTTTTTCAGTTTCACTTTATTGACAATTCTTCGAAACATACAATTACACTGGTTCAGTTTAGTATACTGCTTCAAGTACATAGAGACTACTTATGAAAGGCACGCTAATATATCCCTATAATTCTTTTAAGTACCTACAATCCCAGTGGTTTCAGTTTACTACTACTTCATGAATACACTCAGTTAATAGGAATGAAATACAGTCAAATATATACTTATAATTCTTTCAAATATATACAGTCACCATGATTTCACAATATACGCCTTCATGTACACAATCGTTTCCAAAAAGTGATGCACACACAAATATATATGGATAACGTTTTCAAATGTATACTATCACAGTGGTTTAAGCTTTGTATTCCTGGATGTATAACATTTGGTTATAAGAAATGATGTACATGCAAACACATAAGGGATTTCGCACATATAACTTTAGTAAATACTTTAAAAACCAATACAATGATCAGAAACAGAATAAGCTAGAAACGAACACAAAACTGAGTCAGGACACACAAAAAACAAGAGGGGTAATGCATAATAACGGCTAATGACACAGCTTGGTCATTTTATGCCAAATGTCCCAGCCATTTTGGTAACCATCTCAAATGTATTCAAAAAACTCGTGCTGCATTGAAAATAGTGAACTTCTGGAATATTTAGGAGAGGAAAAATGTTTGGTCATGTGGCTGCCTTCTGAACTTCCTGGAATGCCGTGTAGGTGTTGTATGTGAAAAATTTTAATTCAAAAGCATCGCTCCTTCTTTCTATACAAAACTCGGTCTACGTGTTATGTAACAAGATTTTAATTTGGGCGAGTTGGTTCATCGTAGTTGTGTGCTAGTCACAGTGCGACAACTTCAGGAAGAGAAACTTCCCAACACCCAACGCATCGTGGAGTCCCGCAAGGTGGCGTCTTGAGTCCAACCCTCTTCAACCTCGTTCTCATTGGACTTATAGAACGATTACCAAGTGTGGTCAAGTTATCCGTGTACGCTGACGACATCTGCGTCTGGACATCTGGCGTGACAAGGCCTCAGGTACGCGCAAGACTTCAGAAAGCTGTGACGTTGGTATCATTGTACCTCAAGGACCAGGGTCTGAAAATCTCGCCAGCGAAATGTGCATTGATTGCTTTTAGTCGAAAGCCAATGAGACCATACGCTATATCAATCGATGGCCAAGTCATACCGTATGTCAAGACGCACAGATTTCTAGGCGTATTCATTGATAGAGACCTCTGCTGGGGCCCACATGTGGCCCACTTGAAGAAGAGGCTAACAGAAATTGCTAACTTATTCAAGTATCTCGGAGGAAAAACCTGGGGGACTTCAGTACATGCAATGATGCAATTGTACAAGACGCTTTTTCTTGGCTATTTGCGCTACAGTTTGCCTGTGTTGACCAACACCTGTAGAACCAACATTCGGACTCTCGAAAGTATCCAGGCCATGGCTCTGCGAGTTTGTCTGGGGCTACCGCGATGTTCATCATCAGCTGAGACAATCGAGATCGCTAATGACTACCCGCTGAAGACGCATATCATGATGGAAGTGCTCAGAGCACACGTAAGGCATCTTACTCGTGCCCCTGCCCATCATCTAGCTTCACTGCCAGAAGCCCGACCACGTGCCTCATTCTGCCAGACAGTCTTGTCATATCGCGCACACATTCCTGCGGGATATACAACTCCATCGAGGATTTCAACTCCCCCATGGAGTATGACCTGTGCACATGTTGAACTCACGGTTCCAGGCATAGGGTCAAAAGCCCGGCTCTCGTCTCCAGCGCTAAAGCAGCTTTCCCTTCTCTTGTTATATGAAAAATACAGTGACCATACTCATCTGTATACTGACGCTTCAACTAAAGTGGATGGGTCTGCAGGGTCGGTGATCTTTCCTGCAACAGCGACAACGGTGAAGTTTCGTTTATCCCACCAGACATCATCGACAGCTGCGGAACTTGCTGCTCTACGTAGCGCAATTGAAGTCATTAAACACCAAGAAGTCAAGAAATGGAGCGTGTTCACGGACTCTAAGGCAGCACTACAGTGTTTGACATTCGCCTTACGCCGGGGACCTCATGAACAACTAGTGCTGGAAATTAGAGAGCTGCTTCACCACCTCTTCGACGAAGGACACAGAATCACGTTTCAGTGGATTCCAAGTCACTGTGGCATATTGGGCAACGAACATGCCGATGCAGCTGCCCGATCAGCACACGAAAATGGTGAAGAAAAATCTATACCATTTTCAAGGACTGATGCTACAATGACCATCCGAAAAATCGCTAATGCAGAATTAAAATCCCTGTGGAACACCGAGTGCTTACGGCACACGCGACTGCGTAGACTGGACGCGTCTCGTCGACTCCGGCCTCCGTCTGGACTCTCCCGACTCGAGACAACGGTGCTTTGCCGACTATGGCTTGGTGTCGCCTTCACCAAAGCTTTCGCCTACCGAATCGGCATGGAAGACAGTGCTGCTTGCGGTCATTGCGGCAGCGATGAAACTATAGAGCACGTTCTCTGTCACTGCCCTCATTACAGCGTTCAAAGACGGCAACTAGCTGCTGCGTTAGCTCGCCTTGACGACAGACCTTTGTCTGAACAATCAGTGCTGGAAAGAAGACATGATTTGTGTGCTCACAGAAAATCAGTGAAGGCCCTACTGAACTTTTTGCGTGGCAGCGGCCTATTGTATAGACTGTAGCCCCCCAGCTCCCCCCCCCCTTTTTTTTTCGCGCGCGTCTATTTCCCTCTTCGCTTTCTTTCCAATCTTACTTCCCCATTCCCCCTTCCCCTAGTGCAGGGTAGCAAACCGGATGCTCCATTATCTGGTTAACCTCCCTGCCTTTCCCTCATTTTATTCTCTCTCTCTTCAGGAAAAGACAGAAAGGACAGGAAAGAGCATTGACTGTCAACAGAATATAATGAATGTGCTACGAGCGCTTTTATACAAAGTATAAGAACCGTGCTCATGCGCGACGAAACGTGTTACCACTACAAAATAATCTTAACTGAGAAAAGAATACTCCCTCTCCGAAAGGATAAGTGAATGTGTAGTGATGCACTGATCATTGGTTTACCTGATAAAAAATACTTCTACAAACGTTGAATTGGCATTAAGTAAACCTATTCTCGTGACGAATGGTGCAAGATTGACTATTCCTGTTGCTGTTTAGACACACGTTTTTGAAAGCTTGCAAGGGGTGGAAAACACGTTAATATCATATCTGCTGGCTATTTTTTTAATTGGGAGACATGTATTGTGGTATAACATGCAAAGGCTTTGGTCATTGTTTTTTTGTTGGTCCTGTCTTCTTTACTTTCTGCAGGAGGGTTTCGCAAACGGGTGTGATGATTCTGTTGGTATATCCAGCACCTTTTAGTCTTTTAATCTGGTTTTTAAGCCTGACCTCACCCTTGTGTTAACATGACTTCTGAAGGTTGGCCTGAATACATGTGGTATCAATTCCTCTTTTTACTAATTTTGAATGCCCACTATCAAAAGGCAGAACAATCTTAGCCCTCCTGGGCTGATAACACCAGCCAATACCCCAACAGCATCATCACACTCATTTGCGAAACCCTCCTGCAGAAAGTAAAGTTAAAAGAAACAGGACCAAAAGAAAAACAGAATGACCAATGACCTTTGCATGTTACATGGTACTACATACATAAGGTGTCTCACAATTTTAGGAAAAGTGCCAGCAGATATGGCATTATTGTTTTCCACCCCTTGCAAGCTTTCAAAAGTGCATGTACTTACAGCAACAGAAATAGTCAATCTTGCACCATTCGTCACTAGAATAGATTTACTGAATGCCAATCTAATGTGTATGAGATACCGCTAACATGTGGAAAAGTAAACATAGGACGAACTGGGCAATGCTTCAATGATCAAGCAGGACAGCATGCTTTAAATGTTAAGAAGGGCTATAGTAGTCTCATGGCCGGACACCGTAAAGAACGTAAGTGTAGTCCTAGGTTTCATAAAACACGGTTTTTGAAAAAAAGCAAGCAGAAAAATGAGGGATTTTAGAACTCTTTATCAGGAAGGCCAAGGATCAATGCATCAGTACACCTTCACTTATCTTTTCCAAAAAAGAGTATTCTTTTCTCGGTTAAAATTATTTTGTCATGGTCACACATGTGTTGTTGCAGATGAGCCCTGTTCTTGTGCTCAGTATAAAAACGCTCGTAGCACCTTCAATAAAATTCAGTTGACAGCGCTCTTTCTTGTCCATTTTGCGATAAGATTTTTATTATAGATAGAATTTCATTTTCTTACAGTTTACTTTAATGATGAGTTTTCATTGTATCACAACATGGAGCAAATTGCATCTCAATACGGACAAAAATCACGATTTTGTGAAATTCGTGATATTTTCTCATATATTTCAGCAGCTTGAGAGGTCTAACGATATTTTTTCCTCAAAATCTACTTTCTGTTGAGTAAGTATTCACTGCTCAGATATTCATACAAAGTGCAATATTGCAATAAAAATGCAAACATAACACATTTTGGCTTTATTCTTGGAAGCAAGTGTGGCGAAAAAATTGCACTAATATTATTGAGCTTCAAATACCTTACAGAAGCACATTTACTTAACAGGTAGACCGAATTTACTTTAGAAAAAATAAGCGGTAGTTTTAAAACGAAATTTTCCACAAACAGCACACAGACGGCATGTTGCCAGGAAGTTATAAGCCAGCCACATGAACAAAGCTTTTTTCTCGCTGAAAAATTCTAGCAGTTCACTGTTTTCAACGCAGTAAGTCAGCACATTTTTTTTCAAATACATTTCAGATGGTCGCCAAAGTGGCTGAGACGTTTGGCATGGAATGGTCCAGCCATATTTAAGCAAAATACCTTACACAAATAACAATATTTGTTCATCTACCATGACCACACTGGAAAAAGTTGTTCAGGCATTGTGACACTAAAATTTTCAGTGTCGTACTGCCTGAACAACTTCTTTGATAGACGCCAAACTCACGCCGAGAAAAATCCGCTCTATCACGGTGGTTGTTAAACCCCCTCGGTCGTAGACAATGTTAAAAATAAAAAAAATCAACTCATCAGTGCTGTCACTCCTTCTTCGTCATTACTGACACGGAAGATATTTCGGTCATTCACGTGGAGGTTCAGGAACTAGGCTTGCTCTAGGCTGGGGATGAGGTATACCACGTAGGACGTCAGCGGCACCCTCTCGTCCTGTAATAAGTGTAAATATTACTTCTCATATAATGATGTTCGTGCTGTTCTGGCAGCACCATATAAAAAGAATCTGTAGTGTGTATCCTTTGAAATGGCGTGTAATTGACATTACACTGAACTCTAACCATACAAACCATACATTCCTATAATTTCGTATGATAAGGATAAGATAGCATCCAGCATACAAAAAATTCCTGAATTGAGGTGAAGTGTAAGACTACAGCTCGAAAATGGCACTTAGGAAAGCCTGAACTCATCTAAGAATCAAATTTCTTATAGGGTAGTGAGCCAGTCTGAAAAACAGTTCTTAAAGTACAACGTTAAGAACATGTAGCATTAATCAGAACGCACAAGAAACTCACCTCTCCATGTACAAACAGTGAAGGCATCTCTGCTTTCTCTTTTACATGAGAACAAATAATCTTGGGCTTGGCACTAGCGAAGAGGTCTGCAAAAAAAGTAAGATTTACTGGCTTTAATCACGCTTCTAACAATTTGAGCAATTGTGACAATTCAGCAATCAGTGCAATTCTGGCTGCCTCTATAAGGGCATCAAAAATGAACAATTTTCCGTTCTTTCTACCCTCACAAGAAGCTCCGTCCATGGCATCTGATCTAAATTTGACGCTGTGCTTCCTATTCGCCTGCTTTCTAGACGTAGGCCTGCAAACATGTATTTCGTGAGAGTTATTCGAAAACATACAGTGTGCTTCAGTGAGCCATGGCACAGCCTAGAATGGACACTTGCTTAATTTCTACATGACAGTAAATAGTAAATAGTCTACAATAAGAATTTGATAGTTGTGGTATTTCTCACTTCATTTTCAATTTTCAGTGAAAATGCTGTCATCCCTCATTAGAGTGCATAAGTTTTTGGCATGTACAGAATTAGTTGTTTGCTTCTCAGATAACACATACTTTCATCCTAGAGGTAGGATCCCTGCTTTACCTGTCTTGTCCATAAACCATGGTCCAATTTTTATTTTTGGTCATCGAATCCCAACCTGTAGTTATTTTAACACATGACTGCCTCAGCAGTAAACACAGTCTTGCATATGTTGCCTAATTAATCTAGTCATTTCTGTTTTTAAAAGGACTTCAAACATATCTGCTGAAACACTCTACATGCTGGACACGGTAAAAGCAACAAAAAGTTCTTGGTGTGTTGCTGAAGCCAACATTTGAATATGTTTGCTTTTCAAAATCTTGGCTCCAGCGCCAGCTCATGTTCCAAGGGTCCTCCCATGAACTTCTACCTTATTTAAATTCATAAGTAACGGTCATGAGACAGTCTTAAGCTGAATTTTCCGAATGTGTTAGTGTGTGTCAGTAGACACGGCACATCACTAACGAGAGATGCATTTCTAGACTTGTTCATTTGCAAGTGCGCAAAATTAAGCAATTCTGTTTATTAGTGTTATTATTATTACTGTTTATAAGCGGAGAAAATTTAAATTCGTTTGTGAGGTGATGTTTCCAAATTAATCTTTTTAGTGATTAGGCTTAGTTTTGATCACGATATAGCTCCGGAACTATCACGCCTGTCCTGATGAAACCTGAGCGGCGACAGGTCTACTACTAGGCCTTTGACCTGTATGAGTTAGAAGTTTCCCGGTAGGTTATTACCAAAGTTAAAAGCGATCGTAAGAAAAAAAAAACGTGGTCCGAGGCTTTGATTTGACGGGCGTACCTTTGCAACGAGCAGTGAGCCACCCTCCTCCTCTGAGCGAGGGCGAGGGAAGACGCGGGCGCCTCACGTTTATCAGCGTTTCTCTTTAACTTCTTTCTAACTGCATACCTTTTAATTGGCTAAAGCTATCGAAATACTTTTTCACAAGAAGAAGCGGATTGTCATGTTCTAAAGGTAGGTTTCAGCGGTGCATCAGTCAAGTTTGTGGTTACCTTTATAAAATGTTTTTAATGAAATGAGATTTCTGCAGATTACCCCCTTAATTAAGGGCCTAGACAGTACGGAGTTGGGCCTCCAGGTAGCCTTTTGGGTGCTGTTTCTAGTTCCGGTAATATCACTCCTGTCCTGATGAAACTTGAGCGACGACAGGTCTACAACTAGGGCTTTGCACTGTATGAGTTAGAAGTTTCCCGGTAGGTTATTACCAAAGTTAAAAGCAATCATAAGGGGAAAAAAACACGTGGTCCAAGACTTCGATCTGACGGGCGTACCTTTCTCCCGAGCAGTGAGCCACACTCCTCCTGAGCGAGGGCGAGGGAAGACGCGGGCGCCACACGTTTATTAGTGGTTCTCGTTAAATTCTTTCTAACCCTGTATCTTCCGGTTACCTTAAGCTATCAAAAATATTTTTACACGGAAAAAACCGCACTGTTGTGTTCTAAAAGAAGATATTAGCTATTTTTCGGTGGCGTTTGTAGCTCCTTTTGAAAAATTGTTTTAATCAAATGAGCTATTTGCTGATTACCACCTTAATTAAGGGCCTAGAGTGTACGGAATGGGGCCTCCTGGTAGCCTATGGAGTGCTGTTTATTATTATAATAAGCGGACAAAATTTAAATGCGTTTGCAAGGTGATATTACCAATTTATTCTTTTGAGTGAATAGGCTTAATTTTCATTGCTTAATAACTCTGTAACTATTAAACCTAGTCTGATCAAACTTCAGCAGCGTCAGGTCTACCCTAAGGACTTTCAACTTTATAAGTAGGAAGTTTCCCGGTAGAATATTTACGAAGCTAAAAGCGATCGTAAAAAACACGTGGTCCGACTGTTGTTGTTTTCACAGATTCACAGTTTTCCGCTCCTATAATTTAAAATTTTCGTTTGTAATAGCAGTATTTGTAGCGGTTGAACTCCTTGTATCTTCAAGAACAAATAGACACCACTTTGACGCTCCTAGAACCAAAATTGCTAAAGTTATAGGTAGATATGTGCAGAGCTCACTTAACCGTGCTGCTGACGCGGCCGCTGTGCTAAAAACCCCGCTGTATGATTACTACCTACGAAAACAGTACACTCACCGTTAACAGGCCCACGTCGTCCGCGTCCGCCGCTCCATGAATATTCCTTAATCCGAGCGTCACTTCGAACACGGTGTCATGCGTGATGCGTGACCACCATTGAAGATGCGCCTGTTCGCTAGAACTCGCACAGCGACCAAGACCCCAGACCAACGCAACGCATTTGAAAGACGGTCAGACAGAGAGAGAGCAACGTTGTGAGAGAAAAGGAGGAGGCACTGGCGGCGGCGTCGCAGCTGTCGACGCAGGTGTTCGGTGACGCAACTATTCGCTTATCTACACCGCCGTTGTGGGGGCGGGGGGGACGGCAGGCCCGGGTTAGTGGGGGGGGGAGCAAACCCGCCAAGACAGCGCCGAAAGGCAAACGCTGTGGTGCATACGGCGGGCGGCGGTTCCACGCGGAAGGCAATCGAATTGCGCTTCAAGAATGACTCTTTCTAAATGGCAACTCTCCTTCCGCACAGCGGCGCAGGTTATTTACCAGCCTTGTGTTGTTTGAGTATTTTGACGGAATGCGACTGCAGTGGGCGAAAAATAGTGAAGCAAAACTTGCGGAAAACAAAGTGCACCCTGGAATGGGCAGAAACAATAATTATTTCGACCTCGGTGGCATTAGCGGGAGAGCATCGCTACACATTTTTCAGAGGAACTTTTTTTTTCGCATTGTCCGTGTCTGGCGATTCCGCGTATGGTGCCGCAAACATCGAATGCGTAGTCGAAGCTGGAACAAATTAATCCACAGTCGCGGATGTTTAGAAGGCTTGTCACGCACCACGAAACGTGCCGAGGTTGTTATAACAGACTTTTTGCTGACCACATGATCAGCACATAATTCCATATGGTTGCCCAATGAGCTAGCTAAGCACCTGTAGCAAAGGCAGGGCACGTTCTTGTTAAACGTTGTTAATATAAACGATGCTTGTGCATAAGTGCAGTGACAAGTTTCCGTGTGAATTTGTCACAACCCACGTTTTCGAGCGTAGAAGTGCCTCAACGGAGCTAATCAGCTACCACAGCAAGTTCGCAAGCAACAATGAGGTACGACAATGTGCAGCTGTTTTCCATTACTGAATAGTCCGTGTACAATGCGTTGACCACCGCCATTCCTTAAGCCACCTCCCATATAGACTCCCAGTCTGAACAGGCGTGGGACCTTAAACACTACAAAACAATGCCCCTCTCCCGCGCGCGCGCACGCGCACGCGCTTACACGCGCACGTGCACGCGCTTACACGCGCACGCGCACGCACACGCACACGCACACGCACGCACGCACACGCGCACACACGCACGCACGCACACGCGCACACACGCACGCACGCGCACGCACGCACACGCACGCACGCACGCACGCACACGCGCGCACACGCGCGCACACACACGCGCGCGCACACACACACACGCGCGCGCACACACACGCGCGCGCACACACACGCGCGCGCACACACACGCGCGCGCACACACACACGCGCGCACACGCACGCGCGCACGCACGCGCACACGCACGCGCGCACGCACGCGCACGCGCACGCACGCACGCGCACGCGCACGCACGCACGCGCACGCACGCGCACGCACGCGCACACGCACGCACGCGCACGCACGCGCACACGCACGCACGCGCACACGCACGCACGCGCACGCACGCACGCGCACGCACGCGCACGCACGCACGCGCACGCACGCACGCGCACGCACGCACGCGCACACGCACGCGCACACGCACGCGCACACGCACGCGCACACGCACGCACGCACGCACACGCACATATACACATATACACATATACACATATACACATATACACATATACACATATACACATATACACATATACAAAATTCGAGGGCGCACGGGCTCATACACACACATACTTATTCACAGGCGCACACACATACACGTATACACACATACGGCCACACGCACACGCGACCGTAAACGCACGCCTGCATGGGCGTACACATGTGCACAGGTACGCTTAACACAAGCACGGACTCGCACATACACGCGCACGCACACATGCACGGATGTACACAAAACCGCGCTTACACACATGCACGGATGTACACAAAACCGCGCTTACACACATGCACGGATGTACACAAAACCGCGCTTACACACGAACACATGCGCAGGCTCACGCACACACACCCATACTGGGGCGAACATTATGTTCCTGTATATAATCAACAGCAAACTTGTAGCTTATAACCAACGCCGAGGAAAGCTTTCGTAATATGGATTGCAGTTAATTGCCATTATAGATGAAACGCGATTTGCTTCTGCTGCCATTCTGCTGTATTCGGAGAGCACCTTCACATATTCTAAGTCAATTAGGCCGTCATTTAACGCAAGGTCCACATATTCGTGCAGTAGCTCCGCTGCTCGGCCGCCAATTCGAAGGTCGTGGGTTTGATGCCGGCCGTGGCAGTCGAATTAAGAAGGAGGCGAGATGGTAGAAGCCTGTGCACTGTGCGATATCAGCGCTCATTATAGAACACTAAATGGTCAAAATCTCTGGAGCTTACCACTACGCCAACCTTCATAATCATATTGAGGTTTTTGAGACGTAAAAGCCCAAATATTATAATTATGTGTTCTTATTATGCTGAATATTCCATCTGATGAATCGTCACCTACACCCTTCTCAGGCACAAAAGCACCCTTAGAGCCTATTTTAGGGTGCTATCGAGTCAAGCACCCAAACAAAAGGGTGCTTTTTTTCAATCGACCATTTATGGGTGTTAAAGGGTGTTGCAAAGGGTGCTTTCTCGTAAAAGCACACTTTTTACACCCTTTTGGGTGTAAAATTTTTACTGTGTGTGAGAAGCCCCACGTCCGGCCCTACGAGATAGCCATGCGTGGAGACGCCTGTGCACCGCTCAAGCCGTCGCCTTCAAGGCCTTGAACCAGAATTTGGCCTTTTAAAGGGAGCAACGCTTCCGACAACCACCCCTACTCAAGAAATGGCAAGGAGTCCTGCACAGGTGACGGTCCAGAATATGCGCATTCCTGAACCATTTCATGGCCGGCCGAACGAACATGCGCAAGACTGGCTTGAGCAGTTCGAACGGGTAGCTAAATCGAACTACTGGAGTCTCGATGGAAAGCTCTTCCACGTATACTTTGCCCTTGAAGACGGCGCGAAGACGTGGTTTATAAACCGGGAGGCGACATTGACGACATGGGAGTTTTGTCGACGGTTTCTTGACACCTTCGGTAACGCGGACCGACGCGAAAACGCACAACGCCTTCTTGAAGGACGCACACAACAGCTGCATGAAAGCGTCGCCATGTTTGCTGAGGATATGGTGCGCTTGTGCCACCGCGCGGACCCCAACATGCCCGAGGCTCGATAGCTAAGCCATCTCATGAGGGGCGTCAAAGAGCAGCTATTTGTTGGTCTTGTGCGCAATCCGCCGACAACTGTGGACGAGTTCACCAGGGAGGCCACCGCAATAGAGCGTGCGCTACAGCAACGGTACCGACAGTCTGATCGCCCGGCCACCGGCGCAGCTGCAGTTGCCACCGCACTTACCGAAAACGACGAGTATTCTCTACGCCACCTGATTAGACAGAACGTGCGTGAAGAGATCGCGAAGAAGAACGCAAAATACACATTGCAGTCACAGGCGCCCCCGCAGCAGGAGTCGACGGTAGCCTCCGTCGGGACGACGCTCACTCTGGCGGGAGGGTAATGCCGCGTGCATAGCTGCATTTAGCGGCGAGATAGCGACGACAACGAAGAACGCGGATTTGCTCGAGAGGCGCAGCGCAGCAGAGTGAAGAAGACGATAATCTTAGCGGCCTTCTCTGAGAGCGTCTCTATAAGTCCCACTGTCCGTGTTTTTAAATAAACCCCCTGTAATTTATAACCCGCGACAATATAAACGCGTACAATCGTGTAAGAACTTCTGCTGGATCTATATATACTTCACAGTATATGCATTATGCGCGTTACAGAAAACTAAGCCTTGCTTCCCTTGCATATTGCATTTATTTAATATGAAATTAAAACTTATAAACTTTTCTTCTACCACACAACTTTTTCACCAGATGCGTTACATGTTGACGTATACGTACGCTACACACACAACACCTCAAATGTTTATTATATTTTTTCAGTTTCACTTTATTGACAATTTTTTGCAACATACAATTACATTGGTTTCAGTATAGTATACTGCTTCAAGTACATAGAGACTACAAATAAAATACACGCTAATATATTTCTATAATTCTTTCAAGTATCTACAATCCCAGTGGTTTCCAGTTTAATACTACTTCATGTACGCAATCGTTTATTAGGAATGAAATACAGGCAAATATATACTTATGATTTTTCCAAATATATACAATCACCATGATTTCACTATATACGCCTTCATGTACACAATCGTTCCCAAGAAGTGATGCACACAAAAATATATACAAATAGTGTTTTCAAATGTATACAATCACAGTGGTTTAAGCTTTGTATTCCTGGATGCATAACAATTCGTTATGAGAAATGATGTACATGCAAACATATACGGGTTTTCACACATATAACTTAAGCGAATACTTAAGAAACCAATACAATGATCAGAAACACAATAAGCTAAAAACGAACACAAAGCTGAGTCAGGACACAAAAACAAAAGAGGCAATGCATAATTATGGCTAATGACACAGCTGGGTAACTTTACGCCAAATGTCCTAGCCATTTCGGCAACCATCTCAAATGTATTCGAAAAACGTGTGCTGTATTCATAAGAGTGAACTTCTGGAATATTTAGGAGAGGAAAAAATTTGGTCACGTGGCTGCCTTCTGAACTTCCTGGAATGCCATCTAGGTGTTGTATGTGAAAACTGTTATTTTAAAAGCACCGCTCGTTCTTTCCATACGAAACTCGGTCTACGTGTTACGTAACAAGAGCTTAATTTGGGAGAGTTGGTTCATCGTGGTTGTGTGCTAGTCACAGCGCGACAACTTTAGGAAGAGACAGAAAGGACAAGAAAGAACTCCGACTGTCAACTGAATTTAATGAATGTGCTACGAGCGCTTTTATACGGAGTACAACAACCGTGTTCATGCGCGACGACACGTGTGAGCACTACAAAATAATCTTAACTGTGAAAAGAATAATCCCTCTCGTTAAGGATAAGGGAACGTGTAGTGATGCACTGATCATTGGTTTACCTGATAAAAAATACTTCTACAAACGTTAAATTGGCATTAGGTAAACCTATTCTCGTGACGAATGGGGCAAGATTGACTATTCCTATCGCTATTTAGTACACACACTTTTGAAAGCTTGCAAGGGGTGGAAAACAACACGCTAACATCTTATCGGCTGGCTATTTCTTTAATTGTGAGACACGTGATGTGGTATAACATGCAAAGGATTTGGTTATTGGTTTTTGTTGGTCCTGTCTTCTTTAACTTTACTTTCTGCAGGAGGGTTTTTCAAACGGGTGTGATGATTCTGTTGGGATACCCAGCATCTTTTAGTCTTTTAATCTGGTTTTAAGCTTGACCTCACCCTTGTGCTAACATGACTTCTGAAGGGTGGCCTGAATACACGTGGTATCAATTCCTCTTTCTACTAATTTTGAATGCCCACTATCAAAAGGCAGAACATTCTTAGCACTCCTGGGCTGATAGCCCCAGCCAATACCCCAACAGCATCATCACACTTGTTTGCGAAACCCTCCTGCAGAAAGTAACGTTAAAGTAAACAGGACCAAAAGAAGAAGAGTATGACCAATGACCTTTGCATGTCACACGGTACTACGTACATAAGGTGTCTCACAATTTAAAAAAAAGAGCCAGCAGATATGACATTGTTGTTTTCCACACCTTGCAAGCTTTCAAAGGTGCATGTACTTACAGCAACAGGAATAGTCAATCTTGCACCATTTGTCACTAGAAAAGGTTTACTGAATGTCAATCTAATGTGTATGAGATACCGCTAACACGTGGAAAAGTAAACATAGAACAAACTAGGTAATGCTTCAATGATCAAGCAAGACAGCATGCTTTAAATGTTAAGAAGGGCTATGGTAGTTTCATGGCCGGACACCGTAAAGAATGTAAGTGTAGTCTTAGGTGTCATAAAACACGGTTTTTGAAAAAAAAATCAAGGAGAAAAATGAGAGATTTTAGAACTTTTTATCAGGAAGGCCAAGGATCAATGCATCAGTACACCTTCACTTATCTTTTCCGAAAAAGAGTATTCTTTTCTCGGTTAAAATTATTTTGTCATGGTCACACTTGTGTTGTTGCAGATGAGCCCTGGTCTTGTGCTCAGTATAAAAACGTTCGTAGCACCTTCAATAAAATTCAGTTCACAGCGCTCTTTCTTGTCCTTTTTGCGATAAGATTTTTATTACAGAAAGAATTTCATTTTCTTACAGTTTAGGTATAATGATGAGTTTTCATTGTATCGCAACACGGAGAAAATTGCATCTGAATACGGACAAAAATCACGATTTTGTAAAATTTGTGATATTTTCTCGTACACTTCAGTTGATTGAGAGGTATAAAGATATTTTTTTCTCAAAATGTACCCTCTGTGGAGTAAGTATTCACTGCTCAGATATTCATACAAAGTGCAATATTGCAATAAAAATTGCACACAACACATTTTGGCTTTATTCTTGGCAAAAAAAATGCACTATTATTATTGAGCTTCAAATACCTTATAGAAGCACATTTACTTAACAGGCAGACCGAATTTGCTTTAGAAAAAATAAGCGGTAGTTTTAAAACAAAATTTTCCACAAACGGCACACAGACGGCATGTTGCCAGGAAGTTATAAGCCAGCCACATGAACAAAATTTTTTTCTCGCTGAAATATTCTAGCAGTTCACTGTTTTCAACGCAGTAAGTCAGCACATTTTTTTTTTCAAATACAATTCAGATGGTAGCCAAAGTGGCTGAGACGTTTGGCATGGAATGGTCCTGCTATATTCAAGCAAAATAACTTACACAAATAACAATATTTGTTCATCAACCATGACCACACTAGAAAAAGTTGTTCAGGCAGTGTGACACTAAAATTTTCAGCGTCGTACTGCCTGAACAACTTCTTTGATAAACTCCAAACTAACGCCGAGAAAAAGCCGTTCAATCACGGTGGTTGTTAAAGGCCTTGCGGCCGTAGACAATGTTGAAAATTAACAAAATCAACTCATCAGTGCTGTCACTCCTTCTTCGTCATTACTGACACGGAAGGTTTTTCGGTTATCCATGTGGAGGTTCAGGAAGTAGGCTTGCTCTAGGCTGGGGCCGGGGTAGACGACGCAGGATGTCAGCGGCACCCTCTCATCCTGTAATAAGAGCAAATATGACTTCTCATAAACGGATGTGCGTACTGTTCCGGCAGCACCATATATAAAGAATTTGTAGTCTGTATCCTTCGAAATGGCGTGTAATTGACATTACACTGAACTCGAAGCATACACCCCATACAATCCAATAATTTCGTATGATAAAGATAAGAGTTTTCCAGCATACAGCAAGTTCCCGAAATGAGGTGAAGTGTAAGACTACAGCTCAAAAATGGCACTTACGGAAGCCTGAACTCACCTAGGAATCAAATTCCTTCTACGGTAGTGAGCCAGTGTGAAAAACAATTCTTAAAGTACAACGTTCTGAACATGTAGCATTAATCAAAACGCACAAGAAACTTACCTCTTCATGTACAAACAGTGAAGACATGTCTGTTTTCTCTTTTACGTGGTAACAAATGACCTTGGGCGTGGCACTAGCGAAGAGGTCTGCAAAAAAAGTAATAGATTTACTGACTTTAATCACGCCTCTAACAATCTGAGGAATTGTTAGAAGTCACCAATGAGTGCAATTCTCACTGCCTTTATAAGGGCATCAAAAATAAACAATTTTCTCGTTCTTTCTACCCTCACAAGACGCTCAGTCAATGGTATCTAATCCAAATTTGACGCTGTGCTTCCTATTTGCCTGTTTTCTAGACGTAGGGCTGCGAAACTGTGTTTCGTGCACCTAATCTAGCACAGAAATTTGTCATCTATAATTCAATCATCTTAATTTATTGTAATTTGATAAAAGATGTGATAGCTCATCCAGTTTTTAAAGAGTTACGGGCCTGTAATAGGTACTGCCTAGCACGTATGAAAGTATTTCTTTAAAAAAGTTTTTTCAAAGCTTGCTTTTAGAAAAAGCGTCTGGCATATTTCGACAACCAAGCCCATTCTCTGATGGCAATCAGGGGCACGATATTAGCGATTATTGACCACGGAGTTCACAAACGTAACCCGTGCCTAAATACTCAGATAAACACATTCAATCAAGCAAGTAGGAGCGCTCGAATGACACCAACGCGCGCGGACGCCGTCTGCGTTGCAGCAGCCATTGCTTATGCTAGAGCTACCGCACATAGCTCCCACAGTCACGTATACACTCTCGATTCTGTAATAACGCAAAACGTTATCGCAGATGAAGGCAAAGCACGAAAACAGCAAACAAAAACGAGGGAAAACAACGCACGGCGATGGCCACAACAACGCGCCTTTGGAAGTCTGCTAGATCTTTCCCTGTTGCTGGTTACACTTGTCCTAAATAGCTTAAAAGACCGAGGCGCACGTGCTGGGAGCATCGCGGCATGTCAGCACCTCCAACTATACCGTCTTTAAGCAAAAAAAAGCCATTTCGTACAGTGCGCCTCTGTACATAACTTTTTCTCTTTCTTTATTTTTTTACGCTTACACCTACAGAAGCACGTTGCACATTTGAGTATTAATAGAAATGTTATTACGATGTAGCCCAAAGCACAACTTAAAACAATATCAATCACTTTGTGCAGTGTAGAGACAATGTGCAATCAGCAACCAATCCCGCCCTTGTTAAAGGATCACATCACTCACTGTATGAGTGATGCAGGCACTTACACAACATCGCGCATAGCAGTGTGAGCTCGTTAGGTCACACGTTTAATCGGGCATCTGCAACAGGCCCGCGAACGCATGCTGTTGTAAATTGCTGGCAGCCTACTTCGGCAAAGCTGCTTAGCAGTGTGAACTCGTTAAGTCACACGTTTAATCGGGCATCTGCAACAGGCCCGCGAACGCATGCTGTTGTAAATTGCTGGCAGCCTACTTCGGCAGAGCTGCTGCAGGCGCCCAGCTAGCGCTGTATGATTACTACCTACAAAAACAGTACACTCACCGTTAACAGGCCCACGTTGTCCGTGCCCGCCACTCCATGAATAGTCCTTAATCCGAGCGTCACTTCGAACACGGTTTCATGCGTGACCACCATTGAATATGCGCCTGTTCGCTAGAACACACACAGCGACCAAGACCCCAGACCAACGCAACGCATTTGAAAGACGATGAGACAGAGAGAGCGACGTTGAGAGAGAGAAGGAGGAGGCACTGGAGGCGGCGCCGCAGCTGTCGACGCAGGTGTTCGGTGACGCAACTCTTCGCTTATCTACGCCGCCGTTGTGGGAGCAACGCTGGCCGGGGTGAGCGGGGGGGGAGGAGGAGCTGGAAACCCGCCAAGACGGCGCCGAAAGGCAAACGCTATGGCGCATACGGCGGACGGCCGTTCGACGCGGAATGACTCCTTGTAAATGGCAACTCTCCTTCCAGCCAGTCGCACAGCGACGCAGGTTATTTACCAGCCTCGGGTTCTTTGAGTATTTTGACGGAATGCGATTGCAGTGGGCGAAAAATAGTGAAGCAAAACTTGCGGAAAACAAAGTGCACGATGAAATGGCCAGAAACAATAATTATTTTGTCCTCGGTGGCATTAGCGGGAGAGCATCTCTACACCTTTTTCAAGAGGAATTTCTTTTCGCATTGTCTGTGTCTGGCACTTCCGCGTATGGTGCCGCAAACACTGAATGCGTAGTCGAAGCTGGAACAAAGTAATCCACAGTCGCGGATGTTTAGAAGGCTTGTCACGCACCACGAAACGTGCCGAGGTTGTTATAACAAACTCTTTGCTGACCACATGATCAGCACCTAATTCCATATGGTTGCCCAATGAGCTAGCTAAGCACCTTTAGCAAAGGCAGAGCACGTTCTTGTTAAACGTTAATATAAACGATGGTTGTGCATAAGTGCTGTGACAACCTTCCGTGTGAATTGGTCATAACCCACGTTTTCGAGCGTAGAAGAACCTCAGCGGACCTAATCAGCTACCACAGCAAGTTCGTAAGCAACGATCAGGTACGAAAATGTGCAGCTGTTTTCCATGTACTGAATAGTCCATGTACAGTGCGTTTACCACCGTCATTCCTTAAGCCACCTCCCATATAGACTCCCAGTCTGAACAGGTGTGGGACCTTAAACACTTAGAAGCAGTGCCCCCCCCCACACACACACGAAATTTGAGGGCACACGGGCTGATACACACGCATACTTATTCACAGGCGCACACACATACACGTATACATACAACACACACACGCGACCGTAAACGCACGCATGCATGGGCGTACACACGTGCACAGGCACGCATAGCACAAGCACGGACTCGCACATACACGCGCACGCACACATGCACGGGTGTACACACAATCGCGCTTACACGCGAACACATGCGCAGGCTCACGCACACACACCCATACTCGGACGAACATTATGTTCCTGTATATAATCCACAGCAAACTTGTAGCTTATAACCAACGCTAAGGTGAGCTTTCGTAACGTGGATTGCAGTTAATTGCCATTATAGATGAAACGCGATTTGCTTCTGCTGACATTCTGCTGTGTTCGGAGATCACCTTCACACATTCTAAGTCTAGGCCGTCATTTAACGCAAGGTCCATATATTCGTGCAGTAGCTACGCTGCTCGGCCGCCAATCCGAAGGTCGCGGCTTCGATGCCGGCCGTGGCAGTCGAATTCAGATGGAGGCGAGATGGTAGATGCCTGTGCACTGTGCGATATCAGCGCCCATTAAAGAACACCAAATGGTTATTATCTCTAGAGCTTTTCACTACGACGACCCTCATAATCATATCGAGGTTTTTAGACGTAAAATCTCAAGTATTATAAATATATGTTCTTCTTATGCTGCATATTCCATCTGATGAATCGTCACCTACACCCTTCTCAGGCTCAAAAGCACCCTTAGAGCCTATTTTAGGGTGCTATCGAGGCAAGCACCCAAACAAATGTGTGCTTTTTTTCCATCGACCATTTATGGGTGTCAAAGAGTGTTGCAAAGGGTGCTTTCTCGTAAAAGCACCTTTTTACAACCTTTTGGGTGTAAAGATTTTTACTGTGTAGCCTCTGGTGTAGTCCATGAAAATCAAGAACAATTACGTGATCGTTTATAGAACCTGAAAAAAAACCGCGTTTCTTTTTAATATTAAAGAAGCAACTTTATGTTTTACTTTGTTGTAATCATATTTTGCGCACACGCTCTTGGTAAACTAACGTTTTTTCTAGTTTCCCATGGGCCAAATATGGCAGTTGAGTGCAGCATCTGTGATTTCTTGTGCATGCTGTCTCCAATTGTTTGATTTTGCGTAACGATGACTTGGTTTAATAAATAAAGTAAGCAAAGAACAAGTTCTCGTACTTTATTATTCCCAGCTGTTGTTCGACCGGACTCACAGAGGGAGAGCAGACCTAAACGCCCGATCGAAGTGTCAAGATATTTGAAAGAACTTTTTGCGGAAAGGTTCTTCGCAATGATTGTTACTGGCAGTCGAGTCAATAAACCATAATTTCTGGCGTCATTTGTAAATTACTGCTGCTTTTTCGTGTGCCATGCCACCATGTTGGTGACTGCAACGAAGGAAATAAGTTTTAGTGTGTTGTGTGCGTATCGTTGTGCGGCACCCACAGCTCCTCGGCCGGATATGAGTGTTTTGCGTGTGCTATGTCATATCAGGAGCTCTTTTAGCGCTGTTTTTCGGTAGCGTGTCACCGCACCCATGCTCCTAGAGAGCAAACTTGTTTTTCTAGCTCTATACGTCGCAGCCGCTGCGGCATTTTCGTGAAACAACTTTTGGTGCTTTTTCGCGTACCACCCCACAGCACGCACGCTCGTCAGGAGTTGTTCATCAGCATCTTTTTCGAGCGCTAGGTCGCAAAGTCCACAACTCTTTCGGAAGTGTACTTTTGTTGTTTTTTTTCGTACCGTGCCATGGCATCGATGCTCCTCGGGAGGGTTTTTTAGCGTGTTTTTCGAGTGCTTTGTCGCACCGTCCACGGCTCTTTCGCTGGAGCATTTTTGGCGTTTTTCCGTGTACCATGACATTGCGGCCATGCTCCTCTGAAGGAGTTTGTTTTAGCGTGTTTTTTGAGCGCCACGTCACAGCCTCGGCAGCTGTTTCGCGGATGCACTTTTCGCGCTTTTACCGCGTACCATGCCATGGCGTCCATACTCCTCGAGAGGAGTTTTTTCGCGTGTTTTGCAGCGCGACGTCACCGCCTCCGAGGCTCTTTTGCAGAACCGCTTTTGGTGATTTTTCCGCTCACAGTGACCGAGCGTCCGCGTTTGTTTGGAGTATTTTAGCGAGTTTTCGAGCTCTATGTCAGAGCGTCCATGGTTTTTTTGCAGAAGCTCTTCAGCCGCTTTGTTTTTTGTACTGTCCCACAGCATTCATGCTCCTCGGAAAACGTCTTTCCAGCGTGGTTTCGAGTGAGATGTCGCAGTGTCTGTGGCTTTTTTTGTAGGAGCTTTTAGCGCTTTTTCTACTTACCGTGCCTCAGCGTCCCCGCTCCTCGGGAGGAAATCTTTAGCGTGTTTTTTGAGCACTAGTCACAGCCTCTGCGTCTCTTTCGCAGAAACATTTTTGTCGTTTTTCTTCGTGTCGTACAAAAGTTTCCACGCTCCTCGGGGGGAGTTCGTGTGTTTTACCAGCACATCGTCACAGCTTTTGCGGCGCCATTTGCAGAAACCTTTTTAACGATTTTTCATGTAGCGTGCCAGACCTTCTACGCTCTTCGGGAGGAGTGTTTTTGGCGTGTTTTTCGAGTGCCATTGCAGCATGTGCAGCTCTCCCAAAAGTTCTTGTAGCGCCCTTTCACGTGTATACCTTGCCAAAACTTCGAAAAAGCCTAGGCAGAAGTCTTTTAGCGTCTTTTTTATTCACCGTCGCACGGTCTACGGCTGTTTTCGCAGCTGTGTAGTTTCGCAGCTGTGTGTGTTTTTCGCAGCTGTGCACCACGTCATGGGTTCTCCATAGGACCTGTTCATTTCAGCGTGTTTTGCGCACACTGTGTCAGATCACAGACGGCTGCTGAGCTCTAGTTCTCTCAGTACGTTTTCCCTCCAACGTGAACTTCAGCGGCTCCTGAACAGGAACTCTTTTAGCATTCTTTGTGCGCATCATGTAACAGCGTCGTTGCCTCCTCTGTGGCAGCGGTTGCAGCATTCTTCATTTCTCCGCGTACTATGTGACAGCACAGGCACGATTTGTTGCGGCAGCTCTCATTTGAAGCGCTCCTTCACATACTACGTGAGAGCAGCAGCAACTAACTTGGGTGGCTACGAGTGAACATACTTACGATAGTGTTTTGCACTCGTCAAAACGCTAAAAGTATGTTACATTGGCGATGACATATGGGCTTTACAGTGCATATGTGACAAGAGACGAGGAAACAGATAGAAGCAATGTGGTTCACGCCTCTGCCCTCGAGCACAGCAGCTAGTCCCTTCACCACACAGTGTACGCCGAAGTGTACTGAGACCACATCCACCAGTTATTCAGCGATACTACACTAAAGACTCTAGCGCCAAGCAGGTTCTTCACTTCATGCAACACTTACGAAAAAAGGCATGATATTTACACTCCTACAAAGCAGCATACAAATTGACAGAACATCAATACTCTGCTTTTACACCGACAGTCTAGAACCTCTGTCCACTTTGAAACATGCTACCGAGGACAAACTTGGATTTGGTGAAGCATGCTGTAGAGCAAAATTTTTGGCCGAGATCCGCAACATTAATGAGAGGTGCATCTACAGCGCTACGTGTCGTCTGTCCTTCTCGTGTGTGACTGCCCCACGTAAATTATTATTACCAACCAACTAACTCGGCAACATGTCGTAGCGCCATAAGGCAACAGTCCACGCAGTTGCCACGTGTGATGGCAAGCGTGCTATTGTGTTACTAGACGACTAGCGACAACTAGTCGTGAGGGAAACGATGGTACCTTATCGCGTAGGTTGCTTCACCACATCCCACTCAGCTGAATGCAATAGGGGTCATTGATTGGCCAACTGAATTGGGACCCTGTTCGACGTCGAAATGTTTGACACATACAAAAGTGCCCGCAGCTTTTTTGCTGGGGCTTTAGGCAGCTTTTGCATTCACTTCATGACAGGGCCCCAATGGCTCTTCTGCAAACC
The DNA here is from genome assembly GCF_043290135.1 of Rhipicephalus microplus. Classification (NCBI taxonomy): domain Eukaryota; kingdom Metazoa; phylum Arthropoda; class Arachnida; order Ixodida; family Ixodidae; genus Rhipicephalus; species Rhipicephalus microplus. The sequence continues at coordinate 14,550,437 of NW_027464588.1, forward strand.
CTGACTAGTCCAACTTCAGAGCAACACCTCTACTCCTTCTGGTACACACTCAGAAAACCTCTACATGCATGATTTTACCCTACGAACTAAGCATGCATCAGCGCATGGCCTCCGAGATCACGGTTTGGAAGATAGACAGTCTTGGAGGCCATGACAAATGCAAGATGCCTGGTGCTGCCACCAGAAGAACACACAAGAGATGCGGCCTGCATCTGTTTACTGCGCTTTCTTTCCGAGTACACTGGGGGCACCGAGCAGCCTGTGTGTGTTGTGCAGTACGCAAGCCTCCTTGTCTTCTTTACCGCGAAACATGGCTGCACTAATGGCGAGCCTACTGTGATATTGAGACGTCCCCCGCTACGCCACCGGTTACCAAAGAGAGGGAAGACCACTCATCCCCTTTTTATCCGGTTCCCTCTTGGATACGTGTCTCAAACACTTCTCACATACAAGGATTCGTGCTGGGGCCGGGAAGTAAAAGACGCTACGACCTGTTCCCGTTTACTGATTCATTTAAATTATTCTAACTTAAAACATCGTATACCGCGTACATAAACCACTACACGAAATTATAACACAAGATTTGGACATTTGCGACATTCGACACAGGGCAGGCACATAAAGAAAGTAACTGTAACAATACAAGGGGATGCATATAAAAAACACGACGACACAAATGATGAAGTTATCAAGTATTAAAACCGCGCAATGTCTCAATATGCCGCCTCTTTTCCCGCAAAGCTCGTTTCAGTAAGGGAGGTGAAGTTCGTCTCACAGAATGTCCATGTAGTCGGGGCCTCGGAGTTGGCTGCTCGAATCGGGTCCGAAGGTAAGTTCTTGGCGTCGAGGTCTGATCTGTCCAATTCTCCAGCGTCTTCATCGTCTTCGTCATCGTCGCCTACATCGTGCCTCTCAGTGATTTCCATCTTAGCTTCTCTACCATCTCGAGCTCATCGCATCGTCTCTCTCTGACCTCTCCTCGCATCGCATCTCTGATCGCCCGTATCGTCTCGTAGTCCCTTTTTGTAGGACCCGACTCCGCCCTACCGGGGCACCAGACCAATCGCTACTATCGACGCGGCATAATTTCTTGTAAGTCGCAGTGTATCATCTTCGACGGCCACCCCGCGGCCCGCACCAGTAGAAAACCCTCTCCCAAACAAAGCCGAGCAAGTAACAATGTACAAACTCAAGCCTCAGAGAGAGAGAGAGAGAGAGAGATGGGCGAGCTGTTCCAAGACACTTTAATTACGGGCGAACAATTATCCCGATGCTTCCGGTACTTGATGAGCCGATGTCCAGACCAAGACTCAACGTTTACATGCAGCTCGGTGTCTCCCGCGAAATTCTCCGTATCCGCCGCTTCTTGGTCATTCAACGCCGCGGGCGGCCATCCGTGCAGAGCGCAGTAATGAGTCCTTGAGCCACGGAGGCCGACAGAAGTCAGACCGGACCCGGCACAGGCGCTGTGGCAGGGTCGCATTCCCCGAACCAACAAAAGGCTCTCTGCTGTTCCCCCATGCCACAAATCTGAAGGGTGCGCGCGGATTACCTCCACCGTACACTGTCACACTGTCTGTAGACGACAAGGCGCCGCCCGGTCCTCGTGTTTGCGCGGAGGAGCCCGTGAGAATAGTAGAAATAATCCATCCAGGTACTCCATTCCGGAATGCCTATTCGTTACATCGAAGGTTTTCTTTTCCCGTTTTTTATGCGTGGGTTTGAGAAACAAGCGAAAAAATTTTGAAAGGACCGGGGTTCAGTCCGTGTTTTTGGGAACGTCACAATCTCTTTATCTTACAGAACAATTTTCCCAGCGGGGAAATTCAAACACGAGAAATGCGGGCGCATAGCGCCTTCGACTTGCGCAGCGAAATTGAGACATTGCGGCAGTCCTAGGAATACGGTAAGCGAACACAGCACACTTGTGATTCAGCCCTGGCGGCAGCTCGTCGCCGAGAGCAACCAATCTGTGATTGTCACTGTATCATCACCCACCACGAAGCAGTTCGATTCCGTGTTTCTACCGTGCACAACACACTTGAAACCTTCAGAATCTCCGCAGAAACTCGTGGATGATGCGTGGACAACACGCACACTGGTCACAGCTGCTCGTCGGATGGTTTGGCACGGAGCATTCAGTCATGTGTGCGGAAGGTTCACTACCATGCGAGCACAACACACACTTCGCCTGCACTGTCCACTCTCGGCACAACCAAACAGAGGATACACACATTTCAATACGCTTTCATTCCACACATGCACAATGACCGAGTAGAAATTATAGGAGATAAAATGGCATACAACATTGCGGACTCTTATGACCCTAGCCGATCCCCGAGCGCTCAGCGTCTACCTGTATGTAGACTTCTTCCCCGACTACGAGTGCCGGACCCTCGTTGGATGGTCCGAACTTCCACCTACTCAACTCAGTCGCGGAGAGAGGCATGTGTGAAGCTATCAGACAAGACCACCGCTGCGCATGTCCGGGTTTGGTGCGGTGTACATCGAGTGTGTTGCAGTTCTCCTTTGGCCCCACAAAAACCACCCCGTTGCGATATAGGCATTCCTTAATCTCATCTAGTCTCTCTAACGTTCGGTCTACCACCGTGTCGACCAAGTTTCCGACAACTGCATCCTCAGAAAACCTATTCTCATCCAATTCCACATCTGCTACTCCTACTGGTAATGCCTCATCGTCTCGTGGGACCTTCGAGGTAGAAACTGCAGATAAACCGTCTGTATCCGCTCCAGCAACTTCGACAGCTTTTGTTTCACCCAGTGGCACCGGCGTGCCAGAGTTCCCCCCAAACACACACTCGCTCAATGGCGGAACGTCGTCCTCGATCACGGAAATTGCATTAACCACATCTGCACACGTTTAACCGGGACTCGTTTTTACTGAGCTTGTTTCCTCGCGAATATTTACAACCGCGATTGACCTCTGCGCGTCAAAGTTATGAGGAGGAGTTGCGTCTAGATATCCAGATTTAAGTTTTATCACCACCTCCTTGTCTTTATGAATGCGGCTGCCACCCGTCGAATTCCACTTTCGTCGCCGGTACCGGTGGCATTCTTGCCGAATGTGACCGAACCTGCCACAGTTAGAGCACCCGCCGGGATAAGGCAGCCACTTCAGGAATTCCTGCCGATTCTGTTTCACCTTATTGCGTACTACCAAGCTCTCCACAAGTTTGTCGAGGCGGTCAAGGTGGCTATGCATCTCATGAACATCCGTGTCCTCTTCTACATACCGAATGGGTAACGAATGGCTCCACGACGCTTTCTCATTCTGTTCCTCCTTCGCTGCTATGGCAATGACCTCGTCAAACGTTTTAGGGTCCCGAGAGAGAAGAAATCTGCGGACCGGATCCCTCAGGCCTAATAAAAATTGCGAGAGCAATTGTTCGGCTAGAATGTCGCAGCGCAGTGAAGCTTTCACCGGATCCTGACTATCGGAGCTCACCAGGGTGGCGGTCCCGAGGATGCGCAAGCGACTTGCAAATGACCGCACCTCCTCATCTGCCTTCTGCCTCGCGTTTCAAAACCTTTCCACTTTGAAGATAAGTGGCTCCGTATTGAACCTCTTGAGTACCAAATATTTGAACTAAGAAAATTTTGAAGCCGCAGCGACGCCATCATCCCACCACGTAAAATCGTGCGCCGCGCCTACCATCTTGCATCGTGCTATGCAGATCAGCTCATTATCCCGCCATCCACCCAAGCGACCAACCTGCTCCAAAATTTTCAAGAAAACTCTAATATCCGAACCCGTATCGCCTACCGTAAACAACGGAACCATGTCCGCTAACATTAACGTGCTCTTTTCTAGTGGATCGTCTCTGTCGGTCATCTTGGTAGCCTGCTCGTTCATTTTGCCGCCTCTCCTTCCCTAGTACGAGGGTGAAATTTCGCACCGTTGCCCCAGCAGTAATCCCACCGCTGTTCCACTTAAGACGTCCCCCGCTACGCCACCGATTACCAAAGAGAGGGAAGACCACTCAACCTCTTTTTATCCGGTTACCTCTTGGATACGTGTCTCAAACACTTCTCACATAAAGGGATTCGTGCTGAGGCCGGGAAGTAAAAGACGCTACGACCTGTTCACGTTTACTGATTCATTTATTTTATTATTATTTAAAACATCGTTTACCGCGAACATAAACTACTACACAAAATTATAACACATGACTTGGACATTTGCGACATTCGACACAGGGCAGGCACATAAAGAAAGTAACTGTAACAATACAAGGGGATGCATATAAAAAACACATGACGGCACAAATGATGAAGTTATCAATTATTAAAACCGCGCAATGTCTCGATATGCTCCGCACACGGTGAACCGCGACTCGTTTTTACTGAGCTTGTTTCCTCGCGAATATTTACGACCGCTATTGACCTCTGCGCGTCAACGTTATGAGGAGGAGTTGCGTCTAGGTTTCCAGATTCAAATTTTGTCACCACCTCCTTGTCTTTATGAATGCGGCTGCCACCCGCCGAATTCCACTTTCGTCGCCGTTACCGATGGCATTCTCGCCGAATGTGACCGAACCTGCCACAGTTAGAGCACCCGCCGGAATAAGGTGCCGCTTAAGAAATTCCTGCTGATTCTGTTTCGCCTTATTGCGTACTGTTAAGCTTTCCACAAGTTTTTCGAGGCGCTCAAGGCGGCTATGCATCTCAGGAACATCCGTGTCCTCTTCTACGTATCGAACGGGTAACGAATGGCTCCACGACATTTTCATTCTATTCCTCCTTCGCCGCTATGGCAATGGCCTCGTCAAACGTTTTCCGGTCCCGAGAGAGAACAAATGTGTGGGCCGGATTCCTCACGCCTAATAAAAATTGCGAGAGCAATTGTGTGGCTAGAATTTCACGCCGCAGTGAAGCTTTCACCGGATCCTGACTATCGGAGCTCGCCTGGGTGGTGGTCCCGAGGATGCGCAAGCGACTTGCAAATGACCGCACCTCTAGCACCCGACTCCGCCCTACTCGGAAACCAGACCAATTGCTAAAATCGACGCGGCATATTTTCTTGTAAGTCGCAGTGTATCATCTTCGACGGCCACCCCGCGGCCCGCACCAGTAGAAAACCCTCTCCCAAACAAAGCTGAGCAAGTAACGGTGTACAAACTCAAGCCTCGGAGAGAGGGATGGGCGAGCTGTCCCAAGACACTTTAATTTCGGGCGAACAATGGTACCGATGCTTCCGGTACTTGATGAGCCGATGTCCAGACCAAGTCTCACCGTTTCCATGCAGCTTGGCGTCTACCGCGAAAATCTCCGTAGCCGCCGCTTCTTCGTCATTCAACGCCGCGGGCGGCCCTCCGTGCAGAACACAGTAATGAGTCCTGGAGCCACAGAGGCTGACAGAAGTCAGACCGGACCCGGCACAAGCGCTGTGGCAGGGTCACATTCCTCGAACCAACAAAAGGTGCTCTGCTGCTCCCCCATGTCACAAATCTGAAGGGTGCGCGCGGATTACCTCCACCGTACACTTTCACACTGTCTGTAGACGACAAGGCGCCACCCGGTCCTCGCGTTTGCGCGGGAGAGCCCGTGAGAATAGTAGAAATAATCCTTCCAGGTACTCCACTCCGGAATGCCCATTCGTTACACCGAAGGTTTTCTTTTCCCTTTTTTGTATGCGTGGCCCCTGTGAAAAAACCTATATAATTTCATACAGGATCCGCATGCTTCAATACAGGGGTTACAGGGGTTAATAGAGAAGCTGTGGGAGGACCAAATGTGGTATATAGGGCTTATACAGGACCTTCGTGGTGCTACGTAGGAGCTGAATTGGACCTGGGCAGAACATATAGGGGTATTTAGGAGCTATGTAGGAGCTAAATGGAACCGGGGAAGAACATATAGGGGTATGTAGGAGCTATGGGAATGCTATGTAGGTCACATCTAGCACAATATAAGAGCTAATGGGGCTGAATGGAGGCCATTTATAGGACTTGCATAGGGCTCAATGTCACCCTTAAGAATGAATGTAGAACATGAATAGAACTTATTAGACAGAATATTTAGGCAAGTATAACTTTCACTGGTATTGAAGTACCCAAATTTTTAACTTCTTCGGTTTTATTAGTTAGCTGTACAAATCTCAAGAAATAACCAATTTTAATTAGTATATATCATGAGATGCAAATATAAGCTACAGAAAATAGATAAGTATATCATATATTTACCCAAGTAATTTCATTTGTGATCACCTTAGTTGTATGCATACTTACATTTGCACAATTTATGTTATGATATTTATGCAGAAGATCATTCAAATGTATTTGTGCAATGTATAATCCTTTCATTAAACTGGTAAATAGTGAATAACTTCCTATTATACACACAATACACAAAAATATAACAGACAATTCAACCTGAATTAGATTCCGGAGAGGTACGTACACGTAGTCTCACTCACATGCTCTGGCATTGCCTCAAGGCACAAGCAGCCAGGATTACCAAGGAAAAGTGCGAATGAGCTCTATGCACCTCGAATCTTGAGGCACAGCTCTGCGCTATCTATAAGAGGGCATGACACGGTCGTGGGGCAAGGCCTCTCACTTCTGACGTAGCAGCTGTCCTCTATGCTCTAAACACTGAAAGACATCAATAATGCCATTCATTCACCTATACTTCCCCTCAATAAAAAAGCACATAAAACTTTATCATAAAATGTTAAAAAAGGTTTTGCAGTGCTAGGTTGTTGAAACAAAACTACGTCAAATTTTCAGCTTAAGTTTTCACGCATTGCTTGAAATGGTCAATCGGAGAGTTTCGTTGGCTTGGCACAAGCTTGCTCATTTAAGAACCGTACTTGGCTGTGTTTATTTGTCAGAATATGAATAAGAGCAAAAAATTCTCAAACTTTTATTCCGAACTTTTGAAAACAGCTTGTTGTACGTACGTATGCATGTATGCACCAGCCAACCATGTATTTCCAACGGCACTTGTGTATTAAAACAAAATTGGTTCAAATATTCAGTTCAAGTTTCAATGCATTTCTTTAAATAGTTTAATGGCGTTTTGGTGGCACAAGCTTGCTTGCTCCTGAAATGTACTTGGCTGTACTTATTGCTTAAAAGCTAAATAAGAGCAGATAGCTCTCAAGATTGTGTTTTGTGTGCTTCCATCTTAACCTTTGAAAACATGAAGAGCTCAAAAATGCCACATCTCTTAACTCAATTAGTTTTATATATATTTTTTTCTGAAAAAACTCACGTAAGACATGTATAACATTCCTTTGAAATTAGAAGGGCCTAAAAAGGACCGTAAGTTTTTAGCTCAATTACTTTTTGGTCCTTTTACATGAAGTAAACAATTTTTATTTTGTATATGTCATGACAGTAAAGTATATCCCAAAGTATATAAGATATAATCCCAAAACCTTTTAGTTACATTTCTAATTAGCTTACTTGCCCACATCTTCAAGTCCATTTACAAAATTTGTGCTGTCTACAAAAGCCAATTCATACAAATGTTGTAAATGTGCTTCTGATTGATGTTCCTTAATCCTAACGTGAAAGAGTGAATTACGCAACTATATCGGGCTAAATTGTGACATAGTTTAGAATACATGTGGAGGATTTTTGTATAGGTAAAATAGCCTTCAGCCTGCTCTTGCTTGGTATATAATTTAGTGTTTGTGTCAGAGTGGAATTTATGTATGTCTATGTTATTTATTATGTTTTATGTCTCATTCATATGACATGTGAAAAGGTTTTAAAATTTGAGCACTTTGTAATAAAGTTTTAAGTCCGTGTAGCAAATTGCTTTTCACACAAAAAGATTAAAAACATGTTTCTTTATTTTTACATATGAAGTGGTCAATTCTGTACGAGTCAGATTCAGGGGACATGCTTCTACTCCAGTACAGTTAATATATAAAATCTCGAAATCAAATCAATGCAAGGCAAGAAAATATTAAGATAGCCTTGTACTATTGGTGCAACATACTCCCCAATCAGTACCACTAGTACATAAAACCTCAAAAATAAACATTGACACTCAGTACTACAGGAAACCTCCAAAAACAAACATCGCCATAATGCAAGGCTAGAAAAAATAGCTGCTGCTATTGAGGTTTTCTGCTGCTTAATACAAAATGATGCATGGCTTCAATAACATACAGGCATATATCCACATTCCACAGCAATGGAATGCAGAGCCATCATGTAATTTATTTATTTGTTCATACACACACCACTGCCAGGACAATAGTTGCAGTTACAATGCTGTAATATACAAAAGCACAAATAACAAGGCCATCAAAACGATTACCTTAAATGAAGATTTTAAAATGCAACAAAAAATGAAAGTCAGCTGTTTACAAATCATTGGTTTGCCCGATACTGAAATACACCTAAACTGTTCAGCCACCTCACAGTGTGACACAATTGCAGAAATACCATGAAATGAGTTCATAAAAAAGCAATAAAAGTCATTTACACTTGTTACATTCACATTTTTTAGCTTGACTGCATGCTTATGTTTTATTATTGCAGACATTGAAATGTGGGTGCTTACAACAACGAATTGTTATGCTTCGCAGGATCATTCACACTTATAATCACATTCAGGAACCTCTATCTTTCATATATTCCAGTGTATGTACAACCTGACATTGCATATGGACTGTTGCTTACCAGTCACACTTGAACTGCTTTAAAAAATTTTGTTCTACTGGTAGTTGAAATCTCGAACTACTCTACATACTGCTTTTCCAAAAGTTTGTTGAGCAAATTACAGAACTACATCACCTGTTAATTTGTTTTGTATTGTCATATTCTTTCCTCAAGTTTTGTCATTGCCCTACTTTACTGCCAGTAATTCTCAGCACAAACCGCACCTGCGATGTTCAAGAAGCTTTAAGACTGCAGTAGATCACTTTGTCAAGAGAACTCCCACTTCTGGAACATTGCAGGATATTCTGGAACCTAGGTAAATGCTAACGAGAATGCTAGAATAGTCGATGGCAAATGTATAAACGCTGATGCACCTAACCACTTGCCAGTTAATTAACGGCCAACGTTCTGTTTACTGCTATTAGTGCCAGTGGGAATCGCTGTAATCTGACCTTCAGTTTATGGGCCACAAGTTTAGCCAAATAAACAGTTTCATCTCGCAATCACAGTCTGCTTCCATTGTCCCCGTCACGCCCCCGCGACATCTGGTGGAGGTGCTGCTTCTTTCATGTGCTAGACTTCCCCGTCAAGCCGTGAACTCATTCTACGTCGCGGTGAAGACGCCCACGCTGGCCACAAGCAGCGAACAAGCCGCAGGCAGCAATGTTTACCACCAGAGTACGAACCTCTGGAAAACAAGGCTCGAAAGACCATAATGGCCGTAGTGTGGGAAGAACTTCGCTGAATGTTTCTGTCATGCCAGCCACAAACTTCATCGATCGCAGACGTCGTCAGACAGAAAATCCGGCTCTCAAATATTCCTGAGACATTGCAACCGCAACCCCAAGCCATGAGCTATGCTGCTGCTGCCCGACACTACACTCCACCTCGACGTCCACGAGAAGAGGCTGCACTGATGAATTTTTGTCACCAGACACCCCCACTGCCATACCGTCCACCCACTGGCCAGTGCTACGCTCTGGCAAAAACCGACGTGTGTTGTGCCCCCAACCTCTCTGCTACTACCGCGAAGAAGCTGGTCACACCTACAGCCGCTGCCAGTACCACCAAATAAGACTGTGTGGTTTCGCTATCGAAGCGCCGGTCCACAGTGGGGTTAAAGAATGCGCGCCATCACCGACTACCTCGCAGCCACACAGTGGACACCCCGAGAGTCCTTGCATTCACCTTCACCTGGTCACTACATGTCACCTCACTGCCGGTTTTACACTGGCTAGGCCTGGGGCCGGCCGTTTGGCTCATATTCGGAAAACTAAGCACAGCAACCTATAGAGGCGCAGTTGCTGCAGGACGAACAACCGAAGAACAATCACTGACGGTGACAATACCGCTACACAACTTCAAGAACCCATCACAACCTCAACATAGTTCCGACGTGGAAACTTCGGGGCCAGAAGATCTGATGACGCAACGTCAAAACAGTGGTACAAACCATCGTAGCCGTGATTTGATGCCATGACCCAACCTCAACACCAGGCAACGAACTAGCAACCTCGACGTCCTCATCAATGGCCACAGCGTCAGAGCTCTCGTCGTCATGGGAGCTGACTATTCCGTCGTCAGTAGGACGTTCGCTGTGAGGTTGAAGTAAGGGACTGGTTTCGGGGCTTAAGAGGGCCCGGAAACCCGTACAGCCACAGGTCACCTAGTGACACCGACAGAAATCTTCGGCCAAGTTCATCGTTGAGAACATCGTTCTTTGACATGGCGCTCCAGAGCTTCTCATCACCAACAGAGGTACAGCATTTACTGTTGACCTGACTCAGGCAATCCTGAGATAGAGCCAGACAAGCCACCACCTTACAACTGCATGCCACCAATAAACCAATGACTGAGCGTCTGTTTGGTTATATGGTTCATGATGAATTTGCTACCCACTTCTGCTACTTTTGTGAACAGAGACAATATTTCTAAATAAAATAAATCAGAGGTCAGAAAAAAACAAAGCCCAAAGTGGGCTACCATCCTGATTTGAAAGCAAATCACTAATGAAGACTCTGGCAAGGAAGGGCTTGCACATAACCGTTGTACCATAAAACACCACCAAATATGTCAACATAATGCATGTCACATTTCATGTCAACATAATTCATGACACACCGATTGGGGATACCAACGACAAAAGACTACTACAGTAAACTCTAGTTAAACGGACCCTGAAAGGACAAGAAAAATATGTTCCATTTATTAGGAGTTAAGTTTACTGACCGATCACCAATGTTGCAACTGAGTTTATACCTAATCATATTAGACGCATTTGTTCCTTTTAAGCAGCAATTTATTTTAGAGGAGACACTGCTCTTAGATGTTTCTTATTTCTTCATTGAGTTTGATGCCACGGTCATGTCTCTTCGGATGCCTGCTGATGTCCTCTCCACATCAGGTTCTGCATTCAAGTATATTAGGCACGCTGCAGTGAAATAGAGCAAAAACAAGATAAGTATTTCACTGAGTAAATGTAATAGACATTCCTCAAGGACGCAAGCACCACCAAACAGGCGCAAAAGCTGCTTGTTCATGGGAAAGTGGGTACGCCACAACAACTGCCATGACAAGCACACTGCCTTCATACGTTTACTTTTGAACCTGTACCGTGTCAGCACTTTTGAAATCAAGCTAATTTTACAAGGTGCAGCATATTGCAGTGTATTCAGTCGTGAATTTCTGTGTTCACCTTCAATGATATCTGTGATTTCCACTGTCAAGTGTTTGTGTGCCACTGTTGAACCAGCTGAGTGGTTCTGAAGTATCGTTTTTGTTTTGTTTTTTTTTCTCACCGTTTGCTTTATAGCATGAATTAAAACAAAAAGATTCAAGTTGACTGATATGTGGTGTTTAATGTCCCAAAGCCAACAAATGATTATGAGAGACGCCGTAGTGAAAGGCTCCGGAAATTTCGACCACCTGGGGTTCTTTAACGTGCACCCAAACCTGAGCACACGGGCCTACAACATTTCCGCCTCCATCGGAAATGCAGCCGCCGCAGCCGGGATAAAAAAAGAGGATTCAAGTCAGCTTTCTAGATAATGTCAAGGATCAGTAAATGAAATTCACGGATGCATTTGGAATAAATGTTCATGAACACTCAATGAGCAAAGGCGAGGTTCCGTTGAGAATGTGAGAGGGTACAGTTTCAATTTATTAAAATGAGATACCTAATCTAGACAGTTAGCTTTCATCCCCACTAGAAGCAACAAATGATGACCATCTACCACCCTTTGTTCGTTTTAACAGCAGGTGTTGGATTTTACAGATGCCGGTGGTGTTCTGAAAGGTTTGTGCAAAGGTGACCATAATACCGTAGATATATGTACTGTCATAAGCTATATGAGATGCAACACTAATATTACTGTTTAAACGCAGTTGGTGAGTGCAAAAGTGTTCATGAAATTGACTGCTCTATAGAAAGAAACGATATCTTTAGCAACGCCATAGTGTCACAAGTTTGATCTCAACTGCAGTGGTTGCATTTCTATGGATGCAAAATGGTAGGGGCCTGTGTGTTCCCAGTGCAGGTTAGAGGAACATAAAATGGTTGAAATTTCCACAGCCCTCCATCACGGCATCCCTCATTTTCATATGGTTTTTAGGATGGTAAATACTACATGTACTTATATTTACTGTTAATATTATTGTGCTTCCACACGTCACATTCACCTCTACAAGCTAGAGGGTGGAGCACTGAACCTGTGCACCATCGGCAAAATTTTATTTTGTTGTGGCACAGAACAAAAAATTACCATTTCAAAAATGTGAGTTTACTACCTTCCCTCCTTCCAAGGAATTTCTGGCTACGCCACTGTCATTGACTAAACATCAATTTGCTATTTAAACTCATATTGCTCACAATGCGTTTTGACAATATCGGCACAATGAGCACATACTGCTCAAATGCCATATTTGACATACATTCTTTCGGTAGTACCTGTACTGACTGAATTATTTTTTTCAAATTTTGCGCTCAGAGAAGACACATGTAGGTGCATTTGTAAGAATATTCACTAAATGGCAACATGTTCTTTCTTTTTTGGACTCCCACAGACTGAACGAGCAGTGAGCAACTGCAAAGTCTACTTACGCCACACAAACACTTTTCCTCATACACAACTATTGGGCATTCTCGAATTGCCTGAAAAAAAGACTGGTGATAATGCTGAAGCATTATGAAAGCTTGTTTAGGCACTCTGCTTTATGAATTTTTGTGCACTTACCCTCTTGGCTTTCTCCACAAGCCAGGCACCACGGGCAGCCAAAAGAGCCATTGAACTGAACTTGGTTGCCAACTGCTGCCCTCGCCGGTGCATCAACACAGACACAGATGGTGTAAATTTTGCTGTGAATAACAGTTGAAGAGCATTTCCAAATAAGTTCACCAGTCCTACTCAACGATTCAACAACTTCTCCAGAAAGGCCAGCATGTTGGGGTGTTTTCTTCCGTACCATAAGCTTCCGAGAATAATATTCTATATCTGTAGGGCGCAGGAAGTTCATTTATTATCATTTGTATGGGCCATATTGAGGAATTAGATGATTTGTATGAAGGGCTGCCATCCGTGTTCAAGGTAATAGTCAAATCGCTTCACTTTAACACACCCTTTTCTCGCAAACTACGGTGCATCATGCCACTTGTGATGTCACGAATCAAGTGGCACCCGACTTCTGCCTGCTGCTTCAACATGCTGAGGTTCTCAAACAAAACACCAGAGAAACTTTCTATAGTGCTGGAAAGTTGCATTCCAACATCCAGAATGGAAAAAAATGTGCCCCCGCTTTTAACGTCCGACATCTTTACAGTACTCCAGCAGACATTCAAGTCAGGTGGATTTTGTCGCTAGAAATGTCGAGCAGCTTGCCCACTGACTACAGCAATGATGGTATTTGCTGACGGAATCGCATTTCGCGGACCACAATTTTCTCAGTAGGTATTTCGACTGCGGCAGGCCGCACTTTTTGAAACCGAACGAGGCTTCCACAAGTTTCAACAAGTCGTCCACAGCAGACCAGGAAAGGCCGTGAGCCGCTATGAACAACATTATTAGAACGATAGCGACTGCAATTGTGGATGCTTATCCCGGAAGTGTTTTTGTTCCAAAATCCGCGACGCATCTGGCAAGCAATTTTGATTTGTTGAACGAGGGCACAGAACTACGGTCGCCAGAAATGTCTCCTTCGGCTCCAGGGTTTTGGTCTCGATCTACAGAAGCGCCGTCTCCACAAAGATAGTCACCACTATCTTCTTCGGTTCCGGAGCTTGGGTCTTGATCTGTATCTCGGAAACGTCGAGTGTCACCGTATTCACTGTCATTTTTTGAATGATTGCTTTCGTTGTCAGGGCATTCTTCGGGGCTTTGGTATGCATTGTCGCCTGCGCCATGCGCGCTGTTGAAGGAGTCGTCGCTTCCTTCTGGCACCTATGTTCGTACTCCTATAGAACTAGTATCAACAGAACAGCCGTCCGCGAGACATCAATCTCCTGGTGATGCCTGGGAAGCGTGAGAACTGTCTGGTGGCGAGTTCAAAACACCCGCGAGATGAGTCGTAGCGGTTGCCGAAGCACTGCTGGTCGACTGCTGGCTGTACCATCGCGTCGAACGGGGTACTACAAATTCAGTGTCTGGTCCTAAATACAGCTTTCGACGTTCCTTTGCAGTTAGATGACTCATGACTAGCTAAACAAAGCACAACTGAAGACCACGATACAATGGTGGAGGTAACGATACGGATGACGACGGATGAATGACAGCATTAACCCACAGAACACCTACCAGTTTAACAGCAGTAGCAATATAGTCGGTATAGTGCCTGGAATGTAAACGTATGAAAAATAAACATTTTGGCGGAATGCAGACAATGTAAAAGCAAAACATGTGACGATCAGCAACCCACTAAATAAAAATTGGTGCTGTCGTTGACAATGGTGTTTACTCTCGCAAATGACGTGTACTTTTGCTATGTACAGCTCGTAACAGGTGGTCATAAAAGTAGTAGCTTCAAGGAATGCACTATTTTTGTTATCTGCAAGTTTATCACTGCACAGACTTTTTTTAACAAAGGACGGGACCGAGAGATTGTCTTTCCGTGGTTAGAGTTTCATAAAATAATAGTCTGCGCATAACTGTTATTATAACCCACTGACGCGGCTACCTAAAAGTACTTTCCTTCATAAGCCCATCATTGAATGCCTCTGTATAAAGAGCCAGCTCCGAAACGAGAATTTTCCACCGGCAGTTGTCGATTGTCGAAATTTGTCATGTCTCAACAGCACTTCCCGGAAACCTGACCCCAAAGTTTATCCGCTGAACCAACTAAGAGAGCCGGAAAAAGGACAAAGTAAAATCACTAAACACTACCGATCGTGTATATCTGTCTTCTCTCCATGTTTGCAGTTCTCTGAGCGCAATGCTTCAAGCCCACGTATCCGCTTCCCGCGCGCTCGAGCCACCCCAGGTCACACCTGCATTACTACCATGCAGGTCACTGCAGTAGCTGGGGGGGGGTTCAAACTCCTGCCCCCACCCCAAAAGAAATCTTTGACTGCATCCTGGGTCCTGGGTATAGGTGGACACCTCGGATAACCTGAGATAGTAAACACGCTGGAGATTGACGTAAGAAAATGTTGCCGCTTATAGTTGTTCTCAGCGCACATGCATATATTTGCATTCATTTAACATGTAAAGATGCAGACATGATTGCTGGCCAATGTCGACATGCAACTCTTTCAATTTTAGTTATGCCGCAGGGCACCATCGATTGCTTCAGCATTATTGTTGGTCCTCCTTTGCTGATCTGAAGTACATGTACATGTTACGCACATAAGTATACTCACGGGATAAAAACGGGCTATTATTTTTTTTTGCTTTGACGACTTGTACGCGCAAATACTCAAGATAGACATATTATGTTGTGACGAATGTGGTTTCTATAAAGGCAATGTTGGCTCTGATCTTTGCGTCCGAATCGAAATTATATGCCGATATTGCAAGACGAGCTCATTACTTAATAAACAATTGTATCGGATCAGTTGATATGAATCCATCTTAGTAGAAAGCGCAGTCACGATTACACAGAACAAACAACACAAGCGCTTAAGAGACGTTAATAATGAAGAGCCCGCCGAACTATAAATGTAAGTCAATAAACAATTGTATTGGGCCAGTTGGCATGAATCCATCTTGGTAGGAAGTGAAGCCACTATTACACAGAACACACAACACAAGCGCATGTGTTGTGTGTCCTGTGTAATAGTGGCTTCACTTCCTACCAAGATGGACTCATTACTTAGCCCTAAATTAGCCTAATACAGTCCCGAAGGTGGACATTCACAAGCCGTGTGATATGTGAATCAATTCTTTCCCGTTGCTCCACTGCTGATCCCGAAGGTCTGTGTTTGAATCCGGATTTCTAGTAGAGGCAAATATGCTTGAGGCCCTTGTACTTAGATTTCGGTGGACGTTTATGGATTCCATGCGGTCGCCGCTAAGGCGCATGTCTCATTCGTCATCGTTTTTGAACGTAAAACCACAACATCTATATTGTTATTGCGAGTGTTATCATTCCGCAATTACATTTGTAATATGCAAATACCTATCGTTTCGATAATTATAGCAAGCCGTGCGCTTCTATTTTTATCGTGTCGTTCAGTGAATATCGCATAACAGCAGTGCAGTGGTTTATAGGTTGGTTTTTTCATTAATTGATTGGCATTATCTTGTCGCGCCTGTATATTCATAAATAAGATTAGGGGTGATGTGTAAAACACGCACGTCTACCAACGTTTTTAAAATTAAGCAAGAACAAAAAAGATGCAATCAAGAAGATTTTATTTATTCCTCCAGTGTCCTGTTAAGTGGTAGATGTGGCGTGTGTTCGCATTTTGGATGTGCACAAACCACAAGTTTTGTAATGTTCTAGCTGGTATCGTAACTTATTTCCTCAAACATAACGCTACCCTATAACATGTTCGCCCCACGAACCCACCAACCCCCCCTCAAAATAGAAGTAAAAAACACCCTCAAGAAGCAATACAGGTGAGTAAACTAAAAATACTAAGCAGACCTTTCGAGTTGAATGAGTTGTAATTACATTGTTCTACAACAGGCCAAATCATCAAAAATCAAACACAACCCTTTTTTTTAAAACTCACTAGCATGCTGTGTCATCTAGTGACAGAAATACATTATTTGCGCGTACATTTACTTTAAAATACACATATTATGGTATACCTTCTACACATTAGGTGGCGCAACAATCACTAAACGTTTTACAAGTCAGGTTTTTAGCATGTTTATTTTAGCCAATCCAAGTGCAGTACACTACATTTGAAGTACTGGATGTTTTGGATGAGACCTGTGAGACGTGCCACGGTAGTAGTCCCTGCAGTCTTCCTTTTTTGTTTTTGGAGTCAGTGTTGATTTTGCGCTCCCACTTAATTATGCCGGTAGCACCGAAGGTGGCCAACGTTGTTTACGACGACGGTTACTGGGCTATAGTGAGCGTGAAGCTCATTAAGGACTTCAAGCCAGCGAGTGTGGCTGACTGCCAAAAACACAAAGAAATATATTGGAAGAGCAATGAAGCAGGGCACGTCGACGAAGGGTATTATCGAGGAGACGTCATACTCCTTGGTGGTGAGTTCTGTCTTCTTTGAGGTGCTAATTTTGGTGGCGTTTAGGAATATGTTTTACAATACAGGAAAAATGCGTGGCAGACGTCGCTGCTTGCACGTGTGTTATTCGGCGCGTATTCAAAATAAGACGCACGGAATCGCTTCTGTGTTTTTCAGTGTGCCTTATTTGATCCATTGGTGGTGGTTGCGCAACTACTGCTAAGTTGTTCATGCTTATTAGCCCACGTAGCTCTTTTCGTGTGCACGTGGTGGTCGTCTCGGGCACTCAATTTATGATTTGGAATATGGTATGACCTTGCGGGCTGCTATACAAAGAATCAAAACCTTTTTCATGTATACTCTAAATGTCATTGGAATGTTTCATCAGTATTTCAGCCCACAAACGCACCACAATTGGGCTTAATCAAAACACGTGCGTAGCAGGAAAAACAGCGAGCAAGTGATCATTCTGTAATCTAGGAAACTAGAAGACAAATTGTGCACTTATTCACAGTGACAGTCATTCCGGTGGACGCCAAGATGAATTAGAATGTCCGTGGAATGTTATATTGTGCAGCTGGTCGAGTAATTTAAAGCGTGCGGTCCGTCGGCATATAGGCAGTTCAGGCAGGTTAGGCCTGTTCGGTAATGCGGGTATATACTATGTCTTGTAACAACGCCATAAATGTCATCATCTGCCTTTCAAGATGGTATTATTGATCATCTTCAATGCTAAAACAACTCTTTTTGCTTATTGTTAACCTAAATAAAACCCCACCCCTTATGTAATGCCCCTCCTAGAAAGGGGGGCCTTTAAGGTAATAAATAAACTGAACTGAATGCCCAACTTGCGATCAGCTGAGCTACACATATTTTCTGATTATCTTGTTCTAGTTTGAACTTGATGCAATCTTTGCACCTAGACATTTCAATTGACAAGATCTTTGTACTGCCGCATGTTGAAGCTATAAGTAAATGGCAATGCCAAAATTATTTTGACGAGTTAAATGTAATTAGATATTTTTTTTCTCTGGAATAAATTGCATTGGTAATAAAATAGCACTTCAAAAAGCTACTGCGGGACAGTTAATAAGCATTCCTAGGAATGGTGTTGCTCACACAGACTGCGTTACGTTCAAAAGCTTTGACTAATTGTTTTGATGATGTGTGTTCCAATAGCTCATATGTAATCACCTGGTAAATAATTGAGATTTTGCTATAACTAGCAACATGTGATTTGTCTCAAGGTTTAAATACTTGCATAACTCTTACCATCAGCCATTGACTTGCATCATCTAGAAGTGAATGCATGTACAGCGCAGCTTTCTTTCTGCAGTACCAAACTTTTGTGGTAGAATAGAAATGTAGTTGTACTTTGCATGCATTTGTGGTCTTCATACCACATTGGTGCTTAAGTGGCCTGCTGAAATTTAATTTCGTTTGATAATTTCTGTAGCCACTTTCAGTGACCTTGTCCAGAAGATGGGGAAAAAACGGCTGTCGGTTCCTGACACTGTATTTATGACATAGACAGTGAAGAAAAGACAACTGAAAAGGTAACACACATGAAACTTTGTTTTCTTGAAATCGTCCGTGACCTGCATCAGGCACCTGGGCAAGAAGTGACTACTGCATTTTCAAATATAGGTGTTAATACTATGCGGCCAGATTTGGTACATAACACTTATAACTGTATTAAAATGGCATATTTCTAAATTTCATGAAGCTGCAAAACAAGGACGAGATTTTCTCCCGTGACTGTGTTTGGCAGTTTTATAGCAGTGGAAGCTGCTCAGAAGTTCTTTGAAAGGACAAAAGTCATGGAGAGCTCTTCTTACGGGGCACTATGTGAAGATAATGCAGCTAGTGTACACTGAGCATCTGTTTTGAAGTGGTGATAAAGTTACAGTTTCTTGAATAATCGCCCTCCCAGTGGACAATTCTCATTTCGCGGTTTTACATCGAGCAACAGTCTTCTGATGTGTACGGGACACAGGAGATGCAAAGTCAGGGTTGCAGCACTCTTACAACCGATAGGTGGCAAAACATACTGAGAAACTCTCCCATTGCTTTTGCAACAGTTGAGAAGGCCTTAAGGAAAGGAGCATGCATGTGCAGTCTGTTGTGGCCATTGTCTGGCAAAGAGGGGAGGGGGGTCCTTACAGGGTATTAGGACAAAAAGTTCTGTAGAACACTGGTTATAACTTGATTATTTATGAAAAAAGTCAATGATAACTGGTAATCAATTACCAGTAAACCTAATTGAGTTACCCAGAATGTTAGTTTTGGAAAAGTAATTGATTACTTAAAACTCTTTGTGTATAAATCTGATCAGTGTACAGTAAGCTAGGTAGGCATAATATGGCTGCTTGTTACACAAATAGTAACTTTGCCTTGCACAGAGTGACTTTAGAGAGAATAGCAGGCACAGAATTTCACAGATATGCATTTGTAAGCTTTTTAGATGACATCGTGTGTTGGTGTTGTCGCTTTTATCCTATTATGTGGCAAAAAGTGGTATGGCATAGTTGTTTTTATTGCAGTCATGGTAACTATGTGTTTATTGATGTTGTGATGCAACTAAAAATTTTTCTAGACAATTTAGCGCTAGTCTTGGGTGTGTGGAAATCGCACTGTTTGAAATCGAATATCAGTGCAACTGTGGTGGCTGTGGTGGTTATCGGGACGCCTTGCAATGTGAAAGATGTTATACCCTTGTCACACGGCAAATTCAATGCCATTCACAACAAATTACATTGAGCGGACCTAATTTCATTTTACCTGCGTGCTGTCCCATGACGAAAACAAATGTCGTTTTGAAATGATGACCATGACCTCAGCCCTCCTGACCCATGGCTTTGGGAAAAATAAACATATAATAAAACTTGTATGTAACATGCGTGTATCCACAAAAATAATTTTTATGGGTGGAAAGGTACACCTATAATAAAAAAGTGGCAGTTTTAAAATAAAAACTTGCCACAGCTGCACGACACACTCGAATACCGTTGGCCGATGGTATGACCGGGCATGAGTACAGTCAACTGAAGCAGGGTGCACAACCTACTCCCGCGCTGCAGAAATGAGACGGCAGCAACGATTTCGTGTCGTCAACACCTTAGTCACCACATGATTAATATCCACAATACAGGCAATAATGACAACAGAGCACAAACTAAACATGCCCTGCGTTCAGCTGCTGTCATGGAGAGTAGCTTCTTTTTAACGCTATGGCAATAGAGAGCTCGATTAGCAGAAATTCCGGCGTAGGCATCATTGGTTGTGAGCGAAAAAATCATCTTATGCGCTACTGAAAAAACTGAGAATGATGCAAATAAAATAAACAACAAAAAATTCTTGAGACGCAGTTCGTTTGCATGGCAAGCGGATGTTCTACCACACGGCCACGCAACTGTTTGGAAATGCAATGAACGAACTTCCTCTGCTTGGAAATGCAGTGTAATTACCTTTCATACTTAACAAACACACACGTCCTGTATACATGCTTTACAATGCAACATGAAATATTGCAGTAATAATGCGTGGTACAACCTGCCATTTCTAGCGGCCGTCATAACATGTCATTATCATAATGGCTTGAAGGTTTAAAACCGGTCACCCACTTCCAAAGGCACATGCGCTACTGTACCTATTTCCTTAAGGCCTCACAGTGGATGCGTAAGAAGTTCAAAAAGGTTTCATGCACCAAGTGTTCGATGCACGTAGTAGCAACAGGATATTCTTATCGCCTTCAACTCCTAAAAACAAAGCTTTAGGCTCCCTTAATTTGTTTTTTTAACTTTTGCACCTGCTATTATGTCATCAAACCAGTAATAAGTTGAGCTAGTAAGGAACAAGATCTTCATAAATTATAAAATGTATATATACTGAAGCTATAGCCATTTCCCTAAAAGTCCCTGACATTGAGACTACTCAGTCAGAAATCGAATGCGATTGCGTTGCAGGAACTCGTTCCACAAAAAAGGTCGTATTCGGCATTAGTTTCCCCGTGTGACAGCAAAGAAAGGACATTGCAAACGTAGGACATTAGATTGGCTGTGTGACAGGGTGTTAGAATGCTCACTAGTCATGGCTGGTATATGCTACATATCATTTTAACATATGGTATAGTAGCGCAAATTTGGTGGGGACACTGAGGACAAGAAAACACTGCACTCGCTAGTCTCACAAACAGTGGCGTGTTTTCTTGTCCTCAGGTCCCAGTCGAAGTTGTGCTACTATACCATAGGTTGAAATGATATCTCACCAACTAGCCCAGCTTTCAACCTTACTGAACTTCATACGCTAGGTAGTTGCTATAACCTGAATTATGTTTGTATCAATGGAGCGTGTATGTTTCCTGGCATATTTGGTCGTTTTGGGCTTCTAATCAGTGATGTTGGCTTTGGGTTGATGTGTTTATTTGCTAGCATTCAAAAAAGAAAAAAGAAAAAAATCAGCAACCAAGAACAAAGAGGCGCTGAAGCAGTGCGAGCTCCGAAGAAAAGCTTGTCGAACTGAGTCGGCTCGGAAAAGAGAGGAAGCTCACGAGGCAGCTCAAGAAAAAACAAAAGACTAGAGGAAAGAATAGAAATACTTGAGAAGAGAAATGACAAGCTGCAAGACATGCTGCCAAATGAACACAGTAAGTGATATTTATTCCATGCTGCCTTTTAGAATTAAAAA
The DNA here is from genome assembly GCF_043290135.1 of Rhipicephalus microplus. Lineage (NCBI taxonomy): Eukaryota > Metazoa > Arthropoda > Arachnida > Ixodida > Ixodidae > Rhipicephalus > Rhipicephalus microplus. Next base: position 14,572,388 of record NW_027464588.1, read on the forward strand.
AAATGAATTTTTATGCAGTCAGTGAGCGCTGTGGTTATGTGTACCCTAACACATTTTCTTTGGCATCTTTATGGTATTTCGATGCTTTTTGTTCCACAATAAGGAAGTGGTACCTGAAATAGCCCTTTGGATTAATGTTCTACAGCCGACATCCGATTTCGCGGACACTCGACGGATTGCTAAAGGTACAGAAAATCAGGCAGTCTGGAAAAACGAATGCAAGTAAAAATACACTTTTTGAATAGGTATTTTTCACTGACGGAAAGGGTCACGGCACGAGTACAGGATTCTCGTTGCAATTCAGCAAATGCATCATTTAGGTGTCTTCGAAAAGAGCCGTTTGTATTAAAAAAAGCGAAAAGAAAAAATTTGATGTGACCGACGCTACTGCATTTGTAAAATTTACGCGCTAAAAGGACTCGCTTCTTTTAGTTTGCACGGAGTTCCACTTGCCCCGATTATGTTTGCCTCAATATCAGTTGATGTCATGCTGTCACTGTACACCTATGACGATGTCATGCTCGCGTCAACACCGAACTTCTTGCCCGTGTAGGCTCTGCCTCTTTGATCTCATTGTCGGAGTTGTCGAAACCTTTAGTAACTTGAATGATTTCGTCACCGGTAAATTCCGCACACAGCTCAAGATTTTCGCTAGCGTCGGCAAAGCCCTCCAAGGTTATCCCGGCTTAAATCGAAACACCAGCACCATGTGGGTCGTTAAAGCAACGACCGCAGTTGGAAGTTCTTTACACACGCTGACCTCTCTAGGTGAGACTGCCGTCTCGGCGTACATTCTAAAGCTGGCGTGGCAAAAACAGTTTCTGGGAGTGTGTTGCGCTACCGCCTTCTATGAGTCGGGAAGCATGCCGACGGCAGACTATAGGTCAACAGCGTAGCTTTCCCACCGGAGCACAGCCTTATAGTAACATTAGTAACAGCACCATGCAGTTGTGGCCACAGGTTTGTCTAAGCCATGGCTGGCTACAAATTGGAGTGCGCTTAGATTCCGGCATTTGCGGTGTCGAGGGTACGGCAGCCACGTCACAGTGGGTTCGAGGGTACGAAAATAACCAAAATAGTGGTGCTGATAGTGACTTCAAGTCCGCTGTTAGCAGTAAAAAGTTAGCCGTAAAATTGGACGGTGAAAGCTATAAATGTCCGAAATTTTGGACTTTTTAATACATTGACTGTATGGAGAACTTGATGGTGCCACAGATCAGTCCGGGAAATCAGGCATATCCAGGATTTCGGTAGTCCGAGAAATCGGACGTTAACTGTATGATCAGAGTTAAAAAATCAAAACAATGCAGTCCTTTATGGAATCAGATTTTTGTGAGAGAGTGGCCACTTAGAATGGAAACAGCTGTGACAGTTGCTGAATGGTGTTTCCTTCTGCGACAGTGCAGTGGTTACAGCAGCACTAGCAGGAAACAGCAGCCAGCAAAGCATATGTTCTCTATGAATGGACTCCGCTCCTCCTACCCTTTTTCACCAAACTGTAGACGACTCCAGCAAGGTAACAGAAAAAATGGTGGCTTTAGGCACGATGCCATCAGACACCACCCATCAAAGTGCATTCTTTCTCATTATATTCATATGTACCTGGGGGGGGGGTCAGGCGGCTTAGCAGAGGAGGAACATATAACGTCACGACCCACCCTGCTGGAACTATTACCTTTCTTCAAAAAAACTCTGTAACAAAAATGCATCTCTTTAGCAGGAATCGACCATTAGAGAGGACTGCCTTTGAAAACTATAAGGAACAGTTTGAATTGTCTGACACTTAGAGGAGTTGTTAGTGTACAACTGTCTCAAGAGCAGGGCTGGGCAGTATCGCGATAGTATTTCAGAGATACTTTTGAGTGTCTGTATTGCTGTATCGAGATACTTCTTAAAAATGTATTTGTATCTCAGTAGTGAAATACTTTTACGATGTATCGCCTGTATTGCAATACTATCCAGGGCATAGGTATGTGATTACTTTTTTTTCGGAAATGAGCTTAGACGTGTTTACAATGGCAAAAAAAACATATGCTGTGAACTTAGCATTGTGTGGCGAGATATGCACCCACCATTTCTACATTTATTCTCAGGGGGTAACTGACTCCTACCTTCTCGATAGTGAGCTAGTTGCTTTTCTACCTGCATTTCATTGTGCATGCAGAACTGGAATGTGTTTCAATAATCACCTGCTTGGGAGCTTGCCAATAATGTTATACGGCCATTTTGAATACCAGCAGTGAGGAGCATTGAATATGGCACATTGGGCGCCAACTAACAGCGTCGTTTTTAAAATGTATTCGGTCATGCCAATTTAACGAGCAGTGCTTCTTTTCTCTCGTTTTTTTGTGGCATCTAATTTAAAAAGCGGAGCTTATCGAGGAAGCCACAACCACCCAAAAAATTTGGTGTGTGGTGCCGTGTGCCATCAACGATACTTCTTTCTCCAAAGCATTTCTGGAAGACAGCAAATGCGGCCACACGCTTGCTAGTCCTAGTCAAATGTGACCAGTGCTGTTTGAAGTTTCCCGTCTACAGAAAAAAAAACACACAACATCAGGTACCGGCATTGACTTGGTGCAATTGACAAACCAGAATATATCGGTGGTTGTCGCACTTGTCGCTAGAACCAATAGCATCTGCACAATGCAGACTAGCAGGGCTGCTGACCTACAGCAAGTGCACAGTGATCTCTTAGCATCCGGCTACTCGAACTCTGGTTAAACGCCAACTCTTTAAGCCGCAAAGATCTGGTCGTGTGTTCCCAAGAAAACGTGCCGCTATACTGTACGTGTCTGATGCGTGCGAGTCAGGCACTAGTTCAAAAACTATTACGATGTCCAAGTAGTTCCGTTCCAACAATTTGCATTATCGGCTGGTAAAGATGAAGGACAAAAAAGAAAGGTATCTTGATGCCTATTGGGTACCTTGTAGACTGTGATTGTGTATATATCAGTGAGACTGGAAATTTCGAACATCAGGTCAGACAGCATGTCAATGATGTCAACGAGGTAAAGCTGTCTTCCAATGCCTTGGCAAAACACCCTGAAAACATGAGCAATAAAATAGATTAGCATAACGGCATAAGCTTAGAAAAAAAACACTTCAGGACACCACTTGCAATCAATGCTGATTTAAACAATGGATACACATAACACATGGAACCATTGATAACACGTGGAACCTTCTTTCTTATCTACACTCGTGATTTTGAGTCACTTTTGAAGTCCTCATAAGCATATTTTCACTGCATCTAGTTGTCACTCTGAACAAGACTCCCATCATGAGAGCTGAAATGTCTTATTTGTATTCTTTTTCGCGGTTGGTGTCATTAATTTATCATGTTCTCACCCTAACAAGCTTCAGTCAATATCTCAACTTCACCCATCTTTTTGAGTGGAATGTATAGTACACCATGGATGTGATTAATTTCCTTTTGTTTATAACACGTTTTCTAGAGAGGTAAATTGGTAAGGCAACTTGGTTGGAGAAGTTCAGAGTATGAAAGAGTTTTATGGCACCCGAGGATTTTAGCAAAAAGCACTCCGGTAAAATCGGGAAAAATATCAGCCTGACGCGCTGGTGTAGCTTTGAGCAAATAAAACATAATTATGTTTGTAATAATCAGGTTGTAATATATTGAAGTTCTGAAAAAGTAATGCTTCGTTCAGGACGCAATTAAGAAATGTGCGCTCTTTATTTTTCACATCTGCTCTCTTACAGAAAAATTGGCCAGCCGTTCCTGTTGCGGCCACCAATGCAGTACAAGCACATCTCCTAATCATGGCGCCTATAAACATGAGGCCACCCACAGGAGCATTCAAGAGAAGGTATGAGCATATGACAACGCATTAAGATGCTTCATCAAGTTCGAAAAGTGGCCGTCAGCTACAACAAAAGTGACAAATTTTACCTTGGGATGCCATCATCGTGGCATCAGAATCAAGTTTCTCAAATTGGTCGTGTCATCACGACGTCACATGATGTCAATGCTTCTTTTAAGGTTGCCTATCCCGGAGGTATTTGCGAAACAGCTGGGAGTGCAGAAAGCTGTTGGGAGTCGTGGCGGGTCAATACAATCGACCTAAAAGAAAAAGATTTTCGTTATCTGTTGTTTTAAAGCAGCCGTGACGAGGAATAAAGCTGTGCCCAGTTGTTATTTTTCTGCTTCAGTAATGATTAGACACGCCGATTTCAAAACATTTCGATGCAATATTCAGTCAACCATGTGCATCATCACACATTGCTGCACAACGTATGAAAGAGGAAATATCTTTATGGTGGCACAATCGAACCAGTATGGTACTACAAACCTCACTCAACTATGGCTTGGCAAACACGGCTGCGCTGCCATGTTTTGTTAACGGAGACTTCTCATAGGTCAACTTGAAGTGATTTCAGCAGTACAGTTGAGGCAAATGTGCGAGCTGGAGACTGAAAGTTGCTGAACTTTATTGTTGTATTACTGGTGCAGAAACCTTTTGTGCCAAGTAAGTGCTTATTTTGAAATGAAATTATGTTTTAGTGGTCTGCGTCAGGTAGCGCACTTTAATTTACCCGCCTCAAGAAGCGGAAAGTCTCACGTCACTGTTGCCGTGCACAACGTTGCCCGGCTTTTTACTGTACGGTCGCCCACACTACTAGCGAAACTAAAGCACCAGGAGCCGCATCAGCAACAGTGGCCATCGATCAATTTCCTACAATAGGTTCCGAAATGGCAGACACGTTTTGGCTCAATTGGGCCCCGCTAGATGGCACGGCCTGTTTAGTTTAACCAGGAAAAAGTTGAATTTTTCTAACATCTTGTACCATTATCCATTGTAACTCCCGGCTGTTCTTTTTTCATGAGAAACAACTCAACAAGCAGCATTTTTTACGTTCTTTGATACTTGGAAGGTTCTTTATTTAGTGAGCTAGTTGGATTACTCGTCATTATTTATAGGCAGTTTGTCTGTCGGGATCATTTCGCGAACGTCCTACTGCAGCGCATTTGTTCCCGTGCATTTACCTTAATTTCTCGGTAAGTAGGGCACTGCTGTTGATAATACTGTCGTTTTAGATGACATACATTGAGCTTTCACTGTCCTGTGAGTTGTTATTTGTTAATTAAGCGTGTTTGAGTTAATGAGATTTCACTGTATTGCACCAAAAACAAAGCGACAAAAGCATATTGGAGTGAGTTTAGACAAGTTAGATACAATTATAAAACTGACAAAAAACAAATTCGATTCAACATGCAAAAAGAAAGCTGTATGCTTCAAAAGTGTAATACAGATTTTTTTTGCATTTTCAGGCAAGGCCGTTGCAGTTCATGCAGCCATCGCTACACGCATCGCCACCGTCGCCACCACCATGCACCGTCACCACCACCACTATGGCCGTGCTCGACATTGTCTCCACAAGGGTGGTCAGCAACGCAGCCTTTGCCACCGCCGCAGCGCTTACTGCTACCAGAGCCTCCGTCGCCTTTTTCAGAGCAGCCACGGATGCAGCCATGCCCATTGATGCTACCGGTACCACACCCTGGAACTACTTCAAGTGGTTCTCAAGAACCTACAAGCCAGGTGTGTACTTTATAATTGAAATGGCTGTTTCTTTGTTTTTTTCAATATGATTTAGGGGTTATATTGTCAGGCTAGCCTCCTGTACCTTTTCAGTTTGTTTATTTAATCAATATATATCTAGTCATTTTTAGAGGTATGCAGACAAGTATTTTAAAGTTGAGCAAATGCAGTGTGACCATCTGTCAATGTCGAATCGCACTGGTTGAGCAGGATAAAAATTTTATCGCCGGGTTCTCCTGGTGAATTAGGAGCAATTTCCCGCTTTCTACTGGCAGATTCAGAGCAAACCACTCCGCAATGGGGCTTTCATGTTTTTTCATCTGGCAAAGGTAGACTTTTCTGGAACTCCGGCAATGCGGGGCTGTCATTTTTGGTATGATCGGGGAATAAGGTTGTCTTTAACGTTTTTTTTTAGGTGGTGTCTCATCATCCTATGGATTTCTTTACAATCTAAAAATGGCATCGTTTGACTTTGCTGGATGAACTGGCGGTAAAGTTTTGACAGTTGTAGCAGCAGCGACCACAAACCGTGTGTGGAAGTGATTTTTTAAAAAAAGTTGCCTGACCGGCTGTGCAGATACCCGAAGATTATCGGCTACGTCGAAAAAGTTCGGGAGCCGGTTTAAGTGTCGTATGCATAAACAGCTTCTGGACACCTCATGCACAGCATTCATGTGTTCCAGTGGTAGATTTGGCTTGCTGTAAGACGTTTTTAGATACTGTCAGTTGGGTAAGCACGCGCTGCTGCAGCCGCGAGTACTGTCCCCTCTTGTATCCCGCGAAGGCGGCGCTGCTGTCGCTTTGAGATTGGTGAAGGAGCGTCATGTGCTACCTCTGCATGTGAAACAGCAGGAAATTAGTTTCCAAATGGCGACAACAGAGGAGAGGATGCGGCAGAAGGGCGACCTAGAAAACCAAAACGCACGGGAAGGAGGCAGGTTGGGTAGCTTGCATGATAGGTCCGCGAAACTCGCACGTAGAAAAACTTGGAAAGAGTGCCTGCGCGCGCAGAAGTCAAAGCATGGCCGCCTGGATCAGTGCGCGGGGGTGTTCGAACAATCGGCGGCTGTGGTCAAAAAATCTTTTTGTTGCGCCGGCGAGTTTGTGTGGCCTCACAAACTTCGATATTTCGTGATTCGTCCCGCGCAAATTAACAGCCGTTTTCGCGCTTGCGCACGTGCGCGGAAGGCATGCCGAGTCGAGTGCGAAGCGAGCGAGAGAACAAGTCCTTAACACGAAACGAACCAAAAATTATCAGAGTAGGTGGGGTAGCGTACACCCGTGCACTAGACGCAGACTATCGGATACAGTCGGTGGCCGACGATGTTGGCAAATGGTCTGGTCACTCCAGGCCGGCGATGCCAACGACAGTACCAGCGAATGAAAACAGGGTAGATGGCCGACCGGTCTTCGAAAGATCGGTGGCAGTGTGAAAACGCGGGCCTCGTCTGGCGATGCGGGGCGCTCAGAGTAGCGGGGGGGACAAAGGACGGAGGGGTGCATGACAAAAAGCAGTCGGCACTTTCCTTTCTTCATGGGTTGGAAGCAGCAACTAGAGGGTCGCGGAGGTAGGGTCAGCAATTACCATAAGAATGTATGGGCACCTCGCCGATGCCTGATCGGGGGTCGAAACTGGCTTTCCGGGAAGTCGGGAGACCGCTGACTGTTCGCTGTAACCGATCAGCGGCGCTCGGAGACGTTCGTTGTAAGTGCGATTTTGTGCCATTGAACCAATATATATTTTCATGGTCACGCGGATATTGTTCGTTTGAAGCGAAAGTTCGTTTTAAGTGGGGCCGTTATATGTGGGATCGACTGTACTACTTAGTGATAAATAAGGTTCGGGTCTGTATCTAAGAAATGTATGATTATTTATGTATGTTTTGACCATTACCTGCAAGACTTTTCATGGAATAGCAGCTGTTCAGTCCTTGAGAACTGCAGGGTAATTTGGGGGTTTGAAGAAGTACTGCTGATCACTAGTGTTTTCCTCATAGGCATAGCCACTTGACAGCCCGGCGCTCTGAAGGTCGGCATGTTTACTGTGTTAAACTGCTAATTCACTCAAGCTTGCTTGATTGTTGTGTACCTTGTTAAATACGATTTTCGTTACAGAAATCTAACCTTCAAGCTCCCGCCTCTGTAATCTGAGCAAGCAAACTAATAGGAAAAAACAAATTCAACGCTGCCGCGGGAAGCCAGCGGTAGCTCGTTCTCAAGGCTACTTTAGCACCACGCCCCTCGGAGCGTGTACGAGTCGGTGCCGCCTCCATAGTGGGCTTTCCCAACTGACAGTACCTAAAAATGGTGTAAGCCGTGTGCTCGCTTCAAGACTTGGGCGGCTGTTCCAGATCTCTCAGTCGAATTCTACATAATAATAGTTGTACACGTAGCTTTACTCACCATAAAACCTAAATGTAAATTTACAAAGATTTTTAAGCTAATTGCATATGCTTTTTGCATGAATAAACATTCTTGACAAGCTAGTTTTAGAAGATGAAATTCAAGTGTGTGAAGTAAGTCCTATATTTTAATCACTGTAAAGTAGGATGTCATTCTGCCATAGTTGAGGTATGTTTAGGTGAAAGGAAGTTGTAAATATGGGCAAACTTTGCACAATTATTATTTTTGAACATTTTATAATAACTCGGTTCATACAAAAGCTAGTATGAATACCGTTATGATTAAGTGATAACAAGTCAGATGCAAGTACTATGAAGTTAGCCTAGACAAGGCGAGCAGCATTAGAGTAAAAAGAACTCCTGGTAAATATGTGTATGCCCCGATTCTGAATGTTCTGTATTGACAAAAGATTATTGTTATGCATATTTGCCCATGTAAAATTGCCATAGGTGATTTGACTGTTTATGAAAGCAGAACAACATTAAGGCATCATAGGAGATAAATAAAGAAGATTTAATGAGGGCTCGTACACAGAAGGCAGTTTTTTGTTTAGCAAAAGCAATATGATGGGTAAACTTCACGTTAGGCTCAATTTTTTGGCCTAGAAAACACACCAAATTGCAGGAATTAAACTATGGTAGTCAATTAAAAGGGAGCTTTGTTTTAAAAACTGTATAAACCATGAACTTAGTTTTAAGTGGGATTAAAATTAGGTTGTTTTAAAAACACTATGTAGAACACTGATCAGTCCGTTGTGCAGCTCAGTGATTGGGCTTTTAACAATTTATGGAGCATAAGCTGGAAAAACAATAGGGATAAAAGTTTCAGCAGCTGTTATTGGGCTGAACAAAGCACAAATAAGAACTGATTGTTATGTTGTGTCTGAAAATAAAAAAAAGTTTTGGAAATGGTGCTTAACTTTCATACCTGGAAGCCATGCTGGCATATGTGTGCCTAATACTTTTTACAGCTGATCGACTTTTCCTTTGTTCTGCCTTTTAGGGTATGGGCGGCAGTGATAAACTGCCGCTGTTTTCTCAGGTGGACAATCAAGTAAGTAGCTTTACAGTAGCTTGGATGGTTAGGCTAGTTGGTATTCGTTCATCTTTTAACTGAATATGGGCACGTACAGACACTTGAACACCGCTTATGTTGTGTGGATTTTCTTTTTCTAGTGTCGGTCTCTGTGTACATGCCTTTATTCAGTTGAACGATGAAGTAGCTCTACTTTTTCTAAATTTATGTTTATTCAGTGCAATACTTTCACTACTGGGTTAAATACATTGTTATGCAACTTGCATTGCACTTTCATTTCTTTGTATGTTTATGCCTAGCTTATTCATCTACTACGGATAATTTTGTAAATTATGAACTGGACTGGTGCATTTAGAGATTAAGGAGGTTAATTCACGAATGACCAGTGCAATCTTCTGCATTACCCTTTTTTGGAATGTCACGGCATTCAGTACAAGCTTTATAAATATTTTTGTGACAAGTCTTAAAGTCAAGAAAAAGGGGAATGAATTTTTGATTCCTGAGTCTTTTTGATTCCTTAGTGCCTCATTATTGGACTTGACAAAAGAAATTTTCATCTGCAATGTACCAGCGCACTATTTGTCAGTGCCAGCTCTAAGTGCCTTTTAGGGTGTCTTGTGGTCTCTTCTACTTAAGTGGAATATTATGGACTCAACATTACTAACAACTGTAACACAACTGTAAAATATGTTATGTAGTTGTTAACTTACCTTCCACACATATCTCGAGCACTCTAAATTGTAAATATGCTTCTTTCTAAAATGTCTTACAGTTTCTCACAAACTGTTCAGGTGAGAATTAAAGACAGCAATGATGTATGTGATTTGCTTTTCATTGATCATTGAAAGGAATGCTTTTTTGTTTCGCTGGAGCCACATTAGTGTAAAATTTCTAAATAGGGATTGTGTTGATGTTTTTCTAACTTACTATGCCACCCCACTTTTTGCCCAGTCTTTTAGTATATAAAAATTAATGATTCTCCTTGTGAAGGCTGGTGTAGTATTGCCATTAATGAGCAATATATGCATCTGTAGACTTACATACATTCTGTGAACTGTACTTGCTTTAGAAAAAGAATATTTGGATAACGTTTAGTATGCCAGTGTTATACAAGTCGGCATGCAGTTGCAGAAGTGAAATGTAAGATTCATCAGAACTATTTGAACACATACGAGCAAAACATTATTCGCACGACCAAAGAGCGCAACTAACATTTTCAAAAACAAGATATCTCTTGAGTCTTTTATTATGATTTCACATTTTTTTAGCGCAGATTCACCTGGAAAACGGCATATTTCTGGAGCAGGAAAAATGGGCATGGCTGCTTTCGCGTCCGAGAGACAGCTTGTTCTGTAAGGAGGCGACCAAGTTTCTTTGGGGTGTGAGTGCCCTCCACAACAGGAGCATCACAGGAGCCCCTTATCGGCGCTACGTGCGCTCGGAAAACCAGGCACCACCCAGAAAGGCACTCACGCCTAAGAAATTGGAGGCAGTCGGAAGTAAGTGTTACATGCTTAGTATATTTTGCTTAATTTAGGGACAATAAAATTTATCAACTATACGAACCAATAAGTTCCTAATTGCTACATATTCCTGTTCAGTTTTACAGATGCCTTCAGCAAGTACATTGCTGGGAGACCAAGTGAAGTGGCAGCCATTGAGAGGCTAAGAAAATGAACAGATTCATTGCTGAAATGTTGAACGACCTAAATAAATGAGTCGTCAAAACATTACTCTAGCCTTATTGTGTTTATTTAATATCATTGCAGCGTACCTACATTACATTGTTTATTTTACTGTGTGCTTCATGAACTGGCATGCCTTTCTTAATACATTCTTTTACTGCATGTTAATTTTGACCCAAATAGCTAATCCAACCCATATCACCTGCATAACCTGTAATACCCATATATTCGTTACACTTATACCACCTATATGACCCGTACCACCCGTATGACCCGTACCACCTGTATGACCCGTAACACTTGTATGCCCCGTATCCAATAACATCGTATGTGCAGGTCCTGTACATGTAGGAATTTTCAGTAGGGGGGTTTGAGAAACGAGCGAAAAAATCTTGAAAGAACCGGGGTTCAGTCTGTGTTTGCGGGAACGTCACAGTTTATATTTAATATACTTGGGCCGAAAACATACCTGGGAGGTGGTGCGATATGTATATTTAGTAACTAAGCTGCTGGTGGGCCACCCTGGTTGGCTATACGGCCAACCAGGTTATGCAATCTGTCTTCACCGCGCCAAAGCAGGAACGGGAAAGAGCGTGGCCTTGTTGTGACGGTAATGGATGCAATATCCCCTACGGTACTTCTTGCCGCCTGTAGCACATACGCCTGCTTTACGTTGTGTCGAGCTTCCGAAGAGTTCGGCCTGTCTTGCCGGTAGACGGACGGCGGTGTGGCTCTTGAAAATCGGTTCTCGGCATTCAGTTGACAACTATTCGAATATACCGCCAAGCAAGCCCATTCCGCGAAGATACTATGCAATGTCTTTTAACTACTCACCTGCCGCTTCGGAAATTTTGAAGCTTTTGCGACTTATCAAACAGGGCGCAACATCTAATTTGAGTTCACCACCCCACGTCATAAGGTCACGTGGTGGCCAATACAAACCCGGAACAAGGCTATAAATTGCCAACACCAATGCAAAAAAATTAACTTTATAGAAAATAATACAAACTCCAGAAACAACAAATATATAGTCCCTATAGTTCACCTATTATTGCGCCTTCAATTATTCAATTTTGTGACAGCACTGCAACACCTTTCAATTAGCACTCTAACAAACTAGCCCTAATAGCCGCTCTTCGTAGCCACAAAATCTTTCGGAGACATCTGGCTAATACGCTAGGCAAGGGAAGACTCCACCACCACGGCGATCACTCAACAGCTAAGACAATATTTAGGTTGTACGCACTTCTGCTGATTTTTGGACACGTGACGCTGCTTGAAGAAAGGATCTAAAACAGAGCCACTACATACGTAATAATAACATTTCCGCAAGATTTTGAGAGGAGGATTGCCTATGCGAACAAGGCGGTGAGATTGCAAGCTCGAAGGCACATATTTCAGCCTGAAAACAAAAGTGATTCGTAATCCCAGAACAGTGTTCGCGCGAGCCCTCATAAGGCAGGAGCACTTCTTTGGAGCAAGAGTAATGTCCTTGTAATGTGCATCATGAAGCAATTAAAAGTATGTTAAAATCGGTCGTCATTTAGCAGGCTTTTATTCATTTTACCTAAAAAGCATTCCTTAGTTCACCCTACCACGAGCACATACTTCGTCAAATACACTGCCATGGCTACGCCCTGCTTGAACGTTTTGATACACTACAAGTGAAGGCTGCACTTAGTCGTCTTCAGGTGAAGTGTGAGGTTCTAGTTAGGGGGTTACCCAATATTCTTTCTCGCAGATTATCCATCGTTTACTATGCTGTCTGGGATAGGTTTCTGCTCTCCCATAGTATGAAGTACCAAGTACTCTAAATTGTTTAGCCCTTCTAAATACATTTACTCTGCAGAATCAACTTCGGCTCACCTATGGAAGTGAAATGTGTGTTTCATATGCATTCCGACGTTTTTTCAACAATAGCAGATTAACCGTGAGGCGAAGATGCCTTCTCAACTTTCAACTGAGATGGCGCTATAGTAGATAGCATGGCGGACGTACCTAAGTTGGAGACCTCGGAAAGTATTACAGTGCGCTCAGATTATTCATGTCTTAAAGCTCAGCAAGGTGCTATAAGAATAAAGCATTTTTACACCGGCTATATAATAACAGGCACCTCCGAAACACAATTGTGTGTGATAACCTGCAGCGTGCAATATTTTAGCGTATTCCACTTCCCACTTAAACTCGTAAAGCATTCATAAAAAATCGGTGTTGCTTTCTCCACTCGCTATGGTGTCTAGAGCACGGAGCAAGAAGTGGTCTAGAGGTTACGGCGCTTCACTGCCGATCTGAAAGTTGCGGCGAAACCTTGCTGCAGCGGCAGCCTTATATGTGATAGTTAAAGTGCTCGAGGCTGGTGTACATATACTTATGTGCACGTGAAGGAACCCCAGATGACCGAAGTTTCTGAAGTCCTTCAATACGGCATCCCAAATATTCATATCACAGTTTTGGGACGTACAAACGTACTTCAAAAATTATTCCTGTATAATGCGTGGGTTTAGCACGTATTGTTTAATGCGTCCCTCATAATCATATGGTGATCTTGGGACATTAAACCTCACATATCAATCAATCATTAGCACATATTGTTTGCATTCGTCAGATAAAACTCGTTCGGACTCCATATCTCATCATATCTGTACACTGTGGGCTTTATATCGCATATTCGGAAAGCCTCGACAAAAACTGAATACCTGTAACACTTTTCAGAATGCTCTTTTCCCACTCGAGGAACGTCTCTTTTTGAGCACATTAGGCATAACTGCAGCGAAGTTGGCGACAAATGTAGCGTTCACACGGAATTCAAGCACAGGGATCCCGTTGCTCTGTTATTACACTTTTTTTCAGCAGGCTTGAATAAGTGTCGAACGGGTTCAGCTTCGTCGGTACAAGTGGCTACTACTCGGCTGCTGATTCAAAGGTCGTGGAGTGAAATCCCGATCGCGGCAGTCGCATTTCGATGAAGGCGTAATGGAAGATTCCCGTGTACTGTGGAATGTCAGCGTACGTTAAAGAACACCAGATAGGTAGAATTTTCGCAGCCCTTCACTAGGACGTCTCTCATAACCATAACGTGGTTCTGAGGTGGAAAGCCACCAATATTACTGTCAAGCGCAGCTATCGTTGTGCAGTCGGCCTTCGTATGCTCCGTATTTCTGCGCTTAGGCGTATCATCTGTTCTGGCAAACTATAACGGAACCACTGTGAGGCCACGGACACATTTTCCTGGTCTGCCACCCATCAGTCTAAACGCAGGTATACACTCCCCGCTATGATGATGTATCAATTGTAAGGCACGCGAGAAAAATGGATGCAGCCAACGTCAACAAATGCGACCGAGTACTCTCATGGAGAGCACTTGATATATTTTCTTGACAATCATCGCAGTTTGATTATTTTAACTTGACTGATTTTCTTCTTGCTCAAAGCATAGAGAAAGAAGAAGACAAGAGAGGACACTAGCGAAACCTGGCCTCAGGAAGTGCGTCACGACTACGTAACGAACTAGTACTCTCACCAAACGTCAGAGGACGCAAGCGCAAAAAAACAGTTATAATCAATGCAACAGAATTGTTTTCACAAAATAATAATTATGCGTCCTAATTCAGTATGTTCTTTATACATAAAAACAAATTATTCAACACACCTTACGCGATTATTTTTCTTCAGTCATACTGTCATAAACGCCATCTACCCAGCGACAAGCCCATGCATGACTGACAGCGAGAAGCTTTCGTCGCTTTCGTCAACGTCGGCTGCGTCGGCGTTTTCGTGCGTGAGATAACAGGTGAGGCACGTTTTCAAGCGAAGCTTGTTGAATGACATGTTGTTGGTTTTGTTGGGTCATTTTTTCAGAAAACGGTTACACCTGCGCGAATAAGACACCATGCAACAAACATAGAAAGATGCACTCACACACACACGTTGCGCTTCATGTGTGCGAGTTTGTTTCTTACGTGGCGTCTCATTCACGCAGTTGTAACCTTTTTCTGAAGCTTGTAAGGACTGGGAGGTTCGCTAAAAAGAAAGTTTGTGGCTCTATGCGGCGGCTAGACGGGAACATTGTGCAACGTATGCAGTATAGCAAAGGCGGCACGGCGTCAAGCCGAGGTGACGCGTGCTGCGTCTGCCATGGACGCGAGCGTCTGTGCGCTGAGCATAGCTGGGCAGCTAGGTCATAGGCTCGGTGGCTCGGTGCAAAATATTGAGAAGCGTTCGCTGGGCCTCGCATGCTTCACGACGCGTTTCCCGAAGGCTCGGAACACGAATAATTCTTGGTGTGCCGGAGGCAAATCTGGACTAGCCAAGTGGCCATCATCTTCATTTCTTCGCTAGCCTTGTGCCACTAGTGCAAGCTGCTCAGAAATTTTTTTGACGTCTCCAATATAACTTTACTGCACAAATTTCAACTACGATTTTTCTTCCCAATGTACTGCTGATACTGCGTACGTACGAAGGTGTTCTAAAGTTCCCAGGCCGCGATACCATTGCATTACAAGGGATAGCGGCCTGCAAACTTCTGAAGATCTTTGTACGTGGTCTTGACGTGTATCTTTGTAAGTCAGAGTTTTATGGGTCAGAGATGTATCACTGGTTTTGTATTGTGCATCGATTAGGTAATCATTCAAAGGGGTTTGTTGGTACACTTATGGCGTGCACATATTTTTTTCGTAATTTGACAGCGAAGCATCCACTTACTAACATTTTCAGACCGCGCTGATGCCATGCCGTCCGGCGGTCCAAGCTACGGCAGCTACTGCTGTGTATCGTGGTGCTTCAACAATGGCAGAACCCACAAGAAGCCTGGGACGAGTTTCTTCCGCATACCACGGGATGGCAGGTGTGTTGAAGCTTTTGTTTGGTTTGCATGTCTTTAGGCTTACTGTTCGTACTTGCTCAGTGAGGGTAACAATAAAAAATCACTATTCAAGCACTTCCCCTTTCAGCTAATAGTTCATTGCCAATGCAGGATGAAAGCATGGATGTAGTATGCTGGACGCGATGATCTCTTGAGTAAGCCGGCCAGCCTATTGTACGCAACGTACAGGGTTTGTAGCGACAATTTTACTGCTCAAAGTTTCATGGACCCTGGGCACACAAGGCTTACAAGAATGGCTGTTCCCAGTGTGCAACCAGCTGCACCATGTAAGTGATTGACTGAAACTCAAATATGTGCAATAGCAGCCACTTGTATTGAATCAGTGGTGGCAGTTAAGCGCGAAGATCTTTGTAGCCGATGGAGAAACCTCACTATAGAAGTAACACTTGGAAAGTCTTAAATTTTGTGAAGTGTGGCGCTATTAGCTTCCTAACAGCAGCTTTACATTTATGTCGTTTTTTGATGCTCTTGACCTACGCAACTTGTTTTGAAAGACATTAAAGGGCTATTTCACGTTATCTTTAAGCCTGAGTGCACATGTACATATACCTTTCATCGGTGAAAGCTGGCACTGTTGATGATTCCAAGAATCACAAATTACTTGTTTCCTAGTTGGTGCCTTCTCTTTTCTTCCACGTTCGACCAATTTATGCGTTTGAAAGAGCTGTTTAAGTTTCCCCATGCTACAAGCTTTGTAACTTGTACCAACTGCACATATATGCTCGTTCTCTGAGCGTCGCTTCAAATAGTGACTGTGACATGACTGCAGAAGCTCCACTGCAAGGTGCGGATGAGCTTCAGTTTGTGTTATTTTAAGCGTCTTACTGGCACATTGTCGTAATTTCATTTCTTCAGGACCTGCGGTAGAGGCTTCAAAAAGCGGCTCCCACACATTGAGGTGCCCCGATGAGCAGGGTGCGTTCAGTGTCGCGATTTCTTTTTTTTTACTCAAATTTACTGTTGACCAAACCTCTGCAGGTGGCAGCTCCCTTGTAGCTGGTGAAAGAATTTCTGCTGACTTCGTCTTGCCGGAGAAAACCTTAACCAGTCGTTCAGCTGTCACAAAAGGAACTTGTGTGACCGGTAAGTTGTATGTTCACTTCAACACCAGAGTGGATTGATATAGAGACTTCCGCAGGCTGCTCGCAAGATTGTTCCGACAGCACTGTCCGAGGCACTGAACAAGCTTCACAAGATCCTCCAGAAGATGTCTCTGCCAACAGCTCCACGCCTGAGTGCCCTAGAGAAATTGGTGACTATGCTTTTATTGCAGCTGTTTTTAATGTGCTATTTTATGTTTAGGACATTCTGACGAAACTAATTGATTGATTGATATGGGGGGTTTTACGTCCCAAAACCAGCATATGATTATGAGAGACGCCGTAGTGGAGGGCTCCGGAAATTTAGACCACCTGGGGTTCTTTAACGTGCACCCAAATCTGAGCACACGGGCCTTCAACATTTCCGCCTCCATCGGAAATGCAGCCGCCGCAGCCGGGATTAAAACCCGCGCCCTGCGGGTTAGCAGCCGAGTACCATTCTGACAAAACTATCCTCAAAAGGACACTACGTGTGCACTTACAAAATGTAAGAGTGGGCTCTCAGTGATTTTCATTTTTTTCTGCATTGTCAACATTGTGAATGGTTTGTTTTTAGGTAGTGGAATCGAAAACTTTGCACCACAGAAAGTTGTGCACCTTGGGTCTGAAAGAGCGAGGAAAGTGCTCGTATGGGATTAGTTGTTCTTTGCTTTTACATTCATTTTTTGTTTATTGCAGTGCGTTCCTGTGCGCCAGCGACAATGTCTCCATCAATGAAGTACAAGCAAACCATAAAACATCTGCAGGCCAAAGTAGCAGCACAGCGGACCCACCAGTATTTCGCAATGCTCAAAGCGTACCACGTCCCCAGCAAACTTTTTGGGAATCTCACTG
The DNA here is from genome assembly GCF_043290135.1 of Rhipicephalus microplus. NCBI lineage: Eukaryota > Metazoa > Arthropoda > Arachnida > Ixodida > Ixodidae > Rhipicephalus > Rhipicephalus microplus. The sequence continues at coordinate 14,589,891 of NW_027464588.1, forward strand.
TGCCATCAGAAGCAGCTTTTGCATACGTACAACAACTTGAATCTCACTTTCTTGCCATGATTGAGGTCACTGCACATCACCTGAAAGTGAGCGATGTTTTGTATCACCATCTGTCAAGTGTTGGCGATTTTCATTTCTGCTCTGCTGGGTGTCGCGCGAAGTCTCTGAAAATGTTTTTCCGGGTTCGTTTATGTTGGCATGTGCGTTTTGTGAACCGAAACTTAGATAGGGTTAGGTTCTAGTCTTCAATCTCAGGCATACAGCTTGACAAGTTCAAAGGTTAGCAATTAGCGGCGGGTTTACACTAAAGTATTCGAGCTGAGCCAAATTCTGCAATAGCTTTGTTATGTTATTACTTCATTACAGCAGACTTCTTTATGGTCTTATATGCTTATATTCAGTTCAACTGGACTAACCACTCCTTCGTTGCATACATTGTTTAGGTTACCCGCTATGAGGAGTAGGGACACTGTGTATTCGCTCGAAGTGATTTGCATAACCTTAAAAAGAATGTTGGGTATCGTGTCTGTATTTTTGTAGCAAATGCGGGCGAACTGTACACTTTACTGTAGGTCGCTTGGTCACTGTGTATCCTTTATCTCTCCAGCTCAAGTAATATATCAATAACAAAACCGCTTGTTGAAATGTCTTCGAGCGGGTAAGGAACACAGTATGAAGTGAGCACGGTTCACGTTATCACGCTTTTCGTATTTTAGCTTCTTATCAACCTCCTCATCTCCCCCATCAAAATTTTCAAAAGAATACCCAAACTTGTAGCGTTTGATGGGGCTGCGGACGCTGCCATTTTATTTTTATATAGCTTGTGAGTCATAACGTACGATGTAGAGCCTTTGTGAAAAATAATGAGCCAAAGTGGTTTCCTTCTGCTATTTATTAGCCCCGTAATACCGCTCTCGTAGCACCAATTAAGGTCCACAATTCTGGATAAGTGATGACTACAATCTATTTCATCTCGCAAGCGTCACAGCAACACCCAGACGCAAATTGCTTGGGGTCTTAAGTTTTTGATGAAGGCGACGCATAAGAAGAGCCACGAGACCTCCCAGTGTTGTAGCATAAATTTTGCTTTCACGTAGTGAGCAAGCTGCAAAGCCCTACCTTTCTGAGGACAAGCAGGCATGAAGTCTGCTTTTTTTCATTTTGGACTAGCTGTTCTTAAGCACAGCCAGCACATTGCACCTTTGCCTTTCTGCTATATTGTGTCATGTGGTTTCTGTGCGCTCTTTTTTTCTATGCATTATTTCGGTTTACCCCAGGCGTGATTCGCGACTTCATTGCTGTGTATATGTCACTTCTTCCTTCTTTATCAGCATTGTGCGCTGTGTTTTTGCCATAGATCCTTACTTACCCACTGGCCCGGTGTGTCATACTTCACCAGCTTCTCGGCTTCTGCCAACTCTAGCGATGTGTGCGTTGTCTGTGTTCTCTCTGTATTTGTTACAATTTATTTTTAAGACGAGATGCATTTGTTGTCTACCTTTGTCATAATGTGCTTTTTATATTCTCAGACTCTAGTTTGCCTTTGAATAAAACATTGCGGATACTCTGTCTCTTTGACTGATATATACATTGATCTCTTGTTCCAAAAGAGAAACACAAGCGCGATGAATAAAACCGTAGTGAATTATCATTACCTGTATCTCTATTCATTATAGCTTAATCGAAATAAAAATTACGTCATGACCAATTCGCACGAACCACTGAACAAAACAAAACAGGGAATCGCTAAATCAAAACGACCTACAAAAACTATCCATTTGGGCGATGAAAATTGGTCTGAAATTATGAACTTTCGTCATAGCCAAACGTCGGTTACGCAAAGTAATTCAAAATTTGCGCCAGTGAAACCGAAACAGGAAGCGCACGCCACTTACTCTGACCAACCACCAGGTGTGCTAGGGTCGATTGGGCCGCTGGGGTCTACGGGAGTGTCCACTCTTGACCTTTTTTTTATTTCTACATGCTCAAAGGTTGTGTAACTATGCTAAAGTACATGGTTCGAACTGAGCGCCTTTGTGTTGCTTTCGTATTATGTTATCCCACCTGTTTGCGCTTTAATATTCTGCCGTTTATTCATATTGGGTTCTTTTTAGCCACCCTTCATTCTCCTATTTTCCATTTCAAGTTATTGCGCACTGAAAACTTCATTACCCACTGTATATAAAAATGGGTTTAATCGTGAGAAAAACGTTACTTGTAAGACGGGAAAACGAGAAACAAATATACGCCATTCCACAGTATCACAAGGCGCATGTTTTCCTAAAAGAGTCCTAACAGATTCTTAGTGCGGGCAGCATGTTGACTGTGCAGGGTGGTTCGTGAGCGTTTTCTGCGCTTTCATAGTGGTGAATGCAAGGCCGATTGGAATAAGCATCTAAATACGACCTGCGGGACTCCAACAAGAGTGTGGTGCATTGAGGAATATAAGTACTTTAGTAGAACTTATTGCCCAGCAAAATATCTGAGATATCGAATTTTCGTTTAATTTTCACTGACGCCGTGGCACTTGTACTATTACTCTAACTTGAAACGACGGCCTTCATGATAGGTCCTCTCTGTTATGTTATCACCCTTTCGTTTATTCGTTCGTTGGTTGGCCTTTCTATGCCTGGCACAACGCACCATGGGAGATCGGTCATGAAACGAATGGTATACCTTATCTTTAAACAACATTGCTTTACCAGTCAAATACATTTTAGTTAGAAAGCATTGGCCTTTCTATGCCTGGCACAACGCACCATGGGAGATCGGTAATGAAACGAACGGTACACCTTATCTTTAAACAACATTGCTTTACCGGTCAAATAAATTTTAGTTAGAAAGCACACTTTGCATATAGTATTGTGGCAGACATTGTTTTCCTATTTCGGCGCACAACTAGGGTCATTAACTAGTAGTGGTGACCTCCTTGAAAACGAGGAAGTAGTTGTAACACTAGCGTGGCTCAGGGCTTCAGCCACAAGAACGCCTTTGATGATGTTTGAAGTTACCTTATTAAATTAAAAATTCGCCTCTAAATGACAGGTCATATATGTATTCTTATAACATAAATTATCAGAAGCCAAAAATAATTTTCGTTTTGTGGGATAATGCGGTAACCTATATTCAAAATAGAAACAATACCTTCTGGTCGAAATTGTGAAAAAAATTGATCGAGTATTTTTGCAGAGTACGTACTGTCCTCTTTGGATACAATAATATATTTCACTTCAAAGACATCAAAATTTATATAACTACTTCTCCTATAATCCTCAGTGGGTGTGAGTGATGATTGACGCATTATAATCATTTCAAACGGTGATGAAATAATAATAAACCACTGTTTTCTTAAACCGTGCTTATGAGTACATAAGTGACTAATGTTTGTGCAGGTAACGGGCTCGTTTTATGCAACACCTTCATACTTGTCACTTTTATACAAGAAATGCGGCTATTCCAGTCTACATTTTTAGCGGCTTTTAGGTGACCGTGAACACAAAGCCAGTGCCATTATTCAGGCACTCCAACGAAGCTACCAGCCACCGCTGCGAGAACTAAACGTGAACGTCCGGGCACTCAGTCATTTAGCCTACTTTGTTTAACTTGGCTTTGACTAAACTCCCTTCCTTATTAGAATATATTCTCAATATCTCGCATGCCATCTCTGCCGATGATATTACTATTTGGGCAACGAAAGTATAAGACGGAACCATTTAGGACGCCCACCAGGAAGCTGCATCTGTTATTTAGGATTATGCTTCGGCTTGCAGCCTTAAGTGGTCAGTGGAGAAGTCGTAGTTGTTAGTGGTACATAAGCGGTGCCACAAGACGGCTGATTCTCCTTACAGTTCACTTTGATTTGATGGCCGTATGATCTCCCAGGTGCTTCAACTTCGTATTATAGCCTCTACGTTCAGTATGATGGCAAAGCGTCGCATACTACACACCTTATGGCTCAACAGATAACTCAAATTACACACATGATCCACCGCAACTGGAATGGCAGGAGAAGACTCTGTGAGAAGAATGTTCTCCGCTCAGTACAAGCACTCATTGTCGGCTCCCCTATCAGCTTCCCTATCATAATCTAACACTAGCTCAAACCAAAGAAGTTGGACATTCCTTCACCGTCAGCTGTGAAGACGGCTCTCGGCTCGTCTCGACACATATCTACGCAACGCTTCCTTCAACTCAGTGTGCCAAACATCGTAACCGAACGGCTCGAAGCCCAGCGCAATAGTCAGCTCTAACGGTTCAGGCAGACTCGTCAGGGCTGCGCCGTAATGCCTCGTCCGAGCTACCCTATTTCCGCAACACCCACACAATTACCGCAACATAAACTTGCCGCTACTCTTCATACTCTCATGAAAGTGGCTTCGATTCCGCGCAACTAGTATCCAGTGCGCCACGCCAGTAGTCGACGTGGCCGAGGTCAAGCCTTGAGACGCGTTTTTTGTGATGGTACCGCAGATTTACAACTGCTCTGCATCTGCACTGATGCAGCACGCTACCCAGAGAATCCAGTCATGTGTTTAGCCGTCTTAGATGACACAGACGCCATCGTAGTGTCTGCCACACTATGCACTACGAACAGTAGTTCCACAGAAGCAGGAGGTCTCAGTCTAGTCACTGTTCACGCTAAGATATTGTCACATGACTCTCCTGTCACTATAGTGACATAAGCTGCTTACCGCGACTTCACTCAAGGACTTGTGGCTGCACACACACACACAGAGTCCTTCTCTCTCGCCATCGCCCCGTCGCGGTGGTCTAGTGGCTAAGGTCCTCGGCTGCTCACCCACAGGTCGCGGGATCGAATCGCGGCTGCGGCGGCTGCATTTCCGATGGAGGCAGGAATGTCGTAGGCCCATGTGCTCACATTTGGGTGCGCGTTAAATAACCCCAGATGGTCGAAATTTCCGGAGTCCTTCACTAAGGTGTCTCTCATATTCATATGGTGATTTTGGGACGTTAAAACTCACATATCAATCAATCAAATCTGTCTCACCATACGCATTACGCCCGATGCGTATCGTCTGGACTCTTGGGCACGCCTCTCTTCATGATAATGAACGCGTTCTTGTGGTTGCCCGAGGTTTCACCTGCCGGGAACCACTCGAAGAGCTGTCCAACTCAGATAATGCTCAAACACAGCTACAAGACTAAAACAGGACGCTGGATTACTATGAAGAGCGCCCTTATCCATATCCTCATTATTCACTTTACACAGCAAAATACCGCACCCCTCATCGTCGGTGACAGCCGAGCTAGCAGCGATTGATGTCGCCCTTCAGTACGTACAAGAAGGTTTACCAGCATCGAAGGTCGTCATCCTCACCTACTTTCGTGGTGCCCTTAGCAGACTCAACAGCAAGGAGACGAACAGCCGTATTCTGAGCCACATCATTGTAATCATTATTAATTTTCTGTCACGTTGGGTATGCCTAGCTGCAAAGTGGTTACCTTCGCACGTGGGTATCGCGTGCAATGGAGAAGCGGATCGCCTTGCTTCGTCATGCAACCATGATGACTGTGACTGTCCGAGAATTCTATGGACGATGGACAACGCTCGTATGCTATTACGCCGATACCTTCTAAAGCAGCACCCAGACTAGCGTGTGGCGAGTGGATCGTTCCCTCCCCGTGTTCGTGGCCATGGCTTGTCTCGTAGTTCCTGAGCGCTGTTGTGCAAACTCAGAGTGGGCTCTGTGCTGGTGCGTGAACGATTACACCGTCAAGGGTGTGTGGACAGCCCGTTGTGCGCAGCTTGTGGCTCCTGCGAAACACTTGAGCATCTATCCTGTCCCACACTTTTTACGCAGCGGTCTTTGCTGAATAAGGAATATAAATTCCTAGGACTGAAGTGCGCGACCCTAGACAACTAACTCTTACGGAGTAGTAGTGCTTTCTGACGCGACCAGGCCCACCGAGCTCTCCTTACATTTATGAACCAAATGGTCCTGGCCACCCGTTCATAGACAGTCTTTTTTATTCTTTTTTATTATTTTTATTTATTTTTACTCACACTTGTCAAAGTCTACGTCATTTTTTTTCTCTCTTCCTCATCTTCTTTTCCTTTCTTTTGTCTAATCTTTGTTTCCTCTGTTTCTTCCCTTCCCTCGAAAGAGTGTGCAGGCATTGTGCCCCTCTAGGTGGCAGACGCCAGCTTGCTCTCTCTCTCTTTCCTCTGTGTCCTTGTGTATCCGTGTATGCAAATCAAGTAATAATAATAAAAATGGGAGGAATAATTTTTCTTCCTTCGAAGTTTGGCGACCTGACCATCACGGGCCTGACCGACGTGCGTGGCCACCCCGCTGCCATTCCTGCCATCAAGACTTCGGTTGAAGCCTCTGGACACTTCCGTCCATTACGCTCTGTGGGTGTTGCTGGCCCAGGAGAGTAATGATGGATTTATCGAATGCGTAAGGCTAGCTACGCCGCATCTGCACATAATCGGCCATTGCCATGTAAAAATTCAAAGAAAATGACTGTACAAGGGTACAAAAATGCAAGTCGAAGGTGAAGTAGAGAAAGATTGGAAGAATGTAAATAAATGCGTGACGGTAAACTACGTTTGATGAAACATTATATTTGGTGCTGTCGATGACAGGTTCCCGAAGATGTGGAAAAATCTTTTACCTCACACAGCGGGACGGCCACCCGCTTATTGCAGGGTACGAACTGTACGGCGAGAACTGTTGCGCGCCAGAAGCGATGACGACAACAAGCCGAATCGAGTCTATCGCCACCAGCGCCCGACAGCCAATCAGTGGCGTCATCACGAGAAGTTCTGTAAAAGAATATTATACCACACGCAGAGTTAGAAACTTGAAAAAAAAACTTCAAGGGAAAATGTCGAGCCATTTCGACGCAATCCCCAATACGACAATGTTGTCGAACGTGCTTATTCAGTTTACTATGTTGCGAAAAATAGAGCTGCGGCAGACACAAGCACTCTTAACGATGCTGACATCATCTAAAATTAGTCATATAACATTAAACCCAGACACTTTTGATGGTAGTTCAAGTGTAAATTATGTGTTGAAAGCATTCGAGTGTGCATGCGAGCAGAATCTCTGGTAGATATTGCGACAAAATACGAAATAAGTTGGCATGCCTTTCTTGTTGGCATACCAGAAATATGTTGGCATGAACAATGACGGTTTAGCTTGCAGTTTGCTGAACACAAACACGATGCATGGTGATTGATTGAAGAACAGCTTTGTCAGTGCGTTCTAAAAAAGTGCAGTTCTAAAAAAAGTGCAGTTTTAAAAAAAGTGCAGCCCAGTGGGCATGCGGGGAGCCAACAAAGAGGACAGGTGGTGTTGATGATTCGTCTCGTTGCTTGGTGGAAACCATAGTGAAAACGTGACTTCACGCGCAAGTCTTCGATGATTACTGGCTGCATCTGTCCGCGAAAGTGGTATGGCTTCTTCTCATGTTCCTTCAAGAGCTGCCCGCACGGCAGTATTGGCCTGTTCATTCCGTATGACGCCACAGTGACTTCCTAGCCACTGAAACGTCACATGATGCCCCTTCTCGTGTGAAGTGTAGAGAAGGCACCGAACTTCAAAAACAAGCTGTTCGTACGGCCCGCGACGCAGTGCTGAGAGCACAGATTGTAGGGCAGCCTTTGAGTCGCTGAAAATTGACCATTGTTGCTGTGGTTCCTGATTGACCACACAAAGTGCAGCGCGCAAATCAGCTAGTTCCGCTCCTGTAGATGCCGTGGAGTGGTCAGTCCTAAAGCTGATGGTAACACCTCTTGCTGGGACAACTACTGCACCTGACGAACACTGGCGGTTCGTGGAGCTATCGATATATATATGTACACTGTCTGAATATTTCTCGTGCGAAAGAAGAAGAGACCATTATTTATGCACGGGCGATGAAAGCTTAGATTTTAATCGGATCCCTGGTAGACTAAGATGCAGTGTGGGTAGAATAAGGCACCAAGGGGGTATCGATACTTTAAATATGCAGGAGTGAAGCCCGAGGATATCATGTGAATGTTTTTCATTGAACTGTATGTGATTTTTCATTCATTTCTGCATTGACCCTTGTAGGGTTAACCCTATTAATAGGCAAACGAGGGTGATAAGTTTCTGTTCCAGTCGCCTGCTGCGTCTCTTGTTTAAGACAGTCGAGCAGCAGGTGACACACATCCTCGTCACCTTGGGCGCACAAACATAAATGTTTAGAATGGTGCAGGCTGAATACAAATTAAGTTCTTTGTGTGAGCAGTTGCTAGTCTTAGCCGATGTATAAGAGTCGCAAATATAGTGTTTTAACCTGTACTAATAGTGCACAACACAAGCATCGAGCATTCCACCTGTATTGAAGTACGTCGACAGAGTTGAAAATGCGACCGCTGACCCGCGGTCTTTGCTCCAGCGTGGCTTACAGGGACACATATTTGAGGAAGCATAGGGTTTTCATTCTTTAAATTTAATATGTGTTTATATGAGATGCTGTGGGAGGGGGGTAAAATGTTTTTACGCATGGCTGTCAATGCATGCTCCTAAATTCATTCACCAGTATGTGGAATGAAAATGTTTCATCACTTTATTATCCAGATGCTCAGATTTATTGATTTTTATAGACGCTATCACTGACGGCTTCCATATAAACTGCGCGGAAATTAGTAACACAATTTCAACTTTCCGACTCCTATTTTCTCAAATATAGTCTCATGAAGTTACAAATTTGATAGGAGACATAATGCCACTGATCGCGTTCACCAATGTTACGTAATGATTTGCAGGAAAATAAACACTAGAAGCTAATCGATGAAACACAATTAGCAACAAATATACCAAAAATATCTATATGGCACCCGCGTGGTCTACAATTCACTATAACAATCATAAATTCTGAAAAAAAGAAAAAAAAACGTGGCGAGCGCAGTGAATATAGGTACACTTTAAAACCTAAAAATATAACAGCATATCCACGGGGTCAAGGATGATGTGTGGGCGAAGCTACGGAGGGAATCATCTGTAAACCGGGAATCCTCCATGTAATTCGCCGAGTCGATCATTATTTAGAGACGTGGGGAAACTGTGTGTGTATGCCGTGCCGCATGGGCCCCCCGCTCTCGTACGGCAGGATCTTGGTAGCGAACGAATTTTGGTATAACGCTCCCCATAGCCTACGTCGCCGCACTAAATCGAACGATTGCCTTCCACCAATGACAGGCGTCATATTACACGTCATTTCTACTATAACATCTCGCATCTTTCATTATCAACTACAGGTACCGCCATCTAGTGAACAATCCAAGTGCTGTCATGTAGTTTTTTACATGGCCTCCGAGATTGTGGGTGCGCGGCGTTGTTCTCTCCGGCCGTTCCAATTACCGCACTGCCCAGCAAAACCAGCGAATCTCGCCTCACGTGCCCGGCTGCTGCTAGAGGGCGCGTTTAACGGGGGTTCCCCGAGTAGCGGAGACAACGGCAGAAAGCAGAGCGTGCGAGATGTTAGCGTGCGTATCTTTTCTTTTTCTCGCGTGTGAGCAAAAAATTAACACCAACAAATTATTTGGCTGCTCTGAGGGCAAGTATTTTTTCTGTTGCTGCTTTTATTTTGGTCAAATCGGCGACTAAAAGCATGGCAGCTGCTGAATTTTTCTTGTATAGATCATTGTAAGGAAGGATTGTTTCGCCTGTGACAGAAGCATTCTTGCACTTGTCCTTTCTGGAGACGCTTATATAAGTGAAATCTGGGCTAATTATCGTTAATTAATTACCTTGCCTTCCTATCGTTTGTGGTGTACACGTATCCTGAAGGAGAACGGCCACCAGCGTGGGTCCGGTCTTAGCGAGCCGCAGGGCACGCGTTAACCGTCGCCGTGGCGAGAACACGATATTGCTCAAAGTCGCAACACTTTATTGTGGCAACACCAAACGCAGTACAGCCCGTTACAAAAAGGCGCGGCGGGACAGCAAGTAGGCTTATACACGCCACGGGCACAAAGTACTACACAGGGTGCCACGAGCACGTCTCCGCGGTAAAGGTGATTCACGGAGACACCGGGACCAAGGCCCGGTTGCTCGAGCGAGGGAAAAGGCGCTCGCGTTGGCTTTGAAGGGAGGCGGGTCGGCGTAGCTAGGCCACGCACTTGGACACCGTACCACCCCTCGGCCGTGCGTACGCAGCGGGGCAACAAAAGGTGAGCGTTCGCCTCGGGCGCGAGGCGCCGTCAGCGAAGTCCGACGAGCCCCTAACAATGGGAGTCGACGGACGGAAAAGATTGTGTGCTCACCGTTTGCTGTCCCGGAGAGTACTGCCTGCCCCTGACGCAGCGCGCGAAAACCTCGAGGCTCCCCGCGCGGCGCCACAGTCAACATCCGCTACCGGGTGAGGAAGTTAAAAGCCACCCCGCCCTTTCCAGCGCGGCAGACAGCAAAGCAGGGCAGACATGTCGGGACATGAGAACGGCATAAAAGGCGGGAAAGCCCGCGCAAAGGCAGCGGGCCAGCCTCAATTCTGACACGTTAGAGGTCGTATTACTATTTTATTGCGTACAGATATTTATCAGGTGGTCTACCGAATTCCACCTATGCTCTAGATAATGAAGTGCCGTTATTGTGCCGTATATTATTGTGATAACTAATTTTGCCGGAATATTGTGAAAAGCTACGTTAGCCGACCTACATTTACTCCCCACGTCCTTCACAATGAAAATGCTTGAGTTATCATCGTTCCGTTTTTTTTGTCATCTGTCCTTTATGTTTTGGTAGCACTACGTCATTATCAGTATCGTGTTCATTTACAGTAATCTCGACTGCATTCAAATCAAAGGAGCGCATATGTGGGCGAATGGCGTCTTTCAGAAAACCAAGTATTCGTCGAGATAGACTACTGAAGAATGAAAAAGTATCAATTGTTACTGCTACGCAAGGCGCAGCGTTTCATACCAGATACATAAAACTCGGAACGCGTGCGGCGTTCTTCTGCAACAAGCGAAACACCTCGATGTTCGTTTTTACATTCCCCGACATATCCACTGAACACCGTAGAACTCGCAGTGCAAATGGCCGACCATAAATGACAAAAGCGCTTCTGTAACCAGCCCGAGATCGTCGCAGAGCCGGTGACGTTCAGTCTAGACGTAATCTAGACCTCCTCTCTGTCACCTGCTTCTGCAGCTTCTCGGGAGGTAGTTGAAAAGATAAACAGGGGAAGCATCGCCGACGTGTGCGAAGCGTTGTACGCTTTGCGAGCGCGACTTTGGCGCCAGACTTGACGGCGCCGGCACGTTACGAGGAGAGAGCAAGACAGTTACTTATGCTAAGCGCCGAGTTTGGTCGGATCAGCGACCGTTTCTCTAGAGCAGGTAGTATTTCTTACTGATGCACTCATGCTGCGGCGTTCGCGTGGTTACCTTGCGTGCATGCGTCGTTGGCCATCTGCATAGAGGAGAGACGATTTTGGAGTGGAAGTCAAAATGAATGTTTGATTCAATAGTAGCGATCTATTAATTATTCACCGACTGGTTACGGTTTACACAATTGATACTATGTCAATGCTTTAGTTTTTTTCTGTTAGAGAAAGTGACGTCAAGTCTTCCTTGGACATAAGGGTTGCAGCCCAAGCACGAAGGTGCTAGAAGAAGCGTGAAATGAAAGGCGAGGCAAGGAAAGCAAAGAGGACAACACGAGCGCTGACTACCAAGTGATTTTATTTTTCGCGGCACACATAATAATATATACAACAGGCAACCTTTTAACAGCAAACGTGAGCAAAACGACATATTTTGGGGACTTAAATTGTCGGTAAAAAGAAAGAAGGCACAATAATAAAATGGCTAACCCCTATCTAAAAGCGCGATCTTTTTGTCATGCAAGGCCACCGAAGGCTGGCTCACGCATTTGTCACCACGTTTTCTAATATGATATGCCTCAGCTATTTCACGGGTTAATTTGTCCACATGGCGCACCAGCGCCCTCCCGCCCGGAAATCGAGGCTGGCACCCGCAGCTTTTACAGTGCAAAACAAGCTTTGAACTTATTTCTTCGCATAAATCATTCATATGCTCCCCCTACCTTTTATCAATGCACCGCCCAGTTTGGCCCATATAACAACAACTGCACGTTAAAGGAAGCATGTAGACAACATCAACTGCACGCTTTATAAATTTATTTATAGAGTGTGCACTGCCCTCGTTACAATGTGTTTTACGGCGCATGTCCAACTTTTTGTAATGATTCCACTGAGGCACTCCTTCGTCATTCTGCAAATCTGGTCTACTTTGAACGGGGCTGATATAACTACATCCCCACCATATCTCGAACCTACCTATTTCAAACCATGAGATATATTGTGGAAGTATGGATTGACAGCAACTCTTTTTTGCTCTTTTTTTGTCCTGCCTTTTCTCGTTTTTGTTTGATTTTCTGCAGAAAAGTTTCGCACACTGAAGAAAAAACAGATTTTGGAAATATCTCTGACAGAAGTCTGTTAATCTTCATTGTTACACTATCAGTTATCTTCTGTAGGCAAGATTTAGATAAGCCAGCACTTACAGCCGATGAAGCGATAGCTCTCTTGACCAGTTTCGTGTGGCATGAAGCATAGGTTAACAAGGGTTTTACACTTTGCGGTCGGTATTCCCAGCAAACGTGATTTGAAAACAATGTATTAATACTATCTTAGAACCTCAACGATCCTTGTTGGGGAACTTCACAAGTGAACTCTAGCCCGCCCCTATGTGTTTTAGAAAGCGCTCAATGCAAGTTCAGGCGGGTTTTTCTTATTCGTTACGGAAGGCTGCAGCAAAATTAAATAGTCGTCGACATATCTGAAGGCGGTTTGTACTAAATCTGCGAGCTTTTTTTTGAGGATCGTGTTAATCTTGGCAAGAAAAATGTCACTCAGAACCGGGGCGACCCTTGACCCAATCAGACTCTCTTACGTTGTCTATAAAGAGACCCGCCCCACGAAACAAAATTGGACCTTCGTGCTTGCACACCTTCGTGCTTGCGCTGCAACCCTTATTACCATGGAATTTAACCAACTAGCTCAAATGGTTGGTGCAGAAGATTGAGGCGCAAAAAAACATATCGCGAAGCAGGAAGAGCAGAAGCTCTTCCTGCTTCACGATATGTTTTTTGCGCCTCAGACTTCTGCACCAAGTATGCACCAACTAGCCTAAAAAACAAGTCCTTTTAGCCCAAATAGCCGTTCTACGCCACGTCTTGTTTCTTCCTTTCAACTTCAGGAAATTGTCGTACTGATGCGTGCCCTCCTGCACATTATATGAAAAAAAAAACTTGGACAGAACATGCCAGCATGCGCAGTGGCAGCGCCAATGGCACCGCCGACGCTTGATTTGCAGCCTAGTGTGATTAGAAAATGCTACACATTTAAAAAAACAGACAACCCACTCCACAAGCGAAATCAAAATGCCGCATTCTGCGCTCACGGCTTGCATGTAAATAAAAATGGCAGCATATCCACCGAGTGGATGATGGAGAGTGGGACGAAGCATTCATCCGTCCATTCGTTCTTGCTTCCGTCCATCCATGCGTGCGTCTGTGTGGCCGCCCATGTGTCCAACCGCCCGTCCGTGCGTGCGTCTGTTCGTGCGTCCGCACGTTCATCTGTGGCTATGTTTTTGTCCATGCATCCGCCCCTGCGTCCATCCGTGCGTCTACCCGTCCGTACAGGCATCCGTGCAGCCATCCGTGCATCCGTCCATGCATCTGTCTGTGTGTCCGTTGTTCCACCTATTCAACACTCCGAGTACCACCATCTCTCATCTTTTCAGCATATATTCCTCATATAAAAGCACCGCCATCCAGCGGATATTCCAAGGACTGAACAAGAGGAGGCACACGCAGACTTTCTTACGGCTTGCGCTTCTTGTCTACTTCCCACCTTTAACCATCTCGAGTTCATAGTATATACTTGTTCACTGCATTCATGGCACTGCGGCCCAACGCTCGCTAAACTTTTCTAAAACCTAGGAGGTTACGCCCAGGGAATATAACGTAGCAACCCTTTCTTGTCAGATAGTGCTCAATGTACATTCCAATGGCTGCTAGGGGGGAATGAGAGACAGGAGAATTCGGCTTTTAGTTAAGGCGCACGCTGCGAATTTTTTATTGTTCAACAATGCAGAGAAGAAATGTCTCACCGGCACCTTCTTGGAGGTCAAAATGTAAGACTGGTTACACACTGCGATTACTACTACTACTACTACGAGGGACGAACGGGTGCCCCTATAAGGAGCTTCGGCGTTCCAGTCTTCAACGCGGTCAGCGTTCCGGCGGCGTTGCTGCCGGGTGTCCACTCGCGACTTTGCCAGCCAGTTTTTTTGAGGTTTGTTCCCATCCATCGTCGTCAGCCCCTGCCGGGACCAGCGAGGATGGCGTCAAGGCCTGCGGCGCTCCCCCTAAAGGAGCACTGCTTCAACTCCACCGTCCCGGAGCAAACGGCATTTCTTGACGAGATCATCGATGGCCTCGAAGACGTCATGGGGAAGGAAGGGGTGCTGTTCCTGCAACACCTCGGAGGTTCGAAGTTCCTAGTGGCGGATCGGTTGGCTGCACAAGCAACCAAGTTGGTGGTAAACCAAGGATTCATGTTACAAGGTCACAAGGTACAAGTTGAAGCAGTCGGGGCGCACAGCGTACAAGTCAGTGTGTTCCGCCTCCCGCCGTACGTGTCAGATGACGCAGTTATTTCAACTCTTCAGCCATACAGAAAAATGAAGGGTATCACATTTGTTATCTTGCAAAGGCATCAATCAACGTGCACTGGTACCCGCATCGTCCAAATCGAGGTGGCCAAGCCCACCCCTAACTTCCTACCAATCAAGGTCACCGCGTGATGCTCGAGTATCGCGGTATGCGCAGATTGTGCGCAGGGTGCAGCAGAAAAGGTCATGTTGCGGCTACTTGCACAACACCCTTCTGTCAACGACGTGGAACCTTCGGCCATACATCTGAGGATTGTGTGTCCAAGTGTAAGCGCTGTAACGGGGATCACGCGACGAAAGATCGCTTCTGTCCCAAGTAATACGCAGACATAGCGCAGAGCACCTCACAGTCAATGAAAAAATTGCCAGAACTTTGAGAGTCTGCTTCGAAGAGAACAACCCAAATTGGAACCTCCAGACACATGGAAGTTTTGCAACGCAAACCAAGCCACGGCAACAGAAGATTCCAGATTATTGGTATGAAGACAGCGCAACCGACACAGAATTTTATGACGCCAGGACAGAAGATGCCAGCGGCGTTGATGCCACGTCGCCATGCACAACGAGTGACAACCACGGTTCTGCGCTGAATGGGGACACCGCAGCGTTGTGATCTCCGACAACGTCGTCAGAGGAGCCCAGCAACGCTGTGAAGCGCCGAGTGCGTCTAATACGTCTTCTTCAGAGGAACTCAAGGCCACAGAAAACGAAAAATCCTCGAACGCATCACCGCTGGAGGAAGCGCCTCAAGCATTTCGGGGCGCTGGCAAAACGGGGAAATTGCTCCGACCTTCGGAGCCAACAAGTGCAAGTGACGAGCTTCATGAACGGCCACCGGTGGGCCTGGAACGTAGCGTGAAGACGACGCCCATGAAAAAAGTGAAGAACACGTCTTGAAGAAAACCTAAAACGCCTCGCACACACACTGTACAGGCCCAAGAATAAACGTCTGACAAGACATCTAGACATCGTAGGAATCGGTCACCATCACGAAATTGAAAGAGTGACAGATTTTCACAAGTCTCACGATCGGTATCTTTGTCTCCTGAAAATGCGTGTTCTCCCGACAAGTTGTCTAGGGTCACAAACTCTCAGCGTCGCACCAAGCCTGGTAGTTCAAGCAGTGGAAGTGATGTCACCACATCCGGAACATCCGAAAAGCCCCGAGTGGATTCACCAAACCGAGATCGATCACCTGAAGTGGGTGAGGACTCGATGGTTTTTTTTTCAATTTGTGCTGCACACATCCATTCTTTCCGCTTCCTGTTGCCTGTACCGTTGCTATGCTTGCTTCCCAGCCGTACAACCACTATGCATTTGTTGTCTCAGATGCATGCAAACTGTTTAGTATTCCATATGTTACTGTCATTCACAATGGATCCTTCATGTGCCAATTTGTGAGTGCTATGTTATGGCGGCTATGCAATGTTATAGTAATTTAATCATGCGAGTTACGTTGCATGATGCGTGTACTAGTCTGTTATCATTGGGGTTGCTTACTGGGTCCATTCTATCTATGCGCGTGAGTAAATCTTAGCGGCAGTCCTTCGAGTGTCATCACGTTGACTACATGTACTGCCACTTGACACAGGAGAGGCCGTGCCATCCCCTTACACACCACTGTTAAAAAAAGAAAAAAAAAACAATTGTTTCGTTTCCTCCAAAATCTATTTTAAATGGATAGGCTATCTTTCATGACTTTCAATGTTCGTGGATTCAAAGATCTTGTAAAACAACAGGAGATAATGAACCTTGTGCGCTTGCTCGGGTCGACGTTCTTTTCTGCAAGAGACCAACTATCGAACACGGCAAGACGTCATGGCCTTCCGTGCTAGATTTTAGGTTGAAGCCTTCTTCTCCTCAACGCAGACGAAGTCGCGTGGCACCGGTGTCGTGTTTCTCATTCCGAGGCTCAGGCGGGGTGCACATTGCCTCTTCGATGAAGAAGGCCATGTTATTGCGGTGGACATGTGGATAAACGACCAGAAAATCCGATTCACCAACTTTTACGCGCCCGTAGACAGGTCTCTTGCCAATGACTTTTTTAGAGGTGCCAGGTCATTCCTTCTAAATTCAGCACCGTGCGTGTTGTTTGGTGTTTTCAACTGTGTTTTGGACTCATTTTAAGATGTCCAAGGCCCTAGTCAAGGACAAAGCACATATCATTCGAAAGAGTTGCAGAAAATATGCACAGTTGAAGCTGGTCGATGCATGGGCAACGCTTCACGGAAACACCTTTGGAGCCACGCGCGTTCAGGGTACTTCTCAGAGCAGGATTGACAGATTCTATATCCCAAAAGAGCTCGTTACAAGTTTAGAGACATGCGATGTCATTTCTTTAGCGGCTGGGCAACGCAAGCTCAACGACCACATGCCAGTGCTGTTCACCTTGAAGTCCTAGCTAGAAAGTCATTGCTCAAAGTTGTACCGAATGGATTCATCAATTTTAAATGATGAAGTTTCGGTACCTGAAATGCTCACGATTATCCATGCATCTTTGGAAGACACACTGCAAATAACGCCGACAGCAAGGGATCTCTTGAAGGCCAGATGGCGAGTGATTGCACGGGAGGCCAGGAAAATGCGCCATGCACGTCTAACATCACAAATGAATGAAACATTGAGGCGTATTCAAATCTTTGAGCGCGCAGGTAATGTAACAGGCGCAATTAAAAAGTACAATGGGGCCAAAAAGGCTAAATACGACCTGTTGTTGAGGGCAAGGTCCAGGCCTTTTAAACGCGGAGAGGAACTGCACCTGCCTACGGATAAACTTGGTAACTTGGCATACGCACAGCGAGTAGGGGTAAGAAAACGCCAGCCCAGTATTATCGCCGCAGCACGGACAGAGTGTTGGAGCATCGTCACAAATATCAAATCAACCAAGAAGGTCTTTAGGGCACATTTTGAAAGGCTCTGCTCTGCAGACCATCGCTCCCAAGACGGCAACCAGCATCAAAGAATCGCAGACTTTTGTGAAGGCTTGCCCACGCTGTGTCCTGAGGCGTCTGATATGTTCTGCGCTGAGGCGACGAAAGATGAAGTTTGGCAAGCCTTGAGGAAAATGAACCCTAACACGGCTCCAGGTCGAGACCGAATACTGACGGGGTTTTATATAACTTTCTTCGACGTCCTAGGCGACTCACTTACTGACATGGTTAACGGGTTCATTGTCGATGGGCAAAAGCCGAGGTCTTTCAGTGAGGGCCGTGTAGTCTTACTGCCAAATGAGGGCATGGATCCTGACGATCCACGGTCTTAGAGGCCGATTACCCTCCTTAACACGGACTACAAACTTGTAGCGACAATCCTTGGCTTCAGGCTAAAACCTTTTCTGCCCGATAAAGTCTCACCCACGGAAACTTGTGCAGTGCCGAGTAAGTCAATTTTGCAAACACTTACTCTGATAAGAGATTTGTTC
This sequence comes from Rhipicephalus microplus, assembly GCF_043290135.1. Taxonomy (NCBI): domain Eukaryota; kingdom Metazoa; phylum Arthropoda; class Arachnida; order Ixodida; family Ixodidae; genus Rhipicephalus; species Rhipicephalus microplus. The sequence continues at coordinate 14,608,016 of NW_027464588.1, forward strand.
TACTATGCCAACGCCAAAAGCGTTACCGGTGCTTTCATGTCATTGGATCAAGCTAAGGCCTTCAACAGGGTCGAACATGACTACCTCTACTGCGTACTTAAAATGTTTGGTTTGCCTGAGCAGTACGTTTGCTGAATAAAGCTTTTATACACCAACATGACCAGCCGACTTCGCAACAACGGCGTGGAGACAGCAATCTTTCCAGTGACAAGAGGTGTTCGCCAGGTGTCACAAACGAGCCCTCCGAAAAAAGCGCGCGCCGCTGAATTCTAGCGACAGTAACCATATCAAGCGTAGAGAGGCGCCTCAAGGTCAACGATAAAGAAAAAAAACGAGCATCCAAAGACTCCCCAAGTGCGCCGTTCCTCCTCCTCTCCAATGCGTAGTTTGCCGACTAACCACCTCACATCGTCGACCGAGCAAGCCCTTGAAGGTTCTCGAGGGTAAGGGGCGTGGTGATTCAGAGTTGCGTAATGTGTCGCGGACGGCCCTCAAAAGGTCTCGCGCTTCTCCAGCCTTCGCTGCGCATCGCGCCGACGGAAATGATGAGAATTTTCTGGAATCTAGCGCGAAGTGTATTTAATCCGCCAGCAGAGATGAGAGATCAGGAGAAGAAAGGATTTCACGCCAGTGTGCGTTGGGTGTTTCCGCCGTGTCTGTCGGCGAAGCCTTTTGTCCTCAGTGACAAAGGAGGAAAAGAAGAAAGGTCGCGCCCGTGTGCGCAGGCAGAAGATAAAAGTTTTGCGCAAGTGTGCGTAGGGTCTTTCCGCCGTGTGGGCGAAGGCTTTTGTCCTCAGTGACAAAGGAGGATAACTAGAGGATTTCCACCTGAGGGGTGAAGACTCGTGCTACAGGCAGAAGTGTGTGTCTACCACCAGCGAGTGAAGACGCGTGGCAACAGCTGTGCGTGGGAAGCCGACGTGTTACCGGCGAAGAAGCTCGGGGCTTGGAGAGCAGCCAATTGAAGACGCGAGGTTTCCTGGAAGAGCAACCTCGGGCGCAGTGTAATGACAACAGCGCTGAACTTTGAGTGTGTGATTCTCGGAAGAGTATCATCCAGAGTTTTGTTTCAAGGACTTCTGACTAAATAGGTTTTCAAACTCTTTAGTCTTTAAGTGTCTTGGTTGTTCGATGCATGCGACTGCATTGTAGTGCGCATTGTTGTTTGTGTCCGTTCTTTCGAGTGTGGCTGATTGTACTGTGTAGTACTTTGTTTGATTGGTGACATATCGTATTCAACTATTGCCGAGTGTGCATATTTTTGTGTAGATTTCATCTGACATAATTGAGAATATAATTTTACTTTGTTTATCAACTCTCGGCTCTGACTTGTTCTTTGGGCCACAGCCAGCGTCCGCTGGCGCGCCAAATAGAACCACTTCTAAATTGTCCATGCTTTCGTTGTGCAGTTTGGGGGGCCGATATTTCGGTCCTTGGAATTAGCCTGGCAATCACCTCCCTAATTAACGGAATTTGTGACACCAGGGATGCCCAATTGCAACGGTGCTCTTTGTTCTTTCCATAGATCCTCTCCTTAGAAAACAGGCAAAGTGCCCTAGTAATCAGGGCTTTCCATTGACAGGTCTGCAGTCAGCATCACCGCTTATGTGGGTGACATCTCTGTGTTCGTGTGAAACCAAGCCAGTTACGGGGCTTTCTTGAAGCTGTTCGAAGAATATGCCAGTTTATCAGGTGCTTTCCTGAATGAGGGGAAAAGCAAACCCCTTCGTTTCGGTGTCTTCCACGGCATTTTGCCGGGTGGTATTCATTACGTGCGGTGGTGGGGTAGTGGATAGAGCATCAGCTTCGCACGCAAAACGTCCGTGGTTCAAATCCCGGTGCCGCGCAGCTCCCAACCGGATTTTAAAAAATCCTCCTGGTGAGGGAACTGCATTAAGAGGCCTGGGGTGCGGCCTCACCGGTAACCAATGCCGCTAACGCACTCCCTGACCAGAGAAGGATCGACCACCCTGGCGCAGTATCTGGCCACTACCTACCACATGCATACGTCAATTAACTCACGGCCCTCAGTTACCAGCAGCAGCGAAGCAACTGATCACAGCGGCGGTCATATCTGCAACAAGGCAGAGGGTGCAAAGAATCTCTAAATCCGGACAGGCCACCATTAGAACCTGAACTTGCCAACGTTTAACGCTAGAACCTTATCTAGTGAGGGAAGTCTAGCTGTACTATTCGAGGAGCTAGAGGGTGTTCAATGCGATATAATAGGCCTCAGTGAGGTTAGGAGGACATATGAGGCATATACGGTGCTACAGAATGGGCTCGTTCTTTGCTATCGGGGCTTGGCTGACAGAAGAGAACTGGGAGTGCGGTTCCTAAATCACAGGAATATAGCTGGCAACATAGAGTAACACTACAGCATTAATGAAAGGGTGGTAGGTATTGTAATTAAACTGAATAAGAGATACAAGTTGAATGTGGTATTGGCTTACGCACCCACATCCAGCTATGATGCCACTTCAGTTGAAAGCTTCTATGAAGACGTGGAATCGGCAATGAGTAAGGTAACAACGCAGTATACTATACAGATGGGAGACTTTAATGAAAAGGTAGCGAAGAGGCAGGCTGGAGACCAGGCACTAGGAGACTATGGTATTGGTTCTAGGAACGCCAGAGAAAAGCTTCTAGTATATTTCGAAGAACGCAATAATTTACGGATTTTGAATACCTTCTACCGAAAACGAGAAAACCGCAAGTGGACATAAAGAAGCCCTAATGGCGAAAATAAGAACGAAATAGACTTTATAACGAGTGCACACCCAGGCATTGGGCAGGATGTGGAAGTCTTCGGCAAGGTACAATGCAGTGGCCATAGAATAGTGCGGTCTCGAATCTACCTAGACTTGAAGAAGCAACTACAGAAACTGATACGCAAGAAGCCAATCAATGAGCTAGCACTGAGAGGGAAAGTACAGGAATGCAGAGTGTCACTGCAGAACAGGTACTCTGCTCTTAGCGAGGAAACCAACCTTAGCGTAGATACAATGAATGATAATCTGAGGAGTATCATTATGGAGTGTGCAGTGGAAGTTGCAGGCAGGGTAGTTAAACAGGATACTGGCAAGCTTTCCCAGGAAACAAAGAATCTCATTAATAGGCGTACGCTATGCGATGTAAGAAAGTATAACATAGAGAGAATTGACCACGCTCTGAAAAACGGAGGAAGCGTCAAAGCAGTAAAGAGGAAACTTGGGATAGGCGAAAATCGGATGTATGCACTAGGGACAAAGAAGGCAAAAAACTACCTATATGGATAGGATCGTTAAAATAGCGGAGGAGTTTTACAGAGATCTGTACAGTAGCCGGGACAACCACGACCTAAACACTATAAGAACTAGCAGTAATCCAGACGACACCCCACCAGTAATGATAGAAGAAGTCGGAAAAGCTTTGAAGAGCGCGCAAAGACGCAAAGCTGCTGGTGAGAATCAAGTTTTATCATATCTGCTGAAAGAGAGAGGACAGATTGTGTTAGAAAAACTAGCCACCCTGTTTACGAGGTGTCTCCTGACGGGAAGAGTACCGGAGTCTTGGAAGAATGCTAACATCATCTTAATACATAAGAAAGGAGATGACAAAGACTTGAAGAATTACAGGATGATCAGGTTGCTCTCTTTAGTATACAAGCTACGTACAAAAGCAATTGCTAACAGAGTAAAGAAAACAGTAGATGTCAATCAACCAAAGGAACGAGCAGGATTTCGAACGGGCTACTGAACAATCGATCACATTCATAATATCAATCAGGTAATAGAGAATTGCTCAGAATATAACCAACCACTATACATTGCCTTGATAGATTACGAGAAGGCGTTTGATTCAGTAGAAATATCGGCCGTCATGTAGACACTGCGGAATCAGGGCGTCGATGAAGTATATATAAACACCCTGGAAGAAATCTACAGAGGATTAACTGCAACCATAGTGCTCCATAAAGATAGCAATAGAATACTAATCAAGAAGGGTGTAAGGCAGGGGGACGCCATCTCTCCAATGCTATTTACCGCATGCTTACAGGAGGTTTTCCGAAGCCTAGAATGGGAACAGTTAGGGACAAGAGTTATTGGAGAGTACCTTAGTAACCTGCGCTTCGCTGATGACATTGCATTGCTGAGTAACTCAGGGGACGAATTGCATCTCATGATAATGAATTTAGAGAAGGAGAGCAGAAAGGTGGGTCTTAAAATAATCTGCAGAAAACGAAAGTAATGCACTACAACCTCGGAAGAGAGCAGCGCTTCGAGATAGGTAATGCAGCACATCAAGTTGCAAAAGACTATGTCTATTTAGGGCAGGTGATAACCGTGGAGCCGAACCACGAGATAGAAGTAAGTGGAAGAATAAGAATGAGGTGGAGCACATTTGGCAAGCACTCTCAAATTATGACACGTAGTTTGCCACTATCCCTTAAGAGGAAGGTATATAACAGCTGTATCTTGCGGGTTACGGAGCTACGGAGCAGAAACCTGGAGACTTACAAAGAGGGTTCAGCTTATATTGATGACGACGCAGCGAGCGATGGAAAGAAAAATGGTAGGTGTAACCTTAAGAGACAGAAAGAGAGCAGAGTGGATTAGGAATTAAACGGGGGTTAAGGATATCATAGTTGAAATCAAGAAGAGAAAATGGACATGGGCCGGGCAGGTAGTGCGTAGACAGGATAACTGCTGGTCATTATGGGTAACTAAATGGATTCCCTGGGAAAGCAAGCGAGTTAAGGTGAGACAGAAGGTTAGGTGGGCAGATGAGATTAAGAAGTTTGCGGGTATGAAATGGCTGCAGCAAGCACAGGACCGAGTTGACAGTTCATCATGGCCGGAGCTTCCTAGCTTATGCAACGTCTCAAACCTATGCGTCCTTGCAACGCCTCCTAGGAAAACTAAGCGTGGAACGTCACTCTCAGCACTTAATCTTGGAGGCCATGCTTCCTGCCTTGTGTTCCGACCGACTGCCTTATGAGACCGCTCGGCTCCGTACCGCTCAGTCACGTGACATTACCGTACTGCTCTGTCACGTGACATCATGGCTGCTCAGAAGCAACTGTGAGAGCATTGCTGTCTTTTCAGGGGGCAGCTGTTAGAGACGCTTGCCTTCGTACTCAAAGACGAGAGTAAAACCGGAGGGTATACAGCAGCGCGTTCGCGGCTCACATTCCAGGCATAATTTTCTGAAGAGGTGTTGGTTCTTCCCGTACGGCACGTTTCTAAGTGGGCAACTTCAGTATTTTTAAATGTCTTAAGGAAGCACGAGGTGGCGACCTTAGACCAATCGTTGACCTCATTTTCACAGAAGTGGTTGAGCATTTTTTCGTATTTTTTCACCCGAAAAGCGAAAGAATAATTGTGCGTTGTTGGACAATAAAACATTCGCAGCGTGCGCGTTAACTAAAAGCCGAACTTTCCTGTCTCCGATTCCCCATTAGCAGCCATTGGCATGTACATTTAGCACTATCTGACAAAAAAGGGTCGATACGTTACACTCGCTTGGCGTAACCTTCTTGGTTTCAAAAAGGTTTAGTGAGCGTTGGGCCGCAGTGCCATGAGTACAGTGAACTAGTATATACCATGAACTCGAGGTGGATAAAGGTGGGAAGTCGACACGAAGCGCAAGCCGTAAAAAAGTGTGCGTGTGCCAACTCTCGTTTAGTCCTTGGAATGTCTGCTGAATGGCGGTGCTTCTATTTAGAAAATATATCATGAAAAGATGCGAGATGGCGGTACTTGGAGTATTGAATAGATGGGCGAACGGACACGACGACAGATGCATAGATGGACGCACGGATGGCTGCACGGACGAATGGACGCATGGACAGACACAGGGGTGAATGCATGTACGAACGCAGGGATGGTCGCACAGATGGACGTGTGGACGCACAAACAGACACATGCACGGACGGGCCATGGACGCACAGACGGTCACACAGGCGGACGCATGGACGGATGGAGGCAAGAACGAATGGACGGATGAATGCTTCGCCCGACTATTCATCATTCGCCCCACTATTCAGCATTCATTTTTTTGTTTTAGTAACACCTGCCGGAAACTGCCCACAAGCACTCGCACGCTCTCAGGTGTGCGTCCTTCACCACGCTGTTTTGTTTCTTTCCATAGACCTACTAGTGTTCGTAAACAGGGCTAGGTTCCGGCGACATACTGAGCAGCTTGTGACGTCTTGCTACAAACGCCTCAGAGCGTCGCCAAGCTGCAAAGCTGGATCCGAGTTCAAAGGCAGCTTTGGAGCTGTGTCATGCAGTAGTCTTGTGATCATGGCGAGCATCAAGCTGGGCGGAGCATACGCATCGAGGCTTCATTACAAATGCCTCAATATGTCGACGGTGTCTACAGCTCTTTATAAACATGGGATAGGTTTATATGAGGACCCACTTGAATCTCTAAAAAAAAAGCCGCAGAATCAGCCCGGTGCTCAAGAATCCCTTTAAAGGGGGAAGTGTGTCGAGAAAAGGGGTGGTATTTTGTTAGCGTTCTGCCGGGGGTTGTATGAAACACAGGGATGAAAGGTAGACACACGGATTATTTGAGGGCACTCTGACGGTAAAGGCTTGAGAATAGCCACAGAATGTGCATAGAACGGTCGAGCCCCGTTCTATCACTAGCACAAATAAAAAACAATTTCTTGGATTACGTGAATTCTTGTAAAACGTAAGTGCTTGAACGCAGATAATCAATTTAGTCCTGTTTTGAGCCTGGCTTGTTCCAGTCTCGTGCTAATCATGTCGAAAAACCCCGAACGACTCACTAAATTGTGACGGCAACGTACACTCAGAACATTAACACAATTAAATTCTTAAGTTCATCTTAGTCTGTAATCTCATAATTTGAATGAAATTCCGGACAATAGTCATGTTGAGCTGTGTAATTTGTATCTGTCTTCATGCGTTGAAATATTTTTCCATTGTCTCGGCTCGCCTGTTGGCTGTTTGCTCTCTCGCATCCTTTTGTTCTGTCTGTCTCACGTTCTATACAGAACACTTACAGAACAGCCCTTAAGGGAGGTGGGGTTTTGCTGCACTGAGAAGTGTAAACAAAAGACCTCTTGCGTCATAGTCGACCTATAGGACATGATAGTGCGATCTTGATTAAAGGAACACTGAAGTCTAATAAAAATTTATGTCAGAGTGAAAGCTCAGTGTATAACAACATCTAAAGCGACAATATTGCTACGATACTGAGGGGACGCGTGGTAGAAGAGGAGAACGAGGTTGACACGAGCGGTAATCTGCCCGATTCCTGGACTCTCGCATCATACATCATCTCTTGCAAATAAAGGTATCTCACCGTAACAATATTGGTGGAAGGTGAGGGGTACAGTGGAGCGATCCCAGGCGAATGATCACGGACGCGCTACCTCAAGAGCTACGCCGAAGCCTCTGAATGGCTGGTCTAGATCCGCTCGTGCCAACCTCGTTCTCCTCCTCTTCTTCCACGCGTCTCCTCAGTATCGTAGCAATATTGATACAAGCCATCATTAACACCATCGAATGCGCCATAATACCGATGAAGATGAAAATTAAACAAATGATCGTGTGTGGTTGCCACTCAACCATCTTGGCTCAATGACGCTGTGTACTCCATCTACAATCGGTAAATATATTTCTACCCTCTGCCTACTCTCACCTCATGATATTTTGGTGAAGGTGCGGGTTGAGAGTAGGCTTGTACGGCCGCTACTTTTCGGTCATCACGGATCACCATGCTCTGTGCTGGTTGTCCTCCCTCAAAGATCCTTCTGGACGCCTGGGTATTTGGGCTTTAAAGCTACAGGAATATAGCTTTGACGTGAGTTACAGGTCTGGCCGAATGCACCGCGATGCCGACTGTCTGTCTCGCCATCCCGTCGATCCCCCCGACTTGTCAGCGCATGATTCTGATGCTTGTGTCTTCGCCATTTCTGATTTCACGGACATACGTAGGGAACAACTCAGTGATGCTAATTTGCGGTGTATCATACGCCGTCTACCTTCTGGCACCTCCGATCCTTCCCTTCGCCTGTTCACGCTTCATGACGAAATTCTCTACCGGCGCAACATAAGCACCGAGGGCCCAGAACTTCTTCTGGTGGTTCCTACAACGCTCCGTTCCACTGTGCTCGAACAACTTCATGATGCGCCTACTGCTGGACATCTCGGAGCAGCCTGCACGTATCACCGAGTACGGCGTTGATTCTTCTTGTCCGGCCTTTACCGCTCTGTGAGCCGATACGTTGCATCTTGTGAGTCTTGCCAGTGCCGCAAGCATCCTTCATTGGCACCACCAGGCCCACTTCAGCCTATCGACATTCCAACAGATCCGTTCTACGGCATCGGCCTCGATCTCGTTGGACCATTTCTAACATCTCTGAGTGGGATCAAGTGAGTAGTGGTGGCTACAGATTATGCGACACGCTTTGCCATCACGCGAGCGCTACCAACAAGCTGTGCCACTGATGTCGTGGACTTTCTGCTTCATGACGTTATTCTCCACCATGGAGCACCGCGTCGACTGCTGAACAACCGTGGTCGTTCATTTCTCTCCAAGGTCGTGGACGACATTCTTCGCTCATGTTCCACACGTCATAAACTCACGATGGCCTACCAGCCGCAAACAAATGAACTCACTGAGCGCCTTAACCGCACATTGACGACAATGCTATTCATGTATGTCTCCGCAGATCGTCGTGATTGGGATGTCACTTTGCCTCACGTGATGTTTGCCTACAACTCGTCACGACATGACACAGCTGGCTTTTTTCCCTTCTATCTCTTGTATGGCCGTCACCCCAATTTGCCTTTTGACACGCTTCTGCCATCGCATACTGATACTCCTACCGAGTATGCTCGCAATGCAACAACTCGGGCTCAAGTGGCCCGCCGGATTGCCCGGGATCGCCTTTCTGCCTCGCAGCTCTCTCAAAAGGATCGCTACGACAGCCGTTACAGGGCTGTCTTTTACTCCCCAGGATCATTGGTCTTGCTCTGGACTCCCTCCCGTCACATTGACCCGTCCTTGAAGTTCCTCGCTCACTACAACGGGCCTTACAAAGTCTTGCGCTAACTGACCGAGGTCATCAATGAGATCACCCCCTTGGGCACTTCATCGTCATCTTCTCTGCCGTCCACTGATATTGTACACGTCTCCCGCCTTAAGCCGTACTTATCTGCGCAGGATTGCACTAAATATTAAACCCCGAGACGGTGCTTTCACCAGTGGCGGCTATATATTACAAGTCATCATTAACATCAACGAATGCACCATAAAGGCGATGAAGATGACGATTAAACAAAAGCTCGAGTGTACTTGCCACTCCGCCATCTTGGTTCAAAGGCACTGTTTACTCCTTCTACAATCTGTAAATATATTTCTACTCTCTGCCTACTCTCGCCCCGTGACAATATTATCAACAACAGTGCTCTACTCAACGAGAAATTAGGTAAATGCCCAAAAACAAAACCACCAGCGCTGCAGTCCAATATGATCCCGATGACATCAGATGGCCTGCCTACAATTAATCACTAGTAATCTATTGAACTGCCCTATATAAAGAACACTCCGTACATCAAGAGACGCAATAACATGCTGCAGATTTGTTTCTGTTTGATTCATGAAAAACAGAACTGCCAGACGTTGCTATGGGAAATGGTGCGAATGGTTCGAAAATTCAATTTTCGCATGGTTACACGGGACAGGTGATGACATCTAGCGGGGCGCATTTTTTTTATTTATACATACTGCAGGTCCTTCTCCGGCCCATGCAGGAGTGAAAACAAAGAAGTACATTGACAAAAATTCGACATACAACTTGACAATTCATCAGTGTTGCCTGACGTAATGTAAAAACGTACAGTACACATAAGAGGAGGCGTAAATGTGCTTACACAATCGCGTGTAAGCATACGATACGGTATGCATACGGTAAAAGAACACAAAGATAATGTCTTCCAATTTTGAAACGACACTTTAACTAAACCTTATATTGCAAAAAGCTGAGAAAACACCTCTAATGACACAGAGTTTATCGTCTCTTCAGGCAACATATGCTAATGAGAAATTGTTGAAAAAAACAAAAAAAACTTATGCAAATAAATGTGGCTAATCGGTTGCCTGATAGTCTTACCGTGATGAATTCTCGCTGATCGTTTGAAAGGTTTCCGCCACATATTGAAGTGACCGTAGTAAAGCTGATGGAGGAATTTTAATCTAAATATGTCCCGACGTTGCTCGAGTGTTTGAAGATTTGCCCTATTACGTAAAGTGGTTACACTCGAATGACGCGAATAAACAGAATAAATGAAGCACAAAGCTAAATTTTGAACTCTTTCAATTTTACTTATTAAGTATTGTTGGTAAGGGCTTCAAATGACATCTGCATACTCCAACTTAGGTCGTACCTGTGCCTTATAAGCGTTTAATTTCACAGCAGAAAGAGTACTGCGCAACTCTGTTATCAAAAATATCCACTTTGTGCACCATATATCAATTGAGTGCAAAGCATTGTTTAACTTAGTTTCGTCATCTCGGGTTTCCATAGCTGTGTATACCACGCAGTCATCTGCAAATAATTTACTATGAATAGGGGTTCAACAGTAAGATAAATATCATTTGTATACACTAAAAAAAGTAGAGGGCCCAGTACAGAGCCCTGCCCTGCGGGACTCCAGAGCACACATCAAACTCTTCAGAGATACACTCATTAATGGCGACACACTGTGTTCTATTTCTTAAGTAACATACTATTCATGCGACTACTTTTCGTTCAACGCCAATTGAGAGAAATTTTGTAATCAGATCGGGATGAAGGACTACATCTAACGCCTTTGACAAATTTAGAAATATGGCGTCGGTTTGATCATTAGTATTTATCGTACTAACTAAGTCATCAGTTATTTCAGATTGTTGGGTAACAGTTGACAAACCAGATCTAAATACATGCTGCTTGGAATAAAGCGAATTGCTATATTCGAGGTAAGTAATGATAGCCTTACAGATAATGTGCTCGAAAAGTTTACAAGTACTCGTTAAGAAAACTGGTCTGTAGTTGCTAATTTCTAGAGAAGAGCCAGATTTATGCACGGGAATAATTTTTGCTGAGCGCCAATTATCAGGAATAGTCGAAGTACGTAGGGACATAACGCAACTTTGATGCAGATAATTAGTTGAAACAAAAGATGTTTAGTTGAAACAAAAGCGCTTGCACTCTCGAAGACAATGGCGGAAAATTGATCAATGGCCGTTGTTGCTGCTGTGGTTCCCGCTGCTTTTGGTGTGCTGCTACTAGCGCAGTAAAGACGAGCAAAGTTGTGCACGGCAACATTGACGTGAGACGGTCCGGTCAGTCCGCTTCTTGACGCGGGTATTTTGAAGTGTGCTAACCCGAGGCGGAGCTCTAAAACGTGATGTTATTTCAAAATAGGCCCTTCCTTGGCACGAAAGTATTACCACGAGGTTAGTACACCACCATTTCAACTACCAACATCGACTTAATAGTTGCATTTAGTGTCCCATTATGCTTAAGCTCTCCGAAAGAGTGGACGGTTGTATACAATACAGATGTTTAAATCGATTCGACTAGCTAGCAGCTTCCTTTTCATTGGTGTGCAAAAATTACTTGCGTACACCGTAGGAATAATTTCATTTGTGAAGCTGCTTTCTTGATTCTAAAGTGGCGCCTGACGTCAGAAAATATTTTCCCCGTTTTGATTTTACAGCCCCCATTTACGATCCTAGCACCTCCACCTTTTGTGAGACGACGTAATGTATGACAAAACAATTGTTGTAAATACACCACAGTCGCGCGAACCAAACACCAAACACATTGCTAGAGAACACGATGGCGATTATTACAAATAATAGTAGGCCCAAGGGAAGATGAAGAACTACACTGTAAACGCTCACGCTTGTTTCATTTCTGTAGTCATAGATGGTAAGTATGTCCCTGTATGTATGTATGTCTGTAGTCATACTAAATACACGAAAAACTTTATGCGTTAATATAGAGAACACTTTATATATGCCGTCAGATATACCCCTATTTTTGTACTGAGACTATATTATAGGACCCCTAAACCGCCTCTGAGAAAACAATAAACCAGCTTCATATTATCTCCCGTAGTTTCCCTTTTTCGAGGCACAGTTCGTGACCTTTGCAGTTCGATCACGTGACGTCAGGGCCAAATAAGCGCTCAATTGTTCAATATAGGGCATATATCTGCTGTGAATTATTTCATACAATGCTTTACGGAGCAGTAACATGCTCGTTCTTCCTTGTATTGCATGACTATACCGCGTGATGAACTGATTTCACTTCGTGTTCTGCGTTTACGTCAGCACAAGCACAGGCAGCAGTGTGTGGCCGAGAGGCGTGAAATCATCACCGGCTAGAAACTTAGTGCCAACATTACGCGTGTTTCATAAGAAATGAGTGGCGAAGAGAGGTAGCGCTTGTGGGAAGTGGAGTCAAGGCGAGAAAGACGCTACTGTTTCCCCTTTAAACTTGCGACGGTTAACGAGCCCTTCAATCATGCCCTCTATAGTTTGAAGTGTGTAAAAATAAAAAAAAATTCATTGACAATGCAATGTCAATATACACCGCTTAAAATAATACGTTATTTTATGAACGTATATAATGTTGAAGTAAAAATAAAGTCGAATACTTGTTTACTTTCATTGATGCTGCATCACCCTATGTCCCATGGCACACAACTGCACTTGAATTTCTCGCAATTTTTTTCTGATTGAGTCGGGTTAACTTTGCTCATCATTCCAGTGAAATAATATTTTCCCGCAACACTACTATTGACGCCAACTCAAAAAAATAAAAACAATACTAATTGTGCGTCACGGAGTTCATAGAGTTCTATGCGAGTAGGCAGAAACGTCCAACTCAGAGTGTTTCTTCCTGATTAATTTCAGAAGAACAAGTGAAGTGATTTTTGCGTCAGGCCTTCCTTTTACGCACTAATACCATGAATGAAGTTTTTAAATTCTAGGTTTTTATTAACAACCGTTACGACATTTATTTCGAGCACAGCCAGGAAGCTTGTTAAAATGCTTATCTGTGCAAAAATTTTATGTAAAATGCACTAAAATTTTTTTGCACCTCGCAGATTTTCGTAGACAATACACACGTATCTTTTGTCAAATTTTTACCTACAAATACCCAACGCCTTAAAACAAATTGGACAAATAACAGCCGTAGATCTGAGGTTATTACAAACAAATACTTACCCAAGCCCGGTGATCCCACGCCTGTGTTATCCTGATCTATACCCGACGGACGCGTGTAGAGCATGCGGGGAAAGGGCCACACTGCAGCACATGCTTTGGGAGTGGGTGAAAAACTTAACGTCACTGCTGCCGCTCACTTCACGACGCATGTCAGGCGGGGACGAAATCCGAGGCCAATCGCTGCTGCCACCACCGCGCGAAGGCATGGGCCGGCCTCCGCCGTGGCTGCGGTCACTGTTGCCGATCGGCCGCATCAGCTTCGCTGCCGCTGGGAGGTGGCACTCACAAGTGACGAGCTGGCCGACCAGCTTTGGGCAAATGAAAATTATGAAAGTATTTTCATTAAAAGCATACACTAGAGTATGTTCTTTCAATGAGATTTTCATCAATGCAGACGTTTAGAGATTATGGCGTGTTCGAACATTATATACCGTTATTTTCTCGTGCCATAAGGTTTCTTTTTCGTTTATGCGTGCAAGAAGCTCAAATCAAAGGCTATTCATGGATATGTTTGCGCGCTTTCTAGGATAGTGTTTTTAGTAGGCTTTATGTATGTGTTTCTTCTACGGCTTGCTAAGGGCAATAGTTTTTCGCCTACTTTATGCTTATTTTACTCACTGTACAGTTTACCCTGTGTATGCGATCACGTGGCCAGACTTTTCGAAATACGTTTCGTCCCTACGGCGATGCCGACATTGGCCAAGCAGTGGTAGAATGGCCCCGCATACGGGTCCACATTTTGCCCCGATCGAAAGTTATGCCAAAACTACCATCTAGTGGAAGAATAAACAGGATTGCCCCAAAAATGTTGAAGATAGACTTCCCCAGGCAGTGAACCGGCAAATGTAGTCACAATTTACTCTTTCGACGTGCCAATGTAAGACTTTCTCTGTCGCCTTGAATATTTACATTTCACACTCTGTGCCTCAGAGAGGATCGAGGCGTGGGTAGTATATTCCGTTTGTTTGCCTGTTCCTCAGTTACATTTCAGCACTTGAAACATGGAGTAAATAAAGGACGCCTGACGGCTGCCCAGTCAACGCTTTAGCTTTCGGACTCTCAGCCTATTGGCAACAGATGCTGCAGACAGCTTGCTAGAGCAAATACGCCACACCGTCTCAACTCGTTCCAGGAAAGCCTACAGGGTAATGTTGAACCATCGCAGCCATCATCATGCCTCACATGCTTCGCTTGAAAGGAGTTGAAAAGAAAAAAGTGAACCCATAGGCTCAGATTTTGGATCGAAATTCGTTTCTTATGGCTTGCGTGTTATGATTTACAATACGGTACTTTATTCAGTTTTTTTTTTCTTTTCAGTGTATCACTGAGAAAGCGTTCGATAAATTTCGAACAAACTTCTTTTAAAATACAGCATATCGCTACCAGCTGCCTACACGTATACTAGAAAGCATACAGTCAATTGTACATGCTTTTGTTTTAACATGAATTGTTTTTATGAAAGCACCGTGAGTCGAAAGAACTGAGGTGCGCAGATTGATTATTAGTATATATATTTGGTTAACGTTGGTAATATCTTATTTGAAGCATGTCTTTTTTGTTTTAGCTTTAGGCTATAAACGTGGCATGATCAATTTTGTTGATCTATAGGCGAAATAAGGAATATTTTTTCTGTTTTTCTTTTTAAAGGAAGCATTCATCGAATAAAATTAGCTTAAAGAAAGTGTTCCCGATAGTCCTTAAAACAACATGGCTGTGTAAGTATTTAGAGATTCGTTCGTTTTCTGCAAGGATAGCCTATGCAGAATTCAGCACTTTGAACAGAAAAACCAATATTGGAGAACGTCGCTGAAGTATTCGTCGATGAAACAATCAAGTTTCGCATTTAGAGCACAGAAAGCATTGCAAAAAAAAAACACCAGGATGCTTCTATAAGTCCAACAAAAATATTGCTCTTCCTCCTTTCGTTGGGATTTTGTCAGTATTATTCTTCCGGCCTGAAGCATGTGATATTGTTTTTTATAAAACTTTCTAGTTTTATTCGACATTGCTCTACATTTCGTATCTGTTACGTGACTATCTGTCTTTTGAATGTGGCTCTTAACGTGTACCAATCAGCCTGCTTCTTCCGCCGAATTTATTATACAATTAACAAAACAGAGATGACTCCGCGTTCGAAGGCTTTGATGGCCGGCCTAGAGTCGCTGAACGGATCGCCCATGATGCAGCGCGCGCACTTACCGACCGCGCTGCCACAGGGTGACCTCATCTTGCTGGGTTGGATACCAATCGGGATGCACCAACCACGTACAATGAAATTACAAAGCACTTTTACTTGGAACGCCGCATTTTTCCACCCCCACATCCGAAACTTAACCGACCGCAGGGATTAACCCTACGCCTATTACAGACACACACGTACCCAAACCTTGCCACGCTTCACATTTATTATCCCGATGCATACCCAAGCGACACATTCCCATAATGTGGACACACAGCGACACTCAAACACATGCTCTGGGAGTGTAGAACAACTCCTCCCGACTCTACCTCAAGCAAGTGGGAGAGGTCCCTCAGGAGCTCACTTCTCGATCAGCAATGGGCTGTCTAGCAGGCCAATGAAGCGGCCGCCAGGTACTCCCTGTCGGTCCCTACGTGGGAGACGCCCGCTACGCGCTAAGCGCGTCCTGCAGGACCGAAATAAAGTTTCTTCATTCCATTTCATTAACAAAACAGACAGGGGCAGGTGCCCGTCCGAGTCTCTTTCGTCAGTTTTCAAGAACGTTTGCTGCAAATAGTTTATCATTGGGTACCGACTAGCTCGAACCCTCAATTTTTTATTAGACACTACAGAGAAAGTGTCCAAGTCCTAAAACCAACATCATTCTTTGCCTCATTTCTTGTACTGACAATATGGCATGCTAAATGTTTCAGTGTTAGCGAAAACTTGAACGTAAATCTTCCCCTTGGCTAATATTTTATTAAGAAAAGACTAGTCAATACAGTCAAGACAAATAGACAATAGTCAAAAGAAATATTAAAAAGTAGCCAAGCTACTTCCTTTCATTGGGTGAAGATGTGATTCCGCGTACAGGTACCAATACCAGTGGTAGTGAAGTCGTGAAATATGCCCCATTAAGATATTTTGTAGCAATATTTTTCATTGTAACTAGAGCTCGGCTGCTGACCGGAACGTCGCGAGTTCTACGTTGGCCGCAAGGGTCGCATATTGAAGGAGGTAAAATGGTAGAGGCCCACGTACTCTGCGGTGTAGTGCACGTTAAAGAACACTAGATGGTCAAAATTTCCATATCCCTCCGCTACGGCATCTTTCATAATGATATCATGGTTTTGGGAGGTTATTATACTACATATAATTCTGGGTCTCGTTTATACCATGATCTTTCACCTTCATCAGCCCTGCCTTGCCCCTCCATACATTCATATTATCAGTATATACGAACTTTCGAAATATAAAAAAAGTCTCAAGTTTTCTGCAGCGTGTTTTAGTAGTTAGCAAAGATAAAAAAACGTGGACGTTTTGTTGCACAAAAATGCATTATGGTGTGAATATTCGTCAAGCACCTTTAAACAAAATACAAATCATACTTATCTAAAAGAAAAAAAAGTAAGGTACTCTAGAGAAAATAAATTAAAAATGTAAGAAAAACACAGACATCAATATAACCCAGTTCAAGGTAAACTACACGCAACTAAAACGAAAAGAAGCATATATCCTCACGAGCGGCAGCAACGAAATGAGGATTCAAAACGTGATGGCTGCAATGATATTAGATTGGTGCTCTACTAGCCACTCTGAGGCAAAAAAATCGAAATATAGAAGAGACCATGCTAACCTTTTTGCACCCATTGCCCTTGGCTACCGGCATGAAATAAAGTGGCGGTATCGTTGATCTTCTTCCCCCCTCTCTTTTTGCTTTGTCTAGGCCTGGCGCTTCTCATTAGGCTACGGTGCCGTTACGGCAGAAGAAATAGAGCAAAGAAAGTACAAAATATTGGCACCGACAGAAAAAACAGCCAGGCCTGCACGGAACGTGCAGGTTTACGAGTACATGCAAATGAAGGATTCGACTTTCCAAATTATCGCCGTAATCCCTCATCAAGCAGGCTTAAGCGACGTATCAGTGATGCCAGCTTAAGATCAACGCATATTTGTCCTTTTTAAGCAGGCAGTTGCGTGTTTACTTTTCACAGCTGAATAACTATGCCCTGTGATGACAATGTTCCATTTATGGGCAGAGCAAAAGATTTGTGGGTGTTGCAGTTTCACAGGCACAAACCCTTCAACCTCATAAAAGAAGCAACGAGAGAGCTGTTATAATCCATGTTTTAGGGTTTTCTACCTCGGGAAGAGCAAAGCAGCATTAAACTTCACTTCTAAGCTGAAAACTGTAGAATTTGCTGTTCCTAAATCAGGAAACGCCTGGGACTTCTGCGCATAGCCAGGTGGGTTATTAGCGTAAGCTTCAAATATTTGCAAGATAGCGTCTTTGTACGTGTGGGATGGTGTTACAAGTCTTCATGCAATCCTGATAAAAAGTTTGCGCAGAGGGACACCATACATATACTGTGTTCTGTTTCAATCCGAAGCAAATATTCTTGTTGTGACGAATTCTGACATTCCGAGCGAAGACCAAGTATGTATGTATGTATGTATGTATGTATGTATGTATGTATGTATGTATGTATGTATGTATGTATGTATGTATGTATGTATGTATGCATGCATGTATGTATGTATGTATGTATGTACGTACGTGTGTATGTATGTATGTATGTATGAATGAATGTGCATTGTTTACGTCTTATATACCGTAATGAACAGAAGTTTCTTGACAGTCACAATATGAAAGAGTAAATGTTCAATTGTGACAACATGGAAAATTCAACAAAGTAACATTTTTGCGATTATACCTGGGCAGCGCAGAATCAGTGATATTGATTCCGCATATGAGGTCGCTCGCACATGACATGAAGAAATGCCTGCCATCTCGATTCTGTTTTCAAAGATAGGCGTTGCATGTCATTTTCGGTGCCTGGACGTCGCCTCTGCCTAACTCTGTTAAACAGCCCTCCCGTAAGATGACGAGACTACATTCATGGCAACTGCGGCCTCCATATTGACAACGTCGAGGAAATTCTTCTCTTCTTTTTCGGCTTTGGTTATTGTTTCCTCTCATGAAGGCAGACTGTGCGGCGTGTAAAGTCTGTGGTGCTGCAAGAAATATCAACCATCTACTATGAAATATCCTAGACTTGCACTGATAGGCATCACCTAGCAAGCAGTGTGTTCCAGCTACCTCACACCAAGCTGATTAAAGATGAAACCTAGGCATTTCGAAGACTTGAATGTAAGACGTACACGCACGGTACTTTGTCCCATTGAACCTACCCGACTCTTCACGCATACAACAGCATGACGTACGACGTGCAATACGCGCTGGCACACGAGGGCTCACGACGCCACGAAGATGGCAATGGCTATCCCGTAACGGCCACACACAGTGCCTCCTCTCCAAAACGTGGGAGGCCAAGATTTCCAATGGAGTCCTCTACAGGCATTGAAACACCGCTCGTCGCCAGAAAAGTGACCACGCCCAGAGGATTCCTGCAATGAGAGACCCTCTCAGCTAGAGTGACCTAGAAATCACGAGCTCGGAAGACTGTTTCGAGATAACAAACCTTTACTTTATTAAATCATTTTCGCCCTTATGAAGTGCTTTGTCTCTGAGCAGTGGACTCTTTTGCCCATGAACACACCCAAAACAACTCAAACCTGTACGCATTTCAAGGGTCATGTTCCATTGCTGTCCTAGTGTTTCATTACAAAACCTTGAATAGTCTGTGGCAGTCCAAGTGAAGAGGCATTCGTTGGTTACTTGGTGGTATTCAGCAACAATCTATTGTGTGATGTAATGGGTGATTGTGTTAATGTTGGTTGATATATCTGGCCTTTTCATTTCTTGAAATGTCAGCCGTAAACTCAATCAACTGCTCTCTGAACTTACCATATTTTGTGTACATCAGACTGAATTAGACGTAATACAAGACGACGCATCTCGCAAGGACTGTTTGTTGTCAGTTATTTATTGATTGGAGAACAGAGAACAAGCAAGCACTAGTTTTTTACTGGCCAGCCTTCGCGCTTCGTTGCACTGGTAATCTTCGTTGTGCACCAAGAACCTAAAGGCCAATAATTATACGACGAAACACTTGTCTTCAGCAGAACTGTTCTCAAAAGACATCCATCACAATCTGTTATTTACGCATGTGCACTTGACATCTTCTACGGGAAGAAAACTCTGACGTCATAGTTTGTGAACACTCAAACAAAGCATCACAGCGCATGAAAAACCGTGAACATGCCATAGGAAGGAAAATAGAGGGAAAGAAAGGCAGGAAAGTTAACCAGCTTATAGGCAGCCGGTTCGCTACCCTGCGCCTGGGAGAGGGATGGGGGAGATTGGGGAGATGGGGATGGGAGTCTTGTCTTTCGCGGTGTGTGAAATTGCTGTTACAGTCGCTTGTTCAAGTCGGTGTCGCGTAGGAATTTCAACACAGCTTTCGTCGCCTTCTGTTGCAATGTGTTCTCTTGGGCACTTGACAGAATAGTGTCCACAGACATTTGGCTGTTGTCGATGCGCGCAAAAGCAGATGCCAGTGACTGTCTCCGGATTTCATACAACGGACAGTCACACAGGATGTGGTGTGGCATCGACAACGCTCTCTGCGATGCCTGTCATTGCGAAGTGAGCCTGCCATAAATTTTCACTTTACAAGGCAGCTAAATAAACTTCAGTTAAATTGAAGTGGCGCCTAGACTTTTGCGCTGCGCCTTGTTTTTGGGTCGACACCACAACCCTTATACCCAGTGCTGTACTTACGACGCTTTCCATTGTTTAAACATGCTAGAAAAGTTGAATGCATCCTGTATAATTTTTAGTGTTTCTTTTTTTCGGAATGCAAATATTCTGCATAGTATGTCTCTTTCAGTCCTACTCTGTGACGCGAAATGTGGCAAACAGATATTTTATTTTGCAGTTCTCGTTTCTCTTGAATGCGATGTTTTCAAACCACTGTTACAAAACGTTCGCTAAGGCCATACGGTGGGTACACCATCACCTTGAAATGGATATATTTTTAAGTGCAAGTTGCGGCCGTAAAACACCTGAAATATTTCTAAAGTTCAGCAAGCTCTAAATTTTCGCGGGTGTCTCAGGCTCTTAGAATTCCACGTTCTGCGCACCTACGCTTTGGTTCAGCCTCTACGAATCTTGGTTTCCTAGTGCAGCAACGCCATCAAAAAGAACAAGCGGAGGAAATCTGGTCGCTTCGGCTTAACAGCCAGCCTGTATTTTTAGTTCATAACGGAGTACCGTAGCAGCTGTTGTAGACATCGCGAAAATGCGGAATCCTTTCATAGACCATGTAAGACCCAGTACCGTGTCTGCGTAACAACACTGGTTCAGAACGAGATAGCACCCGCGATTAATGCACCCCAGCACCTTTTTCACACTCCGGAATAAACGTTCTATTCCGTAAGCTCTTAATGCACTTTCGATATACTTGTTGACGCCTACACAACTGTATACTTGTTGTGTAGGTGTCATGATTAAAATACGTATTTGCTGGAACACAGATCGGTTGAAATAAGGGTGAATCGTGTCGAAATATGCGCCTTAAAAGTGGTTACTTGTAGCGTTACTACTTGAGCTCGAAAATTTTTATGATTTTATGGATGAAACAGTTGGTGCACACGGGAACATATGTAACATCGTTTTGCGCTTGTCTCTGTTGTTGCATGCTTAAAGCCTCGAAACAGTGAACTATTGTTCGTATTAAGAAAGCATATGCTTCCAGGTTTAGATCAGTAAGAGGTCACGCACGGCATACTAATTTTCGGCGTACGCTGTAGCATACCAGGCTATGAATTTCGCAGTACTTACTGGCCTATGTATAAAGTTGCACAGCGAGCAGGTGTGATTTTTCTGATGATATTTACTATGATTATGATGTGTGCTTCTGAGGACGAACTATTGCTGTACGTTAAGCTACTTCACCTTGGGTCTTTGTCATGATCGCTCTTTTCTTCAAAGCCCCTTTGTTTTCAAGTGGAAGTATGTGGCATTGTTCAAGGATAATCTTGATTCTATAAAACACACCGCACACAGAGACCATAACAGCACTACTGGAAAACAATTTAAAAAAACTGCCTCGGCGTGACATGAGTTGTCTCCACACAAACACTTGTACACTTTCCACATCCTCTAATATTATATGCTGTGAAGAATGCATCACCTAATGTGTCAGGTTGCATGCGCCAGTTCCGTAAGCATTTTTAATCTGTATTGGAAACACTAATCAGCATGATATACTTTTGCTGAATTTGATACAATTGTTAAACTGTTTTTATTTAGTACTGCTGCTGATCTTCAGGCACGTTTTCATATTACGGAAATAAGACTCTCGACGTGCAGCTCCTCCTATTTTCGTGGCAGTGACGTTCTTGGAGAAGATTGATTACCCGGCATTTCCAAAGGAAGTGAACTTTGTGTTCGCATAAAAGCTACATACGGTCAATACTTACTCGTATATACTTACGTTGAGCTAAGTCTCAGACCAAGCAACAATTCGAAATAATAATAAGGGAATACGGTGAGCACTTGAAACAGATATTTGTACATATGTGATGCTGCTCAGAAGTGTTGTTTTATTTTGTTTATTTTTCAGCAGCAGTTGTAGGCTTAGTATGGGCTCGATAAAAATGATAGTTTAAATGAATGCCACGCACCAACCACTTTTCTCTTGATAGACGCAAGGCAAAACTTAGGTATCGTCCACTTGCTTTCTTTTTCTTGAATGGGCCTATGAGTCTTCACAAATATTGCATGACGTTTGCATGCCTTCGATATGCTGCGAACAGCTGCCCATTTATTCTAATTTGTGAGGTTACTCAGCATTCCAAGCAAGGCGCACTCCACTGCCTCCAGAGCAGCCATTCTTGAATAACAAAATGAACCGACTTGGTCGGCGTGCAGTATGAGTGTGTTCGGGCAATGCGCCACAGATCTGAATTACGTACTTGTGGGACATTGTGTACAGATAACACAAGCGATGCGAGGCATATGCAAAAAAATTACTAGCTAGACAGAAAGCAATGGCGGGTTTTCTGTAACAAACGTAACCACAGAAAACCACTGCAAAGAGCCCAGCGTATTTTTTCTAGCTCAAAGGCCCCGCCGACTCAACTTCATCCCGTCAGCTCAGTTGCTCTAACCTGTGAAGATAGTGAGTACGTCGTGGTGGTGGCGCTCCGCTCTCAGGTAAGTACAATAGTGCCACGGCCAATTTTGCTTTGTGCAGCACATCTTTCAGCGACGATGAAATCACTTAAGCGGACGAACCATTTTTGATCGAGGAGCAGCTTGAAGCTGTGTAATTAGTTCTGACTGGATCTTCATATCGTTGGTGAAGATATATATATATATATATATATATATATATATATATATATATATATTGAACACTATGCTTTTATTTGACATGGCTCACAAGACAACGAAACATCAAAAGACTTAATGGCACGCACGCTCGTGTGACGTTTCCTGTGCCACACTCACGGAAAAAACTTTATTTCTGTGTGGTCGTAGATTACTGGCCTTCAATATTAGTTAAATAATGAGTGATATAGATTAGTTTGTGAGCATCAAGTACTCAACACAACAGAAAGTTGGGTTCTCAGCTTTTTTTGCTTTTTAAAAATGAAATCGGACCAACCGTTCTAACTCTCCCTTTCATTACTACTTCATGTTCAGAATGAAATAACCTCCTTCTATCAATATTTAATTCGTATTGAAGGCCAACGATCTGCGACATACAGAAACAAAATTTTTTCGTGCGTGTGGCAGGTAGCCATACTGAAACATGCAACACTTAACTACACCCCAGCACGGTTAAAGGTGACAAATTCTGTTACAGGTGCCCTTTTCTACTATTTTTTTCACAAAATGCAACAAGATACCCTATAAAGAGGCCCAACATGAACATCTATGACTTCTCTTTCATTTCTTTTTTCAGCGTTGTAACTACTCTAGCAGCAGAGAAGAATAAAAATGAGCGACACAAACTTCTTGCTTTCACTTACCTTGCTTTACAGCCTGCATGTGAAGTTGTTCGTAGTAAGAAGTGTAGGACAGATAATAAATCTAGTGAATTCTTTGTTTATGACACTTTTGGTTAGCACATTTTTATTTTTATTTAGTAAAAAATCTAACGAAACATATCATTCCGCTTTGCCGCAACGCTTCCTTTCCCGGTAATCCCAAGCAAGAGAGGCCTACTAAGAGAACCAGTAGCGCATTCGTTCACTTAGCGCGCTAAATTGATAGGCGCCTGCTAGCACGGCTAAATTGGACCACCACCAGCCCTTTTTAAGGCGCCTGGTGGGATTACGCAGTCTACAGACTTCTTCCTACGTCTGAGGACTTTCTACCACCAATAACGAGCGCTGCTTCTATGTACCCTCCGTGGCGTCTGGTCTATTAGCTGGCGCTAATGACTTGGTCAACGAGCCTTGTAAGTACGTTTTTGGCAACTGATAAAGTTTTGCAGCATTATATTTCGCAATAAAACAAAATCGAAATGTTTGTCTTTTTCTTTGAAAACCCGCTGCTCGCTTCTCAAAGGCCAAAAACGCATTTTGAGGAAACTGCGCGCTGCGGCGAAAACCACATGACTCAAGCAACTTGAAAGACTGTGCGACAGTAACGTACTGCGTGTCAATAGAAAGAAAAAAAACATATACTTGGAGCCATGAAATGAAATCCCGGTTAAAGCAAGAAATTCAGGGTTTTCAGGACGCGGGCATCATCAGACCATCCACATCGTCGTTTGCTTCAACAATTACGATCGTGCCTAATTAAGATGAATTACTTCACTTATGCGCGGATTGCAAGCTTAACAACCGCCAGACCGACCACTTCCCGTTTCATATGCGAAAAATAGACGAAATCGTCGATGAACCAGCGGATGCGACTAGTCCTCTATAATTGACTTGAGGAAAGGTACCGGCAAGTACGCTTGAAGGAATACACGAAAAAGTTCACGGTGTTTGTTACACCATTTGACGTGTTCGAACACAACCGACTTCCGTTCAGGTAGAAGAAATGCGGTGCATTGTTTTGAAGAAATGATGAACAGTGTACTCGGAGACTTTAATAGAAAGTTTTGTGATGTGTACGTTGATAATACCCTAGTGTATTCAAGGATAAGAGACGACCATATATCTTACTTTTCAGCTGTGTTGCAAGCACTCAGTGATGCAGGACTAAAAACCAATGCGAATAAAAGTGAGTTCTTTAGTCACACGGTGGTATTTTCAGACAGGCGCCAAACAGAGAGTAGATGACAAAACGAAGAGTACCAAAGAATGAAGCGTGCAGTGATTCAGATCTGTTGCGGAGCCCCGTGACGTTCCTTTACTTCCTGGGGTTATAGGACTTGCAGGGCACTTCCGAGCATTTGTGACAGACTAGGACACGAAGACCAATTGCCTCGTAACCTTGACATAAAAAGGTGTTCAATTCTTGCGGACGAATAAATGTGAAATTATCTTTGTAGAGCTAAAGACCACCATTTCCTGTGACCCTGTATTGACGTTTCCAGATTTTACCTTAACATTCAAACTCTAAATCAATGCTTACCATCAAGGAACTGGGGCAGTTTTTTTACCAAAGAAATTTCAAAGAGGATGTCATTCGACAACTACAAGTGATCAGATATTTTTAATATACGTTTACCGAAATCCAAGTTATTATTACATCACAGAAAAAGAACTAGCAGTTTCTAAGGCCTTGAGTTATTTTAGAGCATACTTAAAAGAGAGTTGCTTTATTTAAACTGTTCACCGACAGCCCGGCCTTCACCTATCGGCGGCTTCTAGCACAGCCATAGGGGAGAATTGCGCGCTTGATAAGCGAAATTCAACAGTACACGTTCGATGTAGCTTATCGTCCGGGACAGTCACCAAAATGCGGATCCAATATCCAGAACACACATTCCCCAAGACAAGACAGTTGAGCAGGTAAACTTGGCAAGGCTGTAGGAAGGAACTACTAAATTGATATTTAGAAATGGAAAAGTACATGTAGCTGATACCGAAGTGGAAACCATTCTGAGGCTCTACTACAAAGCCCGAAATCTGGAGGGCACGATGAATTTCGAAGAACGTACAGGAAGCTAACTGCAAGGTTCACGTGGACGATCATGAAGGCGGGTATTACATTAATACATGCCACGAATGCCGGATCTTCAAAGCGAAGTTTTGTCCACAATAAACGATAACGCCGAAATGCTCTGAGGTACCTCTGAAAGTACTGCACCTCGACTTTGCCGAAATGAAGAAGGTAGGGACATGCTGAAAATGCAAGCATTTCTGGTTGTCAATGAGTGCACGCGCTATGGTGCTGCTAAGGCAGGCAGAGAAGATACGAATGCAGTAATTTCATATCTAAAACGGAAAATCTTCAAAGACGTTAGATGGAAGCCGACAGAAGGAAACAACGAAAAAAGAGAAGTCCCCCTATTGAAGCGTCGTCCAGCTTGTCTGAGGCAGCTCCACTGTTAACCCTGATTATCTCAAAGATGGTAAAGACATTCTTGCCGAGAACATACCGGCTTTCCAAAGTCCTAAGCTTCGACAATGTGCAGAAAAGAAAAGGACATAAAATTACACTTTGCAGCCCAACATGACCCTGAAGACAAATTCCTGGCTTTCGGAAAATCAAGCTTGGCTGCCCCCTGATATAGAGCAGGGATTAGTGGACAATATTGTCGCGGTTCAACGTAAGCAGTGCATCGAGACGTTGAGTCCGAGAACCGACGGCGTGTGTTTTTATGCAGGAGCCAAGAGCAGGCGAGCAAAACAAAAGCACGTCGTCTTCTTCAGTCCCCCTTTTCACGAGGCTGTTGTCGTGCACATCGTCTTCGTTCTTTGTTTCGGGTGCGGCATTTTCCTCCCCTTAAAAGAGCATCGCCCCGATGCTATAGCTGAGACAGTAATTTGCGCAAGAAGTCACTTTGTAGAAGCGACGGTGCCTCGCAGAGTCACTCGCTGACGTATGGCTTAATACGCACTACGTGCACAAGCTCAGGTCGGTGCTGGCAACGCCTTGAACAGTTTGGGCTATCCGGGACGACTTCATAGGTAACGTCACTTAGTCGTCGCAGCACTCGATAAGGTCCGAAGTACCTTCTGAGCAATTTTTCGTATAGTACCCGTCTTCGTACAGGCGTCCACACCCATACCCTGTCCCCGGTTTTGTACGTTACAGGTGTATGGCGTTGGTTATAGCGGCCTGCGTCGTACTCTTGCTGTTGGTATATTCGCAGACGTGCGAGCTGCCTGGCTTCCTCTGCGCGTTGAGTAAACGCGTCAGCACTCGTTTCGTTGTCATCGCATTCGTGTGGCAGCATCGTGTCTAACATCGTTCTTACTTCTCGTCCGTGAACAAGGCTGAATGGGGTCATCCGTGTGGTTTCTTGTTTCGCAGTACTGTATGCGGACGTTATGTAAGGGAGAATCTCGTCCCAGTTTTTGTGTTTGAAGTCCACATACATTGAAAGCATGTCTTCAGGAGTTTTGTTAAGTCGCTCGGTCAACCCGTTGGTTTGTGGATGGTAAGCTGTCGACTTGCGATGAATAGTACCGCTGAGCACCAACACATGATCTAAAAGCGCGGCCGTGAATGCGGTGCCGCGATCTGTTATAACGATCGATGGCGCACCGTGTCTCAGCACAATGTTCTCTATGAAGAACCGGGCTACCTCCTCTGCTGTGCCTCTCTGGATGGCTTTTGTCTCGGCGTAGCGAGTAAGGTAGTCAGTCGCCACTATAACCCAGCGGTTACCAACACTAGAGGTGGGAAGTTGGCCCAGAAGGTCCATTCCGATCTGGTCAAATGGCATTGTCGGGATCTGGAGAGGGTGTAGCATACCGGTTCGTTTCGTTGGAGGTGACTTGCACCGCTGGCAATCGAGACAGGTCCGAACATGATGCTTCACGGTAGCGGTGAGTCTAGGCCAGTAATGTCTTTCTCAAACTCTGCTCAGTATGCGCGTGTAGCCTAAATGTCCAGATGTTACCTCGTTCGGCACGCTTGCTACACCTCAGAACGAAGAGTGGTAGGGACGACAAGCAGGTAGGTGGACCCGTCTGACGAGAAGTTCATTTTGTAAAGGACATTGTTTCGCAGACAGAACGACGATAGTCCTCTTGTAAAGGCTTTGGGTGCACTCTGGCTTCGTCCTTCTAAATAATTAATCAAGCCAAGTAGCTCAGGATCGTCATGCTGGTGATCTGCGATGGTTGACGTGTCGAGGATTCCGAGGAACGCTGTCTCTTCATCAAAAGCAGCAACCGACTCTATTGGTGATCGAGATAGGCAGTCGGCGTCCGTGTGTCGTTTTCCCGACCTATACACCATCGTTATATCAAACTCCTGTAGTATAAGGCTCCAGCGTGCCAATCACCCGGAAGGATCTTTCAGACTCGTTAACCAACACAACGAATGGTGGTCACTGATAACCTTGAATGGGCGGCCGTACAAGTATGGGCGAAATTTCATAACTGCCCACACCACGGCGAGGCATTCCTTTTCAGTGGTCGAGTAATTTGCTTCTGTGTGTGACAAAGTTCTGCTTGCGTAAGCGATCACTCTTTCCTCGTCATCCTGGCGCTGTACAAGCACAGCTCCGAGGCCAACATTGCTGGCGTCAGTATGGAGCACTTTAGGGGCTGTGTCATCAAAATGGGCAAGCACGGGCTAGAAGCCAACGGCCGCATCTACGGCCCTTAACGCCAGATGTGGGGGTGAGTCGTTCTTGTGTATGACGATCAAAACTATCGGAAAAGCAATATTGGTGGCCCACTGTTTTCTAGCCACGGCTAGAGGAGCTTAGCCCATAAAATCCAATACATGCTGTCTTAATCATGGTCGTGTTTCAAGTAGTAACGGGGTTAATGACATACTTTGTCCGCAAATATCACAAACACAGAACACACCATAACAAGCACAAGTTTTAGGGACTCGCTCGCTGGCTTTTGCGCCGACCGGTTGTGCGACCGGTGGCGTTGGGCGAGCCAGTCGGCCAGCGCGCAGCTATGGCAGACTGGCTCGCTCTACGTCATCTCCTGACGCCGACAAGGGCTCTCGCTGAGTGGTGCCCCGTCCTCAGACTTCTGCGACCGTGTCCATCTTCTTATTTTCTCCTTGCTTCTGGGTGTCGCTCTCCCTGCACGACGCTCAGTCCTTTTCCCTATCTGTATCTCTATACCTTTTAATCTCATCATTTTAATTTCTCCTTACCCCCTTTTCTTGTGAGCAACTGTTGAAGTTTCGCACATGATGCAGACAGTTACGGGGCTCACTTTTATCTTCTTTTCTCTCTTTTAAGAATCACTTACACAAGTTGGTTGTTCTTTTACTCTGTGTTTGTGATATTTGGGGCCAAATTATGTCATGAAGCAAGTGCCAACGAGGCCAACAATCAGTCTAGTAACGTGGCGTTGCATCGTTTCTCGCTTGGCTTACTAGTTCTACATCAACTACGAGCTGCATTTTCTCCGTAGTGAGAAGCATGACTTTGTAATTCCACTTTATGAAGTATGAAATTTATGTCTCTACAGTGGAACAAGAAAAATCGCCTGTATTGGTTCACAGCAGAAAAGTCTTACCTTCCAGTCTACGCTGCGAAGGTTATTCACCGCACAAGTTCTAGTATTATCTGATCCCATGGACCAAATTAACGTAAATAAGAACGTTAGAGCAATCAAATGTAAGGAAAAATGGAAGGTAAGTAATTCATGTGCACTTAATCATTGCTTTACATTGTTGAAACCAGATTGAGCCTTAATTTCCGAAAATTTTGGTCCGCACACTCATGCACTTAACAAAAATTTTCGACAATGAACACAAATCAACTGCTTCAACTCGCAGTCTTCCTGCCACAACGATGACTTTTTTCTCACCTCATTTTTAATTTTGCGCCACATTTCAAGTACGAATGTGTAATAGGGTTCCTGCTTGCTTCGTATGCTATAACCATGGTTTTGTGGCATTCTACGAACGCACCTCATCGTCTATAACGTGGTTTCAATACTTGATCTATGCTCTGCTTTGAAAAACGACTCTACCATCAGGGTGCGATTTCGTGTAAACAATGAGCCCTGAGTAGGGGATCGTTTTAGCGTGAAAACAGGCCTCAAGTCGTCATGCAAGTCGAAGTTCTTGTGCATTTCATGAATTTCGTCGTCAAATGAGCTCGCTGTGAGAACACTGTGCTTGTCTTCAGTGGGGGGACGGGTACTTTCGACAGCGTACGTGCGGTTGCATTGAGCCAAACACTGGCGCGTTTTTTTTCTACTGAGTAACCACAGCGATTAACGAGGGCTCTTTCGGTGCCCGTGTCGCATTCTCTCCCGCTACAGTAAGTGCAGCAAATGACTTGGCAAGAGCAGGATGCCGGAACTTGTTTTCGGCAGGGCGGCGTCCACTGTGGCGCTATCAGACTCTGCTTTTAATTAAAGGCAGTTGCAAAGAGCCTCCCTGCGTGTGGTGTTCATTAGCCGCGTCGAGACAGTTTATATCAGAAGTAAGCGAAAGATTGTTTGTTTGTGCAGAAATGATGGGGAGATTTCCCCGAAGTTGCCGAAACTGAAAGGCCAAGAGTGTTAAACCGCTTCGAAGAGAAAGCAATAGAAAAAAATCTGCGTGCTTGAGTTGTTGCGTCAGGTCATTAGAGCCTAAAGGCTAAGCATTTCTTCCTTGAATTAGAACATGTGAGTGTAGAATAAAATAACTGCGAAGGCAGCATATATTCTTCTCTTGAGAGGTCGTTCAGCAATGACGTACTGAGCGCTGCCGTTGATGCATAAGTGTACTCTTTCTTAACCGATAACAACGATGCGATGGTATACTTACCAAAACTACGTAAAATGCAGTGATAGATGTGTAATTCGTGCGCATGCAAGAAAAGGTGGTGCCATAAAATCTAACATGTTAAGTTGAGCGTTATTCACTGTATGGCGTCTTGAAAACTCTGATAGAGCTGGAAAATCTGCGCGTGTGCGTGGCGGTTTTTCAAGTACCACAAATCATTATATACTAAATACTTCACTAAATATATAAATGAAAGATTTTACATTAAAAGTCAGGCTCTCTGATGACTTTAGTTGTGGTAACTATAGATATTGCTACGTGCTGTTATGCCAGCGAGTCCTCGTCAAACGTCCGTGCCTCTGAAAAAGGCAATCTGGGTCAAGGCCAGCCCGCAGTCCGCCTGTCGCGAACAACTCAACGGCGTAAACACGCGCGGCGCATCTCTGGCCCACGTGCATGGAGCCAGCAGCGCACGTGACAGCGAGCCAGCGTCTTCGTGTCTGGGGGTAACGTGGCCCAGCGGCGACCCCATTGGAGGAATCTGCCCTGACGACCAGCGGCGCTTCTGATTGGACATTTTGGTTGGACCCAGTGCAAATAAAAGAAGCCCTGCGGCGCGTCGGGATCGGCGGTCCTTGGGAGAGGAGTCCCCGTGTCGGAGAGCCGGCATGTGCGTGAGTCGGCGGTCTTAGGCGAAAAGCTGACCTATGTGTTAGAGAGGAGAGCTCGGCTCTTCGAGTCTCTGTCGGCGCCAGTGCCGAAATTGTAACGTCTCTGTATATATGCTGTACATAAACCTTGTTTAACTCACCGTCGTCTCGTCCGCTCGTCTTATCAGCTCTGCGCAGAAGCAGTCGCGAGCTGAGAAACATACGCTACCAAACGGCTGGTGACCTTCCCGGCGGAGTTGAAAGCAGTGGCGCCTTCGGGTCGGTGTTGGCGTCGCCGTCTTTCGCAACAGTGGAGGTCAGCGGTGGGATCCACGGAGGCAGATTCGCAACAGTGGTGGCATCGGTGGCAGCCACGGTGGCAGCGTTCGCAACAGTGGTTGGCAGCTGCGGGATCGGCCGGCGTCAGCGACATCGATGCGGTGAGTGCCTGATGTTTTCCCCTCAGTTCACCAGACTACTCTAGCTCAGGTTGTAGTAGTTTAGAGAAGGGCTGGGTGAAGCATTGAAGTGAGCTTTGATCGTTTCAAGCCAAGTCGAAGCGCTTTGAAACCAAAGTTAATGCGGAGGGAGTAAACACGGGAGTGTGAAAAATTGCTTGCGCGTCTTGCTAGTTGACTTATAGTGGGTACGGCAAGTAGATTCTTAACAGGGGCAAACAGCAAGAGGCTAGTGTGAACAATGGAGAACCGTAAAGTGAAGGAACTCATCGAAATTTGTGAGGAACTCGGCATTGCTTTGGGCCGTGCGAAACGAAAGCAAGCGATCCTTGAGATCTTGAAGGATGAGGGAGTGGCGGCTGAGGAAGTCGATGAGGCCTGGGTCGATATTAAAGCATGCCGTGAGGAGGCTGAAAGGCGAGAAGTAGAAGCTCGCGAACGTGAGGAGGCTGAAAGGCGCGAAGCTCGCGAAGAAGCTGAAAGGCGCGAACGTCGCGAGGAGGCCGAGAGACAGGAGCGTCTCGAGTTGAAACGACTAGAAGTGGCAATCCTACAGTGTTCGCAGGCGCCTAGCGTAGCTTCTCTAACAGTTCAGGTCAGCGGTTTTAGAATTAGGGACCAATTGCCACCGTTCGTAGTAGGCGAGGACATGGCGAAATATCTCGTCAAGTTTGAACACGTCTGTGAGCGAAACGCTTTGGAGCGGTCTCTTTGGGCGCGGAACCTGCTAGCTCTTCTTCCCGGCGAAGTGTCCGACGCGATAACTTGCTTGTCGAGGGAAGCGTTTGAGAGCTATGACGAGGTTAAGGAAGTGCTCTTGAGACGTTATAAGTTATCACCCGAGGCTTTCAGGCAAAGGTTCCGGTATGCTGAAAAGGGGAATGAGTCACACGTTGACTTCGCGTTTCGTCTTAAGGCCAATTTAATTGAATGGCTCAAGGGCGAAGGTGTTTATGACGACCGCGATAGAGTGGTGGAATGCGTTGCATTGGAGCAATTCTACCGCTGCATCGAGGATAATGTCAGGCTTTGGCTGCAGGACAGACTTGGTGAAGTACAGCTAAACAAGGCAGCAGAGTTAGCTGAGGAGTATTATACTCGCCAAAAGTTGCATAGCAGGGCAGTGCGCGTTGAAAAGGATGAAAGAAAAGAGGGCTTTTCAAAGAAACTTGATCAACGGAAACCCGCTCCGCACCGTAATTTCAAAAAGGACCCGTCTCTTACGAAGGACACTGTAGAGGAAGGGAAAACAGAAGCGGAAAAATCGAGTGAGGTTTCTAAACAACGCACTTCTACCACACAGGCATTTGAATCGGAAAACAAACGGAAGCCGCTAATCTGCTACAACTGCAAAAAGGAAGGGCACATCGCGAGAAACTGTCAGGAAAAGTTTGCCTTCGCAACAATCCGAGAATCGGAAAAAAACATGCGGTTGTTGGAGCCGTATCTCCAAGAAATTAGGGTGAATGAGAAAACTTGCCGAGCACTTAGAGACTCAGCGGCAACCATGAACGTTGTCCATCCTTCATTGGTGTCTCCGGATGACTTCACAGGAGAATGCGCGTGGATCAGGCAAGTCGCCGAGGAGCAGAGTGTTCGCTTACCAATCGCCACGGTTGTCATTGAAGGCCCGTTCGGTAAGCTTCGCACCGAAGCGGCTGTGTCTGCCGCGCTAAATGATCGTTTTCCTTATCTTTTCTCCAACAACTCGGAGCAGCTTCTCAAAGAGCAGGGCAAATCGTTCTTCCCCAACTTAGCGTGCATGGCTCTCACGCGATCGCAAGCGCGGAAGCTATCGCGGCAGCTTGATCTGGTTCAATGCGGTGAACTCTCAAGTGACCTTGTCGGCGGGTCGACGGAACCCCAGAAAGGAAATTTTCCGCATGAGTCATGTGAGCAGTCACACGAACAGCCCGTCGCGGAAACGGCCAGCGCGGTATGCGTGGGGGGAGACGACATGGCGCCATTGAGTCAGAGCGAGAGGGTTGCAACGCTCTCGCCTGTAGCGGAAAGTTGGAGCGAGCTGCCGAGAGTTGATCGAGCGACGCTCATTCGAGAGCAGCGTGAGGATCTCTCGATTGAAGCGCTAGTGGAAAGCCAAATTGAAGCGCTAGTGGAAAGCCAAATTGAAGCGCTAGTGGAAAGCCAGAAAAACGCGGCACAAGTGCTGTCGAAGGAGCACTGCGAGAAATCGGTGAAGAAGCGTGCTTTTGAAGTTGATAATCAGGTAATGCTGCTGCAGCCGTCCAAAAGGAACAAGCTTGAGGTTGATTGGGAAGGGCCCGCCAAAGTATTATCGAAGCCTTGCGATACAAATTATGAAGTGAAATTAGGCAGGCGGCCGGACAAAATTTACAACTTGATGAAACCATACGTTCAACATCAAGCGGTCGTAAATCTGTTGTTGAATGCCTCAGAGGAAGAGGAAGCAGAAATTTTGAGTTCTAGTGAGGTAATTGAAGGGGGATCGAAAGTAATCCGGGAGCAGATAAACCTAGAGCCTAGCTTAAGTGAAGGAGGACCTGAGAAAGAGGACCTGAGAAAGATTGGTTCCGAGTTTGAAGACGTGTTTTCGGACCGCCCCAGAAACACGAGGGTGATCGAACACGATATCGAGCTAAGCGGTGAGGAGTCAATCCGTAGCAAGCCGTATCGTTGTTCCCCTGTGCAACGTCGAAAGTGTGAGCCGCTCTTGGTGCCGCATAGGTATCGTTGCCTAAAAGTGGCCGGTTACTGAAGTGGAGCATGTTGCTCCACAGCGCAACTTTGACGTTCGCTATCAAAAAAAATAAAGGAAAGGTAAACGCTAATGCAGGTGCATTGAGCAGTGCGTTCCAGCTAGTAACTTCTCAACCTTTCGGTTTCTCGCTGGCGATTCGGGGCAAAATTTTGACCTCATCACGACCTGGGCTGAGCGCTCTCGTTCAGAGTGATCTCAAGGGGCCAACTTTATGTGGTATTCTAATTCGTTGCGTTGTTGTAAGTGTGAAAAATTCAAGTTCTTACTTTAACAGTCTTTTGTCCCGCATGTGCCTCTTGATGTAGAGGGAACAAAATTCCGATAGACACGTAGATAGGTATATGTTGTACTATACTTTGTCTGGTGTTCTGTCGGGTGACCGAGGGCACTTGCTTGTGTCGTGTGTTGTTTGTTGCCGAACCGTTTTTAGCAAGTTGCAGAACCATCGACAAGTGCTGAAACCGAAGATGGTCAGAAGAGACGAGTGAAGCTGGTTGACAAGTTGTGGTGAAAAACCAGTGGAGCTGGAATCCGTCGTCAAGAATGGGATGTGTTCCCGAAACGGTCTGGAACTGTATTCTCCCCATGGCCCTGGAGGCGAACCTGGAGGGACCTGGCGAACGAGCGCACCTGACATCCGAGCCCCGTGGAAGCAGCTCGTCTTTCCGGTGCATTGTCTGGCGGCGGGGGTGCTGTTATGCCAGCGAGTCCTCGTCAAACGTCCGTGCCTCTGAAAAAGGCAATCTGGGTCAAGGCCAGCCCGCAGTCCGCCTGTCGCGAACAACTCAACGGCGTAAACACGCGCGGCGCATCTCTGGCCCACATGCATGGAGCCAGCAGCGCACGTGACAGCGAGCCGGCGTCTTCGTGTCTGGGGGTAACGTGGCCCAGCGGCGACCCCATTGGAGGAATCTGCCCTGACGACCAGCGGCGCTTCTGATTGGACATTTTGGTTGGACCCAGTGCAAATAAAAGAAGCCCTGCGGCGCGTCGGGATCGGCGGTCCTTGGGAGAGGAGTCCCCGTGTCGGAGAGCCGGCATGTGCGTGAGTCGGCGGTCTTAGGCGAAAAGCTGACCTATGTGTTAGAGAGGAGAGCTCGGCTCTTCGAGTCTCTGTCGGCCCCAGTGCCGAAATTGTAACGTATCTGTATATATGCTGTACATAAACCTTGTTTAACTCACCGTCGTCTCGTCCGCTCGTCTTATCAGCTCTGCGCAGAAGCAGTCGCGAGCTGAGAAACATACGCTACCAAACGGCTGGTGACCTTCCCGGCGGAGTTGAAAGCAGTGGCGCCATCGGGTCCGTGTTGGCGTCGCCGTCTTTCGCAACAGTGGAGGTCAGCGGTGGGATCCACGGAGGCAGATTCGCAACAGTGGTGGCATCGGTGGCAGCCACGGTGGCAGCGTTCGCAACAGTGCCAGTGCATGTAGTTGAAGAAGACAAAGCATATAGACTGACGCGAGCTGATCTCTGTGTCGCTAATCCTCCGTCGCTACGCAGCATGGGTAGGATCGCTACGTGGCTCATAGAAGGTCGGCTCAACGTCGAGCGGCAGAATCCTTTTAGCTAAGATTTGGTTGGCTTTTCATTCCTCGTATTTCTTGTTAGTTTCTTTCTACTGAAACGTTGTTGCAGCCCTTTGGAAGTCAGGCAAGTCAGAATATTCTGATGTCTCCCTCATCACCTGGCCAAGGGCACTCCCCTTGGCTGGCCTTACTACCGGTCAAGGATTGGCCATTCAATACCTTGCTACGCAGTGGAAATAGCTACGTCCCAGTGGCTCTTGTTTCTACAAATGTGCATTCCATTCCAATGAAGAATCCGAAGTTGATACAAGTGGAGCTTTAGAAAGCCTCATCGCTTTTCCAGAAGATTACTGAGGTCCGCCAGTTCGGCCGAGGGGGCGTCCTGGGCTGCTCAGCAGATCAAGATTGCGTGCGAGAGCTTCTGAATTGCTCTGATTTTGCTGCACAGCCGGTGCGCCCGTTTATTCCAGCTCATCTTGCTTGTACGAAGGGCATAGTCCGTGGGGTGGACTATTTCATGGATTACTGCACTTTGTGAACAAAGCTCTGAGAGGACAATGGAAGATATAAAAGCCATATTTTTATAGCGTACAAAGTATGTGGTTTTGTTCAAAGCCACATGAAGTTTAGAGCATTTGTATAATAATGTTAAAGGTAGGTCATTAATTTTTCGGAGTTTTGGGTGAACGAGATGGCACCAGCCCAACAACAACCAGCAACCGTCGTTGTCCTTCACTTTCATGCATTAAACCTGCGACAGCTGTTCTGTATCAACCCTCCCCCCCCCCGTGGTGTAAGCTCCGTTTCAGTGCTTGATCTACATGCATGCAGTCGAAGGATGGTGATAAGGCTTGAGTCAAGCTATGTGCATGATGTTGCTCGAAGCAGACGATGACAAACTTCGATAGGCTGGAACGATGTTTTATGTAATGTCAGTCACCTGGCAAACGACACGGTATGGTCCAGTTTAGCGAGCAGTTTTTGAGAAAGACCAATGCGCCGAATTGGTGACAACAGAAGGACAAGAGAACACGGCGAAAAGTGCACGTTTTTACGATGAGAATCGTAGAGCTGCCTTTGGTGCTCCTGTGAGGCTTTTAGACGGTTGCAGGTGAACTGGCGTGCGTGGTCAGCTCGCCCGATGGTTTCACCGGCATTTCGAGTGAGGGAGGGCAGCAAGGTGTCAAAGCGTCGTAAACAAGAGCCCATTTGGCCGTATAGAAGATTCCCATTAGGGATGGGGGGTGTCAATTTTTTTCTTTTTATCTGTATGCGCTACGCGATGATTTTCGCCCTTGCGATATTTTTGAGTGGTGCTTGATGGATCGACAGCATTCAGGCACCAAACAGAAGCTTTAATCCCATTTCGCAGTGGTCGCGCCGCTGAAAGTTGCTTATCACTAAACTTATCTTGCGCCATACGTGTTCAAGTTTCCAGAGACCTTGCTGATGAACATCATTTTGTGCGTGTAGTGGCCGAAATAGCAGAGAAGCTGTCTTCGCTGCAGCACCAAAATGCTATTGGTAATATAACACGCACTCGTTTTTATCTGTACATCGTTCCATTGATAGTTATATGTTTACAAATTGTCACTTGTCGAGCCTACCGAAACGATGGCACCGCTTACCGGGAGCGTTGGTGGAATATTTTTTAAGGGGGGAGGGTGACAAGGGCTCGGGGAAGGCACCTGCCTCACTTGAAGTGGGGCATGAACTTGTGGTCGGGTGTGATTTCGGGATGCCATGGCAAATATAGATTGTTTGCGATGCGGGTATGTTAAGGGGCTCAATGTGCCACGGCTAAACTGCTGCCACTGACGTATGTTAAATGGTAAGTTGGTGCGTAGTCATTTCCGGAACAGACAAAAAAAGATGACAAAAAAGAAAAATATAAACAGTGCTATGTGCCTTCCCTCTAACTTCGTCTTCGTTTCTTGTGCGCTTTTTCCTGCAAAATATCAATAGAGACCCAGAATATTATACGAATTGCAGTGTCTAAGAACAAAATAACCAAAGGTAAACTTAGGAAAGTTACATTTTATTGTACAAACACTTGCACTTTACTACAAGCAGCACTCACAGTACAACTACAACGTCTAGCACAGACTGTGGTCATCGAAGATCAAGCACATGAGTACGAAGGCTGCTACGGGCTAGCGCTTCACACGCAACACAGAATCTCGTCACAATCGCGTGACGTACGTCGTCACTTTCCGAAAAACAGTAGCACATACCGGGGGACGCGTATGTGCACTGGGATGTGGGTTTGCGCGAATGATGATAGACGTTTTATATCTACTCAAGAGCTCTGAGAACACACATGGGTAACTTTAACGCTTGAGATTTAAGAAAACCTGCCATATACAGCGTTTATCGAATCAATTTGAACAGTAAATGTCAGGGTCCCAGCTGCAATCGGACTGTAGCATTCAGCGTGGCAACAAAGTATCCTACACAGAGCCACATCAGGTGTCGAGTATACTTTTTCAAATAGGCCCTAAGGTTCGTGTAGCGTCAGTTGTGGGTGCAGTACTGGCTATTCCCTTTTATACATATGTACTCCTATAATACAGCCGTGGTGTCGGGTTAACGTTCATTGGGTGCACGTTAAAGAACCCCAGGTGGTCAAAATTTTCGTAGCCCTCCACTACGGCGTCTCTCATAATCATATGGTGGCTTTGGGACGTTAAACCCCACAAACCAATCAATCAGCGTAAAATGTAGTCAGCCGCCATTCGCTGAACTTGATTTGTGTAGCAGTGTTGAGATAGATCATCGCGCGCACCATCACAAACACCAGCGCTTCATATCAGCTTACCATCTTCCGGTGTTGCTAAGATCCATGTTGCTTTTGGCACTACTGTAAACAACTGCTAATATGAAACTTTTGCGGCTGTTTAACGTATGTGTGAGCGTATATTTGTACATATATTTACCGCCGCTTGATAACGTCTCGGTCAATAAAAGAACTAAAACGTATTCCCCTTCCACCTGCATACTTCGGATAACACCAATCGTCAGGTACGTCGGATCTGCCTATTTTTTTAAAGACAGAGCATAGACACCAAAATACTACACACATCACAATACATGTCTGTTCTCTGCGCCATTATACAATATATGGTTTTTTTCTTTATATAGGTTTGAGAGTGGTCACATCAAAACTCTAAGAAAATTTAACCTTGAGTTCACAGAATAACGCCACATTAGTTTATTAGAAAGCTCCGGGAAGAAAAATGGATCTTAAACGAATTCCTGATTTTGCAATTCAGATTGTTGGCTATACGGCATCCCACTGTAAGCAGACCTCACGTGGTCGTATAACTTGCGGATGACGTCGATCTCATCGATCACGGCGTTTGTGACCATATCGATGAAGGCCAACACGATGACGGCGATTAGACAGGCGCCGCCAATGATCGCGACGTGCTCCTTCAGAAAGCGATTAGCTGCGTCCGGGCAGCTCCCCGTGTGCACGCGGAACCAAGCCTCGTGGTCGGGCAGGTTCAGCACATCGCGTCCACAGAAGATGCCCGTGTAACTGGAGTCGGCGCGGCAGCATGATGGCGGCACCGAGCAGCGCTCGTGGCTAGGGTTGGACAGCTTACAGTGGAAGTAGCTGCTGAAACAAGATGTTTTAAGAACTAGTATACTGAGTGCAACACATCCGCGTCAAGCTATTCTTACACCGAAGCTCTGTACTTCTAGCCCCGCAATGAGTTTGTCTCCATGGGCAAAAACAAACACAGAAACAAAATGCCGAGCCCCTAAATCACCACCAATGATCGCGCTTGCTTCATTTTCTGTTACTAGATGCACTAGCTCATGGCGTTTTCACCTCGAACGCTGAGCAAAATAATTCGAACAAGTGGATAGATTAGCCGATGAACGCGTTAGCTTTAGACTAATGTGTAAATGCAACGTCATGAATAAATTTAATTCTGTGGGTAGTTTAGGGGCCAAACAGCATATAAAACATTAAATACAATTAGTGTATTTTGCTTTTTTAAAGACGATAGTCTTTCTTGGGGACCTTCCACGGAAAAATTTTGTTTTTTGTCTGTACTTTTGTCTGTTTGTCCGCCCTAACGATATCTCAAACGGCACCAAACGGCCAACCCCATTCGCAGCGCCCACCAATATTGCTCAATGTTTAGCGTTCATGTTTGTGCGATGAATTGAATAGCAATTATTGCGTACATCTGAGGCGCCATAACAACACTTCGAAGTTTTGTATGTCTGCTTTATACTAAAAGAGGCACAACACTAAGCGTTTATGGCGCTGCGCGTTAAGTGCAACGTGATGCTCAAAAAGGTATTTCCAGCGCTTTGATACGACGTCACGCTGGTGGCACCTGCCCGTCACTTTGCGTTCTACACCTTATCACCTCCGGGTCTGGCGCGCACCTTTATCCGCGGGCTGCATGCCTTCCTTTTCGAAGAATGCGTTGGGCCAGATGGCGCTCGTGTCTAACGTGCCTAGATGCGCTCATTCGCCTCCGCTGCACGCTCGAAGCACTCTAACGTAGCTCCTCCAGAATAACCTTCACAGGTTTTCTTGTGCAGAACATCAAATAAACGTTTTGTTCACTCTCTCCAGACGCAAGACTATCGTCTTTCGACTACATTTGCGGTGTAACACGCAGATTTGGAAAAAATTTTGCAAAAGACATACAGCATATAGAGCTCACTGTTCATTTTTACGAATAAAACTATGTGACAATCATCAGAATCACATACTGGATAGCAAAGTGCCTGGAAACAATGGGAACACACACCCCATCAGACGCGTTCTCGTTGTCGTAGCTGCTTTGTCCTCCAGAGGTGGGCTTTGAATGTCTTCATAGCACCCTGCCTTCAAATGATGTAGCTGCGCTGAAGGCACGTAGTGATACTGCACCCTCACTCTCTGAGCAGAGCTTGGCTGAGCTACGAGATAACATTAAGCATTTTGTAGTTGAACGTAAATATGATGAAGAGCTGAGCAAAACAGCAAGGTTTGTTTACACCAAAAAGAAGATTGAAAAAGAAATCAAGCATTTTGGCAAAGTGGTTCATGTGAGGGACCCATATATATCTCGGAG
The DNA here is from genome assembly GCF_043290135.1 of Rhipicephalus microplus. NCBI lineage: Eukaryota > Metazoa > Arthropoda > Arachnida > Ixodida > Ixodidae > Rhipicephalus > Rhipicephalus microplus. Next base: position 14,648,633 of record NW_027464588.1, read on the forward strand.
ACTGTCATTGTCTTCCGTTGCAAGCTCCAGCTTCAATGATTCTGGTTACCATCAATCAGTCACATCCAGTCCAGTTTACAAGAGTCAGTATTATTCACATGGCGCTGACGTCCATCCGCCTGTTATTCACCTCGCGGTTGCGGAGCCTTCACCCTCCCCGATGTCCGAAGGCGACTGTCGACCAACCTCAGTGTTCTGCACGTCCTGCCGGCAACGACCACCATCGTCCTCGCAGTTTCCCGCAGCTGAGGTTGAAGCCGCCAGCCATCAACCACGGCCAGGCTTCCAAGACGCTGCGACTGTGACTGACGCGCTTGAAGACGACGTGCCCGGTCCGCTTCGGACGGGGCTCACCGGGCATGCAGCGCCTGCGGTGGGGCAGTCTGGGGGGTGTTGGCTGGAGACGGCAATCAATTGTGCAGACCTGCACGCCGTCCCTCGTGCGCGGACTGCCGGAGGTCAAAGCACGAGCACAGGTGTCCCGCCCAGTGCTCCGGGCGAGCCCACGCTGGCTGGGTTCCACCACCGCCATTCCCCGGAGCCTTTGCCTCCGGACGGCAACGGCCAGACGTGTGTCCACAATGCCAGCTCGCGTGTCACAACCGCAGCGGCGCTCATGCTTCATGCGTATCTGCCACCCGTTGCCCTACGTCGGCGACGACGGCGTGCTTGGCGTCACACATTGCGGCAACTTTTGGGCCGCCCTGCTGCGCGGCCACGGGTTGCGGTCACGGCCCTGAAGACGGCGCAGGCGCCTACACGGCCTGTCCGACGCGGTGTCCCACCACTGGTCGTGTGCCATTCACCGCAATAACGGCGTCGAGCTGCATAAACCATACCTTGGGGTAGGTCGATTGGAACGGCGGCACTGGCGGGCAGAGTTGCGGGAACATGGCAGCGGGCCGCTCGGCGAAGGGCGTGTTCTCCGGGTCACCAATGTAGCGACGAGAGAAGAGAGACGTGAGATGACGTCGGAGGCGGCCGATGGGGCCGTGCCGATCTCGCCACTTTATTCCAGGCCTGAAGCGGAGCCGCGGTGGCTGTCCACGTCCAAACCGCCAGGCCAGAAGCTCGTTCTCTACCTCGCGCAGCTCGAGCTAGCATCAGCTGCGCGAGAGGTGCGGCGCAGTGATCAAGAAATGATGGTGATGATGATGGCACTACAATGTCACTTTTCCCCGTCAGCTTCACAGGCGACAAAAAAAATCAACGACAGAGCTACCGCCAAAACACGTGTGTATGAAGGGGGAAATGATGAGCGCGTGTGTTGCGGAGGTGGCGGGTACATCCCGTTTCAATAGCTGTTCACCGTGCTATATAAGGTACGTGGGCCCTCAGCCAGTCATGAGAGAGCGCAGCACGAAATTTTGTGCCTACGCAAATGTTGCGTCCATGAAACGGGTAAGTGGCTCCAACTGAGCGTAAAATTAAGCACTGCACTATTCAGCCAGAGTTATTCAATCACACCAGTTGCGAAACTGCGTTCCAAAAGCTGCACACGCAATTGGCCAATCCTACGTAAACTAGCAGACTGTCGCGTCATCTGGTAGCGGCAACGTAAAACACAAAATATAGCGGTAAATTGTTGGCTTGCTGATGAACGAGTGACACGACAATGACCGCAGTCCAGCCATCTCAGCCAATGGCGTGCTCTAATTTCGATACACAGAGCCTGTGGGCAGTTTTACAACTCGTATGATTTTGCTATACAGCTGCAGAACTTTCACAGGCTTCATGCCTACTCATGGCCATAATATGAGGACATGCGAATGAAGCGTCATCGGCAACAGCAGTGCCTTGCCGTAACTGAACAGAAAATAGACGAAAACAATCATATTTGACGAAAACTGCTAGGTGCTAAAAATACTCATTGTCATATGGTGCAGAGATACTGTGGACTATTATGGTAAAATAACAGTGTCGTCCCACTAACTGCGTGGCTGCGCAAGTGTGTATTAATCTGCGATGAAGCCCACGTGTTTATAAAAAGTGAAGAACAATTGTCCTGGAAAGCGTTACACTTTTTATTGCTATACTGCAGTTTTACAGAAATTTTCTAATGAGTTTCTTCTGTTTAAAACCGGAACCGTTTTCTTTACTTATGTTTTTACATATAAATTTTCTTGCTTATTTTTTATATATTTATGACAGAATCGTCTTCTTGTGGCCAAAGGATTGTCCCACCTACTTACGTTCTAATGGTCTATAAATTTTGAGCCCCGGGCACGTAAAAACATAGTGCTGTCGAGTTTGAGATCAGATATGGTGGTAATTTTCCGCTGCAGCGCAGTGTGGCTCCGCCAAACGAACCGAAGTTCATGTAGTTTGTTTCCACGTCTACATTTTCTGCCTTCATTGGGGGTGAAGGTAGGTAGGTAGGTAATCAACTTTATTGACTCACGAAGGAATCATTTGAGGGGGGGTGTGGTTGGGGAAGTGTAATCAGGATGACGATGAGCCCTCGGGCCACTCTAGGTGGCTGGACACTGCTGTGCTTCGGCGACCCTTCTGGCCCAGCTCACTGTCCGGAGCTGTAAACCCGGTTACGAGCTGCGCAGAGCAGCCTCCCATCGCTCCTGGTGTTCTGACCCTTGCCACGGGGGCTTGGGTTTGTTTGGACAATTCAGAAATATGTGCTGGAAGTCGGCTCTGGTGCTAGGACATAAGTTGCAATGAGGCGAGGTTTCGCCATGTGTAAAAAGGGAGAGAAGAAAAGGAGTCGTTACTGTGGCCGTTTAAAGTCTGCGCCACAAAGCCTGGTCACTTCTGGAGAGAGACTTATGTGGCGGGGTATACGTTAGGCGGGAATTTCGGTAAAATAGCGTGATATCGTGATAGCTGAGGAGTCGATCCCTGGCACTTCGAAGCGAAGGCAGGTCGCTGTGAGCCCGGTTGGCGAGTGCTCGGGCTTGGGTGTGAGCGGCCGTGTTGCCTGGGTGTCCACAGTGCGCAGGGACCCAGAGGAGGGTGATGATGCCATCAGGCGGAAAAGATGATTCAAGAATTTTAGCAGCCGGAGAATGAATTCGGAAAGTGTCGAAATTACGAATTGCAGTTTTTGAATCAGAAAAAATATACTCAGCGGAGGAGTGAATAATGGCTAAAGCAATTGCCGCCTCCTCTGCTTCCAGGGATTCTGTCGAATTTTGAAGGGACGCACTAGCGACCAGTTTTTGAAATCCATCTACGACGGCTACCGCGAAAGCTCGATGATCTACATATTCGGCCGCGTCTACATAGACTGCGGGAGAATTAGGAGGGAAGCGCTTCTGAAGGGACTTGGCTCTGGCTTCCCGTCGTGCCCGATTATGTTCTGTGTGAGTATTTTTGGGGAGTGGCGGAATTAATAGGTTGCTGCTAACAGTAACGGGAACTGCGTGCGTGGCCGTGGTGTGACCAGGAACGTTGATTCCAAGTCGGTGCAGGAGTACCTGTCCTGTTTCTGAGAGTGATAGTCTTTGATATTGGCTGAAAAGATGCGCCTCTACAAGCTCTCCCAGAGTGTTGTGCACCCCAAGTTGAAGTAGTTTATCCGTGGCTGTTGATTTAGGGAGATGGAGCGCAGTTTTATAGGCATTACGAATGAGTCTGTTAAGTTGCTCGGTCTCCGTAAGTGAGAGATAGAGGTAGGGGATAGAATAGGTAATTCTGCTTAGGCAAAAGACCTGTATGAGGCGGCGTGTGTCTGCTTCCCTCATGCCGTGATGACCATTGGATATGCGCTTAATGAGGGAAGCTGTATTTTGAACTGAGGAGCGGATTAACTTTATTGTGTCAGCGTTCGAGCCATTTTCGGAAATATTAAGGCCTAAAATATTCATTTTATTGACCCTTCGAATAGGGGTGTCATCAAGCATGACTTGAATGTGACATGTATCTTGCTTTTTAAAGTCAAATACTAGGAGTTCCGATTTAGCCGCCGAGCAGGTGAGCCCAATATTGTTGGCGTGTTTAACAACAATGTCAGCGGCAAACTGAAGCTTCGATTCGATTTTGCCATGGTTGCCAGTATTGACCCAGATGGTGATGTCATCCGCGTACAAGAAGTGATTGATAGAAGAAAGTTTGGCAAGTTCCCGCGCTAGCGGTATGAGAGTAACGTTAAAAAGGAACGGGGACAAAACCAATCCCTGGGGCGTTCCCTTGCTACCTAGCATGAAGGGGTCGGTTTTGAAAGTGCCCAGCTATAGGCAGACGGACCTATTGCTGAGAAAGGCAGAGACATACCTGTGCGTGCGAGAGCCTACGTTTAGTTCACTAAGAGATTGTAAAATCGAGGAGTGAGAAACATTATCAAAAGCCTTAGTCAGGTCCAATGCAAGGATGGCTCTGGTGATGTGTGGAAAAGTAGGATTTAGCACGTCCTCCTTAAGCTGCAGCATGACATCCTGAGTGGAGAGTCCCGCTCGGAAGCCGTACATGGTGGAGGGAAACAGTTTTTCTTGTTCCATGTAGCGATTAGGACGATTGAGAATCACATGCTCCATCAGCTTTCCAGTACATGAGGTAAGAGAGATCGGTCTCAAATTATTAAGGTCTAACGGTTTATTATGTTTGGGTATGAAAGTCACCTTAGCTGACTTCCATTCCTGGGGCAGCGTGCCCTGCTCCCATTGTTGATTCATGTAATCGGTAAGAGCTGCCACTGACTTGGAGTCCAAATTTCAGAGTGTTTTGTTAGTAATTCCATCTAGTCCTGGAGCAGATGTGGTGCGAAGTTTGCTTGGGGCAGCCCAAACTTCCACCTCTGCAATTGGTGCATCCAAGTCTGCATTGGGAGCTCCATTGTAGGTAGGTAACGATTCTCGCCTTGGGCCAGGGAAATACGTTGTTTTAAGAGCAGTTTCAACGTCTTGCCCTTGTTTTTCTACTTCAAACAAGAGTTTCGTAATTCGCTTATTACTTTCACATCGCGAGGAGCATGGATCTAACATATGGCGAAGCAGGGACCAAGAGTTCTTCATATGTAGAGTACCGTCGAGCCGGTTACATATCTGGTTCCATTGCTGCGATGAAAGTTCGGCCGCGTGTTCAGTTACAAGCTGGACTGTTTGTGAAATTTTGCGTTTTAGTTTACGATTATATTTTTGCTTGAGCCATCGTTTCTCCAAGCTCTGATAGGCCTCCCATAGGTGGAGTAGCCTGCTGTCTACTGGATCACGGATATGTGCTGTGGGGGCAACTTTTTCGCTAAGAGCTACATCCTGTTTAGGCTGAGACGCCCAGTCTTTGTAGTCTTGAATTTCTTTTTTCGGGTTTCGGTCTCGGATTTCGCGAAATTTATCCCAGTCAACATTATGTTTTAAATGAAACTGTGGACGAAAATTGGTATGGGGCAGTGTAATTGTTAAGATGTAATGATCACTGCCGAGGTTGACCCCACTGTGTGTCCAGTTAGCTTGTCGCACATTTTTAGTGAAAGTAAGGTCAGGGGTGGTATCTCTGCTCACACTGTTGCCAATTCGTGTTGGTAGCATGCAGTCAGTGACTGGAGTGCACCTGTTTCGTCGAATGTATTGAAGAAGACTGGTGCCCTTCCGAGTGTTTCTCCTGTAACCCCAATCTACGTGCGGGGCATTAAAGTCACCCGTTACAACTATGGGAGCAGAGTTTGCTATTTGAATGGCCCTATCAATTGCTTCAAAAACAGCAGTGAGGCCATCTCTAGGATGAGAATAAATATTCAGAATAAAATATGTGCCTTGTCCTGTACGACGTGGGAGAAGCTCAAGAAGAAGGCAGTCACTGTAAAGATCGGAAAGATCATGCGCTATAAACGTGATATTTCTCTGTATATATGTGGTAGCCCATGGGGAGCTAGGATGCGAATGTAACGCCTGATAGCCGAGGAGTTTGCAAGCTTTTAAAGGCTCCTGTACGGAGATGACATCAGGGGCCCGTGTAGACCGCTGTATATAAAGTGAGAGGTTGTCTCTCTTGTTTCTTAATCCACGACAATTCCATTGCCATATGCAGAGTGAAGAGGGTGAAGATGAGGCAAGGGTGCAGGAGGGGGTTATGGCTGCGAAGGCGCTGGAGAGGGTTGAGATTGTGGGAGAGATTCGAGCCGAGCAACTAACACGTCTAGAATACTCTCTATCTTATTGAAGCGTTCAGCAATTTGCGTAAAGCCTAAATCAACCTTTTGTTTGAGTTCGCGGTGTTCTTTCCGAATTTTTTGACTGGTGCTTTTAAAATCGTCCTCCGATGACTCGGGTTGCTCTGTCCTTTTCTTTTTTGCTGGCTGTGGAGAGGAATCTATAATATCGGTCCCTGATTTTGCGGCCATATCAGGCTCTATGACAGAGGGGGAAATAGATAGGGGTGGAGAAGACGCGGGTGGGGCAGCTGTAAGTGTACTTAAACGTTCCAGCACCAGAGCCAACTGTTGCTTTAACTCTTGATTCTCTCGCATTAGACGTTCGATAGTCTCCTGAGTTTTAGAATTTTCTTTTGCGTCAGAGAGCATACAACAGGAGCAGGAGGCTTGTTTTGCCCAGCTCACCTTTTCAGGTTTGGTGCTGAAGTCGCGGCTTTGTGATGCACTTCGTCCAAGGCTTTTGCCTTTGCTGCCACGGTTTCGTCCAGGACTCCTGCTTCTGCTGCTACGGTTTCGTCCAGGACTCTTGCTTCTGCTGCTACGATTTCTATCGTCGATGCTTGGAAAAGACTCCTTCTCGAGCTTGAATTCGGGCTGCTCCTGCTGGTGCTCTTGTTGCGGCCTTTGTCGTGGCCGAGAGAGACGGCTGAAGCCACGCTGAAAGCGTTGCTTGCATGCCCTGTCACTCGTCTTGTGAGCGTCCCCACAGATGACGCACTGCGGGGTGCAGGGATAGTCCTCCGGGTGTTTCTGTCCGCAGCTTGAGCACGTGAGGCGATTTGGCAAAGGACATACATCTCGTCGGTGGCCGACTTGTCTGCAGTTGAGGCACGCTTCCACCTTCGGACGAAAGTTGAAAACGGCGTAGAGGATGCCAAACATTTTGACTGACGGAGGAAGCTCCTCAGCCATGAAGTGAATGAGCACTGAGCGTGAGGTACGCCCCATGTCTCTTGCTTGGACTATTGGTAGAAGGGGATTCGCCCGACGTAATTCTTGAAGCAAGTCCTGAGGTGATTCACCATTCGAAGCGCGGTAGATGATCCCTGCCCGTGCCCCGTCCGGGGGAGCTATGTACGCGTGAAATCCCAGTTTTTTACCACGTAGCGTGAGTTCTCGTATTTTTGTATAGTTGGCAACTCGGTCGGCGCACGATGTGGACACGGTGAAAATATTTTTGGCCAGAATGGTGCACACAAGATCTTCGTCGGCAACGACAGAGTGCAGTCCGCTTTTGGCGACGACAGCCGCTCGTAACTCTACGTCGTTGTATTGGGCCAGATCTACGCCCGCACTCGGACGAAAGACAATCTTGAAGTCATCGACTGGCAACCGTGGCAGTCGTTTTAAGCGAGGACGCGCCACAGCTGTGCTGTCGAGCTTTGAGGAAACGCTGGGCGGTGATTCCGTTTTGCGTGCTGGCGTTTCGGCAGCTGGCACCGCTTTACTTGACTGCGTTCCTTCAGTTTCTTTTGATTGTTGTCGAGGTGAGCGTTGTCGGGCATTCAGGACTACACTCCATTCTTCTGGGTTGAATTCTGTGAAATCCGTGCCACTCACCTTGTATGCCATTGCGTTGCCGAATAAACTTGTACACGCGCTTGGATGCGCGAGCCCGACGCCGGTGCCGGTGGCGTTAGGGCTGACGAGGCGCCGTTCCCCCGCTCAGCAAGAGCTGAAGTTTGCAAAGCTTCTCAAGAACAAAGAGGTTTGAAGCACTCACCAGCAGCATCGGCAACTTGCTGAAGTTCAAGAGAGACCACTGTTGGCACCAAAAAAACAGTCTTGGTTCGACAAAAACTTCGTAGAATACGGAGCCCATGCGAGGCACGTCAGCCTTGCCTGGCCCCCAAGCCGGGGTGAAGGAATACAAAATTTTCTTTCGTAGATTTAGGAGCTTCTGTTTAGGAACTGTGTGAAAATTTACGACATCGTCAGATATAATATCTGGCCTTGCTATTCATCAGGTTTTACAGAAATATATAACTAGTACAACTTCTCCCCATAGACCAACCCCACTGTCACTCTACCCGTCACATTTTCATCTGGGTAAAGTTTCGGAGCCTATACAGGTTCCTGGCCTTCACACATTGCCCGTAAAATGAGAAACAACTCCGTTGCTTGGGGTTGAGATCAGCAGGAGGTTTTACTAAATGCGTTTGCACTATTGTCCACCAGCAATAATAAAAAGGTGCATCCAGCATACCGTATTTAGTTTTTAGGAACAATAACCGCCACATTATGTTTTTTGTGTAGTGGCATTTTCAAGCCTTTCTCAGGGATTTTTGTGGAGTGCACGACCACTTATCGCCAATATAAAGCAACAAGAGCATCGTTGTGTTATAAGCTTCGCACTTTTCACGGCTTGCAAACAGCAGTTACGGCAATCAATCAGGGACTGCAAAATGTGACACCTACATGTTATTTTCCCAGTCGCGAGAATTCCGTTGTGTCATTCCGCAGCACTTCAGGTAGCGCTGTAGTGCGTCGACTAAGTTCTCAATGTCTGGCGCATCGCGATACTGAACCACCAGCCTTTCTGATAGTGGGGTTCTTATCACGACCATGATGCTGCCTGAAAAAATTGGTAGAATAAAACCAGGTGAAGATCCACATGTAGTCTTGCATGACTATGGGAAAATTTGTGATGAAGCACTCATGACGTTCAGACTCTAAGTTAGCATTTGAGTGCTCAGCCCACCAAAAATTGGTTCGTGTAGAAGCTACAGGAACACAATGTCCTCAAGAGTTTGAACTGAGTGTGTGATGGACATTGAGGCAGCCATACTTAGGAAAACAAAACATGTGATACAGCATGTACACCAATAAAGAAAATATATAATGCAATATAAATTGCAACCGCCTGGCCCTAAGATATGGGCTGGCCCTAAGATACAATGGCTCCAAGATACGTTCTTGCACTAATTGTTTATTACTCTGAAAGAGAAGTCTGCTACGATAATTTTCACATTTGACATATCTGTACGCTTCGAGATCTAGATGTCGTCGTGATTAACCAATCCAGCCGGGGAAGCTCTACGAGCCGTGGGTGCGGTGCACTCAAACTTTAAATATATATATATATATATATATATATATATATATATATATATATATATATATATATATATATATATATATATATATATATATATATATATATATATATATATATATGACGTAAGAAGGTAGCGACGGTTGGTAGAAGTAGAGAAGGAAGAAGTGAGAATGGAATAAACATGGGGTATGAGCCAGGCCACGTCACCCGTTCTTCGTAGCGTCACACGAGTCGACAGGATGAAGACCTGGCCGCCGCGCATCAACCTCACATCATTCACCAAGCCGCCGGCAGTACGCCTCAACTGAACATCGGCCACAGAAGAGGTGATCTCAGGCGCATGCAGTTTCCAGCATCATGACAGAACCATCGACTGACCTTCCCATCCCCAAGTACGCCGCCGGAGCAGTGGACGATGGACATGTACAGGACTGGTTCGACCTGTTCGAGCTCCACGCTACCGCTGCCTCATGGTCGGAACGGGAGATGGTTACGAACTTCAGCGACTATGTCACCGGTGAGGCATTTAGGTTTTACCTCACCCACATATTCAACAGCGACGAGTCTTGGCAAAATATGAAAGGAGGAATGATCATCTGGTTTCGAAACTATAATGAAGATTCGATTAGCACACGCACACTCAGTGCATTTAAACTCAGTCATCGCAGTCATAAGCAGCCTTCACGCACTCGAGTACAGAGCATTAATTTACAATTCCCGTCAGGTGAAGCTAGCCACATGCTCACGGAAAGACCACGTGGTCGTGTTCCCAACCTTCCACCTGGTTCCTCATCTGCGGTTATATCACCAATGCTCAACTCACCGCTGCATAAAAGAATTGAACCCGTTAATAATGACCGAGATGCATTAATTACTTCATGCCGCATGCGTACTTTGCAAACTGACTCGGCATTCAGCTCAACAGTGCCACAAAGGCAGAAGCATTTACAATCAGCATCTTGTGAAGAAAAGTCTTCTGCAGAAGCGTCTAGTGTTAATCAATTACAAGATCGAAGGGACGTGAATCCAGTATACAATCTCACTGCCAACAATGAAAACAAAAGCAGAGATGCGACTTCTGATGACACAAGTAATCTTCAGGCAACCACCAACAATGAACGATTTATGAATACAGAAGATTCAAGTGCATGAAACCCCGCACATTGTTTTATGCCGGAAACATCTGCATTGGTTCACGTCGTAGAAGCCTGCGAAGGACTTGCTAAGAATCCTGACACATCACGATCAATGTCACACCACAAGCAAGTCGACGAAACCAAGAAACTACAACGTCAAGGTATACTTCAACATTGTCAACGACGAAAGGAAACCTTATCGAATTCACTTTTAAGGCTCAAAGAACATTGCAAAAAGGCCCATCGTCGTGGATACATTCTTCACCAAAGATTAAGAATGTGCCTTCCATCAAACCATCTGCGACATCGCCATATAAAAATCTCCAAAAGCCACAAAAGCACCCCTTGTACTCGGCAGAAACACAGGCAGCGCCCAATCAACCTCGATCAACGTACGCGCAAGCTGCCTGCACGACCTGTGCCACGACGAAGAATTCGATGCCTACAATATTGGAACTGTCGATTCTGCAAGATGTTCGAACCTCCTTCGTTCTTCACAAAAATGCCAGCTGTGATTACCCTTATCTCTACGTCCAAAACATTTTTGTGTTATCCAGGATGCAACCACCAGCCTCGCCCACCAGAACTCCTGCGTTAACCGGACTGCTGCACTCTCCCCTGAAGTCTGAAAGTTTACGGAACTTCCCTGGAGCACAGAAACAATTGTGAACTTTGACATTTGTGACTTTTTAACCTCCCCTTGTTTACAGTTTATTGTTCGTAATCCACGCTTTCTTTCTGGGGGAGGGAGAATCATGTGACGTAAGAAGGTAGCGACGGTTGGTAGAAGTAGAGAAGGAAGAAGTGAGAATGGAATAAACACGGGGTATGAGCCAGGCCACGTCACCCGTTCTTCGTAGCGTCACACACACATATATATATATATATATATATATATATATATATATATATATATATATATATATGAGTCGGTTCTCCTCTCGGAATGTTTAAGAAAGTCATTAGGTTCGGCTTGCGGTCAACGTTTCCATCTGGCGATGCCACTCCCAAAAATGAAAAAAAATGACAGCATATCCACAAGGTGACTGATGATGAGTGGGACTCACGAATGAGCGGACGAACACACGGATGGAAGGAGGCACACACGGACTGACGGGTAGACACACAAACAGACGAATGGAAGCACGCAGGAACAGACGCATGAACGGACGCATGGACAGACGGACGGGCGGACGCATGAAAGGAGTGATGCACGAATGAACGGACGCACACATGAACGGACACATGGACGGATAGATAAATGTCTGTCTGTCTGTCTGTCTGTCTGTCTGTGTCCGCGCGTGCTTTCATCCATCATTGTGCCTATCCATGCGTGCATGCGTCCATGAATCGCATCGCGTTCGAGAATATACACGGCACGCGGGTAACACCGACGAGACGCCAGCCAGAGAACCCGAGCGCAAGCTTTTTCAACGCACCCACCACACTGCTTCGCGATTGGGAGAAGCAGGGTGGCTACTACGATGGAAGCGATACTAACCCACACCCAAAGAAGCTTCGTCAATAAAATAGAATTTATTTTATCTGTTTCAAGGTAGGTGAGCTCGCAACTCTTCCTCCTCACCTGGGGAGGAGAACTACTCGGCCAGGAAGAGACAAGCCTATGAAAAGAGCATAGCAATAGAAAATAGCATAACAAGCAAGGTGCCTTTTTTGAAGATCATACGCATGTAACGTCGCTGATAGGACACCGTTTCGGAATATTCTGTCGGGTACGTGCGCGGCGAAGAGTCGTACGCAGCTGGAACACCACAAATAAATGTTGGCATTTGGGTGGTGAGGGTTCTCTTTGGGATATTTCTATGCCAAAAATTTGGCTGACCCCACGTACAGTGGAAATCGATAATAATCCAAGCACGAATGAGAGATGTTAATATGTCATTTTAAAATCAGGACAAAAATACGAGGTGGAGGCGAATGATGCCATACATGACTTCCGTGTTATGATTATAATGTTTGGATGTGTGGTTCACCTTCTTCATATATTTAAGTCACGTGATACCAATATTATGTGTGGAGCTAGCGAAACAGCCTTGAGAATTCTATGAGCGTGGTATGTTGCAATGTTCTTAGATGACACGTGTGTCAGGATTATCATGTTTGCACCAGTCATATATTTTGCCATCCAGTGACGACACGTAACACCAAATTTGGTATACGTGGAGCTAGTAAAACAGCCGCGAGCGCATCATGAAGGGCCCATTATACCCCAAAGTAGCGTTGAAGCGCGCGCACGCTGGGCACAGTGACGCTACGTTAGCAAAACACGAGCACTCTTTAGTGTGACGCTAGGCGTGACCGGCGTGACTAGCGTCCATCGGCGCGGCTTGATGGCAACCGGCGAGAAATGTGACACGCTGCATTTCGCGTCGATGCGTTACCCAGACAACACTGCGTCTCCTTCTTTTTGTGACAGAGGGACGCCGGACGCGCTGAAACGTGCATGCGTCACAGCAACGCAGCGCGGCGCGTGCCTACGAATATAAGGCAGGACCAGCGCCTGGCGTGGCAACACCGGCGTGGCGCGATGAAATGAACGCCGACGACCACGCGCACCACTTCACCTCGAAATGTACTGGCGCCTTGACTTTGGCATGTAGTCATGTATTCACATGACAGGCATCTCCTGATCATCATGTTTGGATGTCTCATTTACCAATGTCGTCCGCTTGCGTCGCGTAATGCGGTGTTCTGTACGTGTGAAGCTAGCGAAACGGCCGCGAGCGCATCATAAGCGTAGCATGTAGTCATGTTGTTATTACAGGTATTTCATGTTTATCATGTTTGCGCCAGTAAAATACCTTCATCATCCATTCACGTCCCGTAATGCCAAATTTCGTATAAGTGGAGCCAGCGGAACGGCCACCAGCACATCATGAGCGTGGCATGTAGCCATGTTTTACATGACACGCATAGCATGATTTTCTTGTTTAGGTCTGCTGCTTGTGTTCGCCACGCAATCATCCCATACCATGCCAGTTTTGGCACATGCCATGTGAACAAAACCACCTCAAGAGCTTCAGGACGATGAAAGGTAAATCTTGACATTCATAACAAATACGTCTAGATTTTCATGTTATAGCTAGTCAAATGTGTTATTCATACAGTCATGTTATGCCATACCAAATTTGGTATCGATACCATTATCAAAACGGCCAGCGGAGCTAAACGTCGTAGGCGGTTAGATAGATAGATAGATAGATAGATAGATAGATAGATAGATAGATAGATAGATAGATACGCTCAAAGTCGCTGAAATTCGCTAAGAAATGCTTCGCACTTGAAAATAGTAATTGCTTAGCATACTGGCAGGATGTATAAATATAGGTTTGTTATAGTTAAAAAAACTTGAATACAATGACTTGGTCTTTCTTCGTTCAAGGCGTATCATTTACAATAGAGAGTTTTAGTACTGCGGAATGGTGCTACGTACGCATCACGCAAGCGCCTTGCGTTACGTGGCGTCGTTTGCCGCTAATCGGCTTTTAGTATGCCGTAGTACTCACGTACGTAACGAGCGTGAAGCGTGTTGCGCCATCTGGTATATCAAAATGGAAGCACGTGTTGTTGGAAGCCATTGTGAGCCCATCCAAGTGTTATAGCCAGATTATGGCCATATTTTAAGCCACAGAGCCGGTCCGTGCTTGCCCTTGACGCTTGCCCTCGATGCCGCCATTTTGCAAAATGAAGTCTCGCGCTGTCGCGAACTTGTTCGGGAGCGGCGCGATAGTTGGAATTAAAGAAAGTCATGCCATGTTATGATGCCCTTGACGCAGTATCCATGCAGTTGAAGTATATTATTGAGTGATTAACGCATTTCCGTTTTTCAATAGATGAAACTTAGCCTATATATTTCATGCAAAAAAGCCGAAAGGGGTAACTATGTGACAAGTTCTCAATTTCAAGATATATTTGTCGAGAAGAACACACGAAATGATTCCCAAATTTTCCCGTTGTTACTGTGTCACCGATAAGCCTCAGTCAGCTATATTTTCTTACCAGGAACAAAAAATACCAGAACACCCAGCACGAAATTGATGAGAATCAGGAGAGTGAGTGCGTGGGAGTACATGTTGAGCAGGAAGGTGTTCTCGCGCAGTGCCCCAACGCATCCACATGAGCTGACCGTGAACAGGGCGAGCCCGAATGAAAAGAGCAGCACCTCCAGGTGCGACAGTAGCGTGCCAGGAAAGTCCAGGTTTTCCAAGATGCGCTCGTCCTCCTCAAACTCCCACGATTCCACCAGAAAAAGCGCCCCGGCCAGCATGAAGAACGCCCCCACGAACCACAGGAGAAGATTGAGAAGCAGCAGCGGGCATCGCACCTTCAAAGAGAAGAAACCGGATTTCAATCAGTCGCTCACGTCAGCGTTCTATAGGCCGCCATTGTAATAGCCGATCTTAGGAACTCATAAATTGAGGAATATTAAGCGACGTTTTCTTTTCGAACTACTACTGGTAGATGCAGTACGAAACAATACAATACGATACAATACATTTATTTCTTCGAATATAAGAAATATGGGGTATACTAGTGGTTAAGAGCTGTTGGAAAAAAAATACAGCATATCCATGGAGTGCAAGATAATGAGTGGGGCGATGAAGCATCCGTCATTCCGTCGGTCCATCCATGCATCCTTTTGTCCATTCATGCTTGCTTCCTTCCACCCGTGTGTCCGTCTGTGCGACCGTCCTTGCGACCGTCCGTGCATCTGTTCTTGCGTCCGTCCACGCGTCCGTTCGTCTGTCCGTGAATCTGTCCGTCCGTGCATCCTTCCTTCAGTGCGTACGTCCATGCGTCCGTCCATTTTTGCGTGTATTCATGCTGCCATCTGTGCGTCCATTCATGCGTCCATACTCGCGTTCATTCGTGAGTCCGTCCCTGCGTTCGTCCATGCGTCCATCCATGCATTCGCCCATCTGCCCGTCTATCCTTCCATCCGCCCGTGCATCTGTTTGTCTGTCAGTGCCACCATTTCGTACCTTTTCGTCATGTATTGATCATATTAAAGTACTGTCATCCAAAGGACCTTTCAAGGACTGAACGAGAGGTGGCACGGCCGGACTAGAGGAGCGGCCCACGCGCACTGTCTTACGCCTGGTCTTTGTGTCTAGTTCTCACCATTCACTGCCGCTGGTTCAGCACTTGCTTGGCATCTTGGAACGCCAGCGGCCGTAAGCGGCACCCGCGCGGATTAGACACCTTTGACTAAATTCTTAAAACGTGATACAGTCAACGTGTGTGCAGTGTGAGCAGTAGTTTTTTTCTCTTTTTAAGGGCGAAGCTTTTTATAACGACACGCGTTCGTCCTTCATAGCCGTTGTAGTGTAACACAAGGTAACAAGTATACCATTTTGACCGCCAAGGTGGTTCCGGTGAGAGATTTCTTCTGTGGGTTGTTGAATAATAAAAAATAGAGCTCCATGTACATGACGATGGCTGCTAATGGACAATGAGAGACAGGAGCATTCGGCTTTTAGTTAACGCGCATGCTACGATCTACATTAGCAGCCATTGGCATGTACATTGAGTAATATATCTGACAAGAAAGGGTTGCTATGTTATACTCGCTGGGTATAACCTCCTTGGTTTTAGAAAGGTTTAGCGAGCGTTGGGCCGCAGTGCCATGAACACAGTGAACTAGTATATACCATGAACTCGAGGTGGTGAAAGGTAAGAAGTAGACCGGAAGCGCAAGCAGTGAGAAAGAATGCGTGTGCCACCTCTCGTTTAGTTCTTGGAATGGTGGTACTTGGAGCGTTGAAAAGATGGACGAACGGACACACAGACAAATGTATGGATGGACGCATGAAGACAGGCAGGGGCGGATGTATGGAAAAACGCAGGGACGGATGCACGATCAGACGCACGCACGTACGGGCGGATGGACGCATGGACGGTCACACAGACGGTCGCATGGACAGACGGAAGCAAGAACGAATGGACGGACGAATGCTTCTTCCCACTCTCCATCATTCACTCCGTGGATATGCTACCAATTTTTTTCTAAACATACAGTTGTGGGGTGATAAGGGAATTCAGTAATCCCTGAATATTTCGTCGATACGGCCTCATCAAGTGTGAGACCCAAAGGACAGCTTTTAGTTCTCTCATATATAGTAAAGTACCGAGTACTCCAAATCGTTATGTACTTTTTCTAAACACAGTTTCTTGCCTTGGATATGTTCCGTAATTGATAATCTGTTCACTCTTTCGGAACTTATAGCCTAGAAAATACTGACCTGAATTGCGACTATTGGTTCATTAGATATTAGGTCCTAACGGGTACTCTTGAGACACATAATGTCATCTTCTCTTCGCGCAGAGCAAAAGAGTGATAGGCATGGAAGTTTTGTAATATTTAGATTATAAGAAGGTAAGCTGGGTCGTGTGCAAGTTATAGGATAAACAAAAATATTGCTGATATACCTGATGAAGAGATTTGCGGAAAGCTCTACTACTTTGATTGATTCTTTGGAGCAGGCTTTTCATTTATTTAAACAAGCATGGAACTTATGATGGTGATCCCGGAACGTTAAGAATTACTATATTGACCCGCACGTTTATCTATCATATTATTAATGCACTATCGACACCGCGGTAAGCTCACCACTAGATTGACGTCAAGAAGGATCGTTGTCTCAGCCTGCGGGCTGCTGAGCGGAGCCGAAAGTCCGCTTGAACGTGAACTTGCACCACCTTCATCTTTATATGTCCGGGACATGCAGCTGATGAGGTTGGAAAGGACTCTGATGATGCTGATGCTGATGACCTCTGATGTATGGCGCTTACCCACAAAGGACGATGGGCCAAGAACCGGGTGGCAGGGTACTTAAATGAAACTAAAATGAAAATGAAGCCAATCTGAAAAAGTAGCTTAAAATATTACTACCAAAAAACAAAAATGTTTGCTGAGCAAGCGGTCAAACCATATTTTGTTTTTGAATGCTTTGTGGTTCACAATATACACGTTCATGTATGTTCTTCTTCTTCTTCTCTTCATCTCATGGCTCTTACCCAATGCAGGGAATCGTTGTTGTTGTAGTTGTTCTCCTCTGAAAATGGCTCGTACCCAACGGAGGGGATTGGCCGAATATAAGGTGAATTTGCCCGATACTTTCAGCATTGCTTCATTCCTAAAAACTTTTGTTATTTATTTATGATTTGAAGCGCAAATTGCGAACTTGCAGGAAAAGAAATACAGGGAACATATAGAGACCATAGCTTAGGAAAAAATTGTTTAGTCGCAGTGATGTATTCCTGAACAGCGGATAAAACATGCCTATGGCAGAAACCCAGTGTAAAAGCTTCAAATGAAAGAAAGTCAGGTTGTGATAATTGCAAGCTCAGTTTTTGAAGAGGTGGTGCTAGTATGCTTCGCCTGAATAAATCAAAACGGCGACATTATAATAAAAAGTGACTGATCGTTTCGTCTTGATTACAGTAAATGCCCATAGGGGAATTCAATAAACCTGCTCTATGCAAGTAGAAATTGAAGGAGGTTACGCGGCAACGAAGTTTTGTGATGTCAACTTCCATCATCCTTGAATTAGACAGTTCACTGCGCCAGGGAAATAACAAGTGGTTGTACTACGGAGAAGCCGTCAATGCAGGGTTCAATCAATTTTGCCTGTGTGAAATTGCGCCACCGTAATGTGTACTGTAGGAGGGAAAATAGGAATGATGGGTGTCAAAAGCGATGCCTTCGTAAGAGAATCCGCAATTTTATTTACAACAATTAGCCGAGTGTTAGGTGAGTTTGTTTTTTTTTTCTTCGCAATACTACTCGTATATGCTAGGGACAAGCTTTACAACAAATCATTACTGAATAATTATATTTAAAAGTTTAAAAGACTGAAGAATTTAGCTCTATATTCTTTTAGTCTGACAGATAAATTCCTCTATTTCGTAGTGAACATCCCTGTGACTGTAGCCCACAGTAGAGGCACCGAATGCTCAAAGCAACCTTCTTAAAACAGCATCTTCTTTTCACCTATGGCCTGTGGCGTACACATGCCGTCGGGGATCGGCCAAGAATTGAGTGGTTTTACGAAACAGTATGAAGCTTCAAAATAATACAAGTCATATAATAGAAAGAATACAGATTACCTTGAAAACTATGGTGCTTGACCTAATGCACACATTTAAATAAAAAGAAAACAAAGAAACGAAAATCTATTTAGGTTAGAGTATTACCCTTATATTTATACGTATAAGGGCCAAACCTCATAAGTGCGAAAATGCACGCAACAGCGACGAGCGATGCGACGTAGATCGTCTTCGCGCGATCAGTCGCCAGCACAGGCAAACCTCAATCACGCGACGGCTTCGGCGAGTGAACTCCAGTTTTGCTTGCATGAGGCCGTCTACTCGCACCAAGAAAACCGCGTAGTGTGCGGTATTCAATTTAAATAAAAGATATTTATTTGTGTATTGGAACGGAGTGTGTTTATGAATGCCTTGCAACACTCTTTTTATATGGACATGCGTAAACATTGCGTTATTTCTTGTTGCGCATACGTGACTGGGGCAGGGTCACGTGCTTCTTTGTATTCTTTTTCTTTTTCGGTTTTTCGCTATTGGCTGCTTGAGCCCAGCACTTCCCGGCGATGAGCGACGGTTTCCAAATCTGGAGAACCGAGCGATCACGCGAAAACGAGCACGCGTCGCGCGAACGCCCTGTGTCGTCGCTAATAGCATCGCTCGTCGCTGTCACGTGCATTTTCGCGCTTACGAGGTTTGCTCTTAGATGTCCTAATTATGTCAGCATATTAATACTGATAAATTAGTCAACCGATGAGTTTTATTATTATAGTCCTTGACAGCCACGCATACCTTCCTAATGGAGAACCCAGATATAGAGGCTCCTAATGACCAAAGGGGATCATGGGGGTTGAGGCGACGCTGGGTGATTGGACCGTTAAGGCCCCCCGGCAGAGGCAACACACCCCTTTGGCCCCGGCTTCACGTAGACGGCACCCCTGAGCTGACCCACCCAGGGGTATCGGCAGTCGCCTTTTCCTATCTCTCTGTCCCTGCATCTTCGTCTTTATCTCTTACTATTTATCTGTCCTGTCTTCTACTCTCTTCCGTTTACTTCCAAACTTTCTGGCGGCTAGGGTTAACCCTGTGCAAATAGCCTACCTTGGTCTAGGCGCATTGGGGTTATAGTGGCGTTGTACGGCTGGCGTCTGCAGGTTTCAGCATTTGTAAACTTGTAGCGTCCCCTCGTTGGGCTCCGTGGTGGGTGGCCGCCAACGCTGCTGAACAACAATAAGGAAGACATGCATGGAGCAATCCCACTACTGTCTGATCGTACCGGCTTAAAGCCGGTACGCACCGATGATCTCACCAGAGAAGGATTGGCCACCCTGGTGCAGTATCTGGCCACCCCCTCCCGTAGGCATTCGTCAGTTAACTCACGGCCCTCAGTCCCCACCAGTTGCGGAGCAACTGACCACGGCGGCGGTCAGATCTGCAAAGCAGCAGAGGGTGCTAGGAATCTCTGGATACGGACAGGCCACCATTGAAACTTGAACTTAGCAACGTTTAATGTTAGAACGTTATCTAGTGAGGGAAGTCTAGCTGTATTATTCGAGGAGCTAGAAGGCAATAAATGAGATATAATAGGGCTTAGTGAGGTTAGGAGGACAGATGAGGCCTATACTGTGCTACAGAATGGGCACGTCATTTGCTATCGGGGCTTGGCAGACAGAAGAGAACTGGGAGTAGGGTTCCTAATTCACAGAAACATAGCTGGCAACATAGAGGATTACTATAGCATTAATGAAAGTGTGGTAGGCATTGTAATTGAACTGAATAAAAGATACAAAATGAAGGTAGTACAGGCTTACGCGCCTACATCCAGCCATGATGACGCTTCAGTTGAAAGCTTCTATGAAGACGTGGAATCGGCAATGAGTAAGGTGAAAACACAGTATACTATAGTAATGGGCGACTTTAATGCAAAGGTAGGGAAGAAGCAGGCTGGAGACCAGGCAGTAGGAGATTATGGCATCGGCACTAGAAACGCCAGAGGAGAGCTACTTGTAGAATTCGCAGAACGCAATAATCTGCGTATTTTAATACCTTCTACCAAAAACGAGAAAACCGCAAGTGGACATGGAGGAGCCCTAATGGCGTAAATAATACGAAATAGACTTTATAATGACTGCTTACCCAGGAGTCGTGCAGGATGTGGAAGTGGTTGGCAAGGTAAAATGCAGTGACCATAGAATGGTACGGGCTCGAATCCGCCTAGACTTGAAGAAGGAACGACAGAAACTGATACGCAAGAAGCCAATCAATGAGCTAGCACTGAGAGGGAAAGTACAGGAATTCAGAGTGTCACTGCAGAACAGGTACTCTGCTCTAGCGAGGAAACAACCTTTGCGTAGATACAATGAATGATAATCTGACGAGTATCATCACGGAGTGTGCAGTGGAAGTTGGAGGCAGGGTAGCTAGACAGGGCACCGGCAAGCTTTCCCAGGAAACGAAGAACCTAATTAAGAAGCGTCAAATCATGAAAGTGTCAAGTACAACAGACAAAATAGAACAGTCAGAGCTTTCGAAGTTGATTAATAGATGTAAAGTATGTGATGTAAGAAGGTATAACATGGATTCCGATGGAGGCGGAAATGTTGTAGGCCCGTGTGCTCAGATTTGGGTGCACGTTACCCCAGGTGGTCGAAATTTCCGGAGCCCTCCACTACGGCGTCTCTCATAATCATATAGTGGTTTTGGGACGTTAAACCCCCCATATCAATCAATCAATCAATCAATCAAGGTATAACATGGAGAGAATTGAGCACGCTCTGAAAAACGGAGGAAGTGTCAAAGCGGTGAAGAGGAAACTTAGGATAGGCAAAAGGCGGATGTATGCACTAAGGGAGAAAGAAGGCAAAATAACTACCAATATGGATAGGATAGTTAAAGTAGCGGAGGAGTTTTACAGAGATCTGTACAGTAGCCGAGACAACCACGACCTTAATACTATAAGAACTAGCAGTAACCCAGACGACACCCCACTGGTAATGATAGAAGAAGTCAGAAAAGCTTTGGAAAGCATGCACAGAGGCAAAGCTGCTGGTGAGGATCGGGTAACATCAGATCTGCTGAAAGATGGAGGACAGATTGTGTCAGAAAAACTAGCCACTCTATTTACGAGGTGTCTCTTGACGGGAAAAGTACCAGAGTCTTGGAAGAACGCTAACATCATCTTAATACATATAAAAGGAGATGACAAGGACTTGAAGAATTACAGGCCGATCAGCTTGCTCTCTGTAGTATACAAGCTATTTACAAAGGGAATTGCTAGCAGAGTTAAGAAAACATTAGAATTCAATCAACCAAAAGAACAAGCAGGATTTAGAACAGGCTACTCAACAATTGAGCACATTCATACTATCAATCAGGTAATAGAGAAATGCTCAGAGTATAACCAACCACTATACATAGCCTTCATAGATTACGAGAAGGCGTTTGATTCAGTAGAAATATCAGCCGTCGTGCAGACACTGCGGAATCAGGGCGTAGATGAAATATATATATAAACATTCTGGAAGAAATCTACAGGGGATCAACTGCTACCATAGTGCTTTATATAGAAAGCAACAGAATACCAATAAAGAAGGGTGTAAGGCAGGGGGACACAATCTGCGCAATGCTATTCACTGCGTGCTTACAGGACGTTTTCAGAAGCCTAGAATGGGAACAGTTAGGTATAACAGTTAATGAAGAGTACCTCAGTAATCTGCGCTTCGCCGATGACATTGCATTGCTGAGTAACTCAGGGGACGAATTGCAACTCATGATTACGGAGTTAGACAAGGAGAGCAGAAAGGTGGGTCTTAAAATTAATCTGCAGAAAACGAAAGTAATGTACAACAACCTCGGAAAGGAGCAGCGCTTTGCGATAGGTAATAGTGCACTTGAAGTTGTAAAAGACTATGTCTACTTAGGGCAGGTAATAACCGCAGAGCCTAACCACGAGATTGGAGTAACTAGAAGAATAAGAATGGGGTGGAGCACATTCGGCAGGCACTCTCAAATTATGACAGGTCGATTGCCACTATACCTCAAGAGGAAGGTATATGACAGCTGTATCTTGCCGGTACTTAGCTACGGAGCAGAAACCTGGAGACTCACAAAGAGGGTTCAACTTAAATTGAGGACGACGCAGCGAGCAATGGAAGGAAAAATGATAGGTGTAACCTTAAGAGACAAGAAGAGAGCAGAGTGGATTAGGGGACAAACGGGAGTTAAGGATATCATAGCTGCAATAAAGAAGAGGACATGGACATGGGCCGGGCATGTAGCACGTAGACAGGATAACCGCTGGTCATTAAGGGTCACCACCTGGATTCCCAGAGAAGGGAAGCGGGGTAGGGGGAGACAGAAGGTTACGTGGGCTGATGAGATTAAGAAGTTTGCGGGTATAAATTGGCAACAGCAAGCACAGGACCGGGTTAACTGGCGGAACATGGGAGAGGACTTTGTCCTGCAGTGGACGTAGACAGGTTGATGAAGATGATGATGATGATGATGATGATGAATGACCAAATGACAGGCAGAAATAAATTCATTCTAGTAGCAAGTAAAAGTATTTCTAAAACAATTTTTTCGCTCTGTATTATACGGAGCGCAGGTATAAAAAATAAATAATTGTTTTTAGTTCACCACAGAACGCGCACAGTGACGAAGGTGCCTAACCAGACCTGTGTTTGTAGAAATTTAGAGTCGGCAACGCAGCCTCATAACATGTACTTCTAGTTTACAAGATTGGCAAAAGGCATACTGCCAGGGATATAATATATGTAGGTTGATTGATTGGTTGATATGTGAGGTTTAACGTCCTAAAACCACCCTTTGATTATGAGAGACGCCGTAGTGGAGGGCTCCGGAAATTTCGGCCACTTGGGGTTCTTCAACGTGCACCCGAATCTGAGCACATGGGTCTACAGCATTTTTGCCTCCATCGAAAATGCAGACACTGCCTTCGGCATTCGATCCCGTGACCTGCGGGTCAGCAGGTACTGGTGCATGGAACGCCTTTATTAGTTAAGATTCAGCACAAACAGAAAGTGCCGCACTTAAAGATAGAGAATATGTTATCATGACAGCTGATGTAATTGTCATATCCAACTGGCGCAAAGCGACCACAGCTGTCAGAAATTTAGCCACAAAAACGGGAATAGATCAGATAGCGGAAAAGTATAAGAACAATCTGAATTCGGTGTAAGTATACCAACACAGCAGTTATCATTCGATTGTGATGCGTCTGCAAGCAGAACAATTGTGGTAATACTGCGCAGGTGATCTTGTAATAGAGCCTCTAAGATATTACGGGAAAGTAATTGGGCTTTATTTGAAAAAATATTATCAAATTGAATTTCCACAAGGTATGACTTATGACGAGTCGGGATGATATCGCATATATGCGCATTTATGATTTGTTAGCTGTGAAATTGGGACCATGAAGCTTCGAAAATTCATACAGGGTTGGAAAAAAGGCTGTTTCTGATTGTCTTAATAGTGAATCATAAATTGTCAAGAGTGTTTGTACAGTCAAAGGCAGATTTTGCTGGAAATAGAAGGAACTCTCAATTCAAGGCAAAGAACGTATTGTTAGGAACTGTTTTATGCAGGCTAGGATATAAGCGCAAAGCTTCTTTTCCCGAAAACAAAGAACAGGTCCTAATTTTCAAGCTGAAGCTTTAGAGAAAGGTGTACAACCAGCTTCCAAAACAGGACGAATGTATATGAGATCTATCATTATCAGCGGGTCTTTTCTAATACTTATGAGGTAGTTGCTTAGCCTACGTAATACGCCACAGGCCCGCGCACAGTTTCCGGCGATATATTCAATTTGAGGTTGTCAGTAAAGCAATGTATGATGAATTACTTCTAGTTGCTTAATAGATTCTACCTGCTTTATATCCTGATGATAATAAGACAGTGAGATGTGCACGGGGAATTGCAGCGGGAGTTTAAGAAGCGCGCATTCACTCGAATTAAGCATAAATCACTTAACAACAAGCCAGCTATCTAAGGTATTAAGGTAAATCTGTGGCCGTTTAGATAAAGTCTGAATATTATCTGCGATTGCGAAAAACGTGACATCGTAGCATAAACATAAGTTGTTTTCTTCTGGTGACGTGTGATGGTGCTGATTAGTGCATGAAATAGCACTGGGAAAACCACTGAGCCTTGCGGTATATTCCTCTAATTTGTGAGTGAGTAGATTATCTTTGTAGATAATCTGTAAAATTTAGAGATAATCTCTAAAATTTCCTTTCTGCAAGAAATATGTGAGCCAACGTTATAAAGTACAACAGAAATATTTTAATTGATGTATAAAAATACAATGCTCTACGGTTTGATATGCTTTAGCGAAGTGTAAAGTAATTACAGCTGCAGATTTGTTATGTAGCCAAGCAAGCTGCATATGAATTTTCAAATCAACATGGATATTCCAAATTAAACAACCAGTCTTTACCCAATTAAACAAAGGCTATAAACTGGCCTCCCGTCAATGAGTTCTTTATTTGTATATTGATTATCCTCTAAACCAATTTTACTAAAGTTTAATGTAAATGTGATTGGTGTCATTTTGTCCAACATACATGCTTCATTTTGATTTTAGAGCATCATTATTCTTTTAGCAAGTTTCCATTCTGGCAGCATCCATGTGTTCCCTAACAAATAAACCACAAGTTTCAGCAAAAGATTAGGTGATTCCTGAAGTAAAACCGTAAACAAAAAATATTTTTTATTCATCTGGTACTGCTGATGTCCCTATTCGGCATGGTACTTTGTGACTTACTTAAGCTAACAACTTTTTTTAAAATACAAGTGAATTTACTAGCACAAAGCGAATAGCCGAAAAATTGGCATTGAAGAAGTGCTCTAAACTTAGCACTTTGTCTTCTAGAGAGTAGTTCATTTCTTCCGGCATAAAGACACATGATTGTAAGGTTAAAGTCATTGGCAGTACTTTCCTTCTCACGAGCTATGGGAACAAATCACATTCATTCTCAATTTGGAAGGGTAATTGTAATGTGAACTGTCGTATTTTTCTTTCGCGCGCTTAATTGTACGCTTCAATACGAGAGCCAGAAATTGATAGTATTTCGAGTTTGTTGAGTACTGACTATTAAGAAGTTTTTTAACGAAATTTAGGCTTCTATAATCCCGCGTGCATTCATCCTTCCACCAACAAGATGAAGATCATTTGCTCAATCGAATAGTGAATTCAGATTTTTTTTTAAATCTCTCTAGTATATAGCCATTCGTACATGCAATCTTATTAGCACTCGCATTTTCAAATTTAGAAATGGCAGAATGCAGGCAGGCTTGAAATTTACCACGGTTTTCATGTGCGTGTTGGCCGATCTAGAGTTATTATTCAACAAGTAATATAAAAAACAATAGGAAGGTGATCGCTGTTAGTTGTTGAGTCAACAACAGCTGATGAAAAAAAGATTGATTGCATTGAAGGAAAAGGGTCAACCCAATACTGAGCAAGTCTTACTTTGGACAAATGTTACGTGGCCTTTGTTCGGACACGAGAGGCTGTGGTCAATGGTGTATTCCCACAGCCGCCTACCACAGGAATTTGTCCTTAGCTCCCAAGAAAATGCAGTGGATTAAAGTCTCCTCTGAATACAGTTTTTCCTTCAACTGGCTGCCAAAACACTGCCAACGTGACTAGTACTTTGAACACCAGAGAGGAAATGACAAATAAGAAATGAAAAACACGTGGTATCCGGAGAGACACAAAGGTATTGCTACAATTTGACGCCCCGAGCTTAACATTCTGAAGGACATTCTCGCCCTATCACATAGTTTACTTGATACAATTATCATTAAACCACCTCACTTGTTTGACGATCTTATCGAAAAAGAAAAGAAACCGATCGTCGTCTTCTTTTTCTACTGCATGATTAGTGTGGCTGATATTGTATATAAAGAAAGGTTAACAGATAGAAAGACTGTTCTAGCATGTTTTAAAGGGTTACAACATCAAGCCGCACCAATAAAGGCACCTCCTTGCGTAGTACTATTACACCCTTTAGGGCACATCTGTAAATAGATAGGGCATTAGCAAGAGAGAAAAAAATTACACGCTCAAGAGGAAATATTACCATAATGAATGGCCCTTACCAACTTAAAAAAAAATGACGGGGACTGTGTCACATAAAAGTGTTTAATAGTCTAAAGAGCAAGTTGTGCGCTGGCAGTCATTAGATGTACCTTGCATATAAAGAAAACCACACTACTCAGCACTGGTAAACTTCGAAAGTCAGAAGTATCCCACTTCACTACTCACCAATGATCAATTAAAATGCTGAGTGAGGGGGAATTCAGCAATAAGGCGCATGTAATTGAAATAGCTTTTGAAGACTGTACACGAAACACCAAGCACACACGGCAAATTTGACAATATTTAGAGGAATACTGCGGTCGTCGGTGGGAAAAAATTGCTTGATTTTAAATTGAAATATTTGATTATAATGGCAGAAAATGCAATTGTAGTTTTTGCGTTCTTATGTTCCTTTCCCAAAACTTTTGCGCCTGTTATACCCATATTGTCGGCTGCAGTGAAAGTGGCGCCTGTTATATTCACCATCAGGTGCCAGAAACGCATGAACACTGTTTTTTACCGATCCTGCATGAACTGGCGAACGACAGAATTTTATTTATTTTACTTGCCGATATCGTATTGTGCCGCAACGTGGTCAACTTGTGTTCGGCGCTTGACTTGAGGTCAACAGTGAGACGGTGGTCCTAAGAGCACTCATATACTTCTTGTGAATGAATCGACTCCATGTAGAATATAGCACTTGGTGAACTTGTAGCAACGGTATATACTCACAACGATAAATCAACATCGTTATTTATCGTGTGGTTGCTTTCTCGTTTCCCTACCCCGGTGTAGAGAAGCAGGCAAGAGAACACTGTTACTCACGCAGGCCTCTATGCTTTTCTGGGAATCGAAATCCCTCTATCTAGGTGTATTTCAGCTTTTTCATGCAAAGACGGCGTCACCTCTACGGCATGTACTGTACCACTTTAATCCTCATCCATATTCCCAGAGGGGAATAGGTAATGATGAATGAGCCTTACATTTCCGATTTCTTTCCTTTGTTCGTAGTGAGGCTTTAGTTCTGGAAGACTTGATGTATTTAGGCTGTATACGAGTGATTCTTATTCAGATGCCAGCTCGTAATATATTCACGCGGTGTGTGACGCCAACAGGCCGAAAAATGTTCTAAACTTAGATTCAGGGCTACTAGCGGCCCTGACTCCGAGTTCGGCTGCCTAAAGAAGACAGATGGGTTACCGCTAACAGCAAGTAACTTTTTTGCCTACTTTTCTTTTTTTCATAGACTTTCCTTGCATTATTGTCTGTTAAGAGTAAATATTATAACGTATAACAAAGGAAACCAAGCCCCTCAACTTTTACATCCGTCGATCAACTATTTAGGTTGCGATTATTCGCTATTGTGGCCTGAGGTGCTAAATATATATTAAAAAGATCTTTAAAAGTGAACAAGATTGATTACCAGGAAAGATTCATTGTGTAAATGTATATAGAAAAAAAAACGGGAAACGTTCTAACGAATAGCGCATCTTAGGTTGTGAATGCAGACGACACTCCGGCCTCTGCACCGTTGATATGGTCATATATCTTGCGAATGATCTCGTCAATTACGGCGTTCGTGACCATGTCTATGAAGGCCAGAAATATGACAGCGACGAGGCAGACACCCCCAATGATCATGACGTGCTCCTTCACGTAGCGGTTTGTCGCGTCAGGGCAGCTTCCCGTGTGAACGCGGAACCAAGCCTCGTGATCGGACAAGTTCAGTACGCTGCGCCCACAGAAGATGCCAGTGAAAGCCGACTCAGGGCGGCAACAAGACGGCGGCACCGAGCACCGTTCATGGCTCGGGTTCGACGCGTCACAGTGGAAGTAACTGCAAAGACAAGTTAAGGAGTCGGATACTTGCGATAGGATCATTTGTTTCCAAGCATCGAATATCAACAATTTATGCTGACCTGTATAGTCATTGATACTATAGACCATCCTATGGGTGGTTTTGGATACGCCGTATTGGGCTGCTAGCTTTGCTTTTTTGCATCTTTAACAGCTAAAGGAACAGTGCTGTGTTCAACGCATACGCACAAGAAAGTGCGGGTCAATGCATTTTGACGTTCCATGGCAATAAAGAAACACTGTTGTGAAACAATGATTTGGTCTAGATTGACAAACTGCACTCTGAAAACTCTGGTGGCATATGTTTGACCATCATAAGCTCAATATTAGCGAAGAAGATTCATGTTGAAGTTTCGTTTTCACTTTGCCACCGATGCAGTGGCCGCCAGGGGGCTGAGGTTTGTAGTCGCACCTCAAATGGGCTCCTGCTCTTTGCTATTTTCTGTGCAACCTTGCCTGGACACTGCTCGCGTTTGGGTACCTAGGATTCCTCACGTTGCAGGGCATCGGTTGACACCAGACTCATCGCAGTGAGTGCACTTTTTTACTAGATATTGAACTCTAAACATATTGTGCCTGTTTGCTGGGATGCAACATCGCCAAGGAATTCAGCGGCCGCGCTGCTCGCGAACGCCGCTGTGGCACGAGGACGGGTCTGCGAAACGAGCTGGACGCCAGCGGCTCGTAGGTGCATGAGCACGCTGCTTGCGCAGCACAGATACGCAGCATCTGAGGTAAAGAGCTAACGCTCTCATGGAAACGCAGACGTTCAACCCACGTCAAGAAAGCCCGAGTACGATGCAAGTGTACAACACTGAGGGTAACTCAAGAACGGCCTCACAATGGACGTTTGATGAAAATAGTGACAAAACGACAAGCAAATCCCACATTTAGTGGCTTCAAGCTGTCCGTAAAGGCAGGTCAGCCAAAGAAGATAAGTCAGCCGAAGAACGAGCTACGCAACCTGTGAAGCTAGACGCCGAATCTCAACCGCAACGTCAACGCAGCACTAGGATGCGGCCATTCCCTACTGATGACTTCAAAATTGTATTGCGCCCGCAACCAGGACGAGATCTTTCAAAACGAGCACTCATAGAGGTTACACATGCCATCGGAAGATCAAGTGGCTTGGCCCAGCAGGAATTCTATGACCATGTGCGACTGCAGGTGCAGAAAGTAGAGAATGTGATCATCGCGAGCACAGCAAGTACTGAACGAGCTTCCAAACTGCAAAGTAAAAATGCTATACAGCTCGGTGGAGTAATATATCAGGTAAATCCGCACATTCGACACCCCGATGATGTGTGTCGTGGAGTGAACTACGGCCTCGAACCAAAACCAAGTGCCACAGAGATTGTTGCAGGCCTTCGCGTAGACCCAAGATACCACGTCCTTGGCGCGCGCATGCTGGGATCTTTCACAGCTGCAGTTATCACTTTCGATGGGCAGCACGTTCCTTTTTACGTAACGTACCCCAGTGGAGACTACCGATGCAAGCCATACCGGAAGCCCATCCAATATTGCCGAACCTGTAGCGCCACAGGTCACTGAAAAGACATCTGCCCTCAGCTGAAAGCGAACTTCAGCTACTAATGCGGCAATGACATGGACACAAAACCACATGACTGCCAACCAATTTGCAAGATCTGCGGAGAAGACCATGAGACTACTGGAAAGGAATGCAAGAAGAAACTCCGCAGCAACCCCCCTTCTTATCAAGTAAGACGCCAGCAGCTCGCTAATGCCCACGCCCGTGAGAATCGCTGCACTGCTTGAACAAACGATTTACCCGAGTCAGTTATCAGACCAGAAATTTCACGGGCCCCCTCTTTTCCCCCAAAATTTGACCGGAGTCACTCTCGCTCTAAGAAAAAAGGTCGCTCTGGATCCCACACGCCAACACGGTCTCGCTCCGTTAGAGGAATCAGTTACGCCGACGCGGTGACCGGTAGTGACAGGCCCAGTTTTGTAAATACTACAAGTGCCTCGACCATCTCGCCTGCTCAGACAGCGACCATCCGGGCTCTATAAAATGAAGTCTAAAATCTACAATGGAGGGTACAACAATGCCCACCAGCCGAGTGTAACACACTAGAACTTGACGACAGCATACTAAAACAGACGGAAGCCAGAATAATGAAGCGGGTATGAGAAACGCCGCAAGCACATGAAGCGAAGATGCTCGACCTCGTCGAACGACGCCTTGAAGCTTTCGAAAAATCCCTCACTGCGAAACTCCTCGCACCCATAGACATAACCATAGAGAAAGTGGTTACTAAAATTATGGAACAGGTAGACCCCCTGACCCGTACTGTATGCACGCTCGACGCCAAGCTTGGTGGCTTTATGGCACAACAGCATAACTTCATAACATATGCATACAAAAATTCCGTTACCCATGAGCAGCTGGTGGAGCAATCAGGGACCAAGCGGAAACAGCGAAAGACATTAGGGGATGAAACTGCAGCGGAAATTCGATCGACAGCACCAAACGACCGGCACCAGGCGGGAATCAACTGCCAGATTGGCAGCTCCAACAAATAGACAGCCTGAGCCACTCCCCGCTCTTCGAATTTGGCATTGGATATGCAGATCGTACAGACCTCGTTCTTCAAACATGCAACAATATGTTAAAACGAATAATCCAGATATTATCGCGTTGCAGGAAACCCACACAGAAAAAATCAAGCTCCTTGGCTACAGCACTTTCACATGCTCACCCCGCACCGCAATTCTAGTCAAGAAGACTCTAACTGCACAGGCTCAGGAAATTGAAGACATTGGCATCGAACACACCATCGTGGAGATAGTCCCAACTCGGAAGACTCAACAAAGCTTATACCTGGCCAACCTTTACAGCCCTCCACGGGAGCAGTTACACCAATACGACCACTTCGTCCACGAGTTTCGTCAAATGGGTAACGGCAACCGACTCGTCATAGTTGGAGTTACGCGGCCTGGCGCTATCACAGCACCACCAAGAAGGGGGCGCGTGTTCACGACGCTGTACAGCAACACGGTCGGACGCTGTGGAATGACTTGCTCCATCCAACCCGAGTGGGCAACAGCGTGTCGAGGGATACTAATTATGATCTCACGTTCACTAGAGACGTGCACAACGCAACGTGGAAGAGGCTACCAGACACTCTAGGGAATGACCATCGCATAATTCAAATAGAAGTCGAACAGGCTCACCACTCGCTCAAGACAGGAAAAGCTCGGTTACGGACTGGACCTCCTACAAGAATGACCTTGATGATGACTCGACTATCGGAGACATTGAAGCCTGGTTAAACAGTATTGTAAGTGTTGCTGACAGACATACCAAAACGATACACTTGAACAAGGACAATCCAGCCATCAATAATCATCTCCTTCACCTATGGGAAGCTCGAAGATCGCTTAATAAACGATGACAACGGCAAAAGCTCAACCGCAAGGTGAAGCGACGCATCGCCGTACTCAATAGACAGGCACAGGAGTACGCCAAAAACCTTGCGAGCCAGAACTGGTGGTTCTTCTGCGACAAACTTCAAGGGACACTGAGCACAAAGAAGGCTTGGCGCATTCTTCGAGCCCTGATCGACGACACCCACACCAAAACTAATAAAAGAAATACAATTCAGTGGCTCATGCACAACTATGAGGGCATAGAGCACCAGTTACTCTAAGAACTTCAAGCAAAACTGCGTGGCTCGAAAAACCAGCAAGCTACCTCCATCAACAATTCGACACCCAGGGAGTATCGAGGAGCACCGAACGATGCACTAGACCAGCCTTTCACGCTGGCAGAGCTACACGCGGCCCTCGCTAAGATTACGCGCAACACGAGCCCAGGAAAAGACGTAGTGACCAATGAGCACCTACTACAGCTACCGCCCCAGGTGTTGACGGCGTTCCTTCGGCACTATAACGACTGCCGAAGGAAGGCCGAGCTACCCCAAGCCTGGAAGCACTCAGAGGTAACCATGGTACCCAAGCCAAACAAGCCAATCTCGATTGCGAATCTTCGTCCCATTTCCCTTACATCTTGCGCTGGGAAACTCTTTGAGCACATGGTAAACGAGCGGATCACCCCACTTCTCGAAGACAACGGTCACTACCCGAACACCATGTTCGGCTTCCGCCAAATGCTCAGCACACAAGACGTCTTCTTGCAGATAAAAGAAGGTATTCGTCTCCGCTTGAGCAAGCACAGTAAGTAATCTGTTCTAGCTTTGGACGTAAAGGGCGTATTTGACAATGTGAGCCACGGAGCCATTCTGCGTAGCCTGGAAGATGTCGGCTGCGGTGCCAAGACACATGCCTAAGTACTGGCTTTTCTCACCAATCGCACTGCGACTGTAGGAATTGCCAATATCAGGAGCGAGCTTTTTCAACTCCCTAACAAAGGCACGCCGCAGGGCTCAGTGATATCGCCAGTGCTTTTCAACTTGGCCCTCCTTAAGCTCCCACGTCTCGCGGACGCTGTCTCTGGAATACATCACATGTTATACGCCGATGATATTACTATGTGGACAAGAGCTTCAAGCACGGGTGAACAGGAGGACCGACTTCAATAGGCGGTTAACATCACTGAAAGATCTCAAGACCTGCGGCCTCCAATGTGCTCCGGAAAAGTCAGAACTGTTAGTACTTGCGGTACGCACCCGGGGTATACCACCAAGCGACGACACTCCTGGCCCACAAGTCTTTCTACAGGGAGTCCAAATACAACAAGTTGACACGCTTCGAGTCCTTGTACTACATATACATAAAGATGGGTCTGGCTCTGCTACCCTACCCCGGCTGCAGAACACTGTGACACAGCTCACCCACCTAATCCAGGGCTAACTGAAAAGTGACTTGACCTGAAAGTGACTTGACTCACAAAGAGCGGCACGAAACTACCTGAAAGATAGGGTCTCCGCGGTGGCGATTAGGCTACTAAAGCGCATGGACAATCATCCTCCCTACACATACATTGAGTGGATTCCGGGTCATGAAGGTCTCAAGGGAAATAAAGCGGCACACACCGCAGCCCGTGAATGCGTCAGCCGGGCATCCCCATACGAAATTCGAGGCACCTGCCACTTAACAACAGAATCAGTGGCAAAAGAAGCCATATACCACTAACGTACCATGCATTAGTGCAACATTATTGGCTCGAACGCAGGTTATACCCTCCACCACTTCCAAAACTCACAAAAGACAAAAGAACTGGCTGTAGACGTCTTCAACGCAACACGTTCACCCACGGCGTACAATTGCACCATATGAGGCCAACGTTGCACAGCTACATCTGCCCTCACTGCAATGTGGCAGACACTCTGGCGCACTTCCTACTGCAGTGCAAAGTAAGCGTCCCAAGACTACGAGCAGCAGCACCAGATGCGGACCAAGAACTCCTCAGTGAAGCGTGGGAGGCTGCGATCTCCCAGTCGGACCTGGTCGAGCAGCGCCAACTCGTCGCTCGAGCTCGGCGGGCTGTCCAAGCCAGAGGGTTCCTGGAATAAGGGACCCTCACACCTTCACTTATAAGCCTCTTTCAATAAATGTTTTCTCTCTCTCTCTCGCAACGATGCTTACCCATGTGGCGTCAAACATTTTACCATGCACTATTGAAATTTTCAAGACATTTTCTCGATAAAATTTCCTGGAAATTCGTTTGATAAATACCCACATGTTAAAAATGTACTGAAGATGCATGTATTAGGAGCTTTCTAAGACCCAGTACACGCCTCCCATCACGTCATCCCACCACGTCATGATGTTTGTGCAGGAATCTCGAGTGGCGTCTCCCATGCATTTTTGTTTCGCGCGTTTTCTTTCATAGCAAGCGCTGAGCCGCGGCGAAATTTGCGTTTTCGGGATTGTGAAACTGTGCTTCACTAGTACGCGAAAAATAGCCTCGCTCTTAATTAAATGTGCTTTTAACTAACGCCTTGATATATGCACGAAAATAATAAAACAGTCGCTAACCGCTGAAGGTGGCGTGGCCAATATGCAATTTTTTCAGAATATTCCTTCAATGACCATTGCATATCTTACCAATAATATTATTCCATAACAACAAGGGATCGCGTATAGCTGCCTCAGTATGTGCGATGGTTACAAAGTGCTCCTTTTTTCGTTGTAAGCCGATGCAATAAACCACCAGCTTTCGCAAAGAGCTTCTATAAATTCGTACATTCCAGTATTTCTTCCGACAATTTTCCGCAAGTAACATTGTTTTTCAATGCTTCCATGATTTGAGGCATTGTTAGCTCTCTGCACCAACACTTGTTTTCTAAAGTTAAAACTGCGAATGAGGTTGGAAGCTCACTTACATGTTGTCGTTCCAGTCACGAAAGTTTCGTGACGTCATGCCACAGCACTTGAGGTAACGCTGCATTGCGACTACGAGGTCGTGAATATCCTTAGAATCACGGTAGTGGACCACGAGCTTCTCAGACATGGTCGTCTTTATCACACTCTTTATGCTTCCTACGAAATTGGACGTATCACGCACATTAGCAATAAATTTGTACTAAAGTCCATTATCTGCTCTGGTCGCATTGCGTGCATCATGTTAACACAGCGCGAACAATAAAACCCTGAAAAAATGACGTGTCGCCCTGTTTTTTTCTTACTCTTTAAATTCATCTCTATGCATTTTTGAAAATGCTATGAAAAAACCAGAGTTTTCCTAAACTTTTCAGGATTGAAAACATAGGTTCAATCATGAAGTGTTAAAATAAAAAAAGCACGATGCCTCCAATGAATATGGAATATACAATTAGGATAGATATTCGTGCTCCGTGAAAATGAGGTACAGAGCAGTCTAAGAAGTATCATAGAAATTCACAAGACCAGCGTAATCCTTTCGGCAGCGTAGCGCAGAAACAGAGCATAGTGATGGCCGATTTCACGCACCACTACCCGTGCCACCTTTTTAGACAAGGCATGTAATTGTGTTTTGCTAATGTATATATACATCATTCCTGCATACGTATGATAAACATGCTGCCAGGAGCTAAAGAAGCGATCACTTCTAGAAATGTGCACTTTTTTGTTGACAATGCTGCTTACTCGACTGTGAATGCCTGCACAGGTTTAAAAAAAATGTAGCAACTTTTGCGGCACTTATGCGCTTACGGTTAGGTTGTAAATGTCTTAATTGACTCACTGTGTCCCAGCTCTCAAAATTCATCGCCGGCACAAAGCTATCCTGGGTAGGGCAGGATTCAACTTTTTTAAGGACATCAGCGCTTCATACACTAAATGTCCTGGAGCTTTAAAGAATACATTGCTCAATCATCCTCCTCTTTTTCTTCAGCTACGCTCGTTAAGCTCCTTTCTTTGAATATAATCGCACATCTCACAATGCGAGAATGACAGGTGGCACAGTGCTCTAAGGGCCTAAAGACGATTGGCATTTCTGCCCATTCTTTAAGGCCATTTCTTTTTAGTGTTAAGTGTGAGGCAGTAGATTGCGCCACAAAATATGTTACTGGAACTTGAATTCGGTTAGTACTAATTTTGTTGAATATAAACGCTTTAGCATTAGCTCCAATGACGCTTAAGCGGGAGGTTTGAGGTTCGTACGAATGAGTAGCCCATTTCACATACGTTTCGTACTGCGGTACCTTACCACATATAAGTATAAGGTAGGGACACCTTTGTACTCTAGTATATATATATATATATATATATATATATATATATATATATATATATATATATATATATATATATATATATCTATATATTTCAAAATGAGAATTAACAGACAATAACGCCAAGGATTGTATAGGAGAAGTAATTAGAACCAATGTAATGTAAATAAGAAAAAAGAAAAGTGGGTGAAAAAATAACTTGCCGTGAACAAGAATCAAATCTATGGCTTTCGCATTACGCGTTCAATACTCACTGAGCTATCATGGTGGCTATCTCTCCAGACACTTTATTGGGTTTATATGTGAGTTTAAACGTGCGAGTGCCAGTCAGCGCCTACTGTAGCCACCGCGCCGATTGTGGAACACTCTTATATGAGCCTGTGTGGCGTCAAGTAGCACGCGAACTTATTACGAGTGGGCAGCTCAACAATAGTCTCTCGTATACAACCTAGCGGCGCCAAATCTGCCAGTATGCGGCCCTCGTCAATGAATAAGGCAAAGAAGTGTGTACCTAAGGGCTCGTTTTTTCATGTTTTGACACAATAATAATGAGATCTAACATACAATGATGCCAAGAAATGTATAGGGAAAGTTATTAGAACCCATGTAATTTAAATAAGAAGAAATAAAAGTGGGTGAAAAAGGTTCGATTCCTGCTCGGGGCAAGTTATGGTTTCACCCACTTTTCTTTCTTAGTTTTTACATTACATTGGTTTTAATAACTTCCCTATAACTTTCTTGGCGTTATTGTCTGTTAGATCTCATTAAATTGTGTCAAAACACTGAAAAACGAGCCCTTATGTATACACTTCTTTCCCTTATATAAATATATAAATATAGTACTACGGTATACATATATATATATATATATATATATATATATATATATATATATATCACTTGGAACGGAATAACAGACCACGACCAATCGACGCCTTGCTCGCCCCCAAACCAAGAAGCAAAAGTCCTCTTCTTTCTCTACTTCCAAGCAATTTCACGCTACAGTTATGGCTCATACCCATTACCTTACCTGTGACATTTCTCCCTCTCCTCGAAAAGCATCGTCTCGATGCTGGTGATGAGCGTTGAAAAAAATGAGAAAGAAAAGGAGCTACCTTGGAATCTAACAACTGCGTCGTAAGGCAAAAAAAATGGGCTGGTGTCATAGAAGTACTCAATAAAGAAAGGATCGAGTTAGGACAAAAGACAATCCAAAAGAAACAAAAGTGAAAAAAAGTCATTTAATGGTAAGTCAGTCCACGATCGATTGCTGACGCGAGAAAACTGGCTTGAGCCTTGGCACATGCACCACATCACTTTGTGGAAACCGATGGGAACGTCTTGAGGTGTCCTCAGGGAGAACTTCGAATGTAACGTCACTGAGCCGGCGTAGAACTTTGTACGGGCCGAAGTAGCGCCGCAGCAACTTTTCAGAGTGACCACGCTGTCGAATGGGGGTCCACACCCAAACTTCATCGCCTGGTTGGAAGGTAACCTCTTGCAGCAGCGTGCGTCGGCAGTTTGGTGAGCCTGAATACGGCGTAGGGCGATTTGACGGGCCTCCTCGGCGCGTTGAGCGAACAAGGCAGCGTCCGCGTTGAACATGCCCAGGTTGTTGGGAAGGCGCATTGCGTCGAGCATTGTAGTGGCCTCTCGACCTTGAACTAAGCGAAATGGGGTGAAACCTGTGCTCTCTTGAACTGCTGTATTGTAAGCGAAAGTTACGTAAGGGAGTATATCATCCCAGTTTTTGAGATCAATGGCCACATACATTCACAGCATATCTGCAATGGTCTTGTTCAACAGTTCAGTGAGTCCGTTTGTTTGGGGGTGATAACCCGTGGTTTTCCGATGTTCTGTATCACTTAGTCTCAGCACTACTTGAAGTATAACTGCGGTGAAAGCTGTACCACGATCAGTAATTATCACAGCTGGCGCTCCGAGACGAAGTACAACGCTGGCGACGAAGAATTGGGTTATTTCTGCCATGGTAGCTCTGGGCAGGGCTTTTGTTTCACTGTAACGCGTTAAATAATCGGTGGCAACCACAATCCACTTGTTTCCTGAGAAAGACGTGGGAAACGATCCGAGCAAGTCAATGCCATTTTGATAGAATTGTGTTTTCGGCGTGGCTATAGGCTGTAGTAGTCCTGCTGGTCGGACAGGTGGAGTCTTACGGCGTTGGCAGTCGCGGCATATGCGGACGTACTGCTTGACTGTCTTCTCGAGGCGTGGCCAGTAGTATGAGCGGCGAGTGTTTTCCAATGTGCGCGTGTAGCCAAGGTGTCCGGATGATGTTCGTCGTGACAAACATGTAAAATACCGTCCCGAAGCGAGGTCGGCGCAATGAAGAGGTAAGAACCCTGGGTATGGTCGAAATTTTTCTCATAGAGGACTCCATTCCTGATGCAGAACTAGGCCAGCGAACGTGCAAAGTTTCGAGGAAGGCAGCCTTTTCGGCCTTCGATGTAGTGAATCAGCGGGCTTAGCTCCATGTCGTCGTGTTGTTGTTGAGCCAAGTAAGTTGCTGATACAGAGAAAAGGAATGTATCGTCCTCTTCAACGTCCACGTTCGTACTTCTAATTGGTGCACGTGAGAGGCAGTCAGCATCAGCGTGTTTGCGTCCGGACTTGTGAATGACTGTAACGTCAAATTCTCGAAGGCTCCACCGTGCTAGACGACCAGAAGGATCTTTGAGGTTGGCGAGCCAGCATAAAAAATGGTGTCGCTAACTACTCTGAATGGTCGACCGTACAAATAAGGGCAAAACTTTGTTATAGCCCAAACACCGGCTAAGCATTTTTTTTCTGTTGCAGAGTAGTTTTTCTCTGCGGATGATAGTGTTCGACTTGCATAGGCAATCACGCACTCTACGCCATTTTGCCATTGAACCAATACAGCTCCAAGTCCGACGTTGCTGGCGTCCGTGTGCAGCTCTGTGGCAGCGTTGTCGTCAAAGTGACCGAGTACAGGTGGGGCTTGGAGATGGTTTCGTAGCTTGTCAAAGGCGTCATGGTGATCATGACACCAGACAAATGATACGTTGTCTTTTGTAGGTTCATTTAGCGGTTCAGTGATTTTAGGAAAGTCTTTGACGAAGCGTCTGTAATATGCGCACAGTACCGGAAATCAGCGGAGATCGCGCTTGTTCATTGGGACAGGAAATGCGGCAACAGCTTTCATTTTCTCAGGGTCTGGGTGTATACCAGTGTGGCTGACAACGTGACCAAGAAAATTCTGTTCCTCGAAAGCAAAGTGGCATTTCTCAGGTTTGAGAGAAAGTCCAGCTGTTAGAATCGCCTGAAGAACTGCCTGTAAGCGCTGGACGTGCCGCTCAAACGTGTCCAAGAACACGACCTTATCGTTAAGGTACACAAGACACGATTGCCATTTTAGCTCAGAAAGAACCATGTCCATCATTCTTTGAAAAGTAGCTGGCGCAGAGCATAACCCTAAAGGAAGGACCTTGAACTCGTAGAGTCCGTCAAGAGTAATGAAGGCGGTATTTTCTCGGTCGCGCTCATCAACAGATATTTGTCAATAGCCGCTGCGTAGATCCATGGAAAAAAAGTAATGAGCGTTGCGAATGCGGTCCAGTGAGTCATCTATTCGTGGTGAAGGATAAAAGTCTTTCTTCGTGATCTCTTTCGGTAGTCAATGCAAAATCGCTGGGTACCATCTTTTTTTCTTTACTAACACAACAGGGGGCGCCCAGGCACTGGTCGATGGCTGGATGATTTCGTCCTTGGGCATCTGCTGAACCTGTTGGCGTAAACGTCTTGTTCTTTTTGCGAGACTCTGTAGGCGTGCAGTGGAATGGGTCTCTCGGTAGACTCGGTGATGATACGATGCTTGGCAAGTGGTTTTTGGTTCACTTTCGAAGTCGTAGCGAAGCAGTCCCGAAATGAGTCGAGTAGCTTCAAAAGACTTTCCCGTTGTGCGGACGGTAGACTCTGCTTTACGTCGAGAGTGCTTGCGAATGTCATGGCGGAATCATCGCACGATGAAAGAGCAGATAATATTGAGGGACCAGGGAAGTCGGCATTATCCTCAAGGTATGCGATCACAGTGTGTTTGTTAAGATGGCGGTACTCCTCGCTGAAATTCGTGACTAATAAACAAACCTGTTTCCTTCTGGGCTGAACAAAACCTCGGGCAACGCAGATTTGTTGTGCAAAAAGTAGAGACAGATTTCCTTCTGCAAAACAGCATCAGAGACGTCTTGGTCACATTCAACGTTGATGAGAAGGCTGCTGCAGGGAGGCGTAGTAACAGATTCGGAGGATACACGTAGAGCAGGCTTCGATAAGTGGGTGTTCTTAGGTTCAGGAAGAAACGCTTTCTCGAACGACACCTGCAAGTCTTGTAGGTCAATAAATGCGCCATGTTCGCGAAGAAAGTCCAGTCCCAGAATGGGTGGACGGCAGCACACAGGTAATACGAGGAAAGACCCTGTGAACGTCGAAGCACGGACTCGAACACGGGCTGTGCACATTCCAGTCGGCATGACGAGGTGGACCCCTGTCGTGCGCAACGGGGTGCCTTGCCAAGGGATAGTTACCTTCCTCAGTTGGGATGCCAGGGCGCTGCTCATAACCGAGTAATTGGCGCCGGTGTTGACGAGGGCACTGACGACGTGATTATCGACGTGTACTGTGATGTCTGCGGAAACAGTCTTATGACTTTCGGAAATGACTGGAAAGTCAGAACGGTCTTCGTCGGGTCTTTGCGTCGAGGGAGGCCCTTTGACAGTTCGGTGGGACGCTGCTCCACCCCTAGGAGCCGTGGTTTCCAGTTTCTCCTTTGGGGACTCGGTGACCAGCCTCTGAAAGTAGCATAAGATGACGAGGGAACGCTAGGTGACGTGGGGCGGCGAGGTGATGGTGATTGTGATTGGAGGCGTTGACCGAGGCTAGGAGCTTGCTGGCCCGTAAGGTACGCTTGAATATCGCGGGGACGCTCACCCTAACGTGGGCACCGATCATCAGGATGAAAGTCACGGAGACCAAGTTGGCGGTACTGGCAATGGCGGTAGACGTGACCCGCTTTGCCACAGTGGTAGCAGAGTGGACCAGCCACAGTGGTAGCAGAGTGGATGTTTATCTGACGTACGCCACACGCTGGCCTTTGCGGCGTTCTGTCGCGATCGAGACGGATGATAAGTTGGTGTAGTCGGAAACCTTGAGGCGGGTGGCGGAGTGTCCTGGAATCGATGGCTAGCCTGATACATTGTCCGCATGGTGGGATTAGGAACATGTGGTGCAGGAGATCGCAGAGCCGCCGCATAAATCAGCGCAGGGGCCTCAGGCTTTGTTGGCGCGAGTGGGGTGACCACCTGTCGGATCTCGATGTCTGCGATAGCACTTACGGGTGGTTGGGGTCCCGCTGCTTGGAGTTGGCGCAGCTCGTCCCACACGACGCTTCTTATGAACTCTGCGATGGCATGCCTCTCGCTGTCAGCCCCGATAGAGCGTGCAGCAGGTGTCACGTCGTGGCGTTCATACTGTGACGACCGATGCTGGAGAGTACACTCCATTGTGGTTGTCTCATTTATGAACTCAGCCACAGTCGTCGGTGGATTGCGCCCGAGTCCGGCGAAGAGCTGCTCTTTTACACCACGCTATAAATGCCGCACCTTCTTTTCCTCTGACATTGCAGGGTCGGCACGCTTGAAGATTCGAAGCATGTCCTCGACAAGCATCGAATTTCTCTCGTTTGGTCGTTGGTTCCGAAATGAGATGGCCTGCTCCGCTCTCTCTTCCCTTTCAGTGCTGCGGTGCGCATCATGAAATCGTCCGCTGAACTCTTGCCACGTCGCAAAGGAACCTTCGTGATTCTCATACCACGTTTTGGCAGAGTCTTCTAACTCAAAGTAAACTCTCCGCAGCTTGCGAGCTTCATCCCATTCGTTGATGTTGGCAACTCGATCGAAGTGGTCAAGCCAGTCATCAACATCATCATAAATGTTCCTATGAAATGAGCGTGGTGTTTGCGGCGCATGAAAAATATGCGGGAGAAAAGAACAGGCGTCATTTGTTTGACTCGCTTAGCTGGTAGTCGAAGTTGCCATCTCGTCCTGAGAGAGAGGACCGTATTCGGGAGATAGTCCTCGCAGGCGACGACTGCTTCTTGCCGTGGAAGCTGTAGCTGTCTCCAAGTAGCTCGGTTTGTCGGCTGAAGATCCGCAGCCGAGGCACATTTACCCCACACCTCCACCAGTGCCACGAACGAAATAACAGACAGCGATGAATCGACATCTTGCTCGCGCCCAGACCAGGAAGCAAAAGTCCTCTTCTTTCTCTATTTCAAGCGATTTCACACGCTACAGTACAGTTATGGCTCATACCCATTACCTGTGAATATATATATATATATATATATATATATATATATATATATATATATATATATATATATACGTCAGCGAAATGTTTCTGACGTTTTTTTCGTTCTAGAACGCTTATTCATTATGCTCCATTTTGAGCGTCAGTGTCTTGGTGCTTATTTCTAGTGAGTTCTAAAGGTCCCCTTTCTTACCTGGCACGAAGTAAACGAGAACACCGAGGACAAAGTTGACGACAATAAGAATGGTAAGTGCAAAGGAGTACACTCTGAGCAGGAAGGTGTTCTTCCGCAGTGCCCCGACGCAGCCGCACGAGCTGATTGTGAACAGCGCAAGCCCGACTAGGAAGAGCAGCACCTCCATATGTGTTAGCAGCATTCCCGAGATATCCAGGCGTTCCAGTACGTGCTCCTCTTCCCTATCCCACGAATCCATGAACATTCTCAATGCAGCCCAGATGAGGGATATGCCCACAAACCACAGGAGAAGGTTGAGAAGAAGCAGCGGGCATCGCACCTGTAAGTGCGACAGCGAGAACAACTTTGCACTAACTAGCATGCTCCCTCTAACAAGTTGTTTTTGAAATGCCTCCAAAATTATCTGAAATTGCAGGAGGCAAGTGGTGGCTTTATTCCTTCAAGAAGATCTTTTGGGGCAGCACTGGCAGACATGTGAAGTTGGGCGATGTCGCAAGCCATCCTGTCACTGCCACTATAGTCTACAGCAGTAGACTTGAGGCAATGAAAAGATGAAGTAGCCACTGCCAACAGTTTGCCGCAGTAATTTAAAACTGATCATTTTTTAGACAGCAGAGCAAGTTTCCGCTAGCAATTTAAACCGACCAACGAAATCTAATCTTTCATAGATTACAGAGCAAGTGTCTGCTAGCAATTTAAACCGACCAACGAAATCTAACTTATTTGAGCGGTTCTTACATTACACGCGTGTCAGGATTATCATGTTTGCACCAGTCGTGTATTTCGTTATTTACTGACGTCACATAACACTCAATTTGGTTAGTGTGGAGCTATCAAAACGACTTCAAGCACGTCATGAAGGGCTCAATGTACTCCAATGTAGCGTTGAAGCGCGCGCACGTTGGGTTCAGCAGCGGTACCTTAGCAAAACGTGAGCAGTCTATAGTCTGACGCCAGGCACGACCAGCGTCTGTCGGCGCGGCCTGACGGCAACTGGCGCGAAATGCGACATGCTGCATTTCGCGACAATGCGTCAGCCAGACAAAACTGTCTCCCTATTTTTGTTACCGAGGGACGCCGGATGCACTGAAATGCGCATGCGTCAAAGAAACACAACGCGGCACGCGCCTGCGAGTATATGGCAGGACCGGCGCCTGGCGTGCACCAACGCCGGCTTGACGCGACAAAATGAACGCCAGTGAGCACCCGCATCGCGTCACGTCGAAATGTATATGCGCCTCGACTGTAGCATGCCGTCATGTTCTCACATGACACGCATCTCATGACTATCATGTTTGCAGCAGTCACATACCTTCGTCATCAATTGGGTCACATAATACCAAATTTGGCATACGTGAAGCTAGCGAATTAGCCACAAGTACATCATCAGTGTGGCATGTAGTCATGTTCTTACATGACACGCATCTCGTGATTATCATGTTTGGATGTGTCATTTACCAATGTCGTCCGTTCACGCCGCGTAATACCACAATTGGTACATGTGAAGCTAGCTTAATGGCCGTTCTACGCACATCATTCTACGCACATCATGAGCGTAGAATGTAGCCATGTTCTTACATGACACACATCTCATGTTTATCGTGTTTGCACCAGTATGATACCTTCGTCATTCATTCACGTGCCGTAATACCAGATTTGGTATACCTGAAGCTAGCGAAACGGCCACCAGCGCGTCATGAGCCTGGCAAGTAGTCATGCTGTTACATGACACGCGTCTCATGATTATCAAGTTCGCACCAGTGACATATACTCTTCATTCGTTCACGTACTGCAATACGAAATTTGGTATATTTGGCGCTAGCGAAACGGCCGCGAGCGCATCATGAGTGTGGCATGTAGCCATGTTCTTGCATGACACGCATCTCGTGATTATCTTGTTTGGATGTGTCATTTACCAATGTCGTCCGTTCGCGCCGCGTAATACCACAATTGGTACATGTGGAGCTAGCTTAATGGCCGCGAGCACATCATGAGCGTAGAATATAGCCATGTTCTTACATGACACACATCTCATGTTTATCATGTTTGCACCAGTATGATACCTTCGTCATTCATTCACGTGCCGTAATACCAGATTTGGTATACCTGAAGCTAGCGAAACGGCCACCAGCGCGTCATGAGCC
Source organism: Rhipicephalus microplus (assembly GCF_043290135.1). Classification (NCBI taxonomy): domain Eukaryota; kingdom Metazoa; phylum Arthropoda; class Arachnida; order Ixodida; family Ixodidae; genus Rhipicephalus; species Rhipicephalus microplus. The sequence goes on from NW_027464588.1 coordinate 14,693,274, forward strand.
TGGCAAGTAGTCATGTTGTTACATGACACGCGTCTCATGATTATCAATTTCACACCAGTCACATATCATCTTCATCCATTCACGTACTGCGATATGAAATTTGGTATAATTGGCACTAGCGAAACGGCCGCGAGCGCATCATGAGTGTGGCATGTAGCCATGTTGTCACATGACACGTATGTCATGATTTTTATGTTATAATCTGTCACTTGTGTTCGCCATGCAATTACGCTTTACCATACTAGCTTTTCAGCATGCCATGGGAACGAAACCTCCGCAAGAGCTGCCGGACTATGAAATGTAAATCATGACATTCATGTCATACATATCATGATTTTCTCATTATAATTAGTCAAATATGTTCTTCATGCCGTCATGGTATGCCATACCAAGTTTGGTATCGACGGCCAGGAGAGCTAAAACTCGTAGGAGGCTAGATAGATAGATAGATAGATAGATAGATAGATAGATAGATAGATAGACAGACAGACAGACAGACAGACGGACAGACAGACAAACAGACAGACAGACAGACAGACAGACAGACAGACAGACAGACAGACAGACAGACAGACAGACAGACAGATAGATAGATAGATAGATAGATAGATAGATAGGATAGATAGATAGGGAGATAGACTGAAAGTGCCCACAGTTCACTAAAAGCACTTTGTGTTTAAAACAAGTTTTCGTATAAATTAAAAAAAAACAACTTTGGCCGTCTATCATACAGATCCTAAAATTCATATTACTAATGAAATACTTAGTTTTACGTGTGAAAGGCACGATATAATGCACGTCATTTGGCGCACTTCAAAATAATTAGAGCCACTGTAAGTTCGTCTCTTCCTAAACTATTATTCTAAAATACCAGCGCAGGCTTTCTCTCTGCGTCATATTACCGTCCATGTGCTCATATCATACCCCAGCTGGTCAAGCAACCCATGCTCCCGTGCTTACAAAAACTACGCCATTCCTGCTTATCCATCATTCTGGTACTCACTTACGACTCATTCTGAATAGGAGGGTGGGAAAACACGGACACCCGCAATAAATCATGAAACCTACAAGCTCTGACTGTTCAGTGCCTTATATTCTTCGTAATTCTCAAAGGAAATATTCTATGGGCGTTATTGTAGAAGGTACCCAATATCAATGCGGAATGCGTGTGAAAATATTTGTAAGGAATTCTGAGAATTTCTAGCTATTGATTTCGTCTCTGCCAATAAAGCAGACGCTCTGTTACTTCCTAATACGCACACACTGCTTTGCGAAAAGGTGCGCTGCTGAATGAGCAGCACGACGGGTCGCTCATTAACCAATGTTTATCTTTCAACGTCTGCAACTTCTTGTACGTAAGCTTGCTATGTGAGCAGGTTGTGTACATCACATAAGCTCACCGCTGGATTGACGTCAAGCAGGACCGTCTCCTCCTTCTCTAGGCTGCACACCGACACTGGCTGTCTCAGCGAGCTGGTGCATTCACTTAATCGACCTCTTGATTGTTCAGACATGAGGCTGAGAACGTCAGTGAATGTCCGCTTTGCAGCTCAAAAAGCGCTTGCACGTAACAAGAGTTTTCAGTTACACCAACCAATGATCGCCTTCTTCTGCATGTTTACGTTCTTTTGTGGCTAATACCCAATGTGGGAGATGGGCAAAGAATTGGGGGGTCTTACTAAATCTTATGGAGTTGTTATCCTTGTTGGTGTTATTTTTTTTCTACACAAGCTTTGTACCCAATGGAGGGGATTGGCCAATTATAGGGGAATTCTTCAAATCTTCCCTGCATTGTTTAATTCCAAGGAACGATAGTGTAAAGGCCTTCCCAGAATGAAGACCTTGTCTTTTTCTATAATGCGTGCAACTTGATGGAGACAAGGGCCCATTACCAATACTTGTTTCTTTCCACTATTCACTTTACGGATGTTTTAGTTTTTTAAGAACAACACCGAACAATGCACTATATTTTAATCAAATCTTTCCTTCATTCGTAATTAGTTAGAAAATAATTTTTTATGTGGTCATTCGTGCTATTACTTCAGTTTGATTTTTTAAGACTACTTACAATCTCATCAGTGATGCTTACAGCAGTTGGTCAAAATGGCGTGAAAACAATAAAGCACTCACTCACACCATTTCACCATCTGGCCTAATGTTCTTGAAAAAAAGAAGAAACATAACGACAAATCGCTTTTGTAAATCTAAAATTATGAAAGTAAAAAGAGGAGGATAAACTCAAGAAATCGAAAATTGATGACAAGTTTACACCTGCCTCCCCCGAAATTTTGAATTACAGGTGAGAAAGAAAGAGTTGAACACATATAAGTGACTGAGTCTCCTCATACATCTACTGCCAAAATGATTCGTAATGCAATGCAATTATCAGTGCTTCGATTTTAAGCGAAACGCAGATTTCCTAATTATTTCTATTAGAGGGAACTCTGTGGCAGTCGTTGTTGAGCCATATTGCGAATAATTGCTTTCTGAATAAAGAATATTGGACAGCGCGTGGATTCTTGTCGGATTCGTACTTGAATATTAGAACATTGGTTATGTTTCAGTACTCGCCATAAACGAGTAAATAGACAGCTGAATGGACGGCAGCCATTTTAAGTCCCACTCCAATTATCTCGTAGAAGGCAAATAGACAGCTCCGAGAAGACCGCATCGTAGACAAATACGATGCAGGCTACTTTTCTGTCTAAACAAGATGGCGACTCAACAATTCACTCAGATATGTCAGATCTCGCCGTGATGGTCATCTGCACACAAGCAGACACTTCATCACATAATCAATGTGACTAACGTTTGTTTTTTTTCAATTTGAACACAAAATAAGCCATAAAAACAATCTTTAGATTTGCATATTTTAGCTGTTTTTTTTTCGCGGCGCGAGGTGGCGCCTTGTCGCGTAGAAGCCGGCTTTCCTCAGAGAGGAAAACCAGGCAATGGTAGAGCGTATATCAAACGACATTCAGGAGTTAGCAGGAGAGTGCGAGATAATTATACTAGGTGTTATGAATGCGCACATAGAAGATATAGATGGGTATACTAACCCAACAGGCAAATTGATCATGGCTATGTGTGAAAGGCATGATTTGTTCATTTTCAACAGTACCGGGAAGTGTGAAGGGCAAATAACGCGGGCAGTAGGAAGGCTGCAGTCGACGATAGATTACGTACTGATGTCACATAGGATGTATGATATGCTCAGGGGAATGTACATAGGTGAAGGTGCTCCAGAAGTCTGGGTAGCAATCTCCAACATATCAAACTAAGTTTCAAAGAGCAGTGAAAGTGGGAAGGAGATAAATTGAGCAACTACAGGAAAATTGTTATTCAGAAAGGCAAATAGATATAGCTACTAAACAAATTGAGAAAGTAATCACTGACGATAATAAATCAGTGTGGACATACACGAATCTAATTAGACTGTTTGAGCTAGAGCTTGCAAAGACACGTGACAAGTCACCCCGGAAAAGAAGACACAAACCCAAAAGTTGGTGGGATGAGGAAGTTAAGAGAGCCATACCAAAACGTCAGGAAGCCTCTAGGGAACACAGACATGCTAAGCAGTGGGGTGAACTGATATATGATCTTCAAAGAAAATGGGAAACCTTTCGAAGCTTTCGAATGGATGCAACGCTTAGGATCAATGAAAATATTAGAAGAAAGGGAGCTCAGTGGCTCGCAGAAGTACATAAAAAAGATAAGAAAGCAGCTGCGAAGTTTTGGAACCATCTAAACTTCCTAAGAAATGAGACGAGCCTATAGCAGAGGTTTATAAATACAGCTCAAGATGCTAGGCTAGAAGGGGACCAAGCTATTGAATATATTAGAACAAGAGTGACAGAAAAATTTCAAGCAAAGAAGTGCTTTAGGCACCACAATAGACAAGGATAAATCGAGTGGCGCAATGGCTCCATTTTCACAATGAGAGTGGGAAAGGGTTGAGAAGAGGGTTCCTAGTAGTAAATCAACAGGCCCAGATGGCATTCCAATTAGGCTGATAAAGACATTATGTCCGAAGTCTAAACAGGCTTTGAGAGAGGCAGTGAGCAAAAAAATGATCAATCGTGAAGTCCCCGATGCACGGAAACTTAGCTGGATGAGCATGATCTATAAAAAAAGGGGGGACAAAGCTGACTTAAACAACTACCGTCCAATAACAGTGACATCAGTGGTCTACAGGCTGGCGATGCACATTATAACGGCAAGACTGCAGGCATGCATAGAGGATGAGGGGTGCTGGGGGAACTGCAGATCGGGTTTCGGAAACACAGGAAGTTAGAAGACAATTTGTCCTCACTGACGCAGTGCATCGAAATAGCAGAAAAGAAATACAGGCCCCTGTGGCTAGCATTTTTAGTTTTCAAGGGAGCGTACGATAGCGTGCTTCAAGAGGAACTGTGGGGAATACTATACACACTAGGGGTGAAAGATGTAGTCACTCATCTTATCGAGGATATATATAAATGTAACAAGGTAATTATAAAGTGGGAAAAACAGGTACCCAAGCCTACAGAGTTAAAACGGGGGCTTAGGCAGGGGTCTCCCCTGTCACCCTTATTATTCATAATGTACCTACAAGGATTAGAGGCCAAATTAGAGGGAAGTGGACTGGGCTTTAACCTCTCTTCCGTCAAACAAGGAAAACTCATTGAACAGGCACTACCAGCATTGATGTACGAAGATGATATAGTGCTAACGGCTGACAACAAGAACGATTTGCGGAGATTGGTGGACATCTGCGGTAGTGAGAGATGTAGGTCAGATTTCAGATGCAGTAAAGAAAAATCAGCAGTCATGACATTTAATTACAATGAACGTAGTTAGCTTAGAATAATGGGGGTCACGCTAGAGATTACAGGTAAATACAAATATCTTGGCGTATGGATATGCAATGAGGCCGAGTACCTAAGGGAACACGAAATATACCTGACGACTAAAAGTAAGAGCAATGCAGCGATAATGAAAAACAGGGCACTGTGAAATTACAATCGGTATGATGTTGTGAGAGGAATATGGAAAGGGGTCATGGTTTCTTGTCTGACGTTCGGCAATGTGGTCTTGTGCATGAGATCAGAAGTTCAAGCAAGATTGAAAATTAAGCAACGTGGAACAGGTAGGCTTGCCTTAGATGCTCACGGGAATAGACCAAATCAGAGAGTACAAGGTGATATGAGTGGACATCATTTGAGGGCAGGGAAGCTGTCAACAAGATAAAATTTGAGAAGCGATTTAGAGAAATGGGGGACGAGCGTTGGGCTAGGAAGGAATTCAGCTACTTGTACAATGAAGAAGGTCGATACGAAATGGAGGAAGCGAACCAGAAAATTGACTAGTAAATACTTAAAAAACAGCAGGGGGCCAAACCAAGAATTACCGGTAAAGAAGAAGGTGAAGGAATCTGAGACCGATATGTGGAGAATTGTCATGATTAAGAAGTCCGCACTAGAAATCTATCAAACATTTAAGCAGGAAATGGGCAAGAAAAGGATCTATGATAATACTCGGGGTAGTTATCTACTGTTTGAGGCCAGGACGGGAGTATTGCGAACCAAGAAATATCGGGACAAATACGAAGGGGTAGACTCGGTATGCAGTGCATGTGGAGATGAAGAGGAAAGGACCGAACACTTGATAATGTTCTGTGAAGGGCTTCATTCTTTAGTTCAGGATGATGGCGCAGAGTTTTTCACAGCACTGGGGTTTAGGGACAGGGAGGGCAAGATCAGGGAGGGCAGGACTTTAAGCGGGTAGAAATAACTAGAAGGAGGTTATCTGATTGGTGGCTAAAGTCAAGGCACGAGTGAAAATGAAACACTTCACTGCAAAGTACGAATCCTTAACCTCATTATTTAAAGGAACAAAGATAAATATAGTTTTTCGTTCATTAAGTATTACGGCTTGGTTCGCTTGCCACCACCCGATATAAAGGGTACAGCCATATCCATCCATCCATCCATCCATCCATCCATCCATCCATCCATCCATCCATCCATCCATCCATCCATCCATCCATCCATCCATCCATCCATACATACATCCATCCGTCCGTCCGTCCTTCCATCCATCCATCCATCCATCCATCCATCCATCCATCCATCCATCCATCCATCCATCCATCCATCTATCGGACGGACGGACATATGGATGTCCGTTCGTCCGTCCGTTTGTCCATCAATCCATCCAAACATGTTCCATTTCTCGAACAGCATGTGCTCGATACTGTCTTCTAAGCTGTCTGCATGGACGGTTTAAGTGCTCTCTAAGAATTTGAACACAGCCAATATTCTGGGTTTTTTGTTTTAGGGCTCCGGTTCTAGATAAGCGCTTGGCCTGGGGTGGACGTATTTATATGTGTGAGTTCAAACGCAGCAGAACTCAAAATGTTTCGTTTCGTTGTTGACACAGCCGCTTAAACATTTAAAATTTCCTTCCTTTCATGATCAGGTTCTGCCATGCTCAAAAATTATGTACGCTACCTCAGCATTGCAGCTAAGATCTCTGCTTTCCCTTTCGCTCATGTTCGTCCATGTTTGCATGTTTATTTCTACGACACATTTTACGAGGAATTGTGTCGTGTCTAGGTGTAATGATATTCACAAGGCACAGGTAGCGAGATATGTATACTAAGAGCGTAACTGCAAAGACTGAAATCACCGGGGTCATCTGATAAAGCCACGTTCGTACCACTGATCTTAAGATACATTTATCGCATGTTGATTTTTTTGGCGTCATGTGTAAGCCCAAATTTGACGTGTTTAGGCGTTACAGAACGCACGGCACAGTGCTTGTATCGAATTAAATGTTATTCGAAGCTGGATTGCCCTTAAATTGCGAGGTGTTGCACGCCGAAAAAACAGAATCATCTTTTTCAATGTACCCGCAGTTCGTTTGAGGAGCTTGCAAATTTTCTGAAGCGAGGTTTGATTGACGAAAAAAGCTTGCCAGGTCCTAAACTTTTATAAAACCGTGCATAATCATCGACAAAACATGGCTTAAGCACTTTCGGTTGCGGACGGCTCTCTTCACAAAACATTTTTAGAATCAGCGCAGCAATTAGAGAGGGCTGGTGGCGGCGTTTTTCGAAGTGCCACCTAGGCAGAGCCTGACGTCTATGGCCGCCGTAGAGCGAGCTTGGACCAACCATAGCGGGATCGTAGAGCTCTACTGTTAGACTATAGAGTTATCTCGGGCTGCCCGAGAAGCTGGCTCATCTTGTATAAAACCACAGATCCAGTCTTTTTCATCGACACAGCCGCGTCACAATATCTGTTTTGAATTAAGTAGAGCTGAGCTATGTTGTAGTTTAGTGAATTATTATTTAAACGCAAGGCCAGTTTTTGACTGGTGTGTATTTAGAATAATACAAACAATGAGCAAGTTTATCGAATTAGCAAAATCTAAAATACATATGTGACAAATTCATGACCCAGTGGCCTACTCGCCGGCATTAGAAAAGTTATCTTTGCCTAAGCAATCAGGTTGACACATTTAACTTCCAACCGAACTAAGATGCGCTATGTATTCAAAGCTGGCGCAGAGAACGCTTAATAGCGCTATGTTAGTGTTAAAAAGTGCATTTTATTTCGAAGCGAGTAAGTTGTACCGAAGCAGTCAGGACACTTCGACAATAAGGTGCTATGCGCTTGACGTACGAGAAGACATCGGAAACACATACAATAATTCTTGCCTTAAAAGCACATTCATCTGCCCTAACGATGATCGACGATCATTTAGACATTGTGTAAATGAGTGATTATTTTCCAACAGGTGCTGGTAAAGTGATCCATTTCATAAATCACTTAGTGTCAGAAAACGCAATACAGCGATGCCAATATCTTATTTCGTTGTCTTGGTGACATTTATTATCGTGTTAAAATATCATCGTCAAAAAATTAACTTCAGTATTATAAATATTTTTTTCCGCTGCATACATCTTGAAGCGGTGCTTCTAGCTTTACTTTAACGTTTGAACGCATTGAAAAGCGTTTAGTAGGCACAATGTTTTTTTTCTTTGATCTTCTAGCTCAAATGAATGATTTTCTACGTGCAATGATGCACTTTCTTCCACTGATGACCGAAATGAAATAAAACCTTGAAAGATTCCGCTTTCTGCATTCGCTCACGGGCATCGATCAAGAGAAAACGTTTTTTTCACAATCAAGTCATTATGTTCGCAAAAAAACGTACAGAAGGTATCCCTACATCTAGGAAAGAGCATTTAAGATCCCAACAGACAAAATGATCTATGCACTCAATCGCCTTTATGTAATACTAAATTCGAGTGATTTCTTTGCGTATGGCAATACGGCAAGCATCCTTGGCTTCTATCTATCTATCTATCTATCTATCTATCTATCTATCTATCTATCTATCTATCTATCTATCTATCCGCCTACATTTGGCTGCGGCGGCGAGCACCCCATTACCTTGGGTTAAGCCAAAAGTTGCATGTGAGGGTAGGAGGGTTTCACAAATACGACTTGCTGGTCATGAACAATATTAGGCTACTATGCTATCGCGAAGTTGTCAAACACTTCTCGCTAGACAATGACACACACCCGCGGGCGTGTACATGCCACAGGTGATTGACACTTTATATCTACCTAGGAGTGGCGAAAACACACATGAGTAGTTTGAACGGGTGAGCTTCAAGGAAAAGCTGACATTGGCTTCGTTGGAGCGGCGAATGTAAAGAAATAATGTCCGGCTCCCAGCAGATATGGAACCGCAGTATTTTGCTTGGCAAAATGTATTCTACTACAGATAGATCATAATCTTCGAGAAGCGTGAATTGGGGATGCAGGGATGAATACCTATATTTTTTACCAATACATATGTACTCCAACGAAACAGCCCTCACATGGCGTTAAGATCAGTTGCAGTTAAACGCATTGCGCCGAAAGTGATTGAGAGTTTAAATTAACCAAAATGTGGCATGAACAGACAATAGGTTTACTTCGAGAGCGTTAAGAAAATTCAGTGCAGCTTCACGAAGTGAATGGAAACTTATGGGTGAAGGAATAGGTCCCAAAATTCATGATGTCTTTGTTGAAGACCCCGACTAGTAAAAAGGACGAACAGATAGACGGACCGATGGACAGGCAGACTTAAGCACGGGTGCACGGACGGTAGGACGCTCGAATGAAGAGACGAACAGATGGGCCGACGGACAGATGGATGAAAGGGCGAAGAGAGCGGGTGGTCATCTGTTGCGCTGTCAAATAGATAATTACACGCAATGCCAGTTGTTCACACTTATGTTCTCGTTTGTGTGTGTGTGTGCGGGGGGGGGGCTGAGGAGCTTCGCCCCCAGAAGCTGGAACCAGCAGCAAGGGCGGAACGTGTGCACAGAGGGATTATAATTGTCTCAGTGGGGATCCAGCCCCACATTCTGCGTTGCGACCCAGTATTCTACAACAAAGCGATGCTTTGTAGACCGTATCAGCTTTCCGCTTGTCATCAATTTTGTTCTGGTTCATCTCTTGTCCGTGGCGCATACCCACGGTGGGGGATTGGCCAAGAATTGAGTGTTTTTATAAAATACTAGGCAGTTTAAGAATAATCTAGTATATATAATAGAAAGAATTCCGATGACTTAGATAATTGTGGTGCTTAGTCTAGTGCATATATATATATATATATATATATATATATATATACTAGAAAAAAATTTCTTTTCAATGAGCTCAATACTCTGATTTTTATACGTTTATAATCTTGTAGACACGTTAGGATAATATTTTAGGATAATTTGTCAACTGACTAGTTTCATCAATATATTCCCGCACAGTCGCGCATACTGCCGCATTGTAGAACTCCAAAATGGAAGCTCCAAAAGAGAAAACGACATGCACAAAAATGCATACCAATACCACGTAAAATTATTTCTAAAAGGGGTTTTCCTATTGCGTTAAACCACCTGCAGGTCAAAAAGAAATCATCTATTGTTTCTAGTTAACCACAGAACGTGCATGGTGACGAAGGTGCCTGAGCGGACCTGTGTTTGTAGAAACTTAGATTTGGTACCCCGCAACAAAGCCTTGTTACTTCTTGTTAGGAGGTTGGCAAAAGGCTCTTCGGCAGGGATGTAATAAATGGCAATATTCAGTCTGTCAGTATTGTATCTTTGAAGACTTCCATAACTGCACGTCCGCGGAATGAAGCAACTTCAAGTCGATGTTTCAAACCATAACCAAACCTGGTTCACACAAAACATGAAAGACGTTTGCTACGTAGACAGAGCTTCCCAAGATCTCGTGCCCATGACGAGAAATGGTGTTGCCAATGACCACTTTTTCATAACAGACATGAACAAGTCCAAGCAACTGAACTATATGTTATACTTCAGTGTACATAGGCCTCCTATTGGCGCATTATTAAATGATTAAAGGAACAACTGTACTTTCGCTGAAGGTGCTGATATTTCACAGTGATTTGATCCAAATTAAGGAGGCGTCAACAGCCCCCTGGACGTGTATTCATGACCCATTGGCACAGGAACGACGCAGATGCGTGGCAGATGCACGCCCGTTGGCGATGTATGCGCACGTAACCTTGATCGCGTGCTTAGGAAACACTTCAACCTACCACAGTTCATGGTGGTGGTACATGTCGAGCGCGTATAGCTAACGCTATTGCATGAGCATCCTTCTCATAACGCCGATTTTCAAGGTTAGTGAGATCTGCCAAACTTTCGAATGACGAACGAAGGGCAGGACCCTTGTCACCCTTGTGCTTTCTGAGTTCTTGCCCATGCTTATACCTTGCAATATGCATGAAAAAAGAAATGTGAACTAAATGAGGAAGATAATTTTGTTCCTAAAATCTCGACTCACAGCTCTTCTGTTGTAGTTTCATATATTTGCTGGAGTCTATTTTTAAGCACTTAGGGTACTCTATCTTTTGAGCCGTTGTACGTTACGTGGTATACGCGACAGCAACATTTCAAAACATAGTTGAGATAACAAGTATGCAACGAAGTCGCCCAGAAAAAGATGTGTGAGTTAACCCATACCGAGTACTGTTTCATGAAAAGTAAACTACCTAAAAAACAAGTACAGAGAGACAGAAAAAAGAAAGGATGCAAGGGAAGGATAGGACGGTAAGGACAACCAGGTAATTCCTGGAGGAAAAAAAATTCTTTGCTGATGCGAGGTTCGAACCCGCGCATGCACCATACGTAGGTGAACGTTTGAATCATTTGTCTACCCAGGCTTCTTGTTCTTTATTTCCTCGTTTATAATTGGATATCAGGCACGATGGTAGAGCAGAAGTTATCCTTGTGTACGCGGGGAGATCGGGCTACCTCCGTGCACGTTTGCATAGGCGGTGTGCGGCACGTATACATACACGCAGTGGCGCTTTGTTGCCTGCGGACTGAGACGATTGTCGGCGAGTAGAGTGTGTGGATCGCAGTTGATTGGTAATATCTACGCTCCTCTCTACTGAATCGGTACACGAAGCCTATGCAAGGTTACTATTGCCAGCGAGCAAAGCACATTCTGCCTTTCAAAAGGATGTTCGCACGGGGTGACTCTCGGCGCTCTTTCGCACTAAATCACGCTTTGCCTGTATTGTTCGTTTGTGTTTAGTTTGTGTTCGCCTGCTACTTTCTGCTGTAGTTGGACGGAACTACTTACTTACCTCTTTCTCATCAGCATACAACAAAAAAGAAAGAAAGATAGTAGAAAGCACGCATATCTGTGCGATGAGTTCAGTATCATTATTTGCACTTATACCCAAATGATAATTTTTCCTCATTTTGTACACCATCATTTGTGATACAGTCGATTAGTCTGTCCAGGAAAGATTAGTGGCTGGCAGTGTTTTGTGCCCCACTGCTTTTACCACATATACGCACGCGTTCGTGCACCAGTCGATATAAAAACCTCATAAGTATTCAGCAGAAAGCTTTCATCGATGCATAATACCTGCATGATAGTGCTACATCAGAAGTCTGCTTATTTTATGGAACAAGTTCACATTTTTTTCCAAAAAAGAATGACCATTGCCTTCCGCTGGCCAATAACAATGCCACGCAAACGCTCAACACACTGTAAAAAACGTTCAGTTTTTTAGTAAATTTATGCAATAGTGAATAGAATTCATGCCGTTTTAATTAAATTTGAACGTGTGGGCTCTTTAAAGCATATGTAAAACTAAGCACACAGTTGCTTCGTTTTAAGTACAGTTTAAGTACAGAAAGGTCACAGTTTACGTGATAGTAATATTTCTCTGTAGTGGTATCATGGACAAATAAACCCAACCGATGCTCCTTGCCGATTCAATAAACTACAGTGCCGTAGATTTGCACCTACAAACAACTGCAAGTGTGGAGCCCGGAGTCTCATTTTTTTTTTACAAGCAAGTCCCTAAAACACTGCATTCACACTTAATTTAATAGTACTCACGCTTGCGAGGATGTCAAGAGCGTTTTGAAATATGCTTGAAGTGAAAGTGACACCTATTCCTAAATAACCTCAGTAAATGGACGGCATGCGACAGTCAACAGCACTGTGGAAAGTTGCTCTCGATTATCTTAATACATTGCATTAGCAAAGACCTCAGGTGGTAAATATTTCCGGAGCCCTTCACTACGGCGTTTCTCTTATGGTGGTTTCGGGACGTTCGACCCCACATATCAATCATCAATCAATGCATTAGCGGCTGAGCAAGGTCAAATTCATTCGTATGTCTCTTCAGGCATACGCTCAAGCAGTTACACTCGCGCTAACATGACCGGACAAACCACCCTTTGACAACGGGCATAACGTACGCACACATAGAAACCCGACATGGCTGAACATCGAATAAAACGATAGATGAACATCAAATAAAGCGTCCATGTGGCTGTACCTCAATGTAGAAGCTTCAAAAGAAAAGAAAAAAGAGCAGGTTCTGATAATTTCAAGACCAGTTCTCGAAGCAGTGTTTCTAGTATGCTTTTCCTGAATAAATGGAAACGGCAACAATGGCGTGCTTAAAACAGTTTCCACTAGGCGGCGACTCCCCTCGATCTCTCAGCCAATAGTAGTGCACAGTGAAGGAAATGAAACAATAACGACGAGAGGAGAAGGAAAGGACGGGTACAGATAGAAAAAAAGGGCAAAAGAAAGAGAGCAAAAAAGTAGAAACTCAGATCATTTCAAGTGAATGAGAGCCACAAAAAACGATGAAAGGCGAGAGGCTGACGACAGAAAAAAAGCGAGGAAGAAAAAGAAACAAATGAAAAAAAAACTCAAAAGATAGAATACGAGTGACTGAGTAGCAAAAAGAGAGGAAAATAGGTGCATGATAACAAAGCTAAAAAAACAAAAACAGAGAAAAAGAATGGTGATAGAAAAATGTGGAGACAAAGAAAAATATACAGTGAGAAAGTTTTTATTCGCAGTTAGATCTCTAAACTAAGTTTTCAGACTGGTTTTAGTTTTATATAGGTATCCTGCCACCCGGCTCTTGACCCATCCCCCTTTGTTGGTGAGCGCCATTCATCTCAGGTCATCATCATCCTCATCAAACCACACACGCACACAAACACACAAAAGAGAGACAAAAGAAAGACCAAAGGCATAATCACACTTTGTACAGTATTGTAAGTATAGTTTGCCGTGTGGAGTAAAATAAGCTATCATCTTCATGAATCCATACCTCGTCTCTCGATCGTCTAGTTCAACTTAATCTTGTCCGAACGGAACGTTTTCTCCGAATTGTACACAGGGAGATGAAATAACAAGGGCGGGTAAAATATGTGCCGTTAAACCGAATAAACAGACATATTGAATGCACTGCACCACTCCACGACCGGTTCAACAACTGTGTTGTTACTCAGTGTGACGCGAATTCGTCTAAACTGAGCCATTTTTTTCGGCAGAAGGAGAGCACGTGCTGTGATCGATTCACTAAAACGTGAACAAAAATTAACGATAAAGGCACGCGTTACACGAGGAAGCAGACGCAGAAGAAGAAGACTGCGTTCGCGCCTGCGCCTGCGTTCTGTTCCCGCCACGTCACAAGGAGCGTTCTTCTTCAGAAGAGGCTCAGCTATTGCTTTAAAAAGGTGAAAATCTTTTTGTCGTATCGACAATCAAGTCCTAGATGTTAGGGGCTGAACAATGGTCATAATTGCCGGAACAGAAACACTATATCGTCCTTCGTGCAAGCCTCTCTAACCAGCCACTCTTTCTGCAACGTTATTATCATAAGGCAGCATAAAGAAGCGTGGAAATAGAATCCCTTAACGTTTGCAATGTCACATGGACTTATGCTCGACTTAGCACGTCTTCCTCATTTAGAAAAGTAATGAAATCTCATTCACAGTCTCAATCAACTTTAATCCGCTTATAAACCGTGCTACAGGACTTACGTCTCGGTCAGTATTTTGAAAACATTTGACTACGCTAACAGATCGTGTACACTCCGCTGTGTAGGCTAAACTGTCTGTAATCTCTCTACACTACAACTAGGTTTGTGTTAGATACGCTCTTGGTGAAAATCTTTCAGAATATATCCACGTGTAATTGGCGAACCACTGTCGGAAAACACGTGTATCTCGCTTGCTCATGACTAGCTTCGAAAAGTAAGCTCGCACCTACGATGTTCAGCGGACAAAGGATGGCCTTGTTGAGTCTTACAATTCTGTTGTTCACGTGTGCTACGTGACGTAACGCTTCTACATTACGTAAATGAGAGCTTATGCATCCCTCTTCGCCGTAATTCTACAATTATGAATCGGCCTTTTTTACGGCGCTTATCGCACGCACCCTTCGTCTAGTTGAAATATCGTTAAACATTACTTCAGGAGGCTTTACTTCTGGGCCATCACAGGAAATGAAAAGGGCGGATTGGGTGACTGATATTCGGAAACGATAACTGCCAGATACGGCCTCGCATGTAAATTATATCTTAATGATTCCCAAGAAATGTGTGTGTGTGTGTCGTATGTATGTGTATGTGTTAAGTGTTGTTAAAAAGGCGAGACACCAACACGGTCCCGAAGGCGCTACTGCTCCGAACTTCTCCGCCGAGGTCACCAGCCGTTTAGTAGCGTAGGTTTCTCAGCTCATGACTGCTACTGCGCAGAGCTGATAGACGAGTTGAAACGACGGTGAGTAAAGGCAAGGTTTATGTACAGCAAAGAAATAGAGGCTTTACAAATTCGGCACTGGGGCCGACAGTTTAGGGACTCGAAGAGCCAAAATGTCTTCTCTCGCAAGCTGTTACGATGCGCACCGCCGACGAGGTTACGAAGGGCGCCACGAAACTCGGCGCTTCCAAGGACACCGGGCGCACCGACTACAAAGGGGCTCGAAGCAACGAGAGGGTTCTCTGACATATAGGTGTACTGCTGGCGACGCGCCATAGGGCTTTTTTTTATAGGCGCCGGGTGGATCCTTTGAGTCACCAACGTCCAACCAGAAGAGCCGCTGGCCGTGATGTCAGAATCCTCCAATGGGGCCCGCCGCTGGGCCACGTCATGCTCATCGAATCCGAAGCCACAGTGCGTGGTTGTACCCAAGGACGAGTGACGTGGCCATGCTTTGCATAGACTCGCCAGACTGGGAGGCGCCTATTGCGTCAACGGGCTCGTGGGCTGAGGGAGCTCACTGTGCGTTGCGTGACAGACCGGCACCGCCGCTTGATGACGTCGTTGAATTGATCGCGTCAGGTGGGTTCGAACGCTGGCGTTTAGACAGATTGCCTTTGCAGAGGCATTGACGTTCGGTGTGGACTCACAGGTGTAACAGTGTGTGTGTGTGTGTCTTAGTTTGTGTGGATGTGTGGGTCTGTGTGGCCCTGCGTACGCGCGTGCGTGCGTGAGAGTAGAAGAAAATGATTGTCGCTTTTGAATTTTCTGTCCGCCCTTCTTTTATCGATATGGAATGTGGCACCTACTGTTGTACTGCTCTTCGAGTTTCAGTCTTCTGTAATGAAACTTGCGCTCTCCATAAATTGACACGCTTACGACAGTAAGTCTGTATTTGATCAAACTTGCCAGGATCACGAGAAGTAGCTAAAACGGGGGTAAGTTAATCTTGAGCAATTAGGCACAATGGCATGTATATTCCTATTACCAACGACATGAAAATACTGTTCACCATTACATTGGAAATCACGTAGTGGAATTGACAAATATTTATCTCAATGAAGTTGGATAAGACGTTATCATTGTTATCGCGTGCTCCTTGAGAGAGATTTTTATATCCCCTACTCTTCCCGTATATATGGTGCTTGAGGATCACAATGAAATGCTTACTCGCGATAAACATCTACATCACAAATATCGATTTTTTTTTTCAATCCTTACACCCTACGAAATATTTCGCTATCGAAGACCCCCGCTCTTTTATTGCGGACGCAGTTCCTGACCACCGGGAATCGTGCACGAGTGAACTCATCCTACGCTATAGTTTCGTGAATTATCACGATTCTGTGTTTGCGAAAGTGTGCGTCTTAGAAGACTGATGAAGTTAAACATTTTAGTGTAACAATTCATTCCCAACGGTGGGGAGCCGATGATGTTCTCTTGTTTACCTGCGCTCATAAGAAAGGAAAACTTCGTGACAATTTTTGACAGCATGAGCAGGAAAACATCATAAACTTAGAAAAAATAACAGGCTACCTCTTCCCAGAAGAACACAAAATCAAGCCTGTGCATTCAAATTTTTCATATGGTGTTACCTTGACCGAGCAACAAAAAGAGAATTTTTAAAAATTTTCCTTTTCCATTTATGTTGTTTTTCAGCTCATACATCTGAATGTTTTACAAGCAGCCTAGTCCACCACCATAATGCCCCTCGAGGTTTCGTTGTTTCTGTCACACGGTTGAAATTAGATACCTTACTTTAGACGCTCACTCGTGCTGACAGTGACTATTTAGCGAACGTTCACTAAACTGGTGGTGGTAGGTCGGCGCTATGCCTCCTAGAAGAAGTATGCACGGAACGTGAGCCTCGAACGCGCCGCCCTACCCTTGGATTTTACCCTCCCCCTCCGGTATGGAAGTTAACGCCTTTGGCGGCTACCCCTTGCGAACGCAGCAATGCTCTCACAGTTGCTTCCGAGCAGCTGTGATGTCACGTGACAGTGAGCGTCATTGATTTACACGTCCAAGACGGCTCCGGATGGCCCCGGACACCGGCGCCGCATTCGTTGTCTCGGAGACCAACTGGAACCTCCGCCCACTGGTCCGGTATCACTCAGACGCATGTTCGTTTTTCGCGTGCCTGGCGGCCTGCGGGCGGCCCGGGACCGGCCGAACATTTTCAGGCAGCTGGCAGACGACCGCGCGGTGCGCATGCTGTGCGGCCATCTTAAGTTAGACACGGAAAATTTTCGATGCGCTACTCTCTCTATGCTTTTCTGTCCGCTTCTCGCATTTTTCAGGATTTCGCTTTGTTAGCGCAACCAGTTCTTGTCATCGGTGTTCTGCGCCACGTCGAGCATGTGCGTATTCCCGAAGCTCGAGCTAATACGCGTTATGCTCGCTAGGAAAAACAGTGGTGAAACGACCGTGCCGGTCTACGATGCACACGCGCTCGAGTAGTTCACTTACAGTAAGTTGCATCACAACAGAAATAGTGATAACTCACTACCTAACTGCTGTTTAGGTTGCAAATGAGTCAGCGTTGTGGCCTGTGCTTCAGCTATGGAGGGAGCAGACGGCATTGCCAGGCATAGCAGACGCCACAGCGGATGCAGTCAGCCGCAGTCAGCATCAAGCGCGCAGATGGCCCGAGGCCCCTTGGGCTGTTTTGGGACTTTTAGATCACGTGCATCGGACGTAGTCACCTGTGCGCCGAGGCGTCCGCGGGCCGTCCGCGAGTGATCCGGTACTGATTGATTGATTTGCGGGGTTTAACGTCCCAAAACCACCATATAATTATGAGAGACGCCGTAGTGGAGGGCTCCGGAAATTTTGATCACCTGGCAGTGATTCGGGACTTGGTAAATCGATGAAGCTCAGAGTGGTGAGGTAATATCACGTGACTGAGCGGTACGGAGGTGAGCGGTTCCACGCGGCAGATGGTCGCAACACGTGGTAGGAGGCATGGCCTCCGAGATTTCGTGCTAGCAGGAAGCTCCCAATTGGAAAGAGAGCGACGTTCTAGGCATTGTTTCTCTTGGAGGCGTTGGTCGGCGTTTAGGATTGACAACGTTTGACCGTCCTATAACTGAAATAAATTGCAGCACGAGAAATGCCACCTAAGAATAAGACACGAGATGACAAACCAGACGACATAGCGCCGGTATGTCATTTCGTGTGTTACATTGTGTCTGCATTTCGAATCGTTTCTGATGTAAAACCGCAAGACCCAATGAACTGTTTTCATAATTTGCAAGCGCGCTTCCTCTGCACTGCTTTTTTAAACAAGTAATGGCGGCACTTGTGCTTCACGCGAAGACGCGATCGTAGTAATGGGCATGCGCAGGGTTCGTGTTCAAGGGGGCGAAGGTCCATCGCTGTGCCGCCCCTCCCCATTAGGACAATATTAGGGGAAGATTTTACGATACCCCTCTTGTGGGGATAGCAGGGCACCTCGCTCCCTAGTCAATGTATGGAGCAGATCTCGCGCCCCCCTCTTAGGTGACTAGGGGGCGCCGCGGTCCTTTCTGCCTTCTTTTTGCGCACGCCTGGGGTTCTAGATGAACGTGCTCGGTCTTGTCTATTATAGGTGCTTAATTTTGGGAGGCGACTCAACATTTTTCACGCCTTTGCGTGTGTAAACCCCGCTTAAACAAGCTCTTTTGACTAAATGGCAAGCCACCATTTGTTGCTCAAGCTGCATAGCAGAAAAGCGAACTTTACAATTTTGAAAAGGGTCTATATTAGGCACAATTCAGAAAATCCTAATAATTTTAGCATAGTGCCTACACGCTATTACCCACAAGCGGTTAAACCAAGTCTCACGCTATTTTGAAGCTAGTCCCATGATGTCTCCACAAAGTGGCAGTATTGTGTAAAATGAAGGCAGCAGATCACAGTTTTTTCAACGCTTACGCACTGTAGCACGGATGCGGCCATCCACCATGGTACCGTCGGAGAAAGGCCGCCAGGACCCTCGCAACAACGACGTAAGCTTGTCGTTGCCTGTTCGTGAGATTGGCCAGGCGTCGTTCATGCTTTCACCAACGTCGGATCACTCTCCGAAGCGGGTGCACCCCTCTCGATTGACGCCTGCGTTGGCACTGCCCTTATCGGCCGTGCAAGTGTGCCACGCACGGATATTGGGAGCGCCAGTCCTAGTGAAGGAACGATGAACGCCCAGCTGACCTCGACGGCGCTGCAGGTGTTCGTGCCCTTTATGCTGGCTGGCTTCGGCTCCACCTTGGCTGGCATCCTGCTCGACGTGGTCAAGGTAAAATTGGCTGGAGTGTGACTGCGAACTAATGAGTCACTCAACATAAAAGCTTCATAAACCATTTTCATGAATGTGGCGAAATATTACAATGCATTTTTGTAACAGGAGAGACACTCACGAATGAAGAAAGGAAAAAAACAGCCAGAAACAGGTAGGCACAACCTCTCAACTGTGAATAATTTGTGAGGAAGCAATTGGAGCCGCTCTATGAAAGAAGAGAAGAAAACGAGAGTAGGAATAAAAGTAGATTATGGGAGAAAACATGGCTCTCTCTGTCTGGGAATTAGTATATCAGGAAAGAGAAACGTGCCCTAACAGAGGCAGTTAACAGTTTCTTTTGTTTTGTTCGTGCACAAAGGACAACGAATATATGCAACAGAAACAAATTATACTGTCACGCAAAGAACGGCAAGCAGTTCAAAACTTGCAGCGTGCAGCTAAAGGAGAAAGCACGCACGAAAGTAGCATACACAGGACGCGCGCAGAGTAACAAATATCAGGGATCGAATTCATACTTATTTCTGAGTGAGCAGCTTCGGATAAACTTGTTTGGAGCAGCTGGTGAAGTAACCTTCGCGTTTTCTTTAACTACTGTAACTTGAAAGCAATCTTGCCGTGGAAAGACAAGTACATAGCGTTCGAATCACGAGATTAGCGTGCGTGCATGAACCAGCGCATTTTGTGAAGACACGCGCGCATCTTCAGACACAGGACGATGACTTTGCCACGTGCCCAATGCATGTCTTTCGGGCCATTTTGTTACAGATGTGAACGCGCTGAACGACCAGTCATGTATATGAAAAGCTGGACAACGTACACTCCATGGTCTAGAGGTTTTGTGCCGCCCGCTGTGCATTGGGAGGTTGTATGTTCGAAACCCGGGGAGAAGTTTGCCATCGGTTAGGATATATTTTGCGCGATATCAGTGACGGAAATAGGTCATCGGAGTTGGGGTGCACCTTGGCAAAAACACATTTGTGGTAAAACCGATAAATCTAGAGATCCTATCGTGGGCGTGGGTAGGGTTGCCCATTTAATGTGAGAGTGAATTTTCATCGCACTCGCCCCCCCCCTCCCTCTTCGTTGGCAAAATCCAAACGACAACGTGCTTTACAATGGGTTAAGAAATTGGAAATTATGCGGA
Organism: Rhipicephalus microplus; assembly: GCF_043290135.1. Classification (NCBI taxonomy): domain Eukaryota; kingdom Metazoa; phylum Arthropoda; class Arachnida; order Ixodida; family Ixodidae; genus Rhipicephalus; species Rhipicephalus microplus. Next base: position 14,713,791 of record NW_027464588.1, read on the forward strand.
GACTTCCTTCACCCAAGGGCTAGCCTGAGTTGAAGACGGGAAGTAGACAGTTCCTGAAATGCAACGTCAGGTGTCTTCAGCTGCCAATAGTTTAAAATACCTGTGTATTCATGATTGAACAAACGTATAAGGCAGACTCTACAAACACCCTTTTAAGTGATTAATAGAATGCCGCGTCCCTGTGTCTCTCCTGTACGCACTCCTATGATGCTACATATGCAACTATTGACTTGAGGCACAACATCATGTTTAGATTGGTTCAAAAATTTGTTGCAGTTTCATCATAACATTCGAGCACTATTCAACTTTCAGATGGCTGGCGGTTAAACCCAATAAGTTGCTTATATATCACACATTGCCAGCGCCATAGCATTTTCCCCAGAAGAAACTTGCTAAAAAATAAGGCCTTATTACATGCTTGACGTGCCTTTACTGCAGGATTAGCGCAATGGAGCGTATCAAAACTTTATTCCATAAAAAAGAGAGCAACCCGTATTTACGACACTAGACGCACCATTGAGTTCATGTGCATGCACTGGTCGTGTGCGTGTCGCTTTTAACAATTCCTTCAAGTATTTCGGCAAAACAAAAGTAACGTGGAAGATATTTTCTATCACAGTCCTAAACACATAGCCTGAATTGATTATTCGCACAATGTCAAGCTTTGAAACCTTCAAATTGATAAATTGTTCCCGATCGCGCCCTTTAAAACTGCACTGCACGACCTGTGGTAATAGTGCGGAATATAAACTGTTGTACTGCGTAGTTCCAGTATACTTCATTCGCAGTAATTGTATTACCTCGTATTTCAAAGTGAATGGTTCTAGTTGCAACTTATGAATTTAGTAAGGAAATCGCAGTGAATTTTTCGCCTCCTTAAGCACGACCAAACAGTTTATGGTTATTGTTTTTGACGGCCACGTATTTGATATATACAAAGTGGCTGACCAAAAGCCACCACCTTCTAAAAATAGGCGGACTTGTTGGGTTGAGTAGCTATCCAATTTAAACCATCATTAGGTCTTTGTAAATGGAGTTCCGTCAAATTGAACGGATAAAAACTATTCGCATTGTTTTAAAAGTTCTAATTAAAGCTTTGTTTTAATGTACGGTACAACTGAAATCTGTTTTTTTAATGTAAAAAGTGGCCACATTTGCTATGCTTACGTGTCCTGGTCGAATGGTTAGTAAAACAGATTTTACCCTTATTAAATTAAAAATATATGGTTTTTGCTTATACACGCATTGCAGCATGAGGTGGTCGCTCAAGTTCTAGTACGACACGTGCATATTAGTCTTACTGCTCACAACCGAGAATTTCTAGAAATTTTCAAGCTGGACTAAATCATAGCAATATCGTTTGATTGCTCGTAGGAAAGCTCAAGAGACACTTGTTGAGTTTAGTTCCTCTGTAATAAGGTGCAAAGAATTGAGAGAAAAAAATGTTCGGACTTTTATTGGTGTTGGGGGACACCGCATTCTGTTTTGCGACTACACCTTGTTTGAGCGTGCTCTATATGTTCTCATTTCAACAATGCAGGAGTGGCCGGTGTATGTGATAGTGCAACACATATTCGTGGTCATTCCACCCTTGCTGGGACTCAGCGGCAACCTGGAGCAGACCCTGGTTGCGAGGCTTAGCACCCAGGTGCGTATTTAGTGTGCCACTCTTTGACCCACATAATACAGAACTAATCCACGTCCTCGCTTGTCTATTCCACTTGCACTATTCGAATATGCGTTTTCATGCGTGCCTGTAAGAATGTAGCTTTCAGTTGCTCTGTAGAGTATCATGTTTAAATTTTAATCACAATCTCACCTAAATTACAAAACTTATTGATTTTCGATGGCGTCTTTCATAGCATAAGCTCCTTTTGATGGTTGCACCTCATAAAACAACGAATCCATTGTTCCTTGTTTAGGCACACTTTTAAGACGCCTAACTGAAGTATCTGACTCACCCTAATACTCGCAGTTTTGTCCATAAGTGTGTTCCCCGTTCCACTACTGTTATTTTGCATGGTTTTCAGAAGATTTGAAGAGGAATCGTCTATAAGATGGTATCCTGAAGCTAGTTAAGTACAGTTACTAGACAAAATGCAGTCATTATTTGAACCAGTGTGGCCTAAAAGAGAAGCAAAGTTCACTAATTTAGGTGTGCTTGTTAAGGTAATAAAAATGTAAAACCCTTCAGCGCTCTGTATAGGTACAAAATAAAGGTGACGCTTTGAAAGTCATTCAAATTTGATGCTACTATTGCCACTTAGCATAACTTTAGTTCCTTTTTATCGCAAAAACAATGCAATAGACATAGATTCGTGTACACAACTTGGCATGCATACTGGAACTTATGTTTGTAAAGTTAAAGGGACACTAAGGTATATTAACTATTTCCGCCAGAAAGAAAGCTCAATGCATGACTGCATCTAAAACGACAATTTTATCAACGACAGTGCGCTACTTACCGTGAAATTGGGTAAATTCACAAGAACACAAGTGCCGCAGTGAGACATTCTTAAAATGATCCCGATTACATCAGATGAACCACGTACAGTTATTTTGTAGTAATTTGTTTAACTGCACTAGATAAAGAACCTTCCGCGCATCAAAATACGCAATAAAATGCTGCTTTTTGTTTCTGTTTGAGTAATGAAAAAACGAACCGGCTGACGTAACTATGGGGAATGGCGCGAGTTGTTCAGAAATGCAATTTCCGCGTAGTTACACTGTACAGATGGTGCCATATAGCGGGGCACAGTTGAACCGAAAAACGTCTACAATCTTGGAGCCAAGCGGGAAGTTGATCTTTGGCCGTATTTTCTGCTGTGGCTCCCACTGCTTTCAATCTGCTGCTAGAAAGCCGGGCAACCTCGTGCATTGCAACAGTGACGTGAGTTGGTCCGAACTGTCCACTTTTTGAGGCGAGTAATTTGAAGTGCGCTAACCTGTTGCGGACCACTAAAACGTGATTTTATTTCAAAATAGGCCTTTTTTAGTACAAAAATAACAATTGATGCTTATGGACCAGTATTTATACAGTCAACGTCGACCTAATAGTTTCCTTTAGTATCTCTTTAGAAGTCATCGAAGTCATGACCCGCTAAGTTAAAGCGTTGTGCCAAAGCCAACTTCCAATCGCTAGGAAAGAAATTACGCAGTCATAACTTAGTTATGAACTTTTTCAAGGGAGTTTTTGTATCCATGCAATATGACATAGTACATACCCAACAAAAACAGATGACAGTGGAGCCCTTATATCAACTTCTGACGTACAATTTACACGTGCGGCCTCCGTCAGATTGAGAATGAATTGAGCATAATCATAATATATTTCGTAATTCAGTGATGCATCTACCCCTCTCCCCCTCCAACGTCGACCTAATAGTTTCCTTTAGTATCTCTTTAGAAGTCATCGAAGTCATGACCCGCTAAGTTAAAGCGTTGTGCCAAAGCCAACTTCCAATCGCTAGGAAAGAAATTACGCAGTCATAACTTAGTTATGAACTTTTTCAAGGGAGTTTTTGTATCCATGCAATATGACATAGTACATACCCAACAAAAACAGATGACAGTGGAGCCCTTATATCAACTTCTGACGTACAATTTACACGTGCGGCCTCCGTCAGATTGAGAATGAATTGAGCATAATCATAATATATTTCGTAATTCAGTGATGCATCTACCCCTCTCCCCCTCCAACTCCACGCCCTCGCATTTTTTTCCGTTTTGAGGGAATGCTTGTTTCCCTTTGAAAAACCTAATTCGAAATGCCGGCCTCCTTATCGCCACGATGCCCGCTTTCAAAGTTGCCCTCTACTAATTTTTGCTTGTTTTGAAGGAGAGGGTATGAAGCACGCATACAGAAGCACTGAAGAAAGTAGTGCAGAATTGAAGACAAGATGTCGAAATGACGGCTCTAGCGTATACTGAATGCAGGAATTTTCCTTAACCATGCATAATATTACATAGCATAGCAAAAAGGTGGGAAGGGAAGTTAGGGCGAGGAGGAGTCTTGTGACGATGACAGAGGAAATGAGGAGGCGACAGGGTGAAACATGACGTAGTCTTATAAGGTTCACTTTAACAGAGAGCTAGAGCTTGCGCCCAGGCATATGAGGAATGAATGTGTAGCTTTGCTGCAGAAAGAGTCGTCCGGACACAAAAGTAAGTCGTCTTGGCAGGGCGGTCTTGCTACACGTCAGCAAATTCCAGTCCGAGCACATCTTGATAACGCTGCCCCAACATCTAACAATTTTCCCATGGATTAGCCACACTTTTTTCATGTGATAACGTTAGAAAGCTTGTTTCGCAGATATGCTGGCGTCTGCATCGGGGCCGCCATCGTTCGTCGGCAGCAAAAAATCATGATCTTGTCCATGATTGACACAAGAGTCAATGAAATGAATTAACAATAAACATGTCCGGGACCAAGTGAGGATCGAATTCCAGCCAATTTCTTTTCAAGCAAGTATTCTGCCACACAGCCACGTCGATGTTCGGAAATGCAGCTAAAATTACTTCCTCTACTAGGAAATGCAGTCAAAACAACTTTCATGCTTTACAAACACAAGATCGTTGTATACAGGCTTCATAATATAACGTGGCATAGCGCTGTAAAAATCGCGTGGTACAGGAGTACATTGACACTGGGTGTAATAACACCCGATAATCATAATGACGGCGTGGTTTGAAGCCGGCCACAGATGACAAAAATCACGGACGTTAAGGCATGTATCCCCTTGCTACCATGTAGTGGGTGCATAGAAAGCTAATATTAGATACTTCGCATAAATGTTTCTAGTTGAAAGTTTGCTACCCTCTACAGAGAGTACAGTTAAAACTTTATTGACACAAGCTACTTTCACCTTTATTGCTTACTTTCAAGTAATCCATGATTTGAACTCTTCGTGTTATATGACACATAAAACATTTTCGTCGAGGTTTTTGAAATACGCACTTTAAGAACAGGACATTGCTCTCGCGTTACACTTTTCACCCATTCTAACCGAACGTACTTTTCAAAGTACACTCCAATTTTCGTGAATAGAAAATACTGAATATAATATTCTGAACTTGTTCACTAAAATTTAGAATGCCAAACGTCCCAGCAAGCTAATTGTAAATGGTATATTCACTCGGTTCTGCTCTTTTTTGTTTCATAAGTCGTTAAAATTTATAAAAGTATAACGAATCTTAGAACAAATAAAATTTTCCTACCTTTAGGAAAACGCAGAACCCGTCAAATGCACGTAGTCATCTGCTTTACCAAAATTAATTTCAGTTTTCCCATTTATATATTTCAAAAACGAATTTCTTGTACTTCAGCAAGAACAAAATACTTCTTCCAACGCGCGAGATGCACATAGAGTGCATAGGTTTGCTTTGAGGTATAATAAAATGTGAGTGTATTTTGTATTCCACGTTAGAACTTCGTGGGAGCACATATGGCCTGTTGTGCATTGCCTCAGAGACTAAACTTTAGCTTTTTTAGGGGTGTGGTATTGGGGGAAGGTAGGCATTTTTTGCTTATATGAGGCTCACGAGACTGCACCAGTTGTGCGTTGGTGGTGCCTTGGCGCCGCCTTCAGGGCCACCCACGGTAGTATTCTGTCGTAAACGCATTTGTGTGGCATCGAAGGTGGCGGTAAGTCAAGCTAAAAAAAAAAGAGCGTGTATGAATACGGGCGTAGGAATGAAGATGTACTGAGATGGCTTAAAGGGCCCCGCGACACTTTTACTACAGCCTTATTTAGCACTGAAACGCGTCTAGCCGTGATTACTGAAACAAATGCAACAAGACTGATGAAAATTGGTGCACAGAAAGTGAAATTATGAGTCCTCAAAGTTCAATACTTTAGCAGACGACAACGAGAAACGTTCTCTTTCACATGTTACTCGCCTGATGACGTCAAACACCACTTCCAATCACAGCGCGCGTCTCATAAGGACATCCTAAAAATGTCATCTCTTGGTGGCTTTCACACAATACCTCTTGATCGCTTTTTTTAAGGGCGTGATGGCGTGCTTACTACAAACCACATGCGTCGAGTAGAAGATGTTCCCATGGTCACAATATGTAAGATACACACATGCGCTTTGGGCAAGGTCAGTTCTCAGTTTGCATGCAAGGTGCGTTCTATACGGCAACGCGGGCGTTCACCGCCTGTTGCATTTTTAGCTGGCTTAAAACTGGGTACAAGTTTCCACATTTAGTTGCCGGTGTGCCATAGCATCGTTCGCAGGTTAAGTGTTGTGTTCGTTGTTCTGAAAACACATCATTTTGAAAGAGGAATGGTTTCATTGTGAGAAAGTATAAAAAAAGATTTTTCTGTTTTAGCATTCACTCGTAGGCCTAGCTACCACCATATGAATATGGCCTGCTATTTCTCGCATCAATCTAATAAAAATAGTACGGTGTTTGTCGTCACGACACATGACATGACATCACTTCTTATAATTAACATAGCCGCTGTGTGTCGCGGTAGCCTGAAAAAAGGTAGTTTATCTCGTGAAATAAATTAGAACTGCGTCGACTTTGACGTTGCCGTGTGTGCAATGATAGTGGTGCGTTCCACAGCACCAGAATAACTAATAATAAATACGTGTTCAAATAGTGTCACAGGCCCCCTTGAGGCTCTTTCATAGTAGAGTATATCCTATACTTGAAATAGCTCAACCTTGTTTCCGAATGCAATATACTACAAGGCATATTTTATTTATCTCGCAGGCAAACTTGGGCAACCTGAACCGGGTTCGCGAACAACTACCCATGATATTTGCAAACATCGCCCTCTTGCAGGTAGCGTACCTATTTTTGCTCATTTAATTACTGATACAGTCTTCGAAAGCTTTTGATAGTGAACTGTAAGGGGAATATATATCACATGAATAATTAAGTGGTCATAATTGAGATTACTATATAGGGTGAATAAATATATGAACAAACCAACCCAATAACTAGTTTTAACATTTCGTTCTGCAATACAATGTTAATTTTTTCACTGAAAATCACTACTTTTGCTAGATTTAGTTTCATGTAAGCAGGTATTCCGTGTAGCATTCCTATCCATCATGCCATACTGGGGGTATAATATTCCTGCCTGTGAGATATCTTGAAAAAGGCCTGCATGATGATAACTTCTTGCGATAACTTGTCTGGTGTACGAAACAAATAAGTAATTATCTGTGGTCTGTTATGCCAGCACTGACACTAATGTAGTTCACGTGTATCAAAACTATAAACGCTAAAAACATGCTTTCGACTATAGAATCGAAAAAAGTATTTATTGTTAAGTATTTCAAGTAGGAATACACAGGGGACATGGATGGGGTAGTTTCGTTGGAAGTACTACAGGTTGGTGAATGTGGAAGCTCCTCCTCTAGATGCAGAGCTCTCATCTATTTGTGGAAACAGAAAACAAGCGTGGCAGTGGCACAGGTTGTAGGGGCAAACTTCTCCATTGTAATCATCAAAAATGCAACTCTAAGCACGCTAACACTGATTTGCTCACTTAATTGGTCACAATCTGCGGACGCACTTGTTTCAACTATATGCAGAAACACCGTTTATACTACAGTTTGTCTTGTCGCGTTGTTCTATCTGGATAATTTAAAAGCAATAAAAGTAAATATAACAGTATTATAAATATTCAGTGTATAGGTTGAAGTCGCATTCCTTTATATTTACTACGCGGGTCTCAGTAAAACTTTGCAGCAATATTTTTTACAAAAAGATCAACGAAGAGTTCAATTCGGGAGCACGATAGAATTGACAAGTATTCACACAGGCCACACTCGAGTAGAATTAGCACTTTGGGAGATATATGCAAAAAAAGTTATTTTTCAAAGTCGCAAGAACTTGTAAAACGTAGGTTGACGGGTATACGTTCATAGGTTGATTGTGGTTTGGCAATTCATAAAGGCTTCAGTGTGCCGTTGAGACAAAAAAGGCTAAATTATCATCTATGGTAAATGTTCGCTGTAGCTCTCTTGAATAAATTCGATCATAGTTCACGTTTTTTTAAATTTAAACATGAAACGTAACATCAGCAGAAAAGTTTACATTTTTATTATATAATCACAAACGGCCACAACTCTACAAATAGCAGTTTTCCAAATGTAATGAAGTTTTTCCTGTTTTGTGGTACTTTCTAGTACCATTAGCGCAAAGTTTGTATTGCTGTAAACAGTAGAGTTACATATTTTAGGTGCTAAGCTTTTGGTGTTGTGGGTCTATCCCTCCTCTTTAATAGTCTGTTGTAGTAGCCTATTTTAGTCAGTTTTAAAAATTGCTCACTAGATGGCGTTGTATATATGTGTCTTCAGAAATCTCACTAGGTGGCATTAGCAGTTTTGGTATAGTTTATTAATAAAGAGGAAAGATTGTGCAATCATAATAAGAAATTCGCACTAGATGTACGGAATACGTATTGATGAGTGGGGCGAAGTGCCCGTCAAACCGTTTGTCCATCTAATGCGTGCCCTAGTGTGATAGCAGTGAACGGATGGACTGACTGACAGACAGACAGACAGACAGACAGACAGACAGACAGACAGACAGACCAACCGACCGACCGACCGACGCTTCGCCCTACTCATCATCAGTTACTGCGTGGATTTTCTGTCAATGTTCAGGAGAGAGAGAGAGAAAACTTTATTTGCGCATAACGCGGAGCATTCCAAATGGTCGGACCATTATTCCAGGGCTCCGCTGGCACTAGCCATCATCTCTACCCGTTGGACCAGCCAGCGCTGATCAACAATGGCCGAGCTGGACAGCAGCGCCTCCCATTGTTCCTCTGTGTTGTTCATGTTGTGGTGTTCTTCATTGTGATGCGTACACTCCCACGTGATGTGAAACAGAGTTGGTGTGGCCCCTACCACGGACATATATCTTTGTATGCTGTGGGGTAGAATACATGCAGCCTGTGTAAGTTCGTGTATGTGTTTGTTTGGATTCTGCGTAATGCCACCGATTCCATTGCTGTGAGTTTCTTATGCGGTGCTGGATACAGTCAGTCAGTCAGTCAGTCAGTCAATGAACTTTATTTACAAATTGTCCTTAGGAGCCGATTCCCCTCAAGAGGGAGGGTCGGCTGCGGGCCGCACCCACGTGGGGACAGGAAGAGCGAGCCCCTCCGTCAAATTGCGGGCCCTCTGGACAGCCCGGATTTGGACCTCTCGGTCCGAGCTGGTAATTGCCGTCCTCCAGGCAGCTTCTGTGCTGAGGGGCTCGCCATCGCGCAGCGCCGCGCATTGCCAGAGCATGTGGGGTAACGTGCAACGTCTCTCTTCGCAATGAGGGCATTGCGGCTTTATGCTGTCGATAAACTTGCTGTACACTAAAGGCAACGGGTAAGTACCCGTTTGCAGCATTCTTAAAGTGACTGACTGGGCCCTAGAGAGTTGCGGGTGCGGGAGCGGAAAGCTACACCTGGCCAATTGATAATTTTTGCAAATTTCGTTAAAGGTGAGGAGCGAATCAAGCTGCCGGATGCCATCCCCAAAATTAGATGCCGATTGCCCGTCACGGTGGGACAGTTCGCGTGCTTGGGCATGGGCAAGCTCATTGGCATTGGGGATAACAGGGTGAACATTCTTGCCACTCCTTCGGCACCTGCCCCGACTCCCAAACCCGGTTGACCTCGTCAGTTAGTAGCTCAATGGATCTATCGTCCAGATTTTTAAGTAGCCTGTTAGTGATACCATCCGGCCCGGGAGCCGATTTTCCATTGAGATCAAAAAGGACCGCCCTGATCTCTGCCGTGTTGAAGGGGGAGTCCAGCTCCGCATCCTCCAGACCAGAGAAATCCGGGTAGTCTGCATCCGTGGTAGCCCCCAGGGGGAGGTACCTATCCGCCAGCTGTTGTAAGATTTGATCATTGGAGAGCCCAGCAGACCTCTCCTTGTGAATGAGCCGATCAACAGTGTGTTTCTGATTAGCTTTAGTTTGCTTATCTCCCAGGAGGTGCTTGAGAATGTTCCATTTCACCCCTGACCGCGTCTGCCCATCGACAGCGTTACAGACCTCATCCCATTGTTGTCTGGCCAGGGTTTGGCTGTACGATTCAATCTCCTGTTTGAGCAGAGCAATTTTCTTTCTGAGCCTCCTGTTGAGTCGCTGCGTACGCCATCTGTTAAGTAAGGAGTTTTTGGCTTCAAGGAGCCTCGCTAGGCGGCTGTCCATGCGCTCCGTTTTAAGATCCGTCTCCACCACCTTAGTGGCAGCTTTAACATCTGCCTTAAGACGCTCAAATAGCTGGCCAAGGTCATCGTACTCTTTTTCATCGCTTTGTCTGAGTTCCTGAAAGGCATCCCAATCAACAATTTTGAAAACCCGCGGCGGCGGTGCTTTAACATCGAGGGAGATAGACGCGATGAAATGGTCGCTCCCCAAGTTCTCATGCAAGTTCTGCCAGAAAGGGCACTCAACGTTCTTGACAAAAGCCAGGTCCGGCGTGGTGTCCCTTGCTACAGAATCGCCTAGACGTGTGGGAAAGTTGTGATCAGTAACTAGTAACATATTAAGATTGGTAGTATGCTGCAGAAGCGCCCGCCCCTTAGCCGTATTATTGATATAGCCCCATGTCTGATGTTGCGCATTGAAGTCGCCAGCAACTGTCAATGGAGCCGAGCCCGCGATTTTAGAGGCTTTGCAGAGAAGCGCATTAAAAGTTTCCCGAGTATCAGATGGTGAGCTATAAACGTTGAGAATGAATAGGTGCTCCTTAAGCCGAGAGTTTGGGATTAACTCAATGAGTATGTGTTCCACCTTTAGGTCTGGACGTACATCGTGAACCTCAAAGGAGAACTCTTTGGATATGAGGGTGGCGACCCCGCGTTTTCCTTCCCCCCAGCAGGCCACGGAGCGATAACCCCGGAGGGCCACCTCTCCTTTAAGGGTCTCCTGGAGGAGTATTACGGCTGGCTTATTCTCCTGTGAGCTGACGAACTGCTGCAAGGCTGCCTTCTTCCTGTGGAAGATCGCGCAATTCCATTGCCAAATGGCAAATGTTTTATTTAGCTTCGCCATGATTGCTACATAGGTTTTGCTCCACCACCACCACCCTTGCAGAAAGGGACTGGATGACAGAGCTGACACCAGCGATGGCCTCCTTAATTTCATGGACCACCCCCATAATTTCCTGTTTAAAGTCACTGAACTCCTTCTCGATATCTACCGGAGGGTCAGCGGCTTTTTGTTTACCGCCTCTAGGTTGTGCCTCGGCCTGCTGCACTTTCACCGCCCCTTCAGGCGTGCGTTCGCGCTGCCTAAGCTCCTCAACTAATGCTTTAATCTCCGGAAGCTCACTCCTTAGAGTTGCATTCTCATGCTCTAGCTGCTGTATTCTAGCCGTAGCTTGCTGTGGCACCTGGCGCTGCACGATAGTGCGAGACTCACGTTTTGGGCCCACTCGTTCAGCCCAGTTAGGTTCCTGCTGAATCCGGGCACAGGAGGCAGACCTATCCCTCGAGCGAGAGCGGTGACCCGCACCCCGCCCAGGGTTATCAAGGCCACCCCCTGGTTGAACCCAAGCCCGGGAGCTTGCTGTGGCACGAACTCCGCGCGCTGCTTGTTTGCTTTTCTCCGTCGTCGCCTTCTACGCCGAACGATGTAGGGAACCTGGTACCTGCTTTTGCAGGCCCGATCCGCCGTCGGATGCGCTCCTCCACAGATGGAGCACTTCGGCTGGCACGTATGATTCTCAGGGGGCGATGAGACCCCACAGTCCGGGCAGGTGATGACTGTAGGAGTGGGACAAACGTCCGAGCGATGTCCCAGCTTTCCGCAGGTTCGACAGGCGTCGATTTGTCGTGGGTAGAGCGTGCACCGGATCAGGTTCGTCCCACACATGACGTAGTTTGGAACTTTCATACCGTCAAACAGGACGATCACCGTGGGCGTTTTCTTGATGCGCCGTACTCCAAGAACCTTCGGATTTCTCGCGTGCACGAAGAGCTCACCAAGCCGGTCATCAGAGAGCTCAGGGTCGATACCGCGAACAACTCCTCTGCACGTATCCCTGGGTGGCGTCACGTAAGTAGAGACTTCATGGAGCGTTTCTCCCACTCGAATTTGCTTCACTTTAGCGTAGGCTTCTGCGTTCCTAGCGTGTGGCGTGCTGATCACAAAAATGTTCTGCATTTCAATGGCACAAACAATATCTTCCTCAGCCTGCGGCGGGCCGAGACAAGCAGCCATCACCAAAGCTTGGGTAACCTTGATTCCACTGACCTTGCGCACATGCATGCCTCCCTTGGGACGTACGACAACCCGGTAGTGATCTTTAGGCAATCGCGGCAGGCGCGACGCGGCGATGAGCTTGTTTATTGGCCCTTTCGAGTGCGCTGGACGGGCGGCACGATGACCGGCACTGGGGCCAGGGCTGTCGCCGGGCGTAAAATCCTGACGCTGCTTCTTCCGAGAGTGGGCAACAATCCATCCGGAGGCTTCATCCTCCTGTCTGGAGATTTCTTCGCCGATGACCATCTCCTCGAGTGGCATCCTCGAAGCGTCTCGCTCGGCAGGCCGAGCTGAGCGCCAACGTGGCACAGGGTGAAACACCCAAATAAAAGTTTGAAAGCTTGACCTACCCGCAAAAGTCGGGTATCCACTCGATCTTTGAAAGAAACTGGATCAGATGAGTCAAAAAACCGAGGTCGATCGGCAAATTTGCGGTCAAAAACATTTAAAAAAGCAGGAGCCGATGCGAGCGCGTCCGGCTCGCGTCTAGCAAGCGGCCATGCTGGATACACTTTTCTATTGTCCATGTAATACTGAAGAATTGCACCAAAGTTAGGGTCTAGGGGCGTTGGATCCTCTATTGCAGTGTGCAAGGAAGCTCGGTAATCTGTGAAGCCTCGATCCGCCTCATCCGCAAACTGGTTCCCGGTGACGCCCTCGTGCCCTGGCGCCCAGATAATGGTTTGGGTGTATTCAATTGGGAAGTCCTTGTGAGCTTTGGTTAGAATTTGGAAGGCCTTCATACATCTTCTACCTTTTTCGTAATTTCTACATGAAGCCTTCGAGTCTGTGATTATTGTCATTGGGGCTTTTCGCTCCCTGCCCTCCTTGATTGCCAGCGCGATCGCTATCTCCTCCGCTTCTGTGATAGAGGCTTGGGCTATGGAGGCACAACTTGTGACGTTTCCTTTTCGGTCTGTGACCACGGCCTACATGTTCTTTGCATTTGCCTGACATGGTGCGGCGTCAGTAAATCTCGCCGTATTCAGATATTTTGTCTGTTTATCTATGTAAACGGCTCTTGCCTTACGTCTTCCAGCATGTAAAACTGGGTCCAAGTTCTTCGGTAGGGGGCATATTTTGTACCAGGCTCTGACTGAGCACTACAATTCCTTAGCTCTTCCATGTGCCTGTACTTGTTCGCCGAGGTCGATCCTCTGAAGAAGTTTTCTGCCGGTTGTCGTCTGTAGCAGGCGGTTAATCTGGGTGGTTACTTGTGCCTCAGCCAACTCATCAAATGTATTGTGAAGTCCGAGTGCTAATAGCTTCGCAGTCGAAGTGCTTTGTGGTAGTCGCAGAGCCGCTTTATACGCCATCCTTATTATTTTGTCTGCTTTTTTTTCTCCTCTCTATTCATGTTGTGGTAGGGTAGCGAGTATGTTAGTCTGCTGAGGAATAAGCTCTTTACCAAATGAAGCACGTCTTGTTCTTTCAGTCCAGCACGATTGTTCGTTATTCGAACTATCATACGAACAATTTGTTGAGCTGTTCGTTTAAGCATATTCAGTGTGCGGAGACATCGCTGATTGGACTGTAACCACATCCCTAAGATCCGAACAGTTGTTTTCTCTGGTATAATATTGCCATCTAGCTTGACCTCAAGGCGGAGGCTCGGGTCTTTCCTTTGTTTTTTACTCTTGGAGAACCGAATAAGTTCCGATTTGTCTGCTGAGCACTGAAGCCCCCTTTCTTTAGTGTAATCTTCGATGGTTTTAGCTGCCAGTTGAAGCCGCTCTTCTTTTTCCGCCAAGCTACCCTTGGTTGTCCATACAGTGATGTCATCCGCATAGAAGGAGTGTCGGATGTCGGGAATACCTTCCAGTTTTTTGGCTAGACCAATCATGGCTATGTTGAAAAGCGTAGGCGAGATCACAGCGCCTTGTGGTGTGCCTTTGCTCGGTGGGTGGAAGACATTGGATTCGTCTTCTCCTAATCTGATAACAGCGGTTCTTTTAGTAAGGAAGTTCTGTACATATTTGTACATCCTTTGACCACAGTTTGTCGCTTTTAGCCCATCTAATATGGCCTTATGGCTTACGTTGTCAAAAGCGCCTTTCATGTCGATGGCCATGAAAATGTGTTCTGCTGCTTTTGGAACATTCGTTAGTACTTCCTCCTTTAAAAGCAGAAGGATGTGCTGTGTCGAAAGGTTCGAGCGGAAACCAAACATGGTGTTTGGCAACAAGTTGTTTTGTTTAAGGTGCCATTGAAGTCTGGCATTTATTAATCTCTCAAACACTTTGCCTAAGCACGAGGTAAGAGAGATTGGCCTGAGGTTTTCTATTGCCAATTTCTTTCCTGGTTTGGGTATCATAATTATTACAGCATGCTTCCATTGCTGAGGTATAGTGCCATTCACCCAGTGTTTGTTAATGAAGTTTAGAAGCGCTGTTATGGCTTCGTCATTCATGTTGCGAATCATGGCATTGGTGATTTGGTCTGCCTTAGGCGCTGTGTTGCGTTTCATGCTGACGATTGCCGCTCTGACCTCGGCATGCGTGAAAGGTGCATCCAGTTCTGAGTTTGAGAGCCCAGTGTATTTAGCCTGGTAAGGGGCTGTGATGGCTCGGGCGCCGAAACACTTAATATAGATGTCTTGAAGCAGGTCATCTCTTGTGCCTGGGTATGTGTGCAATAATCTTTCTAGAGATTTTTGTCCTTCTCGTTTAGTTTTCAGAGGGTCAATCATGGCTTTTAGGATATTCCATGTCTTTGCTGTTCCTAGAGTTCCATTTAGTGAATCGCAAAATTGTTCCCAGTTGGCTGTCGCGAGTTGATTAGCGTACTGTTCGGCTTGCTGCGTTATTTCTTCAATTTTCGCTTTTAGTTTCTTATTATGTTCAGGAAATGTCTCCGCTTTTGTCTGTATAATAGGCCAACTGAGCGCTTTATACTAAGACTACACGTTGTTGGTATGAAAGAAACTTTATTGCCGTGAAATTGAGATAGGAAAACTACTTGTAGGTGTACCACCATACTACAATGCGTAACAATTGTCTTGCCGTGGTTCTTAAAAAAATCAGAGCACATCCACAGAATGAATGATGATGAGTGGGGCGAAACGTTCGTAAGTTCATTCGCGCTGCCATCCTTTCGTTTGTTATTGCTTCCGCCCGTCCGTGCGACCGTCCACGCATCCATCCTTGCAACCATCCAAGCGTACGTCCGTCCATTCATGCCTCCTTCCGCGTGTCCGTCTCTGCGTCTGTCCGTCTGCCTGTCCGCACGTCTGTCCATGCGTTCTTCCGTGCGTCCGTCCGCTTATATGAGCGTCCATGCGTATGTCCGTCTGTGCATCCGTGTGTCCGTCTGTGAATCTGTATCTCTCCATTCGTTTGTCGGTTCATCCAGCAAATGAACGCTTCAAGTACCGCCATCTCGCGTCTTTTCATCATATGTTCATGATATAAAAGCAACACCATCCAGCGGACATTCTAAAGACTAAAGGAGAGGTGACTACCTACTACTATTACATACATCAGAGATGCGCGACCCACGGAATAAGAAGCTTCGCCCCTAAAACATCGCTGATCCCTCCGCGATAGGAGTCAGTAAAACACGAAAGTAATATGCATCGTTAAGGAACTAGTTTAAAGTTAATAGTACATTGAGGTAAGAGGGCTTGAACAATGTCTATTGGTTAACTTGTATGCATCCACGTTGTCGCTTAGTCACACATCTCTACCCCACGACTGGCACCCATAATTAAGGAATAAAGAAACCCTTGTGGCCACAGATGCTTGTGGTAGTTCAAGTAGTTAAGATGAAGAGCACAACTAGAGAATAAAATGTGACAGCCGGTAATGTGTGACTGATTGGACGAGAAAATCGCGCTAAGGTCACTTATAAACACCACTTACAGATCAATGCCTGGCCCGGCGACAGAGAAACGCAACGCGCGTCGCCTGCTCCTTTCGGTATGCGGCGATTGTTCGCGGGGTGAGCGTTCGTGGGGAACGCGGAGTTAAAGCCAGATGAAGTCGGTGGGCGTGTCGGATCTCTTTGAAACAGCTAAATGCTGTGAACGACGCCGACGAGTGGCTGGATAAATGGTTGTATCCGGCTGTACCCATTAGATTAGGCGGTCGCTCAAGCCACCTAGCCATAAAGTTAAGTACTACCACTGCGTGTTTAAGAATTGAGTTTCACTCGCGCCTCGATTGTAGCCACCAATCACTTAGCCTCCTCCTGGTTATTTCTACCCGTTTAGAGACTATCTTGCCTTCACTGTCGCTAAACCCCAACTCTTTAAAAAATGGCAGCATAACCACGGAGTGAATGATGGAGAGTGGGGCGAAGAATTCTTCCGTTCATTCGTTCTTGCTTCCATCCGTCCATGCGTCCGTCAGTGTGACCGTCCATGCGTCCATCAGCCCGTCAGTGCGTGCGTCTGTTCGTGCGTCCATCCCTGCGTTCATCCATGCAGCCACCCCTGCGTCCTTTCATGCGTCCATCAATGCATCTGTCTATGTGTCTGTTCGTCCATCTATTCAACACTCCAAGTACCATCATCTCGCATCTTTTCATCATATATCCCCATATAGAAGCACCGCCATCCAGCGGACATTCCGAGGTATAAACGAGAGGTGGCACACGCACACTTTCTTACGGCTTGCGCTTCGGGTCTACTTCCCACCTTTAACCACCTCGAGTTCATGGTATATACTAGTTCAATGTATTCATGGCACTGCGACCGAACGCTCGCTAAACCTTTCGAAAACCAAGGACGTTGCGCCCAGCGAGTATGACGTAGCAATTTTTTTCAGTCAGATAGTGCTCAATGTACATGCCAATGACTGCTAATTGGAAATGAGAGGCGGAGAATTCGGCTTTTACTTTCTTACGGCTTGCGCTTCGTTTCTACTTCCCATTTTTAACCACCTCGAGTTCATTCGTGGTATATACAAGTTCATTGTATTCATGGCACTGCGGCTCAATGCTCGCTAAACCTTTCTAAAGCTAAGGAGGTTACACCCAGCCAGTATAACGTAGCATCTCTTTCTTGTCAGATAGTGCTCAATGCACATGCCAATGGCTGCTAATGTTGATCGCAGCCTGCGCGTTAACTAAAAGCCGAATGCTCCTGTCTCTCATTCCCCATTAGCAGCCATTGACATGTACATTGAGCACTATTTTTATTGTTCAAAAACGCACAGAAGAAGTCTCTCACCGGCACCACCTTGGAGGTCAAAATGTTATACTTGTTACAGAATACGAGGGATGAATGCGTGCCGCTATAAGGAGCTTCGACCCTAATAATCGGCGCCAGTATCTTCGGCTATACGGCGAAGTCCTTTACAAAGCATTATCAAAGGTTCAGCCGTTTCCTCCTGCTCTCCACACGCAATACATACCGTGTCTGTGCCTTCAAATATACTCGGTACGTCTTGGTCGGCAAGTGTCCCATTCTAGCCTCGCAGAGCAGAGAAATACCTCGAGAAATATCGTACATCTTTTCCTTCGCAATTTACTTCTGGAAAGTTCGGTTGGTCTCCAGTGATGATTTCGTAAGCAATCCCATCTTTCACATGTCCCTTCTCTGTTTCCTTCCCCTTCTTTTTAATCGTTGCATTCTGCTGTTGTCTAATACCTGCTTGACAATTTTGAGTTCGTTTTCTTCATTAATTATCGACTTTCTCATCGTCATGTACAAGTACCTGAAATCTTTCCTAATCCAACGCTCCTCTCCCATTTTTCTCAACTGCTCCTCAAATTGTACTTTTGCTGCTAGCTTCCCTGCATTCAAACGATGTCCATCCGATGTCTCCGTGTACCCGCTGATTTGGGGTATTCCCGTATGCTTCCAAAGCAAGTCTACCAATGCCGCTTTGTTTATTTTCCAATCTTGCTTGAACTTCTGGTTTCATGCACAAGACCGCATTGCCGAAATCGTCAAACCCGAGACCATGACACCTTTCTAAATTCCTCTCGCAACGTCATACCTATTGTAGTTCAGCAGTGCCCAATTTTTCATTACAGCTCCATTCCTGGTGTTCTTCGCTATTGTGTATCTTCCGTGCTCTCTTAGGTACCTAGCCCCGTTATTTATTCATATGCCCAAGTATTCGTAATTATCTACTATTTCTTGCGTGACTTCTTGTATCCTATGATCACTGGCTTTCTTATCAATAAAAATGATTGCAAAATTTTTAATGCAGAACTTCCAATTTAACATATCTCCCTCATTATCAGATATGTCTATCAATCTCTGCAGATATCCCTTGTTGTCGGTTATTATTACTATATCATCTGCATACATCAATGCTGGTAATGACTGTTCAATGTGTTTCTCTTGCTTGGCAAAAAAGAGGCTGAATCCGAGTCGACTCTCCTCTAACTTGGCTTCTACTATCTGGAGATACAGCATAAATAACAAAGGTGACAAGGGATATCCCGGTCCAAGCCCGCGTCGTATCTGAATAGGTTCAGATACCTGTTCTTCCCATTTGATAACTACTTTGATACTTTTAAAAATGTCCTTTAGAGATTTGGTATTCCATCTTCCACATCTAGTGTGTCCAGTATTCTTCAGAAGTCTTCTTGAATCACACTATCGTAAGCTCTCTTGATATCTAGAAAAGTCAGCCACGGCGGCATATGTTCTTTTTTCCTATTTTATTACAATGCATCAATGAAAACAGTTTGTCCTCCAACCTTCTTCGTTTACAAAACTCATTTTGTTGTTCTTTAGCACCTCGTCGTTGTCCACCCATGGCTGTAAACTTTTCTTTACTATCTGCATCACCAGCCTGTAAACTACTGTTTTCACTCTTATGAGACGGTAGTAGTATGTATCGACTTAGCCCCCTTTACTTTATAGATCATGCTCATCCTGCTTAGCTTCCACCCATCGGGGGCTGCACCATCCATTATTGCTTTGCTCGCTGCCTCTCTTATTGTTTGCTTAGAGTTTGGTCCTAGTTTCTTTATTATCCATGAGTCGAATGCCGTCAGGGCCTGTTGATGTGCTATTAGGAACTCTTTTTTTCTGCCCTTTACCACTCTCGTTGTCCCAGGGGAGCCACTTAGCTAATAGGTCCATCCTCATCTTGTACGGTGCATGCAGTGCTGTCTTAGTGTTTAAATTTTGCTGTCATCATTGTTATTATGAATCCCATTGCCTCATCCCCTTCTAGTCTGACCCCTTTAACTGTAGTTATAAACCTCTGTTTTATGCTTGTCTTATTACTCAAAGAATTGAGATGGTTCTAAAGGTTTGCAGCTGCCTTTCTAACCTTCCTGTTTACTTCCGCCATTCATTGGGGCCCCATCTTATCTTTTCACTGATCAAATTGGGTGCTTCCTTCTGGAGCTGAAAAAGTTATCCCACTTTATTTTCACATCATCTTCCGGTTCACCCCTCTGGTTAGCATACCTGTGTTCCCTGGAAGCTTCCTGATGTCTTACTATGGATCCCTTCACCCCTCTGGTTAGCATAGCTGTGTTCCCTGGAAGCTTCCTGATGTCTTTCTATAGATCCCTTACCTTCAACAACCCGCCAGTTCTTGGGCTTGCGTCTGCTTTTCCCGGCTGATTTGACTCGTACCTTAGCAAGCTCTAACTCAAACTATCGAGGTATATTTGTGTACGTCCACTTTGCTTTAATATCCTCGGTGAATATTTTCTCAATCTCTTTAGCTGCTTTTTCTATCTGCATTTCTGAATAAATATTACCGTGTGGTTGCTCGCAATGCCGCCTTTCCGATTTCTTTCTTTTTCCAAAACTCAGCTTGATAGGCTTGTGATCACTGCCTAAGCTTCTGGACCCAAATTCGTCTATGTTCATCACCCTTAGCCGATCATACATCCTTTGTGACCTTAATGCGTAATCTATCGTCGGCTTCAGCCTTCCCACCTCCCATTTTATCTGCCTTTCGCAATTCTCGGTGCTGTTGCAAATGATTAAATCATGTCTTTCACACACAACCATTAGCATTCTGCCTGTTGGATCAGTATATCCATCCATATGTTCTATGTGCGCATTCATATCTCATCATATAAATACCTCAAACTCTTCTCCTAGTTCGTCAAAGTCATTTCCTCTGCACTGCACCGTTTATTGACTTCCTCTCTGCCTTTTGCCCCTGTCCACAAGTATACAAAACCGAGGAGCATCACTTGCCCTGCCACTTTTCCTTTTAGCCATAAATGTTCCTTGCATGCCTGCTTAACCCTTTGCCAGTCGGTGCTTTTATGAATGAATGTTCCAATACCACCCGCCTTTCAGCGGCCATCTGTTCTATTAAGATATTCCCGCGTATAGTCGGATGGTTAGGAGGTTGTTCCATGCCCCTAAGATGTGTTTCTTCAAAACCATATACCATCGGCCTCTCATTCCTTAGCTGTTCTTCTACCTTGTCCCACTCCAGCCTATTCCTGCCACCCTGCATGTTAATACACCCTAAGCGCAAATTGACTCGGCCCTCGTGGCTACGTCGACTTCTGCCCCAGACTCTACGTGTCTTAAATATTGATGCCTATTTGGAATCGTTTGTGTCTATACAACCTGTCAAAGAACTCCCCTGGTTGTTTTTCTTGATACTAGCTATCCTGCACCACTAAGGGCCTGCATGCCCCCCAAAAAAGCTACTGCGCGTCCTGCAAGTCACTAAGCCACCTCTTGGCCTAGCCTCCTATCGAAGTGAATTCTGTCTCGTTGAAAAGAACCCCATCTATGCACCTCTCAGGTTATTTCCACAACCTCAAAGCCTTTCTTTCGACTAATTCGTCATATCTCTTGGTTTGCGTTGACAACCACTTTTTGCAGGTTGCCGTCACGCACCGGTACCTCCGGTATCGTGCATATCACTACCTGTACCTGAGGAGAAGTGGTGCACACAACATCGACTCCTTTTGCCAGTGTGGTCGCTAGTCCTGCCGTATCTACATTTAAGACATCACTTAAACCACTCGAATTTATCACGAGGTTTCGTCTATAAGCTGTAGTTTTAAGTTTTGCGCTCGCTTGCCTCATGACTGCTTGCAGCTTGCGTCCTGGGAACGTTCCTACTGCGACCTTTTTGTCACTTCTTGCTCTTTCTTTGATTGCTTCTGCGCATCGAATTCCATTCTAGTGCTCGGCGATTATCACGTGCTGCGACTTTTCAGCTGGAGCATCCTGCACCGGGAGGGGGGGGGGTGTCTCTTGCACCTGTGACGCCAGCTGCTGTGTCCCCTTCCAGCCCCACCACTACTTCGCTGAAGCTAGCTTTTGTGACCATTGAACCGACAGAAGCGGTTTTTTTCCAAACTTCCTTGCTCTTTTTTCTCCGCCGTTCTTGTGTCCAGTGCCCTACCATTCTCTCTGTCAGCTGCTCCTTTGCTCACCTTCGCTAGTGCCTCCTCGGTGTATTTGAGCCTTTCTCTCAGCCTTCGTTTTCTCTTGCTCTGTCGCCAACGCGATCTCCGGCTCGGTGATTCTCATCAGCAGTTTACTCCGGACAACCATGATTTTCTCCATTTTTTGCCTTGATCTCACATTGCCTACACTTGGCGGCAGCCTCCACTTCATTCGCGTCTGCACTTGGGTCAATTTTCAAACCCACCTCACATCGTGAACATTTTACAGCCTTTTAAACCATGTCTTTTTGACACCAATTGTCCTTATGAATTGTCCCAATCGATAATTACAAAACACGGCATACGACAAACCTTGCCCTACGAAAAAAGGAAGTCTAAGCTCTACTACACAAATTTGCGTGTTCGGTGTACCTGCACGTCTCCCATGAGGTGGCAAGGGGAAAAACACAAACACACACACAAACAAGTAAATACCTGGAGACTGACCCCGAAAACGCCGTGCAATGCAATAGGTGTTACATAGGTTTTAACTCTTGCATACAGTTATAAAAGCAAGCTCGAAAAATGCAAAACCACTTATCCCCGCAGTCAATTGGGAGCGCCCAAAACATGTCCATTCACCGGGCCAGTCCAAACGGAATGGGGTAAGGGTAAGGGCGCCACCTGGGGGTGTGTTAAACCGTTGACAAAATCGCATTTCAACGGAACACACCGAATGGTATGAATGCTTAGAAACGACGCGTTGAAGAATCTAATGGCAGATGCGATGGCCATATTGCCTTGCTGCTCTATACCAAGAACATGAAAGGACAGTGGTACATATAAGTGACGCATCTTTAAAAGCGTACAAAACATGTGACTATGGCACAGGGGAAAGTGTGCCCAGAATATGTTGTTCTAAACCTAGGTGTGATGGTTTCAATTGTCTATAAAAAATTTTTTTTTTGTTCTCTGATTGTGAATATTTTTTCGACGTCATTTCCGTGACGTAAATACGTCACTGAAATCTTAGTGAACTCCAGCATAAAACTCTTTTGTGTTTAAAAACAACCTTCAAAGTAAACGCTAACCTGAAAGGAAAAACATGGCAACAACCTCTTATTGTCAAAGATTGCTGCTACTGTAGTTCTAATCCAGTACAGCTTGAAATCGATGAGTGGACAGAGCAGAAATTGGGAAATAAGTGTACTAGTGGAGTATGCGTATCAATATAAAAGTTGAGTATGTCGAGATTAGTCCGGCGAGATCACACATGAAACATTTTCTTTAGCGAATCTAGACACTTGAGAAGCAGCAACTGGGAACTGAAGTAAAAGACTAAGGTCACATGAACCCAGCGCTTTCGTCTTTATTTCCGCATGCACGCTTGACGTCAGCGTAGTGTCGCTTGCGCGCTTATCACGAGGCCTCAACCACATAAAGAAATCGCATAAACAGTGGTGTCAGACATTGTTGTCAAGTTTTCACTCGCGATAACTATCCTACTATGTAACCTATTCTTCGAGTTTTCTCCGTTCATAACTGTATCACCTTGAGATTCACGCCGTATCAAACATAGTGTGTGAAAATATTTAAATCATAACTACAGTATCTAGTATTTTGTTCGTTAAGTGCTGTTTGGGCTGGAAAGTGAGGTCATTACTAATCACCTGTTTACCTGCAGAGGTTGAATCACTCATTCATTATTCAACTCATTCAGACTCACAATAGTCTGTTCTGGCCATGAGCTTGAGTCCAAGGTAATCCTGTTGAGAAAAAATTTGTGAGTCCAGGTTTTAGTGAGCCCTGAATGAGAAAGTTTTCTTTATAGTGAAGCATTTCTTATCAAAGTACAGTGACATTGAGCGTATTCGTCCGTCCGTCCGTCCGTCCGTCCGTCCGTTCGTCCGTCCTTCCACCCATCCAACCACCCATCCACCCAACCACCCACCCACCCACCCACCCACCCATCCATCCATCCGTCCATCCATCCGTCCGTCCGTCCACCCACCCATCCATCCATCCATCCATCCATCCATCCATCCACCCATCCATCCGTTCGTCCGCCCGTCCGTCCGTCCGTCCGTCCATCCATCCATCCATCCATCCATCCATCCATCCTTCCATCCATCCATCCATCCATCCATCCATCCATCCATCCATCCATCCACCCACCCATCCACCCACCCATCCACCCATCCACCCATCCATCCATCCATCCATCCATCCATCCATCCATCCATCCATCAATCAATCAATCAATCAATCAATCAATCAATCAATCAATACATTATACAATCTCCATTATATAATCTCCGACTATTAGCTCTCCAAGCCGTTTAAATGATGGTATCAATACCAAAACTGATATGCGATATCATGACTCTACGGCGAGCATATGTAACTAATCATAAAATGAAAACCTTGATAGCTATGTCATGAATGTCATGATTTAGATTACATGCTTTTGCTGCTCTTGCGGTCGTTTCGTTCACATGACACATTGAAAAACTGGTAGGGTATCCCATAACTGCATGACGATGATTCTAACCTGGAAACTGTGACATGCATATCATGAAAGTCATGGCTAAACTCCACGCTCGTGTTGCACTCGCACTCGTTTCGCTCACTTCACATATACCAAATTCAGTATCACGCAACGTGAGCAGACTACGAAGGTAAATGACACGCCCAGACATGATAATCATGACATGCGTGTCATGTAAAACATGAATACATGCCATGCTCAAAGCGCACTCAGGGCCGTTTAGCTAGATCTACATATACGAAATTTGGTAGCAAGAGGTGTGAATAGAGAGCGAAGGTATATGACACGTCTAAATATAGCAATGATGGATTGAAGTCGGGTACTGCATAATTTACGTCCGTCTGGTAACGTCAGTTTGGTTTTAAAGGGAGATATTGACCTTCCTTGTTAGTGCTTCGCATGTCATCGGTTCCCACTGTACGTGGCATCTGCTATTTTTTGATGAGTCTGAATGAGCCACCCCTTGTTTTGTCGATCTATATTGATCGACAAAATATTGAGTTGACAAAACTAGAAATAGGCACGGTGTGTTACATAACATAAACAAATTTGAAAAGCGAGCGAATTCGTAGTCATCAAGAAATGAGGAATATTGTTGTGATGACACACATGTGAAAATGCACATACATATTGCGGTGCTCTATTCAGGTGCCCACAGAATTGTATACCGCAGGGGTTTAAAACCAATAAAACTAGAAGGCACGATAGGAGCTGAATTATAAAGACGGAAAACTGTATTAGAACTCATTTCGACAATCGCCTTTTAATACACTAGGTTGATATCTTGAACATTTTATACAGAGGCATATGAGTTGGCTGGCTTAATATATCGGGAGCTTTCGCGCTGTACGAACGGTCACGCTTCCTCAAGCGGATAGGGTAAAGTGTCAATCATCCATGTTCTGTCGTTTGTGCGTGACTATTTTAAAATATCCATGTGCACATAATTAGTGGATTCCATTCATATCGCATTACTTCACGTATTTATGCAGGGCGTTTGAAAAATGTGTCTAATATTGCTTAGAGATCAGCAAAATGCGCTATTTGCTCAATGTCTACATAGTCTTCTCTGTAGCCAAAGGCATTTTAGAAGGTTCACTACATAATTTGAAATAGTACTTAGGAAACTTGCATTAATCACCTTTTCAATTAGCGGGGTCAAGTAGTTAAGTGAAATGGATAATTTGAAGTCCTTGATGTGAAGAACACATTGCTGCTTGTAGATTTTGGAAAAAGGGTCTCTTGTAATAACTATGCAGGTTACACACCCACACAAAGGATTCGGTAGATGGTTTATATACCGCCCCCTCATTTTGGTTTCGCTCTTTTGCGTTTAGGTTTTGGTTTCACCGCAGAATTGGGGATAACTTTATTCATTTGCAGTTATATTACAAATCGTTTTTGTAAACTCTCAATGCAGACATCGGGTTTTTGCATAAGGGGCTTAAATTCTGCCTTTTGACCTAACTGTCTAACTACAGTAGTTAAAAAGCAAATAATTTTATTGCCTAATTACTGTTTTAAATGATATCTTACACCCTCTTAAGATGCCTGCCGCTACAGAAAAACCAATTGTGAAGACAGCGAGCAAATAGCGCCTTTTCATGAAATTTTAGGAGTATAACCTAACTAATAAACTTAACACGTGCATTGGAAAGTGTGAGCTCAGCTTCATATCACTGAACAAATGAAAAAAAACGTTGACGACCTGAAGGAAAATTTTTTTAGAGATATCGCTTCGCAAGGCTGTAAGGCGAAGTCAAAGCCGCGACATAAAGATCCCCTTCACTGCTTTTCAGTACACTCATCTGAGCGCAGTAGTTAACCTAAACAAGGAAATGTCAACAGAGGCTCTTTTTATCCACATTGTTTGCAAATTGAACAATTACGAACATTTATCTACATGCTGCCCTATGAAATATAGAAAGCTGACGTTTTGTACTCTGGAAGAGCGCTTTTTCAATTCCTGTATTTATTGTTCACGCAAGCTTCGTGATGTCCACGGTCGTGGTGCTGTCCACCAAGTGCGAGAAAAACCCGGACAACATCGCGCCGGCCATCGCGGCTTCGTTCGGCGACCTGACCACGCTTTTCTTGCTCTCCGGCTACTCGTCTTTAATGCTGTACCATCCATGTGCGTCTTTGCCACGACCAATTTAAATGCGAAGCATTTCTTAGCGAAATTCGATGACTTTGGGCGTATCTATCTATCTATCTATCTATCTATCTATCTATCTATCTATCTATCTATCTATCTATCTATCTATCTATCTATCTATCTATCTAGCCACCTACGACATTTAGCTCTACGGGCCGTTTCGAGTATCGATTCCAAACTTGGTATGGCAAAACATGACTATATGAAGAACATATCTGACTAGTCATAACATGAAAATCATATCACGTGTGTTATGAATATCATGATTTACATTTCATGGTCCTGCAGCTCTTGCGGTGGTTTCAATCACATGGCTTCTTGCAGAACTGGTATGGCATGACATGATTGCATGGCAAATACAAGAGATAGACCCTAACATGAAAATCATGATATGTCTGTCATGTAACAACAGAACTATAAGCCACGCTCATGATGCCCTCGCGGCCTTTTCGCAAGCGTTCCATACACCAAATTTGCTATTACGGTACGTGAATGGATGACGAAGGTATGTGACTGGTGCAAACATGATAATCATGAGAAGCGTGTCATGTAAAAACATGACTACATGTCAGAGTTAAGGCGCTAATGCATGTCGACGTGAAGCGGTGCGCGTGCTCGCTGGCGTTCATTTTGTCGCGTCACGCCGGCGTTGCCACGCCAGGCACTGGTGCTGCCATATACTCGCAGGCACGCGCCGTGTTGCATCGCTTTGACGCATGTGCGTTTCAGCGTTTTCGGCATCCCTCCATCACGAAAAGAGAGAGAGGCAGTGTTGTTTGGGTAACGCATTGGCGCGAAACTCAGCATGTCGCAGTTTACACCGGTTGCCGTCGGGCCGCACTGACGGACGCTGATCGCACCGGTCGCGCCCGGCGTCAGACTATAGAGCGCTCGTGTTTTTCTAACGTAGCGTCGCTGTTCATCGGGTTCGCGTCAATGCTCTATTGGAGTATATTGGGCCCTTCATGATGCGCTCGCAGTCGTTTTGATAGCTCTACATATACCAAATTTGGTGTTACGTGACGTCAATGAATGACTAAATATATGACTGGTTTAAACATAATAATCCTGACCCGCGTGTCATGTAAGAGCATGACAACATATCACGCTCATAGCGCGCTCGCCACCGTTTCGCTAGCGCCACATATACTAACTTTGGTATCCTGTGACGTCAATAGATGACGAAGGTAAACGTCACATCCAAACATGATAGTCATGACACGGAAGTCATAGAAGGCATCATTTGCCTTCAACTCGTCACGTTGTGCTGATTTCAAAGTGACATATGAACCTTTCTCATTCATGCTTCGCATTTCATCGATTCCCGCTGTACGTGGGATCTGCCAACTGTTATCAGCATTGTAACGACCAGGTCTTGTAAAAGTAAAGTAAAGCCTGTTGATATGCGTTATTGTGCAATTTACACTACGCTTGTTCACTGCGCACACGCTTACGTGCTTGCCGCCGTGCTCCAGGTGTTCGGTTAACTTTCGGACCCACTTGCTATAAGAATAGTTGATATCGATTGATCACAATGGTTACTATACTGACACCATTGGTTCTGATGGTGCAAGTTGTGGTATTATACGCGTAGGCTTCAGGCACAAGTGCGACCGCTCTAAGCTAAGTTTTGCGTGCGTTCAGAACACGAGCTGTGGGTGGATTGGGCAACTTGACATTGATAGTATATAATTAAATGTGCCTGAGTAAACGGACAAGAAAGTGTTGCGAACAAAGGCCAGCAGTTATTCACTAAAAGCTGTGTGCATCAGTTGTGCATAACTTCAAAAGTCTTGCTGTAGCAATATTGCTGATTCATCTACGTATAATATAGCTCACTTTCATCTCTCTTTTCTTTATGCGCTCCCGTCTTTTCATGCGTGGTTGCACCACAAGGCAGCACTGACTGCCCCACTTCCCACGCTTCTGCATACAATATGCGCTTGATGACCTTATGCAGATCTGGCGCCGCTGGTGATCGTGTCGTGCCTGCTCCTGCTGCCAATGTGGATAGTTCTGGCCCGACGCAATAACGTCTGCCGGGAAGTGCTGCGCGTCGGGTGGCTGCCAATTATTATCGCACTCACCGTCTCAAGGTAAGTGTGCAGAGAACGCACCCATTGCTCCTTAGGAAAGCGAGTGTTACACTCGAAGCTTTTGCGTTAATTCAGGTGAAATTTCTCCCCATAATTTACGTCTAAATCGGCTTTCCTTTCTGTCACTGCTGCTGTTCTCTCTACTAACGCCATTGTACAGCATTGGCAGCAGGCCCTACTGTGGGGTTCTAGTTGCTGAGGAAATCGTCTGCTGACTGGCAGGTGGTGAGTTCGATTGCCGGCTGCGGTGGCTGCATTGTCGGTGGGGGCGAAAATCCTGAAGGCCCACGTGCTGATATTTCTATGCACGTAAAAGAACCCCAGGTGGTCGATATTTTTTGAGTCCTTCCTTGCAGTGCGTCTAATAATCATATGGTGGCTTTGGGGTGCTGAATACAACATATCATTCAAGCATTTGCAGCAGTCTCTAAGTTATTCTGTGCGAATGCAATTTATGGGATCATTCTGTTTTGTTTTGTTCTCTATTTCTTTTTATGTTTTGTATGTAGCAATATGATGTGTCTTCTACCTGCAATTATGTGAAATTCAATAAAAAGAATTGTTATTAAAAAATAAACCCTCAAATAACCAAACAAAGCGGGGCAACAACAAAACCACAACAAACGAAAGTAAATAAAACTAAAAGCACTCCTAATTTCAGACATTCAACATTTCCCATGTCACCAATAATACCGTCTCGTAATTAATACCGTCTCGTAATTAAGGATAATTGAATAGAATTCGGTAATGGCAATGTGAAATATTGGAAGAGGCTTCAGGTTTCATTACCCGACAATTTGTGAAGCTCTTCGTACGGAAGCTCCTAAATTCAAGTTGCTAGCAACTTTAATTGTGCATGCGTTTTTGCAGCTTCGGTGGGTACATCCTGGATTACGCAGTCTTCGCTTATCCGCCAATCGCCCTGCACCTTTCTTCAGTAAATGCTGAGTCAGGCTATTTCAACACTGGAATCCACCCCATTCTACGCGATGGCTTTAAACAGCTACTTTTTCAGCTGTATACACGGCTGCATCATAGGTTCAGGGCTTCAATTGAAAGTCTCTATCAGTGATAACTATAGAGTGAAGTAAATAAATAAACAAATAAATAGCGCTTATGTATTGCCTTTCCTATTTTTGCGAAATGCCAGCCAGATGTGCCAGATCTTGCCGTTCGTTGCCATCTCCAGCTCTTGCCCATCGCCTAGCTTTGGCCTGTGCACACTTAACCAAATCTCACCCTTAAGGGTGTAAATGAGCTTGTCGCCAGACGAGCACCCTTTACTCCCTATGGGGTGTTCAAAAAAGGGTGCTGAGGAAGCGTGCAGAGCTCAGCACCCTTAAGGAAAGGGTGCAGAGCAAAAACTTTAAAGGGTGTAACGAGTGCACCCTTTAAATAAAGGTGCTGTGATGTCATAACACCCTTTCAAATGGGTGCTAGAAGGGTGCTCCCCATCGACGTACCTGTGGGCTAAATCTAGGGTTGATGCTGGAGATGGCTAAAAATGCAGATTGCTGTATACTCTGTAGACCATGCTGAGTGACAGCCCACATACGGTTTGTTAGTACTTGGACACATGTACTAAGTCGTCCGTTCCCATGGCACCTTGAACACGTGCACCATGCACGCGGCCGGCCCTCCACAGAGTGCCTTCCGCAGGCGCTTATGAAACTAGCACTGAAACACAGTGACAACACTAAGTGGGGCTTTTGCATCATCGTCTTTTAAAACACAGTGTCTCTGCAGTGAAGCTACTGGTAAGTTGGCTGCAGTGTTTTGCTTTCTGTATGTGTAGACAAATAGAGAATCCGGCACTATTATCGAGAAGTGTTGCAATTGTGCTTTACCCTGTCCAGGTGCTGTTCCTCGGGTTTTTGTTTTTTGCTGCTCTGGACAGAACAAGCTGCACTCACTGCACTTCTTAAGAACAGTGTCGAATTTTAAATAAGTTGTACTGTTGCAAGAGCAAAGTTTGCTTCACCACAAAGGAAGCATGCTATGCGGTTATGCAGGGAAATAGCCTATCATGTAGTGCCTCACGACGCAAATCGTACGAAGTATCGTTTTGTTCGGTTGTGTACAGATCCGTGAGCGGTGTCTTACATTCCTGGTGTTCAGAATGTTGGCGCTCACGCTGCCTCTGTAAATGCTACGTTGTTCTGAGATAGCATGTCGGCGTTCATGGCGCTATGTAAGCAAACAATGGGGAAGCATCATTACGACACTACTTCATGCACTGACTTTAAGAGCACCGTGAGGTGGCATCGGCAAGGCTTTGAGCCACAAACTAAGGGGCACGAAATAAAAAAAAATCGGACATAGGTATAATATTTCAGACATAAATGTGTTCAATATATCTACAACAGAAAGTGCTTGAACGAGCGTGTGACGCAAGCAGCTCCACGTGTGGCGACACATCACTACCACTCCCCGAACTAAGGTGGACCGATGGCTTCCGTTGAGGAGTATGCAATTGCACTGGCTATAAAATCAAAGAAAGAGGTATTGGCTATTCCTTCCTTCATAGAATAGGCTTCTACCCGAAAGGTAAACGTATCTTGACAGAGGTATCTGAACAATTACTGCGCATTTCCACAACGGCG
This sequence comes from Rhipicephalus microplus, assembly GCF_043290135.1. Lineage (NCBI taxonomy): Eukaryota > Metazoa > Arthropoda > Arachnida > Ixodida > Ixodidae > Rhipicephalus > Rhipicephalus microplus. The sequence goes on from NW_027464588.1 coordinate 14,744,719, forward strand.
AAGGAATGAAGGCGGCAGCAGCTTATTCAAGGTAACTTGAAGAACGGCATGTAGCTCGAAACTTGCCGCGCGCTGCTCAAGCAGAACAGGCGCACAAAACGGACATACAACAGGACGAGCGCCAACTAAGAACTGTGTACTAGCTTCTCACTAATAGCGGGCTGCTCAGACACAAAGGAACGCGTACGAAATGAACGCTCAAGTATACACAGGACCAGTAAGAATCAGCAGCTCACACAATTGTTGCTTCTTAATTTTTCAGCAGTGCACTCCTTTTGTAAAGGCAGCCACTGCTGTGAGTGAATCGGCATTTGTGCTCTCCGTAACTTACACACAAACTAGCTGTGAAACGTTGAAACCACCCGCATCAAGGGCAGGCCTGCATGAGCGGCAATTACCGTCTTGCAGAGGCGTGCTCACTCGTGCTGACCGTGAGAACACATTCAGAGGAAGAGCGATGACTTCTAAAGTTATATCTAAAGCGCACACTTCTCACTATCTCGCCAGTTAATAAATGTGAACACGCTGAAGTGCCACCAACTTATGATCACCGTCGACAGAAAATAACGTGCATAAATAGCTCATCATTAGTGCGCTAATTAATGTGCGTTCGTGTTAGAGTCGCTTCACTCCGCATGCTGCAGAGCTATATATAGGTGTCATAGGTGTGACTAGTGGTGACTGAACAATTTGTTCTTTTCTTTGGGTTTTTCTTGGTCATCTGTGCGGGTATATTTCACAACCTATTACCCTCGATGAAAAGGCGTGAGTGGAGCGGTGGTGTACCCCAGCATAAAACATTTACGGGTAAGAAGTTCGTTTCGAATCACGATCGAATCAACCGTGAAATACTCTGCTCCGCGTGTCTGATGGTTACCGATTGCAGCGCTGGGCGGCAACCTGGCGGCTGTCTTTAGCTGCAGCTTGTCCAGCTACCTGAACCGGGTGACGCCACTGGGAGACATACCGTTCGGGGAACACGTCTGCGTGGGGCCCCTACAGATGTACTACCAGGGCGGGGAGATGGCCAACGTGGCCTACGTGCTCGTCGGCGTCGTGGTGCCCGGCCAGACGCTGTTCGCCGTGCTCTCTAAGATTCTGCGCTTCGGCAAGGTCTCCATGACCATCACCTTCTTCGCAGCCTATTGTGGTGCATCGCTAGGGCAGGTGGGTCCCCACCGATGATGTTGCGTAATTACGAAACGCGAAGAATTCACTTTTCGTTTAGACACAGGAGGAAAAACATGAGTATTCCGCACGCGACCATCAGGGCTACGAGCAGCGCAGACAAACACTCCCAGGTGTCGACGCACAAATACACCCAATAAAGTAGACAGGACGACAACAGCCGCTTTATTTCAAATCGTTCAGCATTGGACGCCTTATTTGATGGCTGCAGCTGCGGTCTCGGCAGGGCCTGGAGGAAGAAAGAAAAAGGAAGGGTGCATCATCACACGAGTGAAGCCCACCGTGTCGGTCCAACACATGATCAAAATGTCAGAGCGTGCGCAGGGTTTTGTGGCCTCTGTGGCGTTTAGTTCCTGAACCTCTTACGTGAGCTAGCTGGTCTGCACCGAACAACAGGATTTAAAATGAAATCTGCTACGTGCCATACTCCACAGCCCGCCGCTGTATCGGCAAGGATCGTTGCGTACTTGATCTTGAAGTGAAATGTCACATGTTGGGCCGACACTGGTGGCTTCAAAACAGGTCGGCTTGCCAAAGCTGGCTCAATTACATAATTCTTTCTTCCCGTGTATGCCATTTAAAATTCTTCCTTTGACTAATGAAAGGTCAATACAAGATTGACCCGTCACACCTTCTATATTTGTCAGGTAACGATACCAGACAAAGGAACTCACTAGCTGTAACACCATTCGCGAAACGTACGAAATTTTTTCTTTCCTAGAATTAACTGTAGTGGATCGGAACAAATAGCCCTGTAAAAAGGTGACGAAAGATTAACTCTCGCAATTTGAATCGCACGTTCAGTAGGAAGCAATTATCTTGTCTAGCTAGAATATCTTTTGTATGTTTCTGTTTTTGTTTAACTCATTCTAACTCGTCTGTTGGACCTAAAGAACGCTGGACTAACGCCTATTGCCCCTACGCTTTGTTCATCAAAGCACACGTGCGAATGAACCCAATGTTTCCCGTGTTACTTTTTTTATTTTTATTCACCTATATAATGTACCAGGCTGCCAATATATAATGTAATGGCTGCCACCTATATAATGTACCGGCTTTGACTCACTTTGACCTTCCATGAGTCGTTGGAACCATCTATTTAAAAAACTCGCAAACGCACTCTAGGGCGCCAAAAGGTGAATGGCTGTGTCCGAATTCCCTTGTTAGCTGATTGAGTTTCATATAACTACTGCCCATGCGCAGCTTGATGGCTTTTTTTTGCATGACTATATTGGTATCTTTGTGTTCGTAATTTTCAGTTCAGTATTTCCCGGGGTAATGGCCACTGCAGCTATATACAAACTTTGGTAGTAAGTTTCATGTTTTCAGACAGTTACTAATGTTTACTTATCTATTTTATTTATTTACAGAATTTCTGCTGGCTTTAAAGTGAAGCCATAAGCAGGAGTGGGTAACATATATAGATATAGCACGCTGAACATTTTCACGATATATTACACACAGAGAATGATGCGGACACACAGGTTTTAACGTGGTAAAAAGAAAATTATACAGTGCATGACATGCAATTGAGCATAGCATAATACCTATATAAGTGCGTACTAACATAACTTGTGTACTAACAACGCAACGTCACAAAACAAAGAGTACAAATATGGCAGGAAGACATGCTATAAGTTTTTTAGCTCCGATAAGAATGACGCCACTGTCGCCGCCTCCACAATCCCACCAGAGAGGCGATTCCACTCGCGTACAGTTCGTGGGAAAAAAGAGCCCATGTACAAGTTCGTTCTGCAAGAAAATTCCTGTAATTTTTTTGAGTGATCCGCCCGCGTGGGTCGTCGCACAACTTTTTCTATATACGCACTTGAATCAATGCCAAGCTTATCGTGGTAGAGCAGATACATATAATTCAGTCTTTCGCGATATCGCCGCAAATGTAATGCTTCCAAGTTCGCTGTCTGAAGCAAAGCAGTGACTGACGTAAGGCGATTGTATGAGCAAAAGATAAATCGAGCAGATTTTCTTTGTAGGTTTTCTAGCTTATCAATATTTTTTTGTGTATGGGTCCCAGACCACGCAACGCATATTCCAAAAGGGGACAAATGTAAGTTTTATATGCTAATAGTTTTATTTCTTGCGTTGACTGTCGTAACAATCTTCTAAGATATCCAAGCTTTTGCATGGCTTTCATTTCTAGAAAAGTGATATGTTCATTCCACCGGAAGTTTGAAGTGATTATTAAACCTAAGTATTTATAACGATTTACAGCACTAAGACAGCGACCATTTATTGAATACTGGAAAGTAATATGTGCCTTCTTTCTTGAAATTGTCATTGAGATGGTTTTTGTAGTATTGAAGCTCATCTGCCATTTTTCACACCAATTATGCAGTTTGTCCAGGGCACTACATAATAATGCCTGGTCGACAGGTGTGTTTACTTCCTGATAAAGGATGCAATCGTCCGCGAACAGTTTGATTTTGACAAGTATATTGTTTACGATATCATTTATATAAACTATAAAGAATATTGGCCCGAGAACCGACCCTTGGGGAATGCCTGATTGCACGGGCGCCGGGCGTGAACACGAGCCGCCAACTGATACGCATTGACTCCTATACGATAAGTATCACTCTATCCATGAGAGAAGTGAGTTATTTTGTAATATGGGTTTTAATTTTAACAAAAGCTTATGGTGCGAGACGCGATCAAATGCCTTCTGGAAGTCCAAAAAAATTATATCGATTTGACTCTGTTTATCTAAGACTGAGGTAAACTCGTGTATTGTCTGAAGGAGTTGGGTAACCGTCGACATTCCCTTACGGAAATTATGTTGCCGGCAATCAATCAATTTATTTTGTTGCAGAAAGTTTGACAAGCGCGTAAAAATAATATGTTCTAGCAATTTTGAGCAGGTACACAGTAAAGATATTGGTGTGTATGACGTGATTAGTGATGTATTACAGAGAAAGATATTATGAGAGCACAAAAGCCTTCGTGCCGTAATTGTCCGTCGCCGGTGTTCGTATTCGCAATCGCGCACTGTGAAAAAAAAGACACAAGCGAAGTAACCAAAAACTCTGAGGCCCGACTGGGATTCAAAACCAGACCCCCTGTCTGCAAGCCCCGTATTTTACCACTAAGCTACACCGGTGCTTGAGACCTCGTGCGTAAAACTTCATTTCAGATTAACACTAGGCAACTTTCATGTTGAGAAAGAAATCGCGTTAATATAAGTAATAAAGTGTTCCAGAACAGCAAAGGAACAACCGGGCATCACACAATGCCAATTGCGTTATGACGAACAATAGCACAGTGGATGCCTTTCTACCACAAAGAATTGTTATTTATGGCATAATCGCTAAACTGCAAGTGTGCTCATAGCAGTTACATAATGCATAAATAAAAAAAGTCTTCAGAAATGCCGCTCTTCCTGCATTCGCGGTGACAGTGCTGCATGGCCCGCGCTGGCTTGGTGCTTTTTGTTTTTGAATAAGAAGTCACGGTGAAGTGCTGTAACTGCCCACTAGTCATCATGGCGCTTTAAGCCTAGCCTGAGGCGTACACACGAGGGATGAAGGATCTGGGAATTCACTTTACCCGTCAGTTTATCACCAGTCAGTTCATTACTAATAATGTTATTGTTATTACCTAATTTGTTATATTTAATAATATTATTATTTATTATTATATCACTATTTTTGTTGTTGTCCTTTGAGAGGTTCCGTGTTCCGAAATCTTATGAGTGCGAAAGGCGACGCGGATGCCTCCTAGATAGACGCTTCAACAGACATATTGCATGCAACACTTCACAAACGGAGTAAAAAGAAAGGCGAGACGAACAAAAAAATACTCGCTAGTCACATTCACCCTTTTCAAATTCAAAGTATCCGGATCATATACTCTATAAGGTAACCTAGAATTTCTTCACCTAAGCGCGTTGTTTTCTAGCCGTTCGAAATTTACCCGAGGCTATCCTTATTATGTTCGTTCTTCAGCCTTCAAAGCCCCTTCAGGAAGGTATTTAAAGTAGGAGCTCAGAATTTGGGTGTAGTAGTGCGAATTGAAAGCACTGTGAACGTCAAAATGGCAACAAGAAGGTACAGAGCTAGGTGGACACAAGCATGAGCAAGGGGCCATTTTTGAACAAACGCCACTCTCGGCAATGTATTACGGAATCAAGTCGTTTTTGTTGAAGTAGCGGTACCTAAACTGCCGCGAGAGCCACGGTTACTCTGGAAGCTCATTGTAATGAAAAGGTCGACAGGAAATGCTGTGAAGAACATAGTGGGAAATTCCTAAATACAAGTATAAATTATAGGTTGACGTTAATGCTCCTAACTAACTACACCAATCGGCCAACAAAGCATTTTAGAGACTGTTTAGCCACTTTTCGTAATTTTCGTAATAGCACCTGTCCTATCTGAGTCACGCCATGGTGGTCTAATAATTATGGTGCTCGCGTGTCAGCAGGAGGTCTCGGGATCCTATCCCCTCTGCATCGGCCCCATTTCCGATGGAGGTGGGAAAGCTATAGGCCAATGTATTTATTTCTAGGTGGACGTTGAAGAAGCACGAGGGATTCAAATTTATAATAATAAAAAATTTGAACCATCTCTCCGAACAGAATCCTGAAGGGGTGCGAAGCATAAGCGCTGCGCACGTGTGGCGTGACGGATTGAAAGGCGCTAACGTGGGTGCTGCGGTGAGCGCTGGAAGATTCGTTTCAAGCGATGGCTGGCGTCGGTCTGGTCGTTTCTTCACAGTGGACACGGGCGCTGAACCGGAGCAGGCGCGCGTTTCACCGTGATGATCGCCGCCTTGTGATCGGTGAAGTGCACGCTGAGAGGTTCCTGCAGACGTTCTGCGTCGAAAATGGCAAAGGCCAGATCGATGCGCATTCCTTTTTATCGTGGTGGGTAATTTCCGTTCCGCTGACATGCACTTCAGCGAGTGCACGTCTAGCATGTAATCGACGAGCCATTCTCGTCTTCCTCTACTGACAAAAACGTTGAAGTCTCCCGCGCATATAAGAGGCGCACATCAACACGCTTCGCTTCAATCAGTCAGCATCTCCTCCAGACAGCGCTGGAGGATTCTACGTCAATCCCAACCTCCTTCGGCAGGTTGGGAGTGACGTAGAGCCCGAGGATTGAGACGTCACCGATGCGCACGGCAATGCACTCAGACCAGTAGTGTCTTTGAGAAGGTCCTGATCGTTTTTACACGTCACCTCCTGTTCGCCCGGCGTAACCCTGCTGTTGCGGGTAGGTGCTTCAGTGGAGGGCGCGTGACGCTTTCGAGACGTTGCCAAATGACGACGACGTCAAGGATTCCTCAGCGTTGGCCTCCGCTGTCGGTGCTTCCACTTGGCTTTCTTGACTCTCGTCTCGCCGGTGTTGCCGACGTGTTGAAGACGCTTGCACTTCGCTTCCTTGGCTTACGTCTCTTCGGTGTTACCAGCATACCTTCTCTATTCTCGCACTGTTGTCGTTGATCTTCCACTTCCGACGCTTGAATTCAGCTTCCCTGGCCCGCGTATTGTAGGTGTTGCAGGCGCGACGTCGCTATTCACGAACGTGATTGGCTCTGCTAACCCTCGCAACGCCAAACAACGCCCGGGTTAAGCCAAACCACTGAGGCGAATCTTCTGGCGGGCGCAGCAGCTAGCTTTCTGGTGTCCCCTCTATCGCAGGTAAACGGGTCAAAAGAGTGTTCACTATACTCTGCGACAACTTTCTGTGTCAGCACAGCCAAGGCTATGAAGCCCCAACGCCCCTTTTTACTACGCTTCTGCTGTAGCGCGCTGTAGTGCCTTTGTTTCAGCGTACTTCGTCAAACAGTCTGTGGCTGCTATGATACACTTGTTGCCGGCAGATGTCAGCGGAAATGGCCCGCGTAAATCTATTCTTATTTGATCAAATGGCACCCTAGGTGGTTCGATTGGTTGAAGAAGCCCCACGGGCTTCATTGGCAGGAATATGCGGCGTTGACCAATCCGGCAGATTTTCTCGTATCGCTTAACGGATGCGTAAAGCTTAGGCCAGTAGTACGCTTGTCGAGCGAAAGTTCGAGAGGAACCTAAGTGACCAGATTTGGGCTCATCGTGGCAGGCGAGAAAGATGTCGTCACACATGTCAGTTGGCACGACTAGAAGATAAGGTCTCTCATCGCCGTTGGAGTTTTTCTTATACAAGGCCCCATCTGGCAGGCAGAATGACGACAGACTTCGAGAAGTACAGTGAGGTATAGAACAGTTACGTCTTTCAAGTTTTAGATAACTGCGCGTATTTCGTCGCCCGCGCGCTGTCGTGTAATCAGGTCGGTTGTAGTAAGGGTAGTGTAGTTACCACCGTCGTCTTTGTTGTCGTGGGCCACAAACTTCTATAGGTGCATGGGACAACGAATCGGAACCTTCTTGCTTGCGGCCCCATTTGAAAGTGATCGTGAAATCGAAATTCTGCAGACGAAGATGCCATCGTGCCAGTCGCCCGCATGGGTCCCGTAGGTTGGTTAACGAGCACAACGAATGATGGTCGTTCACTACCTTGAAGAGGCGTCCCTAATGGTAAGGCCTAAATTTCATCGTGGCTTATACAACAACAAGGCACCCTTTTTCTGACGTGGAGTAGTTTACGTCGGCGCGGGAAAGAGTGTGATCACTTGTTTCGTGCCCTCTTGTAGTTGGACGACGTCAACACCAAGACTCATGTTACTGGAGTCAATATGAATCTCAGTATCAGCATCTTAGTCGAAGTGAGCGAAAATTGGTGGTGTCTGCAAATGCTCCCGTAGTTCAGAGAAAGCTGCGTCCTGTTCTTCTTCCCAGACAAAGTACACGTCTTCACGAAGGAGTCGAATGAGTGGTTCAGAAATCCTAGAAAAATTGGCTATAAAGCGGCGATAATACGCACAGACCCCAAGAAACTGACTTGCTGCCTTCTTATCACGTGGAACAGGAAACGAGGTCACGGTGGAGCTTTCGTCAGGGTCTGGTCAAACACCGTCCACACTCACAACATGACCAAGAAACGTCAATTTATTATTACGGAAGTGGCATTTTTCTGGCTTCAACTGCAGGTTATCAGAGTGAAGCGCTTCCAGCACTGCCTGCAGACGCTTCATGTGCTCCTGAAAGGTCGCAGAAAACACGAAACCTTAATTCAGATAAAGTAGGCACGTGTGCCATGTTAGACCGGCAAGAACAGTGTTCATATATTTTTGGAATGTCGCAGATACAGAACAGGAGCCGAAAGGAAGCACTTTGAATTCATATAGGCCATCCGATGTAGCGAAGGCGGTTTTTTAATGTTGTCGTTCATTGACTTCGATCTGCCAGTAGCCACTTCTCAAGTATATCGATGAAAAATACTTAGTCTACCGCAGTAAGGGAATCATCGAGGCGGGGCAGCGGATAGACTTTTTTTCAGTCACGCTGTAGTTTTTTGTAGTCTATGAAGAAGCGCAGTGATCCATCTTTCTTCTTTACGAGAACAACCGGAGATGACTCTAGCACTCTTGGATGGTTGGATAACGTCCTCTAGCAGCATCTCTTCAACGTGAGCATTACTCACTTCACGTTGCTTGGCCAAAACGCAGTAAGGGTGTTGTTTTATGGTTGAGGCGTTGGTATGCGCATTTTTCGGTGTTTGGGGATCAGTGTTTGACGAACCTTCGAGTTGGATGCTAATCACTCTATAACTTTATATAGCAGTTGAGTAATTCAGTCTGTTGCTGTTCCGAGAGGGTTAAATTGACATCAACTCTGGCAAGTAATGAAGTCACGTCACTTGATGTCGGTCGAAGCTCGTCGTCGACTGATGTAGGTGTGAAACATTCAGCCATGTCTGCGACAGGGTAGGCGAAAGTGTTGGTGGTGTGACAAAACAGGTGCCGGTACTCGTTACTGAAATTAGCCACAATATATTTGTTTGGGCTTAACATCCCAAAAAACACTGTATGAATATGCGAGAGACCATAGAGCAGGACTCCGAAAGTTTCTACCACCTGGGGTTCTTGAACGTTCTCCTAAATCAAAGCACATGGGCCTCGAACATGGGCGTTAAGCACATGGGCGTCCGTCGCATTACGGCCGGTTGGGCTGGGATTTGATCACATGATGATAATATGTGGGATTGATTGCCCCAAACCACCATATTTATATGAAAGGCGCCGTAGTAGATGGCTCCGGAAATTTAAACCACCTGAGGTTCTTTAGCGTGCACCCAAACCTGACCACACAGGCCTACAGAACTTTCGCCTCCATCGAAAATGCAGGCACCGGAATCGGGATTCAATCATATGACCTGCGAGTCAGCAGCCGAGTGCTCTAGCGACTAGTCCACCTTGGCGGTGTCGGAATTTCTGAAGCTCTCTGCTACGTCATTACCTAATAATTATGTCGGGGCTTTGACATGTGCGACTGCAACTAGTAATATTATGCCGGAGCAACCAACACTTACTCGAATTACGAAGGTGCTGGTATTACTGTACCTGGCGCGCCTCATCGTGTACAACCTCTGGAACTGGGGCGTGGACCCGGACAACGCGGCCATCCCCTGCCTGACGGGCTGCGGCGACTTCCTTGGCACGGGGTTTCTCACCATGGCCTATGCGTTGCTCTACTACATAGGCGACAAATCGGCCGTTCGAGACGAAGAGCTGCGCTCCTACGTGCACGTGACCACTCATCTCACTGTGCATGCGTCGTCTTCTACGCCAAGTTACGGCAATTCTACCTTGTCCTAGCGATGCCACGTACTTTGCTCCAGCAGAGTAGACGAGGCGCAGTTTCAGTGCTCAAGGCTACTTGTGCGCTTTGATATGTGATGACAAGTCTACTTTCTTGTCTTATTTTTCGTTGTTTATAACGTTATAATGCTTTTATCTCTATTACGTCAATGATATTTGCCAACATTTAAATTTGCCGATCATTTTGCTCTTTTTACTATGTGCGTGTATGCATGTATACGTCGTATACCTCAAGTACGCTTCGACAACCTACTGGTATCATAATGTCACCTACGTGAAGACGTAAGTATGAGTGTTCCGCAAGTTACATGGGTTTTCTTTGCGATATTTCAGATAAAACAACGCCAACCTATGCCTTCTTTTTCTCATTTTTACTTGTCATGGTACATTTTTCCAGCGCTGTATAGTAATGAACACGAATGTTTATAAGACGCTTTGGCCTACATACCAGTGATCAATAACTTGAACTATCGAAGGCAATACCGACAAAATCAACGATGGGTGAAGCGTAAGGCAAAACAAACAAGTGTTACAGCGTGATAAAGCACCGCGCCAACATAAGCTTAAATTATTGAGAGAAACATCAAGGACACTAAAAGGGCCAGTTTCACAAGAAAAGAAGATATGCACAAGTTAACATTGACCTAATATCTTAATGAAGTATATTTATTAGTTCTACGAGTTTCTAAAACATCTTTGATAGCTAATATTACAGGAATGGGTACAGACAGTACGCTACAGTTACTTATATGAATAAAGAACAAGCGTAACAAATTTCTTGTAAAACCCATTCATTTCATGGTACTAAAGAAGAACTTTTGACGTCACTCTTAGAGATCTAATGTTGTGTATTTATCAAGAGGCCCAAAACCGAATGACTTCTCAATTTATTTTACTACGAGAAAACTCGCTCTACGCTATCGGTGAATATTCGAACGTGATAGCGCTAAAAAGTTCATGTCGGAGAAATTTTGGTATGAGTGAAGCCTTCGTTGGTTCACAGCTGAAAATCACGATGAGTGCCTAAACTCAAAATCTTAAACACATGAATAAAAGTGATGTCATCTGGGTAACTGTCGCGTCCTCTACCAGTGTCACGTTGTCATTCTCTATGTGATGTCACTTTGCCGCAAAATGTTGTCCAATGTATTGTGCACTGGGATTGATCGCACTAGGTCGTCCAATACATTCAACGTTGCGACTCAAGGGTTTTTTTTAGGGAGGGGGGGGGATACAGAGCATACAATGCACTGGAGGTCGGTAAAAAAAACAAAAACTCGCATCACAAATACACATTTATTATCTGCTGCATGAAATAAGAGAATAAGTGCACACATTTATTATCTTCTGCATCTTATACGCGTGTGAAAGTGAATGGCCGTTAACCTCGATGTCTACAAATATAGGTTCAAGACGAGGAAACAATTTGAAAACGTTGTTGTTCCTTCATTATACAGTGAAAAAATTGGCGCATTGCCTTTACAGCATTTTTCAGGACAAAAAAAATTCGGCAGATTCCTCGTACGATGGGAATTGATGTTATGAGAAGTATGCGGAGGGAAGGAGATAGCGGTGGAATTTGTTTACTGCGTAAATTGTTACAAAATAACGATAATAATATGTCCGAATATAATACATTCAGACATGTTGAACCATCGCACATGCTTTCCATAACCTGTTAACAGCTGTGTAACGATGGCAAAAGTAACTGGGGCATTAATAACACCAGAAGACATAAGCTGATATGTTGTGCTTGTGCTTGCGAGGTTAATGATTGATATTGATTGATATGTGGGGTTTAACGTCCCAAAACCACTCTATGATTATGAGAGACGCCGTAGTGGAGGGCTCCGGAAATTTAGACCACCTGGGGTTCTTTAACGTGCACCCAAATCTGAGCACACGGTCCTACAACATTTCCGCCTCCATCGGAAATGCAGCCGCCGCAGCCGGGATTCGAACCCGCGCCCTGCGGGTCAGCAGCCGAGTGCCTTAGCCACTAGACCACCGCGGCGGGGCTGCTTGCGAGGTTAGCAGCAAAGGCTAATGCTTCATAAACTAACTTTGGTGGATGGCGCCTAAGTATTAAAGAGACGCTAACCAAACGTAACGCCTGTTTTATACGAGAACTCATGAAATTTCTATAAAATAAGATATGCAGCACTGCAACAACAATTGACCTTTCAGCAACATTACGCCTTCGTATGGTCAATTACAAAGTATTTCCGAGACCTTTCGTGGCTGTGCAGTAGAATATCAGATTTTTATAGAGGCTAGCTGCGTTCGACTCAAACTGACACCCTAATAGTTTCAGATTGCATTTGGCGGGCTCACACTGCCAATGTAAGTTCATCTGAACACTCTCAAATTTAAATTGCCCACATTCTTGCATTTAAACCTAATATGCGCACAAACAGTTATTCCTTGAGAAAACTTGCGAGAAAACTCTGCTTTTATTCTCCTTGTACAGTTCGTTTTATGAAAAATACGAAATGTTGTTTGGTACATAACCTAATTATTAGGATATGTAATTATTAGTTAATATTGCATAATATGCATGTCACTAACTTTTTATACCATGTTAAGTGAGCAAAAGCTGCTTATCACCACACCAATAGTAGCTTTGTTCAGGTATTATATTCACTGAAGCAAATATTATACAGCGGGCATTACATGGTTCAATCTGTGCTCCTACCGTGCTTTGGTAGATATAAGCTACCACCTGAAGCGTAACTAGTGCTTGTACGCATGTGCATTCCCGAATGCAACAAGCAACACATCATGCAGTTCGGCGTTTGTCGCCAGCATGGAGTAATTTCGTTTGAAAGAGTGATGAAATCCGACAATGCTACGTCTGAGACATTGAAGACGGTATGGAATAACTTCAAGTGAATGGAGTGAGAAATGTATGTTAGTCAGTAGTGACTCTGAAGCTAGGCCTGAAAAAAAAAGTGAAGATAGCTTAAGCGAAAAAATTGTCATTCTTCTAAGGGGCGCAGATGGAAGAGGGTTTCAAGTAAATTTCTCAGTCCGTGTTTTTTTACGAATAGAACGAGAAAGATCTGCTTTGTTGCACAAGAGATTAAAAAAAAAACTGCAGGCTCTAACGGGCAACATAACCGTTCCTTGCAAGAAACCTGAGATGACCGCTGTTTATGAAGGACAAAAATAAAAGCAGGAGACAAATGCGTTTGAATGTTTCAGGCTTTTCTCTTACGTAAATCTGAGATAAACGAGAAGAAAATTCAAGAAGCACAAACGGTGCCGCAAGAACTTTATTTCAAAATGAGTCTGGTAGCTCGTTTGGAGGAATGGAAGACACATAGGGCGAAATTTAAAAGGGATCATGAGAGGAACAAAACGACACCGATGAAAATAACAAGGTATATGCACGAGTAACAATCAGAAGCGTTCTAAGAACTGAATCTTGGTCACTCGCATTGCATCGTACGGGCTGCTGCTGCAACATGCTACATGCGCAATGCCACCATTCTATCAAATATGTGCTTGAACAAGTTTGAATGGAATGCATGGTGAAAGCTTTTAGGCCACGACCAAATTGTGTCCCTTGTCACAAGAAATCTTTCTGTCTCATATTTCGAGATTTCGTAAAACAGCCCGCCTTTCCCCTTTTACTTCCTTTCCTTTACGCCGGTATTCTTTCTTTTTAATGAGTTGCACTGCACAGTCATATCGAAGTATAAACGCGGTGCGCTTGTGATTGTGTCCTAAGGCGAAACACATAAAATTCCTAAGGTTCCGCTATACGCACTTTTTATGGTATAATGAAACAGAATTCATTCTCCCCTGCAGTCTGTCTGCATTTGATTGGTACAGTGAAGTTTATAATTTTGCAAGTAAAGTTCATACTAACTTCCTTTGTTAACAAATTTATTCTCCGTGCATAGAGTCTCATTGCATGAAGTTTTCGCTCCAGTTGGTTTATATTAGAGGGTGGCAGGACAGAGCAAGTGCCACTGCATTAATAAGAAGTCTCGCCATTTGTTGAATCTCTCGTGGATACAAGCATAATTCATTGCGCTTTCGTAGACTATAAGGAATGGAAATTTAGGCATAGCGGAATGTGTGTAATATATCTTCATTGCGTACAAAAAGATGCTATTTGGACACAACCTATTTTACACCAGCAGATGAGGCAAGACTATTTAGAGAAGAGTTAACGAGACGCCGACACAAGAACTCGGGAACACACACACAGAGAAAGAGAGGAAGAGAGAGAAAATGGGAGCACATAATGTGCACGTTATTTGCGTGTGTTCTTCACGTCCATACCTTTTGGCTGCTTTGTTATCGATCTTTCGGCCCCCCTATTATACACCAATGGGCTAAGTCGCAGCGCTTGTGAGCTTTACACATAACACCGTAAAGTAAGGCGGTGTTTAGTCCAGCCGGACGTTGAAAATGAAAGCGTGAAGTTGCGATTGTGTAGCCAGTGCGGTGGGGTACTTGCTGTAGCCCAACCAACTAGCTGAAGCAAGGGGACAGGGGAAAACGTAGCCTTTTTGTTCGCCTCTTCGTACCCGTGTACAACATATTTCCAGCAAGTCAAACTAACACCTACACTCTGATTAACCTCTCTGTCTTTCCTGTACCTTCCTCGCCGTAAATGCATTCTACCAAGTGTATTTCTGTAGTTAAGGGTCTTTTGTAACCGTTACAGCTTTTTATTTTCTGAAATCCGCATGCATACTGCATAGCTATTTTAGTTTCGTCAGAATATCTCTGAATCAATTGGAGGACACGTGCCATGAATAAAGGTGCTGAATTCAACATGGAGTGTTAATGTAGACTTGTTAGTATATGCTAGACATCGGATAAAAACACTACAACGGAACATCGAAAGAAGAAACAAGAGCAAGGGCTGACTGACATCAACGAGTCTTATTTCACCGCAACAAAATATGAATTGATTGATTGATATGTGGAGTTTAACGTCCCAAAACCACCATATAATTATGAGAGACGCCGTAGTGGAGAGCTCTGGAAATTTCGACCACCTGGAGTTTTTTAACGTGCACGCAAATCTGAGCACACGGGCTTACAACAGAAATATGAATTCAAGGAAAAACGAAGAAAATTTGATGACCAGCCGATGCGTGAAGACTGCATTCAATCCTCCAGATAATAATGTTCTTTCTTCAGTAGCACTACTGATATCATGCTGAAAGATCTCTCCTTGCGATCCTTTTTCAGATAATATATAATCCGCTGCAGCGAAACAAAACTTGCTTTTGTGTGTTAGCGCTTCATTTTGTGCTTGTTGTAGGGCTGTTCCCGTGGTATAATTTATATGTTCAATACACGACTGACTGCTTGAGCTACTTGTAAACTCTAAAAAAAAAATGGCCCCGTATATACATGTTACACTGCAAATGTTGTCGAAAGACGTTAGAATTGCGTTTGGAGAAAGGGAAAAAACGTTTATTCGATGTTCTGCGCAAGAAAATTGATGAATGGTATTCGGGAGGCGCTGCGTTAGAGTGCTTCGAGCGTGCTGCGGAGGCGAACGAGTGCATAAAGTCACGTTACACGTGATACATGAGCGCTATCTGGCAGTTATCTTGGAAAACGAAGCGCACGGCGGTCTTGCAGGCGATAAGGTGTAGAAAGCAAGGCAACGGGTAGGTGTGACCACCGTGTCGTCTTAGCAAAGCCGATGCAAGCGTTGAATCGTCAGCGCAGCGTGCTAAGCGCCGCGGTCCTTATAATTACTTATGTATGCCTTTTGTAGTAAACAGACACATATACTGAATATTAAGGTGTTGTTACGGTGCCTCAGTTATGCGCCTTAATTTCTCTTTTATTTGACAATAGCACAAGTATGAACGCAAAATATTGATCGATAGTGGTGGGCGCTGCAGATCGGGTTCGCGTTTGGGTTATTGTTTGCTGCCGTTTGAAGTCGCGTCAAAAACGGACAAACAGACAAATGTACAGACAGACAGACCAAAATTCTTGCGTGGATTGTCCCTAAGAAAGACTATCATCTTAGAAAAACCAATCTGTTATATTGTAGCTTCTAGGAGGATCACAGTTTGATCACACTCCACTGTGAGAGCACTTGCCTCATTAGTGTTGTCGTCTATGATAACTTGAACGACTCAAAACTTGTCTTCTTTTGTTATTTCGGTCATGACAAATTTGAAGCACTGCTTGTTACACTTTAGTATATTCTAATATTCCCACACTGGGTAGCTGCTGAGATACACTTTTGCTATCAGTTTGCTCTGATTCATGCGTTTTCTTTTCTGCGCTGTAGGGGCACGAACGAAATTTTTTAGTGTCCTATTCAATTTAGTCATGAACATAATGTATTTTGGAGGGCCTTCAGAAAAAGTTTCGTAGTTTCCGTACTTTACCCGTAAACTTTCAAGGGGTATTGATTGTAAATACAGAAATCTTTGAAAACACTGTTTATTGTAGAAATATATAAGGTAGTGCTAAAGGTGTCATATTAGGACGAGAATTCGAAAATTTCTGAATGAGAATATAGTTTCCTACGAGCATTTGACATAGGCCTACCTGTAATGAACTTGCTAAACGCACGACTCAGAGATAAAAATTGCACATTGAACAGACTTCAACATATTATCACTCTGTTAGGTTGAGGAGCGACAGCATTTTTCAATGGTAGCTGCTGCCACAAAAGTATGCGGTACAAGCCAAACTATATTAATACACAGAACATTTTTTTTTCAGTGACATCGAAAGGGTTTCTATTCACTCCCGCTATATAAATTCAGAAGTTGTACAAGATGTGAAATCCTTGCAATACAGTCGTATTGTACTTGTCTGCTGCATCACCATTGGAGTGAGTAATTACGAAAAATGGTTTGTCTACGTCATCAATTTCGGCACTCTCACAAAAGGTGTTTGTGTCATTAGGTAATAAATAGTGCAAAGTGAGACTTCTTGACCTCAAGTGCGTTTTCATCCACAGAAAGTGACAGCCGTACTCTTTGTGGCATTCGGCTCTAAAAGATAAACTGCAGCAAGTACATTAATTCACAAGTTATTACAACTGGTGAAAAGAGGCGTGACAAAACTTTACTCGGTGAAAAAAGTGCTGGTGGTGTCGATGGGAATAGTGGCGCCAGGTAACTTGTTGTGCCGGAATCGCTCACTTTTTCCAGATGATTTCCAAGTGTTACACCTGAAATAGCAACCCTATCAGGGTGGAGGAATCGGGTGTCTTGGAGGTAGAGGCATTGAAACGTGTTGGCAAATATCTTTTCTATACGGGCATTTATGGGTTGTATGTAGCGACCGCGGAATAAAACGCTGATAGTTTGACTGAAAATGGCAGCAAGGTTTGGCGAAAGTGTTAGGGGAAATTTTTTGGACGAGCATTCAGCTTTTGCACATCTAATTGCTTACTAAGCGACAAACGTGCCATAGCTGTGTGACCTAAAAAGGTGCCATACGGGTCGGAGGTGTTAATCAAATTTAAAGGCTTTCAAATGAAGCGATAGGAGTGAAACGACATCATAGAAGATGCCCTAAGTGCACCCATACGTGTCACATAGCGAATAGCGCATGCCACAGTCTCGACAAAAACACACGCAACAAATAGGAAATGAGAAGCGAGGGATGTATGCCCTGTGACATAAAGAAGAGAAAAGTCTATTTTAAAGAGGGAGACAGTGGCTCCACACGTAACTTAGCATACGCAAGGCAACCTTCTATTTACACAGAAGGCAACACGAAGAGAGATTGGAAGCGGGTTCTTGGCTGAAGAAAGGTTTGTCCTCTGTACACGACTAGGAGCACACCAATTCGAGGTCACGCGCTGAATTGCGGTCGTCTTTCGTGCTACACTATAAGCCCCATGTGCTCGCGCAGCCATGGCAACATCACGGACAATGAAAGTTCTTTCCGGCAGCCGAGGATGCTGCACTCAGAAGTGTGTTTCTTTGTAGCGATCATTGTGCACGGCAACGGGGCTATGACATGAGAGTCTTCGTGTGTGCTCATGTCATATATCACCATGCCCCGAGCACAGGGCTCTGAAGCCTCAGCTGCATTTACACGTATTTATCTGTCAGCCTGAAAGGCAGTGCGATAAAGCAAGGAGGGCTAGGCCTCCTCAGAGGACAAACGTTCTGCTTTTTCAAGAAATCAAGGAGATAAAGCTTTGCAGGGCATTGTTAAAGAAAGGAGTAGCCTTCGTGAAGTACGTAAGCTCTGCTTCCGTTACGCTCTCATCTCAAACTTTTTATTTGTCAACACATTTGCCTTTCTAACATTGTGGTATCCTACTGCGTAAACTCAATTTCTTAGTTGGGTTCCTAATTTGAGGCTGCTGTTGCGCATTAGCGTCGGGAGAAGGACAAGCCCACAGTAATGGAAGGCATCGCTCTATAATGGTTTTAATGTTCCGTGAAGTTGCGGTTGTGGTGGTGGTGATGATGGAACTGACAGTGCTGGGAACAAGTTTGTTGAAAACCGCAGCAAATTAGTGGTCGGGACCTAAGCCAACCTTCGAAAAATCGGGAAGATCTGTTTTCTGGCCTCCTCACGGGCTTGCTGCCATAGTTGTCGCACGAGGATATCCTAACATAATCGTATTATGGCTCATACCCAAGTTGCTTTGCGTGGTGTCCTGTTTTGGAAGATAAACTGATCGTCAGTCACAATGTTATAATGAAAGCTATTATCCTAGTTGCTAGATAGAACTGTCTTGCCTTGTTCCACACAGGACACTTGGGCACAACGATAAACTTTCAAGTAAAAAAAGTTGTGTCTGCTTTCATTCCTTTTTGCAATAAGCTGCTTGCTACAAATGCAGTAGAGCGATGATGTTGGAAAGCGAAAGAGTCGCAGTAGCTTACGCAGGGGTGCTACCATGGTAAGAAAGCAATAGCTCTCTACCTGCGACAGATGTAGCTATCGGCGCTTTCATTTATTGTATAGGAGTTTTGTCCTATAGTTATTCCACATCTTGTGGCTCTCAGTAGTTCTATATAGAGAAGAAGCAGTTGCACAGATGACCATGGAAATCAAGAAGGCTCTCAAGACAGCGACCAGCAAGGAAGGTTAACAAGAAAAAAGGGCAGATCCCACGTACAGTGGGAATCGAGGATATGCGAAGCGCGAAAGAAAATCTTGTTATGTTACTTTAAAATCAGCACAATGTTACAAGGTGGAGGTAAATGATGTCGTACATGGCTTCCGTGTCACGATTATCATGTTTGGATGTGTTGTTTACCTTCGTCATTTATTTACGTCACTTGATAACCAATTTAGTGTATGTGGAGCTAGCGAAATGGCCGCGAGCACGCTATGAGAGCGGTATTTTGTCATGTTTTTGCATCATATGCGTGTCAGGATTATCGTGTTTGCACTAGTCACATATTTAGTCATCTATTGACGTCACGTAACAACAAATTTGGTATATGTGGAGCTAGCAAAACGGCCAAGAGTGCATTATGAAGGGCCCAGTATACTGTAGTGTGGCGTTGAGCACGCGCACGCGGGGCGTAGCGACGCTACGTTACCAAAACGCGAGCACTAGGCGCGACTAGCGTCCGTCGGTGCGGCTGAACAGCAACCGGCGCGAAATGCGACATGCTGCATTTCACGCCGATGCGTTACCTACCCAACTCTGCGTCTTCCTCTTTTCGGCACGGAGGGACACCGGATGTGCTGAATCGCACATGCATCAAAGCAACGCAGCGAGGCACGCACCTACGAATATATGGCAGGACTGCGGCAACACAGTCGTGACGCGGCGAAATGAACGCCGGCGAGCAAGCGCACCACGTCACGTCGAAATGTATTGGCGCATTGACTGTGGCATATGTTCTCACATAACACGCATGTTATGATTATCATGTTTGCACCAGTCAAATACCTTCATCAAGCATTGGCGTCAAGTAATACCAAATATGGCTATGTAAATCTAGCGAAACGGCCGCAAGCGCATCATGAGCGTAGCATGTATCATGTTGTTACATGACACGCATCTCATGTTTAGCATGTTTGCGCCAGTCACATACCATTCGTCATCGATTTACGTACCGTAATACTAAACTTGACATATGTGACGCTATCAAAACGCCTGCGAGCGTATCATGAGCTTGGCATGAAGTCATGTTGTTACATGACACGCATGTCATGATTTTTATGTTGGGATCTGTCGCCATGTGTTCGCCATGCAATCATGTCATACCATACCAGTTTTGCAACATGCCTGTTCTGTTCTGTTCTGTTCTGTTTTAACTGTTTTGCTGTGGAGAGGTTGAGGAGCCTATTGCCTCGGCTACTCCATATCACAGAGTTCTGCAGCGAAAAATAAAATAATGTTACAGAACTTGACATGGCAACATGCCATTTCAACATGCCTTGTCATGGCAACATGCCTTGTCATGGCAACATGCCATGTGAACGAAACTACTGCAAGTGCTGCAGGACCATAAAATTGAAATCATTAAATTCATGAAATCTATATCATGATTTTCAAGTTATAACTAGTCAAATATGTTCTTCATACAGTCATGTTATGCCATACCAAGTGGTATCGATATCATTATGGAAACAGCCAGGAGAGCTAAAAGTCTTGGGCGGCTAGATAGATAGATATGCGCAAGGTCGCCGAAATTCGCTAAAGAATGCTTCGCATTTTAAAGAAAATATCAAGAGCATGGCCAAAGCTGGAAACAGTGCAGAAAGTGTCTACTCCCATCTTTTCTTATGTCCCCGCGTGGTCTTGTCCTGGTCATGAAAAGCCCCCAAACCTTCCTTCGAAGGAAGGAGAGTGTAGAGCACTAAATCTAGTTTGGCCGTCAGAGCTACGGACCTTGCAGTATCCAAACCTCAGATAGACAAAGAAATTGAAGGTTTAGCGAACAAAAAAAATTCTGCCATCGTAGTAACCACCCAGAATTCTTCGATGAACCGACCAGCACATGACTAAGTGACCGTGGAAAGTTTCACTGGCGCGTTTCCAGTACACATTCGCCGCGAGGATCTCCATAGAGAGGCCAGCACTGCGATCTTTTCGACGTCACAGTTAGGATAGTAGTTGTTAAATACGGCAGCTTTGCTTTCGCGACACCACCTGAATTGTCCCCCATGGCTGTACCGATTCTTAGTCGTTATTTTGCGATGCAAATGAGACATGAGAGTGCTACCGGGGCCACAGATTCGTAGTTTGCTTCCCCGTATTATCAGGTCTTACCGCTTCTTTAAGCACTGAGCTTCAAAACAAAGGGAAGCACGCGCGGTGTCCACAGCAAAAGCGTAGAAAATGCGGTGTTCTTGCAGACAAAGTCAACCAGGCATCCCATGAGTGACGTCATCCCGTGGGTTGCGCAACGGTATGTCCTAGAGTCCAATAATGTGCAAATTTAAATTGTTGAACATAGACTGCACTCGTCTCAAAATGTTTTATCTTCCAGTAGTTGCTAAAGTGGACAACTTATTCAATGTTTGTTTGTTAAACGATACAATTAGGAGTGTATATTTTCAGAAAAAATTTGGACGTTTCATGCAGCCTCCTATTTTGCAAAAAGCCTGATGTTATGCTTTAAAGGGGAACTCCACATTCTCAGCCATACTGAGAAAATGCTGCTTTCAAATAACAATTCGTCAGCAGTTAGGCTGGCTAATTTTGCCAAACACTCGTCAATAATTTTCTTTACGCAATCAATGATGAGTCCGAACAGAAACTCTGACAGGGAGTGGCTCCTTTCTCCATGGTCAGTATCGAATGACGTCACTAAAATGGATACACACCCCCACAGCTGGCGAGAGTGTTAACATAGCTCACGTGCTTTTTCTGACGTGCGGAAAGCGATTCAGCGATGTCATCCGACGCAAATTCAACCTGTGCCAGCTCGTCTGAGCATACCAGTGTTAAGTTCAGTGATGATTTCAGCTACTATTTGAGTGCGACAGCATCGTCTTTTGGTTTCGAATGGCCGGCGCAGGAAGTATCTTACGTGCCCCGCCTCGATCTCCTCGTTGTGTTATATTCGGGTGATTTCAACGACGACGACCTCGCTGTATGCAGTTGACAAAACTGAACTTCGTCGTACCCTTGTAAAAGAAAGCGTGCGCCGCACCCGTGTACTAGAAAAGGCAGGCTTTTGAAAAAAAAAAGCAGGCACTTACATTGTATGCATACGCAGTGTGATATTAGGTTACAGATGATTCCAGAGATGGCTTTCGATTTCCGAAATGGGTTTTCTAGAAAACTCAGTTAGGGTAGTATAGGTAGGCGCATATTCTGATGGTACCCACGAGAACACATGTTAAAAGCTTTTTTTAAATCTATAAATATAAAAAAGTCGTCTGAGATGCATTAGTGCACTTTTTTGTGATGCTTTGTCATCGGCTGGCTACAATTGACTGTGTCTAACATAGGGCATACTACTCGATTCATTTTTATTAGTTTGTTCATTTACCAGTAAGGGTCTCCTTCCGACATACAGAATCATTTTCAGTATAATGCAAAAGTTATTTTCTAATCACCAATGAACTATCGCTCCCGGTCACGAGCTACATGATACAAGAGTACAAAGGAAAGGAATGTTCTACATCCGGCCCCATGGCTAGAAGTAGCGCCGGCTAGCACTCCTAATTACACGTACAAGTAAACCCATTGCTTTTGATGTATACGCATTGGTCCACTTCAACTGAACACTATCACGACATTGCCTATTCTTTCTTTGACGTATTATTTGTTTACTTTGCTGGAGCACCATGCCGAGATCTCCTCACGTTCCACCTATGAAAGGAGTGCACCCCTCTATTCATTTCTTATTCATATAAGAAAAGAAAGTTTGTAAGCACATTACTCAGCACTCCTTGGTATGTTCCTACGAATTGCGCGTTCTTGCACATGACACTTGTTTATTATTGGCTATGATAAAAAAATGGCGGCCAGAAAAGCACCTGCCAACCTAATTTGTAATATATATTTTCGATACGAGCAAGAAATTCTGTGTTCAGATAATTCTGCGGGCCTTGAAGTTGCGTTGCTGACTGTAGCCACGGCAGATTTGATGCCGATTTCCAGCAATGCATAAAGGGTGGGTATAAATTTTTAAACACACAGTGCCAAATTTGTTTGCGGTACTTCTTGCGGAAGCATACCTGCATATAGGGAAATTCATTCTGCTCGAACAACAGTAATAACCCTAGTCGCAGTGAAAGATGAACTAGACTTCCTGAAGAATAATTCCAGATTTCATTTTGTGGATGTAAGTAACTCAATGTAGCAATTTGTTTTGCCGTTGGTTCTTTTGCCGTCTTCCCAGAAATGTGCGTACCACTAGCTACATCTATAAAAAACACGCGTAACTGACCAAGTCGAAAGATCCACTTCTAAATAACCTACGGTAGCTCCGGGAAACAGTGCGATTTCATGCAGCACTTGAAAAAATTTGGCCCGCCATTTCAGTCTTTGCAGCTCATACATCCTTCCCACCGCACCTGCTACTATAAGAACCAGTGTTCGCGATCAGAGAAGATGACAGGCTTTTTCATATCTGGAAGAACAACCAAGCTATGCGGTGATGTTCTTTTTACTTCATCAAAAACTTTGCAATGCAGTCTGGCGAGCAGGGATCATTTTGAAAGCAGCGACGACGACATAACCACTCGTGTATGAAACGTTTTCACCCGATCAAAGTAGAAGTTTGAGATGTTCCAGTGCGACAGGTTTTTCAGGAAGCGTACGCCTTGCCAATGAAGAATGAGTGCGAAGTATGTTTGCGATGAAAACAGCGAAGACTGCACCTTCGTCGACTGTGCTGTTCTCTATGTAATGCAGCACTTACTTCTACGTGCGATAGATCAATCGCGGAATGCGTAAGTATGACTCGAAGAAGCCAATGTGCCGTACGTGATTCAGGAGGCAAGTGCTCAACACTTTACGATAATGTTATAAAGTCTGAGGAATCTGCATGCATCTCGCGCGTGTCGTGAGCTATCGGCAGGTGGGTAGGATGTTTTACCCGTTTGCATGGACGCCTGTATGTGCGTGTATTCATCTGTGTATTGGTATGTATAAACGTTGAAAATACTTGGAGGGACGGCTTTCAGCGGCCCTCACCACGCCCCAATGGCCCCGTCAACCCTTCAGTCCTGCGATATGCCTTTGACGTGGTTGGTGAATAATGTCCGCGACTTTCTGTAGGGAGAATGGTCGAGCCAGTTCGTTTATGTTTAAGGCTGCAAGAGGGGGACTACTTGAGTGCGAGGCCCTAGTAAAAAAAAACAAAACAAAAAGTAGGCAATGGGCGTCGCATTATCTCCGGGAGTTCGATCTTCAATATCATTCTTTGTCGTGCTCTTGCTGTATCCCCATGCTTGCTTTGGGGGAAATTGTTCGACTATAAAACAAAAAAGCCGACATTAAAGGCTGCTGAGTGTATATTACGTTTACATTGACGACGCTCCCGTTGTAAATGGACATTAATGCCGCCAACAGAACACTCAAAAGTCCCCCATGTAATATGAGCTTCAGGAAACACTACAGGCAACCTAAATGTAAGTGAAAGACACCAGAGAATAATAAGCTTTTGACACATGCCGTAGTGGAGGGCTCCAGAAAGTTTGACTATGTGGTGCGTTTTAATTTCCATGCATATCGCACTATACGCGGGCCGCAAGCATTCACTTTTCCACTGAAATGCGACCGCCGTGGCGTGATGAAGTCCATGATTTTCGCATCGGCCGCTGAGAACCACAACCGCTGTCCACCGATGTGAACAGGTTAAGATAACCTAGCCCCGACGCGGCGGTAGTCTAGTGACTAAGGTACTCTGCTGCTGACCCGCAGGTTGCGTAATCGAATTCCGGCTGTGGCAGCTGCGTTTGCGATGGAGGCGCAATATGTTGTTGGCCCGTGTGCTCAGATATGGGTGCACGTTAAAGAACACCAGGTGCTCCAAATTCGCGGAGCTCTCCACTACAGCGTATCTCATGATCATATGATGGTTTTGAAACGTTAAATCCTGCATCTCAATTATCAATTAAAATAACGTATGCAGATACACGCAAAAATGTTAAATGTTGCGTGTTCACCGATTTCCGGAAATATCAAGATATTCCTTGCATTGTTATTATAGCCGTCAAACGTATAGAGCATTTACCATATCTGTAAAAGGCAATGCTTATGTTAGAGATCCATCTGTATATTTCCTAGTGAGCGAAACGTATTGCGTGTATGCTTGTGATATATTTGACCACGACCACGTGATTACATTTGTGCTTATGCTTGTCTGCTTTATGAGTATATTTTGGAAGGTGACAAAAAGTTAAAGTAAGTTTGCCCCTGTTCATTTTGGTTCTTTTTGTGCGACTGTCTTTGTTTGTGCACATCATTTTACACCACCATGTTCAGAAGAACCTAATGTTGTCCACCGCAAACGCTGGATAATTAGCAGTGGCGCAGCTTCTAAGCGAATAAAGTTAAAACGGGACAAAAAAACAAACAAACATGTAGCTACATAATAGAGATACTCCGCGCCAGCTGCCGAGTTTATTACCGCTCTCGTTCCTCCTTTCACATCCTGAAAGTTCATCTGTCAACGGGCCTACGACGAGGGCAGCGGCCTAGAATATTCTGATGCTGACTCATTACGCGCGTTCAAAAAGTCATACCAGCTGCCCATCGGTCAGCGAAAAAGCGCGGGAACTTCCGACAGTGAGATGCCTCGGGGGACAGCAACCGGAAACGCCCTCGCTTTTCGATCGCTGCGCAGGCAGTGACAAAGATGAAGCTTCCGCGCCCGAGCA
Source organism: Rhipicephalus microplus (assembly GCF_043290135.1). Lineage (NCBI taxonomy): Eukaryota > Metazoa > Arthropoda > Arachnida > Ixodida > Ixodidae > Rhipicephalus > Rhipicephalus microplus. The sequence goes on from NW_027464588.1 coordinate 14,770,390, forward strand.
TGAAATTCCCCGGGTTGCAAGGCGCTCGTTCATAATTTTATTTATGTGCGCCATATCGCGTTCACTGATAGTTTTTGTTTTCATTCGTTACAATGAGACCGCAAAACGCACTCACAAAGCCTTCGTCGAAGATTTTTTTGTGTGGCACGTTTTTTGTGCACCCGAGAGCAAAATGTGGGCATAACAAGGCAGACAATATCTATATCAAATAATAGGTTGCAAGTTGCTTAGGCTAACAGTTGACTCTTGATGTCAGTTCGTCGACCTCAAGAATTCGCCGCATTGCTCTTGTCAATCTGCGAAAAAGCGGCAACTAAAAAGGTGTTGCTTCTTCATTGGTCCGATGTCCACCACTGAAACCGCGCGCGCCATCGTCGGCCTGAGATGCTTGGAGGTGTCACGTGGTCTCGGGAGCCGCATGGGCTGCTTATCGAGCGCTGCCGTGCACGTCGCAAACGAGTTTTAAGTTCCACCTGCGCTGCGGTTTTCTCGAATGCGGAGGTTTTCTCGCAATGTGAACATCATCTAACCCATTGTAATATGAGTGGCTGCCTCTGAAGATGAAGAACATGCTGCTCTACAACTCTATGCAACAGTGTGGTTCTTACGCAAGGGAACCTGGTGTCAGCCTGCTCCGGTAGCAGTGGGACAAGAAAGAGCTTGAGGCTTCGGTTATAAGTTAATGGCGGGCAAGCAGCAATTGGCTAGGAGTCGTGTGTGCAACAAGCACTTTCGCGACGAACACTTTTCTGCTGCCTAGGGGCTGCGATGTTCGGCGAGTCGCAGAAAGTGGCAGAGAAGATCCGTCGCACGCGTTTCCCGCTGGCGGTAAAGCACCTGAGCCACTTGGCGCTGGTTTCCCTTGCAACTCCGCTATTAGTACAATAAATGTTTACCACCACCACCATTCCGCTGACTAATGGTGCTTCAGCTCCGTCGGATGGAAACAGCCCTACCATTAGGCATGTGCAATATCATCCGAGAAACGTGACCTAGCATCTTGTTTTTCAGAGGCGAAGCTCCCTCAACCGTGGGCCATGCTTCCTCGATGTATGTAGTAGTAGTATGTAGCTCCTCCCGTTTGGTCCTTGGATTGTCCGCTGGATGTTTGTACTTGTATATGATGAAAAATGATGAAAAGGTGTGAGATGGCGTTGGTGTGTTCACTAGATAAACGGATGGACGGACAGACATACAGACAGACAGAAAGACGAACGTATGAACAGACAGACAGACAGACAGACAGACAGACAGACAGACAGACAGACAGACAGACAGACAGACAGACAGATGGACGGATGCATGTGTTCAGGTGAAACAGGAACAAACAGGAATGTACAGGAATAGGGTGGCCCAATGAAATTTTTAAAGCATGTATACCCATGACCTAGTGCGAGCGCTACAGCACATGTAGTTTTCTTAAAGTGCCATAATAATGTCAATGCTTACAAAGCACCCTACATTTGCTCAAAGCAATTTTAATGAATTTGAATCGTTCTTCATCTCCACTGCATCATTTTTTAAAAAGGTAACTGTAGAATGAAGTCCATCTTTATTTCAAGAAGTCAATATTCTTTGAAATTCGTATTCCAGCCCCAGATAATTAAAGCTATGTTGAAGAAAGCAACACAGCCATTAAATTGAACCTCACAAAGAACCTTTTATGTAATGCCTTGAACTGCTTAATAATAATACAAAGAAGAAATATCCAAAATAAAATGCACGATAAGCTAAAAGCAATGTGCGCAGTTTTGATAATACACACCAGGCAGCTCAAAAATTATTGATTTTTATCAGTCGAACAAAGATCTCCTTTTACCATGTCTGCAGAACAGTACATCTAAAGGTTAATGAGATGCTTTTGAGTGGAGTCGTAGAGGCCTAGGCGAAAGCGAAATTGCTCCGTCCTATAAAGTGCGTAATATCTGCTCGGCCGTGTGTTCAACAAAAAACAAAACAACCTAATTATTCAGCTCTGGCCCATTAAACCAAATGAAGAAAGACGCGTGAATTTAAGGGTTCGTTTTCTCTTTCAGGTACAATATTATTGAGAGCTACCAGACAAAACTGTCAGGAAAGTATAGGGGATGGTATTAAAAGCAATTGTAATGTGAATGCAGTTCTACGTTTCCACCAGGCATTTAATTTTCGGCATTGACGTAGTGGTAGACACTTCAGATCACGTGTCTACTTCACTGTTTAAACACGTGTAGAAAGTTAATTCTAAGTTTCAGGAGAATTATCCTTGCCGATTTGAGTTATCACGCACCTAATCTAAAGAGAGGTGTTATGTGATTGCGTCTATTTTGCGTTATTTATTCTTCTATCATACATGACCACTACGCCTTATTTCTCGCAGCCGACTATTCTTCCACGCTTCGAGATGACAGGGTAATACAACGGTAACAGTGGGTAAGAAGTATGAAGCGGTGCTGTCAAGATTAATCAGTCATTACACCGTGTGTCAGCAGGTACCATGAACCTTATCGCGTCATAGAACAAACTTCCACTGTTAACTACCTCATCGAACCCCTCACGGCCACTGTGGACCTGCGTCGCCGAGGCCGCGAAATTGTACATGTGGATCGCCTCAAACCGTATCACGAACCACTTGTCTTCACGACACCTTAGAACACTTACTTGGCACTATCTTCAGCGAGGGCAAATATGTAATGATGAGTGTAGTGGGTCATGCAAAGCTCGGCAAACATATTGTCAGTGCTAAGCACGAGACACTTGGCCCGGACGTTGTCGCTGATTTCGCTGGCTAAGCCTACGCTCCTATCTGGTCGCGAATAACAGTTCTGACTCTCTCAGTTCTTTATTATACGTAAAATACTTGTGCTGTACAAAGTGCAATATTACGTGAGCTAAACCTGACGCATACATAAGCATACGAAATTATTTCTGATCTGGTGTACGTTCCTTTTCTTTGCGTATCTTGGGGGCGTCCCGCTAGCAACTCACGCCTGCTCCTGCATTACTATTTCTTATGTTGCCTCTGTGCCAATGAACACGTCTTTTATCATCCTGCGCTGCAAGTAGCAATCTCCTGTTTCCAGAGCCTCATCTTCATTGTGTCCAAGCACCTTGTTGTCTTTTGAAACATGAATGCGAGTAATTTCTCGCTTTGCTGCCTTCTACTTGGGCTTCAAAGAACGGCAGGAACGGGAAGCAAATAGTTTAAGCAAACTCTATTAAAACAGCCAAAGCTTTGAGAATCAAGCTGAGGAATAGAAGATTACTACTCATTGAAACGTCACGGGGCCAGAAACTCAGAAGGTGACAATATAAGTAATGATTTCTACAGAGCCTGGTCTATTAAAGGTCCATCTTCCTTATGCAGCGGCAATCTTTTCTCGCGTTGTTTGATTGAAGGAAGGTAAATCTCGTTGTCTTGCCCGCCCTAGTTTCTAGAATTTAGTGTTCTGACTTCCTGGGGCACTGCATTATTTGTACTTCAAAGTGACGATTCACTTGGTGTAAGTTTGGCTAATAGAGTGAAATGAAAGAAACTTCATTTCGTCATGCAAGACGCCCACGTCACTTCACTAAATATACTCTAATCTACATCGCTTTGCAGAAACTACGTAGGTTTATTTATTTATTTATTTATCATTTTGTTTATTATTTTATTTGTTTATTTATTTATTCATGTATTTATTCAATTATTGATTTATTTGTTCATTTATTTCTTTAGAGATACTGTCAACCCTCTATTGAAGGTCATTGCAGGAAAGGTATGACACACTATACAATAAAAGTAGGCACATAACTATACAATTCACAACAATAAATCAGGTGTACATATATACAAATTCATGAAAGCTCTCCATTCCAAACGAAAAACGAAACACACGCACAATAATTCGCAATGCAAAAGATTACAACGGCAATAATCTTTACAATAAATAATTTAAATGTAACTCAAGTAAGTGCACAAATTCATTAAGATCCCCCACATTGACTATGTTAATCAGTAACCCATTCCAATCTTCGATGACATCAGGAAAGAAAGCATAATGGTATGCCTTCTTTCGCGCAAAGTAAGGTTGTAGTACTTGTGTGTGGTTTGCCTTCTCGCTTAATCTCCCTCGTTGTTGTACGTAGTCGTTTCTGCTGATTTAAACTCATCTTTCAACAATTGAAAGAGAAACTTTAATCTATTTTTACGCTTGCGCTTGTGTAGTGCCTCCAGATGACAAAGTTGTAGCATTTCTGTGAATGAGTCGTCCTACTTATATCTCGAGAATAAAAGCAAGCCGCAAGCCATTGTATACGTTCAAGTTTATTTACCAGCACTTTTTGATGAGGACTCGAGACAATGCTGGCGCATTCCAGTATTGGTCGCATAAAAGTTTTTAAAAGCAAGAAGTTTTACGTCCATACTTGCACCCTGCAGTTTTTTTCTTATTCAGAACAACTTCTGTGAAACACTAGAGCAAACATTATGAATATGTGTGTGTTACTTCAGGTTATGCGTTATTGTGCTGCCTAGGTACCTAAACGCTTAAACTGTTGACAACGTGTGATTCCCAATACAGTATTCAAATGAAATTATCGTTTTTTTCTTAGAATTGTGCGTAGCGGTAGATTTCACTTACTTGATTTCCATTCCCAAAGCTTCACATCATCAGCGTAATTCCTTCGGACATCCAGCAGTAAACTCGTCCTTCCAACCAGTCACTCGCGCGTAAATTGAACAATCATCAAAAACAGTTCGAGCTTTACATGAGGTTTTTGCTATGTCTGCAATATTGTTGACATACATAAGAAACAATAAGGGCCCAAGAACAAGCCTTGTGGAACTCCAGAAAACACTTCCAGTGAGCTAGACATAGAGTTCTCAATTTTCACGACTTGCTTCCTCTAATTTAGGAACGCTTTAATCCAATGAAGTAGAAGTTGTCTGAGTCCAGCCCAGCTAAGCTTACACAGTAATCTGTCGTGAGGTACCTTATCGAAGTGCTTAGCGAAATTTATGCAGACGACATCAATTTGTTCATACATAACTACAGTTGTCGCAAAGCTATGGATAGTTACAATGACCTGTGTTGTAGTCGAAGCTTTACTGCTAAAGCCATGCTGATAAGGATAAAAATAATTTTTATATTCCAGGAATGTGACAATATGCTTGACAATAATATGTTCTAATATTTTGCAGCAGATAGATGTGAATGACACTTGACGGTAATTATTGACGGACAACCAATGACCACTCTTGAACACAGGGACAACTACAGCTGTGAGCCAGTCAGATGGAACTGAACTAGTACAAATAGATTTTTGAAAAATAATTTCCGAGTAGTAAGATATCCACTCTGCTTAACGTAGCAAAAAAAAGGGGGGGGGGTATTTAATCCGGCCCGCATGCTTTTTTCGACTCAAGGGACACTAGACTTTTCAATACTTTTTCTCGACTGATAGTATTATAAACCATCGGCTCAGATAAGTGGCATATTAGATCCTCTGTTTCAGTGTTACATCTGCGTCTTATAAAAGCTGACTGAAATAAAATGTTTAGACTATCTGCAACATCAACAGTATAATAATTACCTTGCGCTTCAACTTTCTAATTCTAAGTTGCTCTTCTTTGATTTTTTCTATCACAGATGAAGATGTTGGAAAAAATAAACACACATGTAGGCTGGACTTGATGTTTTCATTTCTGTTGCTCCACTGTATCAAAATGTGCGCTCATTTATCAATGCGCTGCATATATATAGGCACTGGAATACAGAGGACAAACAAACTGCGGCTACTGTTGTCTCGGCAATTATACGCGCGGAGTCAAAACGTAATTTACATAGAAAAAAGTGTCTTACGATTCTTACATGATGGACAACTTCATCACGACTTCCCATTGCTTACAGTATGAAATTAAAACCGTTTGCAGCAGGGCTAGTTGATCTTGTTTGTAGGGTGGTTGCAGCTAACCATAAACACAATGATTAAAAAAAACAAAGACAGTGTTAACAGTTGTGTCATCGCTATGAACTGCACGACCTTTCAAACCACCTAATCATCGTGCATTTAGAAATATTTGTACGTGTATACTTCGATTTCAACAAGTTACAATTTACAATTGGTTCTAGCAAAGCAAGCTTCCACAAAACAACGGCAAATATCTAATCACAGCTATGTAACAAACAAATCGTACACCATAACACGTCGCCTTTCGCACCGGTTGCCGACGGACGCTGGTCGTTCCTGGCGTCACACTATAAATGCTCGCATTTTGCTAACGTAGCATCGCTGTATCCAGCGTGCGCACGCGTCAACGCTACATCGGAGTGTGTTTAGAAAATGTTGTTGACGATTTAGAGTACTTGGTTCTCTACTATGGAAGAGCGTAAAGCTGTCTCTTGCGCTCCATGATTGGGTCATTCATGATGCCTTCACGGCCATTTTGCTAGTTCCACATATGCCAAGTTTGGTGTTACGCGACGTCAATAGATGACAATATATATCGCTGGTGCAAACATAATAATCCTGACACGCCTGTCACGTATGAACATGACAACATACCACGCTCATAGCGTGCCCGCGGCAGTTTCGCAAGCTCCACGTATACTTAATTTGGTATCACGTGACATGAATAGACGACGAAGGTATACGGCACATCCAAACATGATAATCATGCCACGGAAGTCATGTATGGCATCATTTACCTCCACTTCGTAAAGTTTCGCTGATTGCAAAGTGACATCTGAACAATTCTCATTCGTGCTTAGCATATCATCGATTCTCTCTGTACGTGAGATCTGCCAATTTTTTTCTTTTTTTGTTGACCTTTCTTAAAGCGTGCTTCACAAACTTAGTTCTACGAGTGAAGCTCCTTAGGTCATCGGTTGTTACCTACTCCATATGTGTTATGTCACCACCTCTAGTTTATGACCTGCTCAATAGATAGCATTGTATCTACGTGTCCTTGGGAATAATATAACTTGATGGTGTTAGTGGTTTTCACAGCATATCCAGGGAGTAATTGATGTTTAGTGGGGCAACGGGTTCGTCCGTTCATGCGTGCGCAGAACCCTCAGTGCATCCGTAGATTCACCCGTCCGTTCACTCATTCGTGCTTCCGTTTGTCCGCCGGTCCTTCCGTCCATCTGTCTATTCATGCATGCTTCCGTCCGTGCGTTTGTCCTTCCATTCATTCATCCGTGCGTCCGTGCTTCTGTTCATCCGTCTGTCGTTCCGTACGTGCTTCTGTTCATTTGTCTGTCCGCGATTCTATCCGTCCGTCCGTGCGTACGTCCGTCTGTCTGTCCATCCGTGCTTCCATTCAGCCATGTATCTCTCCATGAGTCCGTCCATCTGTCCGTCCATTCATGGGTCCATGCTTCTGTCCACCCGTCCATGCTTCCATTCGTCCGTTCATTCTTGCTTCCAACCATATGTCCGTCCGTGTATTCGTGCTTCTGTTTGTCTGTCTATCCGTACGCATGGACGGATGGACATACTGACAGAGCAACGGACGGACGAATGGAAGCAGGAACAAATGGACGGACGCAAGCATTGGCGGTCGGACGCATAGATGGACGTCTCGCCCCCTTCATCATCATTCACTCCGTGTATATGCTGTGATTTTTTCAGGTTTGAGAAGTTCGTGCAGTTACCAATTAGGAACCAGTGCAGTTTACGAAGTATACTTTCTTATTCTTAAATAAAAATACATAACACTATATTCTGACTTTTCCCATTGGAATTTAGGATGCAAATAGTTGCAGCAAGCTAACGATAACTTGGCATATTGACTATGTCCAGTTTTTTCTTTTCTATGTTGGCAGGCCCATGTCACGTGATAAAGTGCGGGGTGTTCTCTGCATAGCGGGCATTTGTAGTGCCAAGAAACTGTACACCAACACCGGAGCAGTGGGAGGCTGCGCTGTCCTGCTCTAAGCCTGAAGAACAGCTCAAGCTGATTGACAGAGCTTGCAAGATGGCAAAGGCCACAGGAGCCCTGGACTGAGGGCCCCACCTTCACCGAAAAAAAAAACAATTTGTAATAAAGTTTTGCACTCCATTCCATTCTGTTCTATGAGTCATTCAACTTTAGAAAAACGAAAGCCTGTCAAACGCACGTGGTCAGTACAACTGTCCCTAAATTTTTTTTCAGGTTTCACAGTTTATACGTTGAAAAAACGAATGGCTTGTGCATCAGCAAGAAAAAAAAATCTCTGCACAGCGCTAAGAGTATGTATAGATAGCGTATTTTTGTCCGTTGACCTAATTAAATCTGGATGGGCTTTCGATAGTACTATGGGACTTTGTGGGAGCACACATACCTAATGTTGTGCGGCGTCTCTAAGATTGCACGAGCCATTTTTCTTAGAACATTGCCGTTCATTTTAGGGGCGGAATTCCTTCAGGCGCGGGTCTGTCCACACTCGGCGTATGTATGTAGCCACCTCTAGTTTGTAATAGAATCCGTTCGCTGCTGGTGCGCTCTCGGAGTTGCCCGATGAATAAGGCCACCTCTATTTTTTAATAGAATCTGTTTGCTGTCGGCACGTGCTCGAAGTTGCCCGATGGATAAGGCCGCAGAGCGGCGAGCGCGAAATGCGGCGGCAGCGCGTGCTCGCAGACAGAATCATGATGTGCGAGCCCGCGAGGCAGAAGTGCTCCGCGAAGCTGCGCGACGCCACCGCCAAGATCCTGCCGTACGAGAGCGGGAGGCCGAAGCGTCAGGGCAACGGCGCGAGGACCGTGCCGTACGCGAAGCGGCACAGCTGCGCGGCGAAGAGGATCTCCAAAACATCAGAGAACGCAAAATGGCGAGAAAGCGCGCGTATCGGCAGGCAGACCCCGATGCAGTGAGAGCTCGTGAGGCGTCTGCAAAACGCATCAGGTGAGCTCAGCCCCAAGGTGCAGACACGCGGTTTAAGCGAGACTTTCTAGCCGTTACGTTCGGACACAGTTGCAATGTGTGTAACAGATTGTGGTTCTCAAACAGTGTATAGTCACAATATCTCCCATGAAGAACGACCAGGCTCGCGCCAATGCCATCGCCGTGCTCATCAAGTGTGACGTGTGCCATATTTAAAACCTAGGCTATGTTGCTTTTTTTTCACATGTATGCAACGTTCAGTAAACTTTGCGGCATGAAGGGAACGTTTGATGTGCTGGGAGTGTACAGGACGCTATATGTCTTGTTGAATGAGCAGTAGAAAGGCGAATAGCACATACGAGCGTATTTCCAACTCTTATATCAGCATTGGTATATAAATATGTATTCACAAAAAAAGACACAATAGTTATACACGGATCACTTGGGCATCGCTCTCGATCAGATAATGCAGTATACTGAAAGAGCCGATTTACGTATGGCCGTCCAGATGTAGTGGTGCGTATTTCAATATGTTAGAAGTGGTCTTAACCCTAAACATTACGTTGTGCTGGCCGCACCGCTAGTCACCCTGCCCACGTTAGGAATTGAAAAGAACTCATTTGTTCTGGCGAACCCACAACGCACAGGGACATTGACGTTTTCAAACAGAATGAATTAGCCAGGTCATGCGCCTTGATAGCACATGAACGAAACTGCCCTGAACGCATATAGAATGGTAGAAGTAGCGAAATGAGCACGATAAGATAAATACCTGCTGATTATCATGCATCCACTACTGTGGCTCTTTAAGCAGCCAAAGCAGACGCGAGGTAGGTGGTTTAGATACTATTACATTTGTAATATGCAGTCCAAGTGTGCCGTTTGTTTTCTTTTTCAGCGAAGCCTCGAATGTCCCGTTCTAGGCCCACTCCGATTCTATTGTACATGTGTGTGGGTCTGGGACGACTCTCTTTCACGATAGAAGACTTTGGTCCGGTTTATGGTGAACGATGGCTTATGGCCGATGAGGCAGTATAACTGAGTATCTTTTTGTACAGGACACTCATTTGTAAACAGACAGAAACGAAAAAAGATAACTTTTATTAAAATGAAGAAAACATCGCCAGCGTATAAAAATTGTTGACGCAACTCTGCATGGAAAGGAAAAGGTGAGGGGAGGGGGGGAGTAGAAAACAGACAAAAAAGTAGGGGAAAAGTAAAATTAAATTTTCAGAAGTTTTAAAATGAAATGAGAAAAAAAACCAGGGATCTCCTCGAAGAGAACCATGACAAGTTGGCGAAGATCTGGGCATTGTATTTATGAGGAATCGCAGGTTGCTTGAGCGTTCTCTATTTCATTGCATAATGAAGGACGTGTTGAAGTGCGTATAAATCTGTAAATTTATTTCACCAAGCGATTACTCTATGAGCTTCAAGGAAGATTTAGAAAATTGATGGACTGAAGCATATGCCTCAAAAAAAAACTCAAGAAGCAGGACTCTTACCGGAGGCAAGGTATCATATTGAAATGAGTAGTGGGCTGTGACACATAATGCTCGACTTGTGCCTTTGTGTAAAGAGTATCCTTCAGAAGCCTGCTCATTTAGGCGCGTTTTAGGAAGGATCAAGTCATCAGTACTGTTCTCGATAGGTTATTTCACCGCGAATCTGTTACCTTGTAGTTAGCAAATGTCTACGTTGAAGTTCAAACCTGTTTTTCTGTCTCACATATGTTGCGACTATAGCAACGATTCTATACCGTGAGCACAACGGGTGACAAAGATAGGGTTTAAAAAAGTTCGTCCCTAAAAAAAGAAAAAAAAGAACAGTGCGAGTTTTTTTTTCAGGCTTTGTTTTGGCTCTTAGGCGGAGACACGCCCCGGCAGAGTCCCTAAATATGTGCATTCCAGGTGCAACTAAAGATTGTCAAGCGGACCAAGACTACCAAGATATCCTAATATTAGTTTCATCGCGCGTTTATGTTCTTTGAAGCAGGCAAGAACGCTAAAGATGCAAACAAATATTATGTTTTTTGTGCCATATAAAGCATGCCATGTCGCGCATGCTAATCGGTGCACAATCAACACTCATGAATTTTTTTTTGTAGAGAACAGTATTCAGTCACAACTACATTTCAGACAGAAGTCATGCGGTGTCCAACTGTGACCACCTGTATTAGGGGTTGTTCCTTTCACTCAAAACACAACCCAGTCCTCCCAGAACAGAAACTTTCCTGATCTGCCGACAGGTGGTGACATAAGTATTTCTTCGTTTCACCTTGGTGACGGCTTGCTCCTTCTAAAGAAAGGCAAATTTTTGTCTTCCGTTATTTTTCTAAGAAAGGATGCAAATAAACGCAAAGAATTAACTGTAAACTTTTTGCTCAACATAAGATTGATTGATCTGTAGGGTTCAACATCCCAAAACCAGCATGCAATTATGCATGAGAGACGCCGTAGTGGAGGGGTCCGGAAATTTCTACCACCTGGGGTTCTTGAACGTGTACCCAGAACTGAGCAAATGGGCCTACAGCATTTTCGCCTCCATCAAAAATGCAGCCTCCACAGCCGGAATTAAATCCCGCTACATGCGGGTCCGCAGCCGAGTACATAAACCTATTACACCACCACAGCGGGGCTTTGCTCAACATCAGCTATAACAAAAATGTAGGAGCAAAAAGGACATTTTTGTGCATTTTTTAGGAAATTCGTGACATTTTATTTGAGTCTGAGCACACCTTCTGCATTATTAACACTGGGTGTTGAACAATTACAACGGTGAAAATATGAAATTTCTTCTTCATCGTGCTCATTGTCAACCTAACAAACAAATTTACAAATAACTGATGATTAGGAGCATCACGTTGGCGCATTCGTTCACATTAAATGCCACAATTCTTTTATTTTTCACATACTTTAGAGCCACCTTCACTACGAGGCTATTTTCCAACAATGGAATTCCAGAGCGGCACTAGTATGTATTGCATCAACCTACACGCACATGATTCTTGGTCGTTGTCGAGAGGAAGCTTAGCAGAATTGACTTTTCCTCACCCCCTGCCAGCTCGCCTGCCAGCTCCAACAAAATCAGTCCTTCGTTTTTGCTATTTTTTCTTACGTTGCTCGTAGAAGAAGCCTATAAGAGCGAATCACCGTGAGGTAAAATGTCACATGCGATGCTTCAAAGAGGTCAGCGTAATCCCTGTCGAAGCGGAGCCACGTAGGATGCATTACTCTTATTTTTCTCCAGCCTTTTGTAAGCACTCCGAAACGCGTGTTTACTTTGAAGTTTGCCCTTTTTACTCTGACCCGAATTTCACGCAGCATGTTGCGAGCAAGAAAAATTAGAAGCTGACACGCCGCGACAGCGTGAAGCGCTGGAACATCTATTATAGCGTGGAGTTGTTGCCTATAAATTTAGATTTTGGTCAGTAAATGTGGCATGCTTGTCACCCTGAATATATTACAAGTTTGTTTCGTGCTCTAAAGCTCCTCTTGTTGTGGTGTCGATGCGTGTTTCGTATGCTTCAGACGTAGTGTGTCCATACAGCTTACCTAATAATGTATTATGCACAACGTCAAATATATATGTTTGCTGATTTAACTTGCACCAGTCGGGGGGCAACCTTAAGCTATCGTTTGCATGTTTCACAAAGCCAACGTGGACAGAAATGGAATATCGTGTAACCTGTTGCTTTTAGAGTGCTGTTTAGTGCAACCTTATGGTATTGCCATTCAAGCGAGAAACCACACGAGCAGCGAATGTGTGAATTACATGTGTGAAGTACCAAGTACTCTGGTACTTGGTACTTCACACATGTAATGGAATGTGTGAAGTGTAAAGTACTCCAAACCGTTAACAACTTTTTTCTAAACACAAGTGAACACTCCGTGTTCATTTATTTGAAAATAGATAGGTACCTAATTAGATAATAGTAAATCATGCCCCTTTGCTGGATGACTCACCCTAATTTTAGGTGATTTTGATAGACTAAATAACAATATTTGTGAGCTATTTTTATAGAAGTGGCAGAAATGATTCACTCTCTGATAGTCATTATGTCTGGTGACGAAATATTTTGCAGAATAAATGTTTCAAAAAATTTCTTATTTATATGCGTGGAACAAGCTGTAACCGTAGAGTCGAAAGTAATTACCGTCACTTTGAATACGGCGTTTCGGGAGGCACTTCGAAATTCAGAAGTAGACAAAAATGCTGTGAGAGCCAAAGCTGCTTATGCTGGTATGCTGCCGAAAAGTTATATTTCCTAGACGACACATCCCTACTATCTTCCTGACGCACTTCCGTACTTTGTTCAAGATGCCAATAGGTCGTTAAGTGCCTTCTTCTATTTATTTGCAAATTATTTGGCCTTACTGTTGTGTTTTTAAATGACACCAGTCACTTTCGTATTCATACAAAATATTTATTTCTTACTTGGTTTCATGAGATTTAGAAAAAACGATACACTGCTGAACAGCCGAAAGACAAAAGCAACGTAAAACAAAGACGCGTGGTTGCATTTCACAAATGAATAAACGAGGTTAGGGGCAAATAGGTTGACTACGTAATAAATGCAGAATGATAAATAATGTGTGTTGACAAGGATGTTTCGCACGCAGTCCTAAAAAAAATGTTCAGTCAAAGCAGGTCTGTAAATGAAAAACAATGTTGCATTATCCCCACAAACGCAACAATGTTCGAAAGGTCAAAATAAATGACATATGGATATATTAAAAAAAGTAGCGAAATAAATGGCGATGCAACAGATAGAACATATAGGTTTTCCTGTGCAGCCTAAAAGGCTTCCAATGGCCTGAAACTGTACGCAAATGCGAGGGAGCACTCCAGACTAATACCCTATATATAAGAGGACGCAGAGCGATGTGTTCTTTTACACTTTTTTACATATATGGTCCCACTGTGGGATTGCTGACCCCGCTGTCATTAGGAATGGAACTAAGAAAGCCATCCTTTTCACGACGAACATGTCATCTCCTTTTTTTGCCGCCGTATAATGCAGCGCGCAGAATACGGCACAGCTGAATTATACTGTGAAAGGCGGTGGGCGTTACTTCAAAGAGCTAGACTTCTCAGATCACAAGAGTGCTTGGCGACTGTTATTCAAAGATTCATAAGGGTGTACATTATTCTTGAGCAAGCCAGGCTTTCGCAATGGCTGTGGCATTCGTCACGTGTCACATTCTGTGATTTTTTTTTCTGTTTTCGCATTCTTCAACAACCAGATACATCGTTGTCACATACCGTATTATTTGGTTACGCTACAGAAGGAACAAGCAGATGACGCATGGCAGCTAATACAAGTGTTGTCTTCGTCAGTTGCTATTACTTATTTTTTTCTGATATATATTTAGCAAGCATGAACATTTCGGTGTTCAGAATGTATTACTTCATTAGAATAAAAAATACAAACAGGTGTAACCATCCAGATCATTTCAAGACGCAAAAGTTTTTATTTATATATTTATTTAATTTCGTGCTCTTAAGTCGTGAAGGCACTGGTATTGCAAAGTTGAAGGGTATAGCAGTATATCATCTAACAGTTTCGAAGGTGGCAAGTTTTTGTGTTGCTAAAACGGACGGTGGAAGGTGGCTCTAGTCCCTACTTGTTTGTGGCAAAAAACGAAAAAAAAACGAAGTAACAAGTGTTATGGGGGCATAAGGAAATTATAAGTTTAATATCATGATCTAACCGTGGAGATCATTAGTAACCTTGGGGAGAAGGAAACGATTGTCCTAGTATGTTGGATTTGTGAAAACTTTTGTAAAAGATAGGCTTCGGCGGAAGTACTTGTGGCATGACTTAAGCGACGGTACACTTAAAATAGCTTTCATAGAAGAAACTCTCGTGAAGCGGGAGCAATCGGAGATGACAAAACCAGCTGCGCGCTTCTCAAAGGATTCAAGGGCTGCAGTTAGTTCGGAGCTAGGTGGATCCGAAATAGAGTAAGCGTATTTAAATGTGGATCTAACGAGCAATTTGTGTTTTAAATCTAGAAAATGACTGAAAAATAACGGTTCCAAAATACAATTACGCCATCGGTGTCAATTATTGAGAAGTCCAACGTGCACATTCTAAGAAAGGTTGTAAGTTATATACCCACAAAAGTAATAGTAACCTGTAAAAAGGTTAAAAGCGGATCTGTTAAGGTTATAGGGAAAGTCTTCAATGCCTCTGTTTTGATGCATTCATGTCATAAATCAACAATAATTATTGTTTACTTTCACAAGTCACTTGTCGCATCACTCGGAAACAGTGTCAATGTCAGAATTTGAAAAGTAGAAACCTCAAGAGGGTTATATAGGGCAGGATAATACACGCAATTATCAGCGAAAAACTTAATGGTAGATTTAATACCAAGAATAAATCATTATATGAGTAAAGAAAAGTAATGTGGTCAATACAGAAGTTACAGGTAAACTCTAATGTAACAGTAATTGTTTGAAAGTTATACTATTACTGTGTTAACGTTCTGTAGACTGTTTATTACAAAGAAGTGAACGCAGTCTAGAAAATAAGGATCTCTACTGAACTTGCTTCCTTTCAAAAGTAAAAGAATACGCGAAATAGTGTCGAAGGCTTAAGCATAATCTGAAAAAATATGGTAGAAAGGGAAGATGGAAGTTTGCGATGAAAAACACGTAAACAGGTTGTGTCGAGCCGACCTTTCCACAAGCAAACTTGTCTTCCTGAAGACTAGAACAGAACTGATTTCTTTAGCACTAGTGTCTCTACTGCTCATACCATGACGAATATACCTGACGGAAATACGTCAGCAGAGCCTTTGTGGACCCCGGCATCAAACACTTTCATGTTAAAAAAACAAAGACCTGGCCTCCGCGGAACGCACCGCACACTCACAGCAAAAGCTTGAACAGCGGCTTTTAGTGTATGTAAAACAATCTTTGGGTAATTGCTGGAAGCTCTGCAGAGAACCAACTTCGCCACGAATCATCGTAATATTATAGCGGTAAAAAAGCACTCAATATGCTATCCTTCGTCATTTTTCGAAGAAGCGTGGTACCTGCTAAATACTTGCAAGGAGTTTTGTGCAATTTTATTGTGCTGTGGCTGACGGAGATGAACAATTTTGCCTGAAGCCTTTTTAATAGGTTGGAGCATTCGATGACGCTCGTCACGCAATTCGCATTGACGCCAAACTGTTATTTTCTGCTCTGAAATGCTTTATTATTCAAAATAACACGATTTCTTTCCCGATGTCAAGCCCGCCTAAGGCCAGTTTACGACGAAATTTCAAGCATCGGCGTGTCTATCTGGTAGAATACTGAGCTGGCACGCATGAAACTCGGGTTCGAATCCTTTTGAGTCATTGGAATTTGGCATTTAGTTTTCTTTTTTCTATTTCGCGCGAAAGTAGTCAAGAACACCGGCTGTGGTGACGGACAACTACGGCGCTGGCGACCCCTGTGATCTCATGATGGCACTCGCTGTAAAAATTAAGATTTGAGCCGGAATCGAACCTATGCAAGATCATAAATCTGCTTTTGAGAAAGGCAACATACAGGCAAAAGCCAGTGCAACTCCTAATGTGGTTGTACTTGAGGATATTTAATGCTATAACAAAGCAATAAACGCTACACGTCTAAATCTACGACGCAGATGTGACGGCGATTTCATGTTAGTCTCAGTTCCATTGCTAACTTCACGTTTGTAGCTGCTTAGTAACGACAAAATTTGCAATCTGTGCTAACTGCTGCGGCTAGCACGCAAGAATGCCGTGAATGCCGTAAAGTACGCCTGAAAATAGTGAGTGTGTTTGCTAACTTTATGCTAACTTTTACTGCTCTACAACCACAAGAGTGCGCTCATAAAAAGATTTTAACAGCCATAAATTGATATTTTTAACAATCGCGCACACTAATCTCGCCCTTGCTAATTCATTTCCACATCTTTGATTTTCGTACGAGCAACAAAATCAAAGTCCGTCGGTGCTTTCGGCGATTCGCTTCAATTGTGTTGAAGCCACCTGGGCAAGGGACTGAGCGCTAAGCTATTTTGGTCAGCGGAATAGCTACCCGAGATACCTAAATAAATTTACATCTTTTTATGTTAGCGTTATGTAACAAAGAATACGGCGAAACATGTATTTTCTAATTTTGTGTCCTCACCTCTTGTATCAACAAAAACTTGCCATACATAAAAGAGGGTGCTCTACTCAATCAATTGCATCGTCACACTAATAACGGTTATTCTGACATTCTGAGTTACGTTACTACCAGTAAAGTAAACCCACACATGTACAATGTTTCTCGAAAGAACACACACTCACAAAGTTAATCATCGACGCTTGTTAAAGATGTGCAGCATTTTCTACCATTTCTTCCTCTACACCATGCCTAATACTAATGTATTGATAAACGTAATTTTTACATTACGCGATGAGACACACTAAAACACACGTGTTGCAAAGCTACCCGAAGATTAGAAGTTGTGGTCCTAACTGCTGCTTGGCGCGCCGCTCTTGAATGCCATCAGCGTTAATATGAAAGAGTAGCGCCGAGCCAGGTGAGGATAATGGCCCGACCTGTAAGGGCGTTTTGGCTGCACTGAAGTGTCGTAGGTGTTGTTCCTCTAGCCAGTGCATAACACCACGAAATGACGAACGTTTCTGCTCGTGCCAGTCAATTGTCACACTGTGACTGCATGAAGTCTTAGTAGTGTGGAACAACATGTGAAAATGACGTCCTCAAGCCGCATGTTCACGCCAACGCGCGCCCAACTTCAATTCAGATGATCAACTCCTCCTGTTTTACTATTGTGAACTGTATCACTTTCGAGCTACGTTTAGTTTTTTTTTTTACTGAGATTGTATAGGTATGTAGGGCATTTTATTTCCTTTATTGATTCTAACACACATAAAAAGATCCATGTCAAACAAAAATGATTCACTGGAATTTCAAATAAAAATAAGTATGAATTCAAGATTAAGTGGTATCGGGCAAACCGCTTGGAAGTGCATTTGAGTTAACATGGGACAAAAAGAGAGACAGAAACGAGAAAAAAGGAAGGCAGGGAGGTTAACCAGATGCTTGTATCCGGTATGCTACCCTATACTGGGGTTGGGGAATAGGGGGTTGAAAGAGAAAGGGAGAGTTCAAAAATAAATATGAGAAATACACCGACACACACGCACACACAAAATCAGTCCACTCAGAGGAGTTCCGACAGGCCATTAGTTCGTAAGAAGCCCAGTAGCGCTTGCACGGCTTTCTTCTGTGACGATGAGTCATGACGATGGTGCAGTATACTTTCTTCTGGCAGCGGCTGGTCATCTAAACTGTTTAGTTTATTAGAAAGGCGTTGTCTTTCCAGGTTGTATTTCGGGCAGTCACACAGGTTACGTCGAATTGTTTCTTCATCTCCGCAGTGTGCACAGTCGGCGGTGTCGGCCATACCTATGCGGAACGCGTACGCTTGGGACAAGAATTTTTTGTAGGCACCCACCCAGTGCATGCGTCGAACAAGCCTACCATTTGCAAAAAAAAAAAAAAACATCTGCAACATTCTCATGTGGCGCTAGAAAGCTTTTTTTTGGATTTATCATTTTAAATTTTCAATAATAAATATCTGTTTTTTTACCTATAGCACAGCAGACAAAATTTGTCGCCTGCTTACAAGGGATCCGCAGAATATTTTGGCGATTCAAAATAAGCACCAGCTTACGTAATACTTGTGATAACTGGGCTGAATGATGTGAAAGAACTTGCTTATAGCTTAGTTTGTTTGGTTACGCATCTAAGTTGTAGCATAATTTCACGCGGAAATAACTACACTCTGCCACACTGCATTACCCGTGCATGGTGTACCAAAAGTAAACATGATTTACACTCTGCTAATGATTGTATCACCATGCAGGTGAAATAACCAAGACACCTATAATAAATTTTTAGCATACACAATGCACAAGTTTTGTTAAAGACTGGAAGAACGTCCTTCGCGGGACGACGTTCAAGACAAATGCGTTATCAGCGTTTAACAAACGTAACTTCTGTACCGTACTGCTCGTAACTTCAGATGAGTCGCAAATGGTCCCAAACCTCTCATTATCTTTGATAAATTGCACCAATGTTGTCGGCTTACACAAAACCTCGTGACAATCGTCGTGCAATCAAGTTGATTGCAGGGTCCCGCCACTTAGTGATTAGGCATTATGCGTCCGGGTGGTAAACGATGGGGCGCGGCACGTTTCGTTACACTCCTTCTTCACACCTACATTGTCCCGCGCATTGCGGACACCATTTCCCACAGAGCTCGTACATTCAGGGTAGCTGTTTGGTTTAGTTGGTGCAGCAGAGATTTTCTTGTCATGTTAGGTTATATTGCGAAAGAATACGCACGACTCTGTCTCTAAAATAAGTATCACCCTTCATCCCTATTTCCTTCCGCTTTCCCTTATCCCCTTTGTAGAGTAGCAGGCTAGAGCGAACTAGCTCAGGCCGACCTCTCTGCCTTCTAATAAATTCTCACTTTCTCTCTCTGTGTGATCCGAACACAAAGCATACGTCAGCGTGCTGCCATGGTGAACAGCAGAAGGCTACCAAAACTAAACACACCATGAATGGAGATCGGGAAGTAAGATGATCAATTGATTTGTGGGGTTTAACGTCCCAGAACCACCATTTAATTATGAGAGACGCCGTTGTGGAGAGCTCCGGCAATTTTGACCACCTGGGGTTCTTTAACGTGCACCCAAATCTGAGTACACGGGCCTACAACATTTCCGCCTCTATCGGAAATGCAGCCGCCACAGACGAGATTTGATTCCGCGACGCGTGGGTCAGCAGCCGAGTACCTTGGCCACTAGACCACCACGGTGGGGCAATCGGGAAATAAGCGTCCGTCTACTTTATAGTATACAGAGGGTGTGCAAAATATGTGTTTTCTAAAAGATTGCATGTTGGATAAGAACAAAGCTTTTGCTCAAATCGTCCGTGGCATTGTCCTTTGAATAACCGAGTAAAAAATACAACTTTACTTAAAAGTGCTTAACGCCACTTTTAAATTACCATCGGGAGGATTCGCCGTTTTGGTGGTGGACTATCTTCAGGATGCACATAACGAACGCTAACTGGAGCTAACGGCGCTTACATTTACTGTTTGTTTCGTCTGCGAGAATTCGCAAGTTTTGATGGTGTGTTTGTTTTTTCACTAAGTAAATTGTATTACGGCTCCGCTAATGCAACTCACATTGAGGAATAGCTTTAGGTGAATAAAGATAAAAAAGCACCACGGCTTACAACCGTGAAATTACTCGATAGTTGGTTTGTATCCGTGATCTGCATGTGTGATCAATCAGAATTTTTTTATGTTTCCTTTTTCTACCATGCAGCTATGACGCAAGCACTTTAAAACTGACGGGATCGTGTTTCATACGCAACCATAACTGATGATTCATTATACCATATTAGTACGTAGGAGTGCGCTGCTGTATGAGTATTTGTTAACTCGCCGTATACACGCAGAAAGTTGCATTGCCAGAAGGAAAATATTTAGTTGATAAAATCGGTTCCAAGTACCTCCATTTCTTTAGATGCAAAATCATCTTATGCTTGGGGTAGTGTCCGTTCTGCGGCGGCCGCACCCGTACTGCGCATGCTCCAAATCTCCCCCTCCCCTCGTACTCCATGAGGGAAGAGAAGGTTGTTTGGGTGCTCCCTCCACTTCGTTTTTCATTTCCCATTTCTCTCTATATGCCACAGCTGTGCACTCGCATATCAGCCGGTACTACCTTGCTCCTGTTACTCTCCTTCACAACATTGCCATGGGAGCTCGCAAACCAGAACGTAAACGGCAACGCCGGCAAGTTAATCTCGAAGCGTCGCGGCTGCAAAAGTACGTGTTCGCTGCGCTTCCATCGTTCTCTCTCTCTCTCTTTCTGCAACAGAGTGCAACCACCATGAACAACGTCAACGTCTCGGCTAGTTGCTGTGGCAGCGCCACCACGATGTAGCAGGGAAGCCAAACGTAAACGTCAGCGTCGACAAGCGGTAACGCCCCAACTACCACCGTAATATTAGTAAAATAAGAGAAACGGAAACTCAATGTGCACCCTCCGCCATGCTTTCGCATCCCACCATGGTTGCCCGTAGAGAAATTTAATGTATAACATTTTAGGTGCGAAGCTTTTTATTGCGGCACCCATTCGTCCCTCGTAGCCGTAGTAGTGTTTAACAAGTATAACATTTTGGCCTCCAAGGTTGAGCCGGTAAGAGATTTCTTCTGTGCACGATAAAAAATAGTGCTCAATGTACATGTCAATGCCTGCTAATGGGGAATGAGAGACAGGAGCATTCGGCTTTTAGTTAACGTGCACGCTGCGATCCCTAATAGCAGCCATTAGCATGCACAATGAGCACTATCTGACAGGAAAAAGTTGCTACGTTATACTCGCTGGACGTAATCTCCTTGGTTTTAGAAAAGTTTAGTGAGGGTTGAGCCGCAGTGCCATGAATACAGTGAACTAGTATATACCATGAACTCGAGGTGTTTAAAGGTGGGAAGTTGACACGAAGCGCAAGCCGTAAGAAAGTGTGCTTGTGACTCCTCTCGTTGAGTCTTTGGAATGTCCGCTGGATGGTGGTGCTTCTATATGAGGAATATATGATGAAAAGATGCGAGATGGTGGTACTTGGAGTGTTGAATAGGTGGACGAATGGACACACAGACAGATGCATGGACGGACGCAGGAGCGGATGCATGGCCGAAAACAGGGACGGACGCACAGATGAACGTGCGTACGCACGGACAGGCGGACGGACGCATGGGCGGCCACCACACAGACGCACGCATTTTTTTATGATATCATAGATAAAAACTAGTTCCTACCAATCACTATTTATGAACTTGTTTTTTTTAACTGCTGCATTATTCTGGTGTGCTGTCTCATTTCAATGTACCTCTAATATAAATGTTCCCGCACTTCACTGTATGGCTCGGAAGTTTTCATGTGACCTTGCTGTTATGATGAGTCCACCGACAGTGAGAGGCCTACATGTAGCCAGGTGTTGCCGGTTATGCGGGAAAAAAATTCGACTGCGAAGACAATGTGCACGGCCCGTAACTTCACCATACAGCTACAGATATGAAATGCGAGAGCCTTCGTTCGGCGAGCATGAATTCTTCAACGCAATGACGGAAAACTCCACCCATAGGAAATAATATGCAGCGTGAAAACTTGGGAGCGCAAGCTCGGAAAGGGAAAACCTAAAAATTCAGCGTATCGCTCGAAGCCGTTTGGGCTGCGTACTCATCCCCCTAATGAAAACTCTAACGAACAGCAGCGCCTAATAATTTGAAGTTATGATAATGTTGCGCACAATTACCCAACTTCTGCATAGCATTAGAAGTGCCCCCAATCTGCGGCAGATTAGTTTTTCCAGCGAAGTGACGACTTTTACGTTTAGGTAATTGAAAGAAAAAAAAACAATGCAGAGAGCGAAAGCGATTAATCCACGCACGGCTTTGTTCTCATGTTACATTTTAGCGGGAAAAAATTTTGTGCATTTCACTTTTTCTTTGAGTAGAATAGATGTACATTCTCGCTCTTCAACATCATAAACACCTTACAACAGTCGCAGTCATTTTCGTAAGTCACATGTTTTAGTGTCATTTAGGCCTTATTTGCAGAGGAAGATGCCTGTTATCTGTGCCTCAGGAAATAGCTATTGTATCTTAATTTTCAAGTTAACCTATTCAGAGATTTAGTATGAATTGATTCATTTAATATGAAAAATCTAACACCTGACTCTGCAACAAACTGTTTTAGTATTGCCTTTCATTGGGTTATTCGAAAAACGGATTTCTTGTGACAAGGAGGGAACTTTTATAGCTACGCGTATTCGTTTCAAGCATAGCCGAAGCCTAGGCTCAGTATGAGTATTATTCAACTTCTGCATTCTTCGATTGTATGGAGGATATTTATGTCTTCTTGTTATGCTTGCAAGTGGTTGCTTCCAACTATGTTTCTCTGCGTTATTTTTTGCGAATAATCATTGCATTACCCAACTGCCACTCTCTCGCATGAGAATAGCAGTAATGTAAGTAAACAAATAGAAACTTATAAGAGCGAAAAAAACTTAGTAGACTCTGCAAACGACCGTCTATTCACGTGCAAACATTCAATGTTTGTTATCTGTAATATTGATGTGAATCGCTTCTGGCTTTTTTGCATTGCACTGCATAAACTATCACTGTAAGTTTACAGTCTGACTTCAAATCGAGTGGGCTTTATGAACTCGGTAAAGTTATCGTGGATCAGGATGTGCCGGAAGTCCGTCATTCAAGAGGCTTTATACTGTACGCATAAGGGCGGTGCGCGGGCATTACTGAGAGAAGGTAGATATTTTTGATGGTGGATTTTGCCCAAGGTACTTTTTCGTGGAACGGCGCGTCTTTCTACGCATTCTCAACTGATCAACTCGCTGTGTGTTCAAAAGACTAGTGCATTGGGGAGCCTACTCTTTAATCTAGGTCACACTCGATATAAAGCAAAAGGAATATTAAAGCGCGAGAAGTTAGGCGCTTAATTACACTTTATTTACTACTCTTTCGTACACAACTATAACTGGTTTTTCGCACACAACTGAAACCTATTGATTGCTTCTTTGAGGGTACTAATAAGCAAACAATCCTCCTAGAACTGTTTTTACGTTCTTTTTAGAAGTTTGCTAACTATGCTAACACTTAATTGAATTCTGGCAGTGGGCTTGCTCTGAAACTCATTCACGAGTACAGAAAACTTGGAAGTGAGAAGAAGGAATGTTTGCTAGTAAACAGATGTCCTTTAGGTTTGTTCATGAAAAATATCACCAAGCCTGGGTGAATTAGGCACCACCGTTGCATTAACTGGAATAGTGGCCTTTCTACAGCTCCTTGTAGACTCTCTTGGAGCAAGCTGTACAAGTACATATATATAAGGTACCCACCATGTCAGAAGTAATCGAAACTTCCATGAAGAAAGCAAGCATTTACAGACGATGGTGATGATTGCCTATATAGTCTCACAAGGCAATAGTGGAGTTGTGTCATACTAAGGTCCCGGTCTGAGCAACACAACTATGAACTGTGAAGAGATTGTTTTCAGCCCACTATTGTGGCAGCCATTGGCCGGTTTATTGGCCAAGCCACTGTGGTGGATACGAGACAAGACATGTAGGAGCAAGCAAGCAAGTGAGCAAGGCAGCCATTATCGACTATGTTTGCTTTAATTTAGCAGACCATCGCTAGCAAGAAAAATATAGTTACGCGAAAATTATACAAGGGCACAGAAGGCACGGACTTTGTAGCTTGCCCGCTACCATGGTTTTCTCAAAAGTGTAGACCAACTCGTTAAGCAGCTACTTTTATTTTATTGGAACTAGTCTGTACCTTAGCCACGCATTTGTTTCATTATAAGACGATCTTATAAATAGATATACGTTGCTGTGTTGATTAAAAATTTGAATCGATAATCAGCACTCTTTTCGTTTGTTTCATTTCATCTTCGTGTACTTGCGCTGTTTTATGACGAACGTCTGTGAACTCGCCGATTTCGCTACAGTGTTTACGTGACGGGACCGTCCCATAAAACGGACAGAGAAGCACGCGTGACAATACACGTGAACACATACAAACATGCGCACCAACATTCACAAGGGCTCCAACCCCCCCCCCCCCCCCCCTATCGGGAACAACTGGAGGAACGCTTTACTTTGGTATGCACTGGATCCCTGAACTACACATTGAATTGCGTTTAGAAAAAGTGGTTAACAATTTAAAGTACTGGGAACTCTACTATGGGAAAGCGGAAAGCCGTCCTGTGGAAGCCCATATTTCTTTACACTGCTGAAGCGAATACCAAGAGCAACGTAGGAAAAAACTTGCCGTTGAAATATGCTCCGCGAGGCACCACATTTGTTCCGGCTCAATCGATCAATTTTCATTATATATTGATACCTAATAGGTCTTTCTCTTAATTAAACATATGGTCCACTATGAAATGCATGCGTCAAGTATAACATGTAACTGTAATTCGAACAGTCGATTACGTGCCAGTTCTATTTTTGAAAACACGTTTGATGAAAAATGGTAAACCCGAAAGCACGGGGTAAAAATAATCAAGCGTATATACTTGTCGACCTGAAGTGCGTAGAAGAGAAACAATAATTTGACTCCTTCCACGTGCCATTGATTGTTATGGTTTGTAATGATACCGTCACAATTGATTCATTTACCGAGAAGCTCTAAGAAAAAGAGGTGATGGTGATGTTGATGGCGTTTACATTGAAGCATAGCAACACGCAGGGATTAGCCAGAAATGGTGCAAACTAACCCTATTCATTAAATTCCGCAGTCAATAAGAATCAGCAGTTTTTCTTCGTTACTACAACTGCTTTTTAATTAATAACGTTGATTACATATATTTCGCCTTCAGAGCGGAGAGGTGAATAGGAAGTCACGATATGGGTTGGTTGCAGAATGTTTTGACTTAGATAATGCAAGACAACTAACGTATTCAAGTTTAATGCCTACTCGAATAAATACTCATGAAGTAATATTAAAATTGTGTTAAAATATAGCACAAATTTTCCAAATTGCTTAGTTCAGGTGAATAAAGCTATCTAGTCGGCTCAAAATTTTAGAAGTCAGTTAATATAAGAGCTTTTATTTGATAAACTAACCGTGCTTTTGGGACGGAGAGCCCTAACCTTTATCACTATTAGTAGTAGTAGTAGTAGTAGTAGTAGTAGTAGTAGTAGTAGTAGTAGTAGTAGTAGTAGTAGTAGTAGTATATTTTATTTCTTGGAATACAACAAAAATAACCCAGGAAAAAGGCAATAAATAGGCACGAGAAAAAGCCCGCCATGGTGGTCCAGTAGCTATAGTACTCGGCTGCTGACCCGCAGGTCGCGGCATCGAATCCCGGCTGCGGCGGCTGCATTTCCAACGGAGGCGGAAATGTTGTCGGTCCGCGTGCTCAGATTTTGGTGCATGTAAAGAACCCTAGGTGGTCGTAATTTCTGGAGCATTCCACTACGGCGTCTCTCAAAATCATATCGTGGTTTTGGGACGTAAAACTTCGCATTTCAATCATAAACGCCTGAGAAAAGCCTCTGCACCTGAAGCTCGCTACCGATAACGAAAAAGTTTTCACTTATCACATATCACAAGAGCGCTAATAAAAGAATACGGCAATCAAAAAAAAAACAAGCAACACGTGATACAATTAACATACTAATAAGTGCATTGACGAAGGAAGCACAGATGAAGCGACGACTAAAATAATGTTCGAGGAAAGAGTAGTTCGAATGTGGGCGTGCGCTGTGAGCTCAACAAACGACGGAAATGTTATCCACGCCCTCGTGCTTAGCAGCGTGACACCTTGTCGGTTAAGCTTTCACAGCAGGCATGCGTTTGTATTTCACGTGCGGCAAACAACAAGCTCAACAGTTTTTTACGGGCTTATCTTGTGTGAACAACCCACGCCCAGGATACATTCAACACATGCACAAAAATACACGCACGCACGTACGCACACTTTTCCATAAACACCAACGTTTTTGCGATAGTAACGAACGTGAACATTGAATGTTTGTGCACATATATTAATAATTGTTGTGGTTTAACGACCCAAAATAAAGTTATCATAAAGAGAGTCATCATAGTGGAAGGCTGTGGAGATTTCGACATTCTGACGTTCTTTAACGTGCACCAAAGCATAAGAACATGAGCGTAGAGCATTTTCGCCTCTTTCGAAAATGCGGCTGTCGCGACCACGACTCCAACCCACGACATGTGGGTACGCAGCCGGGTGCCTTAGCCACCAGACTACCTCGGTAAATTGCCCATATTTCATTAGTGTCTAAACTACCAATCCTTCATGACGACGTTTGGTGTCCCAAACAAACCTGGGACATTAAGGGGATGGAGATCGCGTCGCCTTTTACGGGCGAAGCTCCTCTTAGTCTAACCTTGTCCTGCATCAGGCGTAACCAGCTAAATGGACAGACGGAACACAGAGGGACAGATAGAGAGATGGACAGACAGATACACGTACAGACAGAGATACACACATGGACAGACAGGGACACTTACAGACAGACAGAGACACACGCACAGACGGACAGACAGAGAGACAGACGGATGGACGCTTTGACCCACTTATCAGTATTCACTCCGTGAATATGCTGTGATTTTTGGCAATATTTTTTCTTCCTTGATTTTTTTTCACCAGTAGAAATGTCGAATGTGCTCGAACGCTTCCTCTTGCACATCGAGGTCGCACTCGTTGCGGCCTTCCTGCAAAAATCAGATGGTCCACGTTGTTGCGTCAAGCCGTCGGCGTGAATATGGTTCGCATTCGGCACGATTTGTCTCCACGGGAGCAGAAACGCGTCCTATGGCGATTTGTAACTCGACGTCATCGACCACAGCCGTATTCTTCTGCCCATGCACTCATGCGCATGCGCTTTTGTGCTACTCGTCACCGAGCGCGCTCGTCGCCGATTACGCATCGCTTCATGCGAGGCTAGGCCGATGAATTGATCGCTGTTGATAACAGCCTGAGCCAGTTCCGCTCGCACAGTGCGGCGCACAGCAGCGACAGACGTATCTGGAACTCGACCGCTACGAACTCCGCGAGATAAGACCTGCCTGGTATTAAGGGGCGTTTGTAATTGTTAGTCGGCTTAGTTGTACTAATTCGATGTTTTTCTTGTTTCTTCTCTCTGTTTGGGGATTCGCTAATGCGGATACGATGAGTGGTAACTTGGACAAGTGCTATTTGCCCGAGCTTTAGTGTTAACGTTGACTGGCAATTGTGGTTGATGGAGCCTTCGCTTTGCGCATCGCAAGAACCACGCATAACGAAAAACCGGATGTTTTTTTTTTCGAGCCGTCGTCACTGGTAGCGTGTGTTGTGTTCGCTTGAGGTTGCGACATGACGTACTGAAGATAAAAAAATTACTAATTTTGCCTCATGCTACGAACGAACAGTACTATTGTGAGTCGAGCTGTGAGGATGCACGATTCCCAGTAATATGTTTATTTCGATAGTTTTGCGTAATGTTCCATTTACGGCTATGGAGGTCCGGTGGGCATGTTAAGGAATTCAAGTTATCACTGGCGAGATAGTACTCAGAAAAATGCGATAACGTTCACCGAAGTGGGCAAGCTGATGGCTTCACTCCTTCGACGGTAAAGAAGATTGTTTGCTGAGGCAGCCTACTGTGTCTGTATTGTAGCTTTTATAACAGTCGTGCAGGGGATAGCGAATGCCGGCTGTCTTTTTGAATTGCCGTAAGCATTTGGAACTTTAAAATAGAAGATGGTCCATCTCATGCAATGGACGGGTTTGAGTTGTTGATAAGACAGACGGCTTGTAGGTGCTTGGGCTAGACTGGGTGACAGTACCGAGTTGATGAATGAGGCTTTCTTTTTCTGTAATTTGAGAGGGCATACTAGGACATTATAATGCGACATAGTTACGTTAATGTGTCCAGCGGCCGAGGAAGCGCGTTTTAGGATTGTCACTTTCGGTGAATGTGTCACTTTGCGTGAGGTGTAACCCGCACGTACTATGCGAGCGAAATGGCATGCCCACCTTCTTCCACAATTACATCAGCGTGCCAGAAGCAGTAATATGGTGATATTTACCAGTAATATGGTGAAATGAGGCCACAAGTATTTACTTAGGTTGTGTGCTTCAGCGTATACAAACAAAGCGGACTAGTTGGTCGCCCGAAACCTAAACCAGCGTGTCGCTTCACTTACGCATGTGTTGCCACTCATTCCAGCATAATTTCGGGTGCTCGCTAGGATTGCGACGTAACTAACGTACTTTTGTCGTCAGAAATGCAATGAGTCAAGAAACAAGCATCCCATTTTGAAATGATTACATGCACTATGGCACAGCATGTGCCAAACAAGTGAACGGCTGACAGTAAGACCATTTTAGCAAATTAAGCTCCTGGCAGCTAGAAAACAAAACAAAAAAAACTATTGACGGAGTGCAATATGATATGTAGCCAAGCCGTTCAATTAGCCGTGCATTCGAGCAGGGTGTCTTCTAACCTCCTGTGCTTCCGAAATCCATTCTGCAGTTTCCTCAGCACGACCTCATCCTCTATCCATGCCTGCAGTCTTTCCTTTATAATCTGCATCGCCAGCCTGTAGACCACTGATGTCACTGTTATAGGACGGTAGTTGTTTATGTCAGGTTTGTCCCCTTTTCCTGTATGTATCATGCTCATCCTGCTAAGTTTTCATCCATCGAGAACTCCATCGATTATTAGTTTGCTGACTACCTCTCTCAAAGCCTGCTTAGACTTCGGACCTAATGTCTTTATCAACATAATTGGAATGCCATCTGGGCCTGTTGATGTACTACTAGGAACCCTTTTCTCAGCCCTTTCCCACTCTCGTTGTGAAAATGGAGCCATTGCGCCACTTTATTCAATCTAATTTACTGTGGTGCATAAAGCACTTCTTTGTTGAATTTTTTCTGTCAACCTTGTTCTCATATATTCATTAGCTTCGCCCCTTCTAACCTAGCACCTTGGGCTGTAGATATAAACCCCTGCTCTAGGCTCGTCTCATTTCCTAGGGAGTTTAGATGGTTCCAAAAATTCGCAGCTGCCTTTCTACCTTTCTCATGTACTTCTGCCAGCCACTGAGCTCCCTTTCGTTTAATCTTTTCATTGATCACAAGGGATGCATCCCTTCTACAGCTTAGAAAGGTTTCCCATTTTCTTTCAACA